>NC_081412.1:644361653-644991582 GCF_030272615.1 Cryptomeria japonica
TATGAGATTTTACAAAGAGATTGAGGATAGAAAGAAGAGTGAAGAAGAATTGACCAGAAAACTAAGTGATGCAGCAAATGAGAACACAAGACTTAGCTATGAAAATGACATGTTGAAGACAGATCTGATGCATACTCAGAATGACTCAAATGAACTAATGAGACAAAAATAAATCTTGGAAAGGGAATTGGAAACTGAAAATCAACATAAAGAAAAATTCAAGAAAAGCTCAGAAGAACTTGGTACCTTATTGAAGAATCAAAAACCTAAAGGTGACACCTCTGGAATTGGCTTTGAAGTTGGAGAAACCTCTGGTACTGCAAATACTCAGGATCACAGCAAACCGGTAAGACCACCTAATGCTTATAAATTATATGGAAAATTCTTTAACTGTAATAAGTATGGTCATAGGGCAAATCAATGTAGATCTAGGAATTATCAAAATATCAATACACCCACCAGTCAATGTTCCAAATGCAACAAAGTTGGTCATAACTCTGAAAACTGCAGAATGAATGTGAGATGTTATGTTTGTGGAAGATTTGGACATTTATCTAATCAATGCAGAACACAAACCGGCATAGGTTATGGGAAAGCTATTCAGAAAAATAATGTAACTTGTTATGCATGTAACAAGATTGGGCATATTGTTAAATTTTGTAGAAGTAAAAGTACATCGGTAGACAACAAAAGTGCTAGCTTGAAAGGAAAAGAAAAAGTTGAAGAGGTTAAGCAAGAATTCTCAAAGCAATGGATTAGAAAAGCTTATCTAAACATTGGGAATACTCCTCCACTAGTAGAACCAACAAATACTTCACCGACAGGACAGAGTGATGCTTCACCGACAGGACATAGCAGTGCTCCACTGGTAGGAAGTTCTTCATCTAATTGAAGAAAATTTCCTTGAGGTTTTGGCAATCTAATGACACATGTGCTATTATTCCCTCGGTTATAAGAAGTTGAAAATTACTTAACCAACAAACAATGTTAAGTGAATACTTAACCGGCATGCAATTAATGTGGTAGATAGCGAAAAAGACTTTATAAAATAAGGTTTTGGCTCCAATTCATTTCACCATGATTTCAAACTTTCAGAAAGCATGAAGATTCTGAGCTAAGGCATTTCAAGCAAGAAGCAAGCACACTCCAAGCAATCATTCATCCAAGACAGAAAAAGGTATTTAATCATGGCATCCACCTCTGCAATTGAATACATAGCGAACCCTACTGTTATGGAAGTAATTAAAAGACCTAGGCTTGTATTTCAGTTAGTCTCCGAAATAGCAAAGAAGGATGATACCTTAGGTGCATTTTCTAAAATTCCTAAAGGTGTTGTATATGCTGAAGACCCTAGAATGTACATCCACTGCAATATTGAAGAGTTAGGAGATGAGGAAATCAAAACCATGTATAAAACTGAGATATGTGATGATACTGGCAATGTTAAAGCTGAACACAAGGTTATTGAAACCCTAGGATTCACAGAAATCCTTAGCATTCCTGAATTTCCTAAAGATGTGATTAGGATAGTTTTAAGCAAAGTTCATGGAGAATTTTTTTGGTTAGATGCAATTCATAAGATTACCAAGGAAGCGGTAAAGGCTATCACAGGGTTATCGGCCACCAATAAAAGACCAGACAAAAACAAGAAGGTTTCAAATGATTTAGTCATAGACCTAACAGGTGCAACATTTGATAAAAGATCTCTAAGGGTTAACGATGTAAAGGATACAAATGTGAGATTCTTAAGTATGATATTAGGTTACAAAGCCACTCATGCTAATAGACTTAACTCAGTTTCAAGTTTATGCATTAAGAGTGCTTATGATATGATAACAAACAATGCAAAAATTGACATCTATGAATGGTTAAAGGATGAACTAATAGACAACCTTGGAAAGATAAAGAAGGATAAGAAAGGAACTTTCAAATTTGGAAATCTGTTAGTATGTCTAATGCTTCATATAACAAAACAGGTTCCCGGTATAGGATATAAAGAACTAGGATATGACATATCGGTAGGAAAGCAATTGACAGAACTATTTAATACCATGGGTGAGAACAAGGAAAACAACATTCATGAGTTTTTCCAAGCGTTAAAGACAAAAATGAAGAAAAGGATAAGGTTATCTCAGAAAATTGTAGATAAATACAAAGATGATATATGCTTTGTTATTAAAAAGGATGAAATATGGATGGAAGCAGTCATCCCAAGGACAATCTGGGTAACAGAAATGGGCTATGAGACAGATGACCACATAGTTGAAACTTATGCCAAAGCACTTCTGGAAGCCCCTAATGAACCTAAGGAAGAAGTATTTGGTAGTGCTAAAACCATAGAAAGCCAAATACAGTCCAAGAAAAGAGTGAAGAAGGTAGAGGCATTTGTGAGGAAGGGATCCAGACAAGCAAAGGCCATTAAGGATGATGTATTAAAGAAAATTGACATAACTGAAGATGAGTTGGCTGCCCCACAACTTGAAGCTCATCTATCACCGGTAGGTTCTTCTTCGGAAGGTGACATGCCAACAACTTTTAAAAGAGTTGTTAGGAAAAGAGATCCCTCACTGGCAACCACTCCTTCACTTAGAAGGGCAAGGCAGAAGAAACAAGTTGTGAGATCTTTGGTCAGAAAGGTCACACCTAAAAGGAAGCTAACTCCTAAGAAAAAGAAAAAGACAAAAACTGACTTGGCACCTCTAGACATATTGCTAAATGTGATCACAGAGGAAGGAAAACTAAAAAACATAAGGAAAATTTATGACACCCTATCTGCTGATGAGAAAGGGTAAGTTGAGGAGAGTGTAATACTGCATATGGACATGTTCAAAAAGTTTTTGATGGAAGTTATCAATGAAATACCTGATGATTTATACAAAAGACTTGAGGCCAGAAGGCAAGGAGTGATTGAATTAGACAAGAAAATAAAAATAGAAAAACTACTTGCTGTATATCTGGTAAACTCCCCAAAGGAAATTGATGATCTAATTGCTCAGGCAAACCAGACTATTTTCTCCACTGCACACCGGCATATTTCATTGATGGTAGGAAGAGTTATAGAAGTTACAGAGGAAATAGAAGATGGTTGGGATATATTCTTGGTTGAAAAGGAAAAACAAGAAGAATACAGGAATCCCAAGCCTATTAAGGTATATCAGAAGGATAAGGACAAAGGGTGTAGGATTTTGCCAAGATCAAGGGCACAATGAAAAGCATAAAAAGACAATGAAATGACAAGAACAAACTGTATTCTCATCAATATGCAAATGATCAACTGGATTAACCAATACAATGAATATAGGCCTGCTTATATAGGCAAGGCCATATGGATGTACGTGCACACAATTATTACATGTGGCTCAATGAGAAACAAGGGTAGGTAAGAAATACTAGGGGTAGGTAGGAGAAATAATATAATATTCCACAAGAGGTGGATGACCCACTGAATGTGGAGTGTAATAGCAAAATAAGACCACAAAAGGTGGAATTTCTCCTACAAGCTTTATCCCTATGTGTACACTTCCCTAAGTGTCTCAAATCCAAACTACGAAGAGATGCATTATCCTAAGTTAACTTAAGTAAAGTGTAATAATATCCATAATGAATATTTATTTACACCAACAAAGGGAAAGGCAAAGTTGGTGGACCTCCAAGCATAAAGGTTAAAGACAACCTACCTCCACCTATGAAAATCACAACTCCTGAAGACCAACCGACAGCAGAAAGCATGGATGTAGAGGATAGTAATCCAAATCCTAAAGTCCTATACACTGTAAATGTTGATACCGAAAAGATCAACATAATAGTTGATAAAGATACAACTGAAAAGTCAGATATGGCTAAAAAGCCTCCAGTAATAGGAGATATAGAGAAACCGGCAGGGGATACAGGGAAAAAGATGGAATCTGAGGCACAAACAGAGAAACCAACAAAGCTAAAGGCTTCGGAACAGGCTCACAAGGAAACAATGCCACCGGTAAGTAATGAAGCAGGAAAACCAGTGCTAAAAGAAATACAAACACAAACTGACCTACCAAAGGTCAATACAAGCATGGTCACTTCCACCGATACTCAGACTCTTGGATCATCATCAACATTCAAGTCAAATAATGTGACTGAGGTATTGCTTGAATCCATTAAGAAAATAACTGACTGGAGCTCATAGGCTTACAAAGCAATAGAAAATTCAATACCAATTTTGAAGATAATTGCTCCTGATTGTAATATAGATAATAAAGATTCTTTAGGACAGTTGGATACATTATGTAAATACATTTCTAGAAATATTGATAAAATAAAGGAAGAATCAGTAAAGGACATAGTAGAAAAGGAGAAACAAAAATTCTTTGAAGAATAAATAAAGAAGTGTAACAGAGACTTTGACACACTTCTACCGGAACTGTGTAGTTTGTTGAAAGAATATAAAAATTTGTATAAAGACACATGCAAAACAAACTTCTTGACTATAGATATTGACAAGAAAATAAGCAAGACACAGGATGAGATAAATAAGCTTGCAGACAATTTTGTCAACTCACCAGATTCACTATCTATTTTTGAAGATAAGTTAGCAAATTTTGAGGAAGAATTGCTTAAACAGGAAAGAGAGAAAGAGAGAATAATAAACAAGGCAAAACACTTGAGATCCAAACTAAGTCCAAGATTGGACTATCTAGCATCTTTGCGGAAGGAAATCTCAAAGGCATTAGCATAGGGAAGTAAAACACTGGCAGAGCAATTACAGCATCTCACCGGTACTGTGAAGAGGACTGAAACAACAATAAAAGATAGCAAAAAGTTTATGGATAGTATAAACTTAATTTTGGGCGATCTTTTTCAGATAATAACTACCCAACTACAAGGTTGAGGATATGACTACAAACTCTATTAACATCTTGACAACCTTTGTCATTGATGCCAACGGGGGAGTAGTAGGATGAGAATGTTCAAAGACAGGATTCATATGCTCAAGGGGAGCCCTTCATATTTTTGGTAAACATTCTTTTTGGTAAAAAAAATTTTGGACTACACATTTTGGAAACTTTTTGAAATTTCTCATGAGTGTTGCCATCAATGCCAAAGGGGGAGATTGTTGGCATATGGACACTCCAATGAGACATTGTGTGTGATTGAAGGTTTTTTCATTGATGGAAACCTTGAAATCCTATGGCACTGGCAAAGCATTACACAAGCAAGACAGTGCACCGGCATCAACAAGATCACTCTACACCGACACCGACATCGGCACAGAAGAAAAGATGTATACCGGCATAAAGGCCGATAGGATTTTTGATATGTAATATTTTGATTATTATTGTAAGCCGACTTGGCAAATTGTAAAATGACTCTTGTATATAAAGGAGATCATTGTAGACATTTAGAGAGGTGAGGTAGCAAGCATAAAAAAAATTATTAGGCAGACCTAATGTGCGAATTATAGGTCAAGGGTATATGTAAAGAATAGAGTTAGAACCAGTATTAAATTTGGCATTGGAGATGCTATTGTAAAGCAGTACAGATCTTTGGATTAGTATAATCCTCATTGTAAGTCAGTGTGACTTCTCATTGATCAGTGAGCTCTAGGCAGTTGACCTTCCTGCATGTGCAGGACCTTGCTGTAAGTAATATTCTCTTATTGGCCAGTGAGTGAATATTGTAGGTCATAAATCCCACTGAGGTTTTTCCCACACCGGGTTTCCTCATTAAACATCTTGTGTTATGGTGTTTTTTTCATGTGGATGTTTATGATTCTGTTTATTGCATTAATTCTTGCATACTGGTATACTGCTATTTTATGTTCTGCATGCTTTAACTTAAGAAATTCTTCATACCGGTTAGATACTAATTCCCCCCCCCCCTCTCAGTATCTGTGGGAATCCTAACATGCAGCACACAAGAACTATAAAGTATATCAAATGGGTGTTAAATGTGCATTTCTGAATGGTGATCTTGAAGAAGAAGTTTACATTGAACACCCTGATGGATTTTCTTTGACAGATGACAAAGATATGGTTTGCAAGTTAAGGAAAGCTTTATATGGATTAAAGCAAGCTCCTAGAGCTTGGTATGCTAGATTGGACAAATATATTTTGAAGCTTGCTTACACTAAAGGTAATGTAGACAACAACTTATATTATAAAGTGACTAATGATGATATCTTGGTTATTGAAGTTTTTGTTGATGATATCATTTTTGGAGGAGAAGATGGATTGTGTAAAGACTTTTCTAATCAGATGCAGGAAGAATTTGAAATGTCTATGATTGGAGAGATAAAATTCTTTTTAGGATTGAAAATTTTACAAACTGATAAAGGTATATTTATAAATCAATCAAAGTACTTAATAGAATTACTTAAGAAATTTGGCATGGAAAACTCTAAACCGGTAAGTACACCTATGACTACAACTGATAAACTATCTTTGAAGGATGAATCAACACCTATTAATCCAATAAGATACAAGTATATGATAGGAGGTTTACTGTATTTGACACAAACAAGACCTGATATTATGAATTCAGTATATATTGTTTCAAGATTTTAGAGTAATCCTAAGGAAATCATGAATCAACAGTAAAAAGGATTTTCTGGTAACTACAAGGCACAATAAATCTTGGTTTATGGTATCCTAAAGATGATAATTTTGATTTATGTGCATACATAGATGCTAATTGGGCAAGAGAATGAGATGACAGAAAAGCACCACCGACGGAGCATTTTTTCTTGGCAGCAGATTAATTTCATGGTTGAGCAAGAAATAGAGTTGTACATCACTATCAATAGCAGAATCAGAATATGCTGCAGCAACATTTAATTGTACATAGGTATTATGGATCAAGCAAATGTTGAAGGACATAAAAGTAAAATTCAAGGAACCTATAATCATTTATTATGATAATATGGCAGAAATTGATATATCTAAGAATCTGATATTTCACTCTAAAACTAAACATGTTTCTATCAAATTCAATTTTCTGAAAGAGAATGTTGAAGCAAAGGAAGTGAAATTGGTTTATGTGAATACTAAAGAGAAGATTGTAGACATCTTTACTAAACCTTTGGCTAAGGAAGCTTTTGAATATCTCAGAGAATAGCTTGGGGTAATACCCTCACCGGTAGAGACTTAGACAGTTGGAGATTGGAATCAAACCGACAGATTTCAACATAAAACTTTTTTCTAGCTTTGATGGAGGAGAGCTACTTCTCAGGGGGAGTAGTTGGTATTTTGTAACGGTTCTATGAACTATTGTATCTGGTTTTTGTATTTCTTCACCATATGATGTCAAAGGGGGAGAGATATATATGGAAAAACACATTATTCTTTGGAGAGATTCTTCATTGGGGGAGAGATTTTTACTCTTTGTATCTGTATTTTGATTTTTGGTTAATGATTTCTTTGGGAGATTGTTGGTTTTTGGTATTTGGCATTTCTGCTTTGGCACTTAGATGGTTTTCCATCTTATGTTTCCATCAATGCCAAAGGGGGAGATTGTTGGTATTTTGGATGTGTTGCATTGGTTTTGTCATTGATGTCAACACTTGTCAACACTTGTCAACACTTATCAACACTTAGAGATCTTTGGTTATGTTCACCGACATGTTCAGTGACTTATGCATAGTCACCGATATTTGGTTCACCGACAGGTTATATTGTTCACCAGCACTGAGGATGATCTGTTATCATCTGGAGACTACTTGGTTATGTCGAAGACATTGTTTGAACGCTTGGTTTTGGCAATTTGGTTATTGGTCTAATCGAGTTTGCATATTTGTTGTTACCAACAAATAGGTCTAGGTTATGGACCGACAAGCATTATCTATTCTAGATCAGCATGACATGTTATGGAGATGATTTGTTATTATTGTAAATGCATTGAGCTGACATGATGCATCACATATTGATTCATTTGTAATTGATTTAATGCTAATATTCTTTGTAAGATGACCTACACATTTGGTCTTAAGTTTCGGTATATATGCAAGTTCTCATTTGTGAGATTAGAAGAGAGTGCAAAAAAGGATTGTAATAAGGTATATGTGAATATAAGCAAAGCTATACATGCAGACATCATTTGAATATTGAAGGAAGGTTTTGAGAAGATAATCAGAGCTTAACCGGTACTTAATCCAACATATAAAGATGCTATTTTGAGCAGTACATTATCATTGGATTTAACCATCCAATTGCAGTTAGTGTGACTCCCAGCTTGTGATTGAGTAGTGAGCTCTAGGAAGTTGGCCTTTCTACATGTGCAGACCCCATATTATACACACATACTATCTGCAGTAGTATCATCTGATTGTGGGTAAGGTTTCCCACTGTGATTTTTCCCCTTACAGGGTTTCCACATACAAATAATTGTGTTAGGTGTTGTGGATGTTATCTGTCTTTTTGTTTCATGAATTAAACTTTACTGACACTATAATCAACTATTAAACTATCTACCAGCATAAAGTTTGGTTTACCGGTATTATGCATTAAGTTTGGTGAAGTTATATTTGGGTTAAAATTAATAGTCAACTAATTCAAACCCCCCCTCTCAGTTGCCTCCGGGTCCTAACAACTTCCTCCAATAAACACTAATTTTTGTGTTAACAAGAGGATATATTGCATAGCACCATTGTCATTACATGGTTTGGGCCTATTTTCCATGAACGACATAAAGGTCCATTACAACAAAGTTGCTGAATTGATGGAGTATGTCAGACCTTTTTACAATTATAAAAATTGGATGCATATCATTCGATATAAAAAAAGTTTGGATAGGTATGAACTCTCAGTGAATTATATACAATAGAAAGATAATGATTAAAGTAAAAGAGTGGCTATGTACATTGAGAGAAGGCCAAAAGCAACAAGGAATATTGTAAGTTTTATAAATAGTACACGACTTGGGTCAACTAATAAGCAACCCAATTGCATATTTGAGGCGCACGAGGGAAATCCTATATTTGTATGTGCGTTAAAATCAATAAGTGCAGAGGAAGAGCTACTAATCGATTATAATTTGTATTGCATAAGATACAAACAAAGTTACTATCATGGGGGTGGTACATACTATATACTGTATACACCTAAAAATGGTCTAAAGATAATTAATTAAATAAGCAATTATTTAATTAATACTCCTTCCCAATTTAATTGAATTCACTCAACAATTTGATTAAATTTCCCCTTTTCATCTACTTATTAATAAATCTAAAGATTTATTTAATAGGTTCATTCGAATAATCCTCTTTAATTAATTAATTCAAATTAATTAATTTCTCCCACCAAATCATTTCTTCTAAATCCTTTAATTAATTAAAACAAGTCAAATTCATGAGTTGTTGAGATTAATTAGCCATATTATTTGAATTTCTAAATTCAAATTCTTGTGACTTCTACCACTCCTTAACCTAACCCATTCTACCTACCCACATGTCCCCTTTCATCACACATCTTCTAGAACCTTTGTGACACTTGTCACTGAGTGTTCCCTTTCATCTAACTCCTTCTAGAAGCCTCTTGACACTTGTCACCATAGAGATGACAAATGTTCCCTTTAATCCAACCCCTTTGCCAACCTCCTCTAATTTAACCATTGATTCATGCCACATCACCCCTAGCCTTGGAAAATCCTATAAATAGACCTCATTTTGGAGCACAAAGGTTCCCAATTTCATGTCCCAATTCATATAATTTTTGCATATCATTTTATCCCATCTCATTTTCATCTTATGCATTGTTACTATAGGCATCTAGCTTCTAGTTTATCATTCTTAACAATGTTATCATGCTCAATTTTAGCTTAATTACATCTTAATTTTATTTCATTTTCTAGATCAATCATGAATTCATATAGCTTAATCATATTATCATGCTAGATCATGCATTTGCATCATTCAAATCCTCCATCTAAACGTAGTCAAGTCACTGGAATATGCATAATCAGATCTGAGAGCATTTTTCATACTCGTATTTACTAGGAGGCAATAAGTCGATTAACTATGGTTTTACATTTCATTGTTTTAATTCACTAACCATTGCTTGTAATGATTTATTGAGTGCATTGTGCTTATAGGAACAGATACACTTCATAGAGCATGACATTTTGGCACCCACCATGGGGTTGGAATCATCACTTTTGGCCTCTTAATCTTCAGCAAACTTCATCTCTATCCGGCTCTGGTTTAGAAATTCATACAAGTTTCCTTTTCAGCTTGTACAAACTTCCTTTCAGCCTAGGATGACACTGTTAGGCCCAATATGGAAAGCTAATGTATTAAGAGGGGAGAGGTGTATTAAGAGGGGAGAGGTGAATCAGTACTTCAAATCCTTTTATCAACAATATCTTTACTGTTATGCATAAACCAAAAACTGTTGTAACATAACATAAAGCTAAAACAAATTAGTAACAATCATACATGATTCACTCCGTAACATATATATTTTGGTTATGCGGAAACTCTTGGTTGGAGAGAAAAACTGTGGTGGGGATGGCTCACAACTTCACTACTGCAATAATAAAGAGTGCTCGGTTAGAGCTACATTTAGCTATTTCTGATAGCTTACCTTGTTAGGAGTAACAAGATCTATTAGATCTATCTTGCTAAAGGATTTTACAACACTTTATATAAATGTTGCACCTGGTTAGAGGCTTTACAATTTATAGACTTGATTAGAGTCTTTTACCTTGTTAAAGGTTTCTCTTACAACTTCAAAATATTACAATAAGACTTTACAAATATCTGCAAATTTACATCTGAAATGCTGTAGCAGATTCTATGTGCTCAAAATAAGATTACCTTACCTATAGCATACCTCGATAACTCATAAAGTAACTCAGTAAACCCTTCTGTTTACTCTGTTCTTTGACTATTCTCTAAAAACCTTCTTGGTGACCTCTGTGTCTCTGTAACAGTCATAATACTCTGTGATTTCTCATGTATCACATAAGTCTTGCTTCATTCACATATGCACACACATTTCCCTCATTCACATATATCTCTAACCCTAAATTCATGTTTTATAAATAGATTTCTTATGTCGGTGATCTGATTCATTGCTTCGATCTTACAAACATGATTTCTCGAATGAATACCCATGCAAAATATTTCATTGGTTAGATGACCTCAAAATTATACAAAATCTATATGTGCAATTTCTAATGTGATAACGGTTCTATGTGTCGCGATCTTGTAACATGTTTTCATATGTGTGTCTAGGTTCAATGAATCTAGTAACACGTTTCATTCGGTGTATACCAGCTCAGTGTATTATCTTTACTACTTGGTAGACAGCTCGGTGTATACTGGGCTTTGTGACTGTTTTCCTTCTGTAAACGACTAGACTATCCATACCGGCTTCTCTGTGTGTACCGACTGCATGATTCGGTAGTGCTAACCGACTAGAATATATAGTATGACTTTGAATATAAAACTAATGGCAATTTGATAAGTAGTAATAGACACCTCAACCTGACTGTTAGTAGGTATAATTTTGTGTCATACAAGGTTTTATGTTGTAAATTCTTTATTCGTACTAGGTCTAAATCTGTATCATACGAGTCTATTTCTTGAAAATTCTTTACTCGTACAAAGCATGATTTTGTGTCGTATGAGCTAGTTTTGGCTTGTGTCAAAGATCAAAATTGTGTCGTACTAACTATAAATTGGTGTTGTACGAGTTTATGCTTCTATGATTTTTGATAAACTGCAGGTTAGAGTTTTCTGATTCTAATCTAAAAATTTTCTAACACTAACTCTGATCTGTTTATGAGATTTTTGCAGCCTAACTCTTTTCTCCAGGATGCTTGCCGAAGAAACACTTGTCAAAGACATAATTCAAAAACAAATCAATGACTACTAATGGATCTATTTTGTAGGTTGCCTATGAATTCAACTAAACTTTGTGTATTCATTTAAGTTTTCTAGGCACACTTCAATTTTGCTAAAGGAATGAACAAACATGTCTTATGTGTCTTTGATGATAGGTGAGTATGCTCTCACCTTTCTTAGGTGATTAGAAAGATAGACTCATCTTGTCTTTCATTAGTGCATTTTCTTTAGTAGGCCTACCCTCCCGAGGAGTAATAACTCTTAGCCCTTAAGGCTGGTGAGAGGGGAACGACCTAAGTGGGAACGACTAAAGCTAAGTAATCCAACCCACTATAAAATAAATGTGTTTTTGATGAAAATCAAAGCAACGTCAGTGCTCGGGGATAGATTTCCTCCGTACCTTCGGGTATATCAAACCTTGGTTTTCAAGGCTGGGAGACCTCTTAATTGAGTTTATACCCTGACATGCCAAATGGATCCCTTACTAGTTCTGGTTAAAATAGAAGCTACCTGATTCACCTCCAAAAGGGTGATAATATTTGTGCAAGAGAGATAGTAACTCTCCCAAGACACTTGCCATATCATTTGGAGTCGGATAATACGACATTGAGAATCCATTGCGTGAGACTCAGCGGTCGTATTCTTATTAGCTATTGGGTGTGTACCTAAGTCAACAATCAAAGGTTTTCATTCTTAGCCAACTTCCTTAGGGTTTAGCTTGATTGAGAGTCAATTATCACATCATGTGTTTATTGTGTATTCATCCCCAAATTGACAAATCAGACACTTAAAAACTAGAAAACCAAAGTAACACATCAAAATTCAGTGATAAAAAAATTAAACATTTTTTTATCTCTATCTGGTTATCTGTCGTATGAGTTAGGATCTCTGTTGTACGAGCCTGTTTGCATAAAATCTTGTGTCATGCTACACAACATTCCATGTCCTATGAGTCATCTGTTTTGTCATATGGTTCAAAAAAGTGTGTCGTACGAGCCTCTGCTTTTTACATGAAAACTTTTGATTTTTCATACAGACTCATATCTTGTGTCATTCTGAACTGCATATCTTGTCGTACAAAACTCTACATTTGTCAGTCCAGAGTTGTGTCTTGCATACCGTTTCAGATTTATCATTTTTGCCCGATCAATTTGCAGTAAAAATAAACACTTGTTATCTATCAATCTATTCTTAGATTGTCTCCTTGGTTTTCTTGGTCAAGTTATCACCCATCAAAATCAGACTTTAGAAAATATACACCTTAAGATTTTCAAGTGCTTACCCTCAACAAGTTCAAAATCTAAACATCTTAAAGTGCATTATCACCCTATTTGGTAAACTAATCACTCAAACATAGTTTCTCATCAGGATCAATCATCCTTTATCACGAAACTAAAACGTTTGGTCAGGATAACTTTGTCCCACATCATAGGATAGATTGTTCCTACTGGACTTGGTTCTTATCAATCGTCATCATTGCACTCCTAAACTAAAGATCGAAAAACTTGCAAAATTTTAAACACTTGAACTCTCTTTTAGTGTCATATCACTTTATTAGCTTGAAATTGACTGTTGATCACTTATCAAAACAACCTTTTAGACAATCGAATACTAACAAAATAACACATGTGTATGCCATTCTAACTAGAGATCAGAGACGAAGGATCGCAGAGACTGAAATCAAAACATTGAAAAAATTTGAAGAGCATATAACCATGGAACATGAAGATGTAATACAAGTTGAAGAAGAAATAACAAAACAAAACATCAGAGACATCAAGAAAGATCCCCAATTCGACAAATTAATGGAGAAATTGTTGGAGGAAGAAAAAGAAAAATACTTTCTAATGTTAGCTAAGTCTAGTGCTACACTTCCCCAAGATTTTGATGTGAACAAATTAACACAAAAGAAAAGTGACCCTCCCCCTAATAACAAACAATATGAGGACATCCTTTCTCTCCACATGAATGACACATCAATTCCAAATAACACCAGAACCAATGAAGAAACTTACATACCTAGAAGACATGAAGTAGAAATCCGGAATAACATTCAATTCAATGAGGATACAAGAAGAGTTAGAACTGAAACAAGAAGAGATCCCAATCCTCCTAGAATGCAAAATCATGGTCATGCAAGAACAAATCATGTTGATAATCCTATCATGACTCTCACACAACAACTACAAGTAGTGCAAACACAAATCCAAGAGATGCAAAGAGGAAATGTTAGACGATACTCACTTATGAAATTTGTCCTTATCCTTTCGACAGAAATCTAAACATGATACCATTTCCTATAGGTTATGAAACTCCGAGATATGAAAAATATGATGGAAGCACTGACCCTCAAGATCATATATGATAATTTTGCACAATGAGTATGGAGTTTGCACATGAGGATACCTACTTAATGAGACTATTTCCAAAAAGCTTAACTGGGCTAGCTATGGAATGGTTCTCCAAACTTACACCTGGAATCAGATCATTTTCAGAGTTGGTAGATAAGTTTGTTTCACAATACTCCTACAACATACAACACGAAGTAACAATGCTAGACCTATGTAACACTAAACAAAAAAGTGGAGATCCCTTCATGACATTCTTACAATGATGGAGATGCCTAGCATCGAGGTATCCTCGTACATTGCCAGAGTACGAGAAAATGGACATATTCATTAACAACTAAAATGATAAAATGAGTTATTATTTAAAAATGCAAGGAAATCAAAGCTTTGGAAAAATGGTTGATAATGGAATCAGAATGGAAGAAGCCATGATAAAGAAGGGTGAGTTGAAAATATACAAAGAAGGAGTCCATCCTCCTAACAACAACAATAACAACAACCACAATGATAAACCAAAGTTTTAGAATAGAAATCGAAATGTCGTCAATGATTGAATAGTGGATAATAACAATGTGAAACCAAAGCAACCAGTTTTCAATTTATCTACTCACTTGGCGGCGGCTCAACAAAACAACAATCACCAAAGAGCAACTATCAAAACTATCTTTTGAAGACGATTCACAAACATTGGTGAACCCTTGGGATTAGCATTAAAGACACTTCTCACAAACAAATTGATCACTTTACCAGAAGAAAGGAACTACGAACCTCAAATCAAACCACCTTGGTGGAATGATAATCAATATTACGATTTCCATTGAAACAAGGGACATCTAATAGATAATTGTCAAAAGTGGAAACATGGCATACAAGACTTAATTGATAATGGTGTAATAACTGTGGATGGACATACAACAAATGAATCTCATACCGCCTTTAAAGCTCCACTTCCAAATTATGAGAAAGGTGAATCATCAACAACAAACAATGGTAAAGGTAAAGCAAAGGTAAACTACGCTCATGCATATGACAATGTGGTGAATGTGATTGTAGTTAAAGAAAAACAAAATCAAAAACATGCTCATACTATTACAAGAAGCAAAGCTAAAGTTGTTTTTCTAGGTCCTACAACAAACACATCATCCACTACAGTAAAAAAATACAATCTAGTGGAACAATTGCAGAAAACACCTGCGCAGATATCCATCTTGGAGCTTTTAAAACTTTCACCTGCACACAAAGAAATTCTTGAACAAGCATTAGTAGATACCACAATATCCAAAGATCTCGATGTCGATCAATTCCAAACCATGGTGGGACACCTCACAACCCCTCATTGCTTATCATTCACTAACGAAGATGATATGTCCTTGCAACATCCCCACAATGCTCCTTTGCATATTGAAGTCCTTATTCAGACAACCCAAGTTAAGTGTGTCCTAATAGATAGTGGAGCTGGCCTAAATATTTGTTCATTGAGTCTTGTTAGTGCCTTAGGATATTCAAAAGATGCAGTTGATGTCCAAAAAAGGATCACTATAAAAGCCTATGATGAAGAAGAACGTTCGTCCAAGGGAATTGTAATACTACCAATCAGAGCGGGACCTCTATAAAAAGACACAACATGCCAAGTTCTAGACTTGGACCTATCATATAATTTGCTCCTAGGGAGACTATGGATACATGACTTGCAAGCTGTCCCATCAACCTATCATCAATGTGTCAAAATTCCCTACGAGGGACAAGAAATCACAATCTCTGCAGATGCAAATCCATTCCAATATTGTAGCAATCTAAAAATGGCTCAAGAAGTAATTGTTTCTCATAATAGGGAAGCAACATCTTCAAACACACAATCTAAGGAACAATCATTTGCATCTATTTTATCAAGTATGGAAAACCAAATGCAGCTAAGAGATCAAGGGAATGGAGAATATTCTATATCACAACTGCCACTTTCTCCTAAATCCTTTGGAAAACCATCAAGCTCTAAACAACAACCAATTGTGAAACATCTTCTGATATTTGATGGAGCATATATTAGTGTTAGAACCTTATCAGAGGAGACAAAAGACAAAGATGTGCTACAGTGGCTATACAAAGATGAAGAAGTTCAACAAAAGGTCAACAATGTCAGAATACCTACAAAAAAATATGGAAAAGGATTTAACATTCTTCGAAGAATGGGATACATTGGGATAGGCCCTATAGGAAAAAGAAAAAAAGGTATCTCAGAACCTATTCAGCCTCATACTCAGTAGACTACAGACAAAATATGCTTAGGGTATGGACAAGTCACGCTACCAAAAAACACATCTCTTAGTCAACAACAAGAGGAATATAAAAATAGACAAGAACAACCGGCAATTGAAAGGGAAAAAAAATCAGCTAAGCAACAAGCACAAGCAAGCACATGGCAAAAGAAGCAAGCTTCAAATCAACAAGAGAAACAAACTAAAAACATCTCTCAAGCAACATTAAATCTAAATCAAAACAAGAAAG
This sequence comes from Cryptomeria japonica, assembly GCF_030272615.1. Taxonomy (NCBI): domain Eukaryota; kingdom Viridiplantae; phylum Streptophyta; class Pinopsida; order Cupressales; family Cupressaceae; genus Cryptomeria; species Cryptomeria japonica. Next base: position 644,378,322 of record NC_081412.1, read on the forward strand.
AAGCTAATATAAATCTAGGAGAACTCATAGAAAAATTGACAAAATTCAATCTCAGTCTTGAAGAAGTTGAATATGAGAGAAGAAAAAGTATAGCTAGAAAAGCATAAGAAATGCTATATGATCAAATTTGTAGATTATAAGCTATAAGTGATACAAATTATAATGAATGGGAATGGGATTCATATCACTCTGAAGAATTGGTTGAAGAAAAATTCTTTGAAGGAGATGTAGAAGTTGATATAGTTCACACGTATGTAGGACAAACGTCAGGAACTAGTTCACTTGAATTAGAATCACATTTGGCTAACTTGGACTTAACCGAGGATGATTAGGAACTTCTTACACGAGGTCATTCTGATGAGAGTACCATTCTAGACATCGACATACATATTGAAAACTTTGATACATCCATCATGACCCTTGAAACCCTCGAAACATACCAACCTGAAGATCCCCTACCTCTAATCCACCCTGAGCTTATTGATTGGGAAAATGAAGGACATACTGCTATTGATACCTTTCCAAATGACCATGTTGTATCTGTATATCTTAATGCAATCGAACTCATAACAACTCTCGCCAGGAATGTCAACAATGCATCTTCCAGTCAAGTGGGTACCAAATCTCCTAGTCACAAAAATAAAAATAAAGAAAACAATATGAGGTCTAATGCTGAAAACCATTTCTTGGCAACATTAGACCAAGAAAAAGTAAAAATAAAGGATGCATCTAATGGTGAAAACCTCCTTGAGGCACCAGAAGATGGGAGATTTGACACTTTACCTGAGCACTATCAAGAAAGGTCATCCATTTTGATCGAACCAACAGAGGCAGTTAACATTGGCACAACAGAGCAACCAAAGATTCTTCACCCAACAACTTCTCTATCAGAAGAAGAAATGCAACAATATGTGGAATTCTTCAAATGAAGGCAAATCAATTTTGCCTGGTCATATGCAAACATGTCAGGGTTAGATCTAGAGCTTATTATGTATCACTTGAATGTTAGTCCAGGAGCTAAACCAGTCAAACAAAAGTTAAGGAAAATGCATCCGCATATTGCTCTCCTAGTCAAGGCAGAACTAAAGAAATTATTGGATGTCGGATTCATCAGACCTGTAGCATATCCTCAATTGGTATCCAACATTGTTCCTATTTCAAAACAAGATAAAAGCATCAGAATATGCATAGACTTCAGAGATCTTAATAATGCATGTCCAAAGGATGACTTTCCTTTTCCTAACATCGACATCATTGTAGATTTAAATGTTGGACACTCCACGTTTTCTCTAATGGATAGTTTCTCTGGATACAATCAAATCAAAATAGCACCCGAAGATCAATAAAAGACAACTTTCACATGTCCATGGGGTACTTTTGTTGGAACATCATGCCTTTTGGACTAAAGAATGTCGGTGCTACATATCAAAGAGCTATGACAACTATATTTCATCACATGATGCATACATTCATGGAAGACTTTGTCAATGATATATTAGCTAAATCATACAACAGAGAAGAACATATAGAGATACAGGAAAAGATATTTGACATGTTAGAACAATACAAGCTAAGGCTAAATCCTAAGAAATGTGCCTTTGGTGTAACTTCAGGAAAGCTATTGGGATACATAGTTTCAGCTAGAGGTATCAAAGTGGATCCAACTAAGCTAAAAGCAATCATGGAAATGGCATCTCCCAAGAATATCAGTCAACTGAGATCACTACAAGGAAGACTTCAGTTAATCAAAAGATTTGTTGCTTAACTAGCAGATAAATGTCAACCATTCACACATCTATTTCACAAACATGTTAGTTTTAAATGGGACCATCAATGTGAAGAAGCATTCAATAAGATCAAGGCATATCGCATGCAACCACCTGTTCTAATGTCACCAATTCTAGGAAAGCCATTATTGCTCTATGTATCAACCACTGAAGCATCATTTGGAGTTTTTCTCTCACAAAAGGATAAGGAAGGAAAAGAACAATATATCTACTACATCAGTAGAACACTAGTAGGATATGAGATCAACTATTCACCAACAAAAAAAGCATGTTTGGTAGTAGTTTTTGCTTCTCAAAAACTACGACATTATATACTATCTCACTCCATCAAGTTGATAGCTAAAATTGGTCCTCTAAAATATTTACTCAGTAAAGCAACATTGACAAGACGACTAGTAAAATGGATCATGATTCTGAGCAAGTTTGATGTCGAATATATTGACAGAAAAGCTATCAAGGGACAAGTCATCACAGATCAACTAGCAGAAACAACACTTCAAGATGACCATCCTTTACAGATTGAATTTACCGATGCTAATATCCTAACAGTTACAACAAAAACATGGCAACTATACTTTGATGGTTCATATACATAACATGGATCAGGAGCAGGAATTCTATTCATCACACCACAAGGACATACAATCCTAAAAGCATACAAATTAAGCTTTCTGTACACAAATAATACCGTAGAGTATGAAGCTTTGGTAACAAGTATTAAATGGTTGTAGAATGGAATATAACACAACTTCAAGTCTTTGGAGACTCTTAGCTCGTCATTAATCAGATCAATGATGACTATCAAACAAAGGACAAAAAGGTGATGCCTTACAAAAAGATGGTGGATGATTTCAAGAAGTAATTTGTAGAAATAACTTTCCACCAGATTCCAAGAAATGATAATAAAGTAGCAGATGCCATGGCTATGCTTGATTCTCTATTACAGACACAAGAAAATCAAGAGCGTTATGAATTACTGGTTGAAGAGTTATTTCATCCTGCCTTTCATTGTCCTGATTCCCAAACCATCTATCAACTTATCGGACATGATTCCTCTCGCTATGGCCAAACTTACACATACCTGAAAGACAATATCCTACCTCTCGACTTATCGAAAAACCAAAAGCGAAACTTTATTCGCCAATCCTCCCATTATACTCTCATCGCAGATACCTTGTATTAACGAGGTCTAGACGATACTCTTTTAAGATGTCTTGAACAAGAAGAATCTGAGAAGGCCTTACATGAATTCCATAATGGCATTTGTGGCACTCATTCAAGTTGTCTTACCCTTTCAAAAAAACACATACGCTTGGGCTATTATTGGCTGACTATGGAATGAGATTCTTTTCAGATAGCAAGAACATGCAAATAATCAAATTCATGGAAAATTGATTCATGCACCAACACAAGAACTTCATGCTTTAGCAGTATCTTGGCCTTTCTGCCAATGGGGTCTTGATCTAGTCGAAAAGATAAATCCTTCCTCATCTAATGGTCACAAATTCATCCTTGTAGCTATAGAATATTTTACAAAATGGATTGAAGCAGTACCTCTTATAAATATCGGAGGAAAATAAATTGCTGCATTTATCTTGAATTATATCATCTGTCGATATGGAATACCAATGACGATTATCACTAATAATGGGCGACCATTCAAGAATCAGGATGTACAAGAGCTATGTGAGAAGTTCAAAATCCAGCACAGATTCTCCACACCCTACTATCCACAGGGAAATGGGCAGGCAGAAGCATCTAACAAAACTATTCTGAAAATTCTCAAAAAGACAGTGAACGATGTTGGGAAAGATTGGCATATCCAATTAAATCCTGCTCTATGGGCCTACCGTACTAGTATCTGCACATCGACAAGTGCCACACCTTTCTCTCTTGTATATGGATCAAAAACCATATTTCCAATCGAAGTAGAGATACCATCTCTACGTGTATCACTAAAAGGTCTCATCCCAGATGAAGAACAAAGAGTATCTAGACTAAAAGAGTTAGAACTGATCCATGAACGAAGAAAAAATGCCTTTGATTATTTAAAGGTATATTAGAAAAGAATGTGCCGAAGCTATATTAATAAGGCTAAACCATGAATATTTCAAGTGGGAGAACTAGTGCTAAAGGAAAATCCACGCAACTAGGCAGATCGAGAAAAGAAAGGAAAATTTGAGCCAAAGTGGTTAGGTCCATTTGTGGTCACAACAATATTTGGATCAGGAGCATATCAGCTATCAACACAAGATGAAGATCAGCTCGAAGAACCTATCAATAGCATGCATCTAAAGAAATTCTATGTTTGAAAAATAAAAAAATAAAAAATAGTGAAAAAGCAGAAAAATCAAAAACAGTGAAAAAAGAAGGAAAAAAAGATCAAATATGAGAAAAAGTGCAATAAAAATAGATGGTGAAAACCTGGCAAACAGGCGCTATCTATCGGCTAGCTCTTCCGTCTATTATTTCATGCATTCTTTCTGCTTGTATTCATCCTTCATCAACGCTATCTATATCCATCATAAGCTTTTTACATATGCAGGCATCACAGCTGCTCTCTTGCCATGGTTTGGATCATTGGATATATCATAGCGACTTTGTTTCTAGGCTTGGGGAAAAATCCTACACCTAGCTGGGGGCAAACTCTTGATCATTTTGAGCTTAATCAAACAAATAGAAAAAATAGTTAGACAACTCTTCACAAGAGAAAACTGAGACACATCCAACATTGAACACAAGATCAACCTATCAACTATCAAGCTATTATGAAATCAATCTAAGCACATCACACACTTTTCAGTGGATAATATCTTTTGGATAATAATTTTAACATGATTGTTCAATTTTTCTATATTGCTTTTCGCTATCATGATTTTTGAGTGACTCCAAGATGTCTTTGACTAGAGGAACAAGGAAGAAAACATGATATTTTTCTTGTCTTCTATCTGAAAATTAATCATTAGTATGTGCAAATTCGTCTTAGGACATGATCAATGAAGTATCATTGAAGACATTTCCAATTTGTGTATTGAAATAATTAATACTGCCTGTTTTATGCAAGCAACACTCAGGTCATCTTGGTTCAATTATACCTCGATGCTTGTGCTAACTTGCTATATCAAAATCTAGGAAAGTAGTGCTCAGGTCATCATGGTTTAATTATACCATTCTTGTTTGCACTCACTTCCCACATTTCAAAAAGCTAAATGATGACAAAGCAATAATACAGTGACTGGTCTGGTCGTAGTTTGCATCCATTGCATTTTTCCTTTGCATTTAGCTTGCATTTCATTCTTGCATGGGATCCTGAATGCTCCTTTTATCCAAGGTTAAACATATTGCAAGAATCATCAAAGTATCATCACAAGTGTATACGCAATCAAAATGATGACTCATATCTCTCCAAATATTGTCGACCCAACGAAAATCTTATGCTATTTCTCTCAACAAAATCAACATCAGCATATCCAAACCTTTCTGCAACTTGATATTAACAAATTGTCAGTTCTTTATCTAATCAACCTTATCAAATCAAATCAATCAATCAAACCTAATCTATTTTGTCATGTCTTATATAGGATGAACCCTTCCTGAAACCAGACGATCTGATTCTGATTCATGTCTTATATAGGATGTATCCTTCCTAAAACTAGGCATTCTGATCATGTCTTATATAGGATGAATCCTTCCTGAAACCAGACGCTTTGATCATCGTTGTCTTATACAAGATGAATCCTTCTTGAAACCAGACTAAATCTCAATCTTATCAATCCGATCAATCAAGATTTATCAATCTTATCAATCTAATCAATGAAGCTAATCAAAGAACCCCCATTTTCATCAAAACACAGTTGCAGAAATCAAATCAAATCTATCAGGATATCAATCTCGCAAAAACTCCAAAATCAATTATCTCAATTGATCTCCCGAGGGGGCATCATCATACCATAATTTAGCAATCCAGAGCTGGGGCTCCTATAAAATCAATATCATCATCAAAATGAGATTATTCTTTGAATCAACGCATCATCATACCTTGCTTCAAAGAGGGGCAAAATGTATACACCTAAAAATGGTATGAAGATAATTAATTAAATAAGAAATTATTTAATTAATACTCCTTCCCAATTTAATTGAATTCACTTAGCAATTTGATTAAATTCCCCCTTTTCATCTACTTATTAATAAATCTAAGGTTTTATTTAATATGTTCATTCCAATAATCCTCTTTAATTAATTAATTCAACTTTATTTATTTCTCCCACCAAATCATTTCTTCTAAATCCTTTAATTAATTAAAACAAGTCAAATTCATGAGTTGTTGAGATTAATTAGCCATATTATTTGAATTTCTAAATTCAAATTCTCCTAACTTCTACCACTTCTTAACCTAGCCCATTCTACCTACCCACATGTCCCCTTTCATCACACATCTTCTAGAACCTTTGTGACACTTGTCACTAAGTGTTCCCTTTCATCTAACTCCTTCTAGAAGCCTCTTGACACTTGTCAACATAGAGATGACAAATGTTCCCTTTAATCCAATCCCTTTGCCAACCTCCTCCAATTTAACCATTGGTATCTTCAGATCAATCTTGACTGTTGATTCATGCTACATCACCCCTAGCCTTGGAAAATCCTATAAATAGACCTCATTTTGGAGCACAAAGGGTCCCAATTCATATCATTTTTGCATACCAGTTGATCCCATCTCATTTTCAACTTATGCATTGTTACTATAGGCATCTAGCTTGTAGTTTATCATTCTTAGCAATATTATCATGCTCAATTTTAGCTTAATTGCATCTTAATTTTAGTTCATTTTCTAGATCAATCATGAATTCATATAGCTTAATTATATTATCATGCTAGATCATACATTTGTATCATTCAAATCCTCCATCTAAGTGTAGTAAAGTCACTAGAATATGCATAATCAGATCTGAGAGCATTTTTCATACTTGCATTTACTAGGAGGCAATAAGTCGATTAGCTATGGTTTTACATTTCATTGTTTTAATTCAATAACCATTGCTTGTAATATTTATTGAGTCCATTGTGTTTGTAGGAACAGGTACACTTCATAGAGCACAACATATACCATTTAAACCAACCTTCAATTAATCACTCCAATATACCATTTTATTATTAAGTTTTTTCACTAAGTCTATTGATTTCATTTTGCTGATGTTTTTTTTTTATATTTAATCTTTGTCACAGGGTGACATTCATCCGATACATAGCACAGATAGGGATGTAGCTCCCAGCTCTTGTACCCAGCAGGTAAACCTCATTGTAATTGTACAAATTAGATTGAAGCAAAATATTATATTATATGTTATTTTCTTAAGGTTTTTCAAGTAATTTTGATATTGTTACAAATATTCTTGTCAGAGATGGATGTTTGGGGAAAGGCACTTGCATTACCTAATGACAATACAATGGTGGACTCACTATTATGTGATGATGACATCGAATATTCCACATACCCTATTGCAATGATGAGAAAGATCAAAAATAGTTAATAGAGAAATTATTGCTCTGGCATACCAAGTTGCTCAAACTGATGCAAAGAGCACAAAACATGCAAGTAAGCAATAATGAAATATTTAATTATAACATAAATTCAAAAATGGTTTATATTTTATACTCTTTTATGTCAGGAACTAAAATATGTACGTGTTGTTGTTACAAGAAATATTGCATCCTCATCAAGCTGGTGGCCATGATTAGGGTACTCCAAGTAGTTAAGGTGATTTCCATGTTCCATACATTAAAACTATTGCTTTGACAAATTGGTCCTAGTTCCTCATTGTGCTCTTGGTGCTCCTACACCACTATGTTATTGCTCATATATTTAATGTATTATTCTTTAGGTGATGTCCATGTTCCTATGCAAACACCGCCTCATCAGATCCCATCATCCCCACCTATATTGTCAATTGCAATATCGACAACACACAACATGCAAACATCTAGTAGTGCACATCATACTGACCCCAAAGTTGGTAGATCCCTCTTTAGCTGTCTCTTTTGTTATGTGTTTATTTCCCTCTCAGTGTTCTTTCTTGGGACATTTCATAGTGGATTCATTTTCTATAGCAAGACATGTACTGAGGATGTAGAGGCCACTAGTGGTGATACCATAGTAACATTTCCTGTATCTTCCCGTATTGCTAGTATGGGAACATTGCTGGTCACATTTGTGGTGACCGAAGATTTGCTTCCCATAAAGATAGAGAAGGTTCCAGTTACTTTAAAATTATTATGCTATATAGAGTAATTGTAATTTACTTATTGATCACTTGTTTTGGACTAATCATCTCATGATTTGTTTGCAGGAAATGATATTTTTTATAAAAATCTTAATGAAATTACATTGGAGATCTTTGGGCCCACCATATGTAAATGGTGGAATGAGCAAGAAAAAAAGTTAAAAGATGAATTCATAAACCATTTGGTTGGGTTGTTCGAAAATGACACATTTAAGAAAAGAAAGGTCCTTGACCAAGCTGGCAAACGTCTAAAGTATGTGAGGGACTAGTATAGAACACATTTAGAGAAGAACATAAAGTACGAGCGTCCCCCCATGATTCCAGAGAGGGAGTGGAAGGACCCGATTTTGGATGCATAGGAGAGTTGAAAGGAAAAAAGGAAATACACCACTAGGCAGAAGAAAGTATGTGATACTATTAAGAATGTAATTATGTACTAATTGCTCTTTATATTTATATAATCTAACATATTTCAAAATTTTCAAAGGCTGCTCGACACATCAAAGGCAACTAATGCAAGACTAGAAAAGCACATGCAACACAAACTCAGCTCTGATGGTTATATGAAAGTTACCGCACGAATTGTAAGTATCAATACATGAAATATCACATCAAAATAATAAATTGCAAAAAAAAATAATTAATCATTAAATAATACAAGCAAAATTTATGATATTAAGCAAAAAATGCAGGGCTCTGAATTCAATAGAGTGCCCACAGAAGAAGACATGAAAAATGCCTTTCGGGAGGGCTATAGAGCCATGTCTGAACATCTAAAAGGATTGAGTGGGCAAACAGAAGAATCTAGTGCATCCATTAATCATGTAAATAAGCTAAATAAAAATTATTTAAAATTGAATACTTGAGCAATAATCTATTCGATGTTAATTTCCAACATAATATGACTATATTTGTTTTAAATAATCAATCAATCATAACAATGCACATGAGATTGGAATGCAACCTGCATATGATGAAGGTCGCGGTGTGCATCCCAGTACTAGAGGTATTCACATGCTAAACATTTTTTTGTTTTGCTATGTAATGACTATTACAATTAAAAATCTTTAATTGAAATCTTTGTAGTAATTAATGTAACCTTTTTTGTTTTTATTTTAGAGCATGTAGATTTTGGTGAGCAAGTTGAGCATATCTAGGTAGAGAACATCAGGAATGCGATGGGGCCCCACCAGGTAAAGATTAACACTGTTATTCCTTTAAATGAATTTAATTGCAATTGATGCATTGATTAATGTAACCTTTCATGTTTCAAATCCAAAATATTTAGAGGGTGTTCAAGATGTTGAGGATGAGCACATGTATAAAAATAGATAAAAAGGTGTGTGTGTGTGTGTGTGTGTGTGTGTGTGTGAGAGAGAGAGAGAGAGAGAGAGAGAGAGAGAGAGAGAGAGAGAGAGAGAGAGAGAGAGAGATGACAATATATATAGAAGGAGAGAGATATATGGAGATAGAGTTAGAGGGGGCACAAGAGAGATAAATAAGGTGACAAAGACAAGTAAAAGAGAGAAGGTTTAGACTTTATATAGAGGGAGAGAGATAGAGAGGAAGAAAGATAGAGAGATAGAATTGATAGCTTGATAGGGAGGGAGACACAAGGAGTATGTGTATATATATTAGAGGGAGTAAAAGTAGAGAGATATAAAAGAGACAATGATGGGGAGAGAGGGGAAGATAAGATAGAAAGAGGGAGAGGGAGGGATATATAGGGATAAATAGAAAGAGGGTGACAATAAGAGAAATGGAGATAGAGAGGTAGAAAGATAAAGATACAATAAGTGATATATGAAAAGATAGAGAGGGAAATATAGAGGGAGTAGGACATATAGAGAATAGGAAGAGGAGTGTATAAAAGCTATCTATATAGAGAGATAGAGATAGAGATAGGGATGGATAATAGAAAGTGTGTGTTTGTGTGAGTGACATAGATATAGAGATGGAGATAAGGAGGAATAAATAGGGAATATGTGTGGGAGAAAAAAATATATGGAGAAATATATAAAGAGGGAGAAAGATATATATATAGATGGAGAGGGGAATGAAGGGAAAGAGATGATATAGAAGTAGAGAGATAAGAAGATGGAATAAATGGGAGAGAGTGAGGGATGGGAAGAGATAGAAAGATAGATATATAGTGGGAGTGATATAATGGGAAGAGAGAGAGAGAGAGAGAGAGAGAGAGAGAGAGAGAGAGAGAGAGAGAGAGAGAGAGAGAGAGAGAGAGATGAAGATAATAATCAAATGACATGCTACCCTCAGTATAACTCCCCAATGACACATGTCATCCTTCAATTATTAGCATGAAATAAGTAATCAAAAGTTAGTATGCCATCTCACTCTAAATGTTTAATTTAGATTTTAAGTTAAAACTTATGTTATTCTATAAATTTAAATAAAATATTCTATGTTATATAAAATTTAAATAAGACAAAAAATATAAAATAAATTAATTTAAATATCTTTTAATTATTATTTTTAATTCCATATAAAGACAAAAATAATTAAAATAAAGTTTTAACTTAATAAAAAATAATCCTTAAAAGTAGAAGTAGAAGAATTAAAAAGCATTAATTAAAAGAAGGTAACATTAAAAGATATAAAATTAAAATAAATTTTAAATTTAATAAATAATGATTTTTAAAAGAAGAAGAATAAAGCTAATTTTTTGTTTTAAATATTTTTAATTTTTTTAAGAAAATTAGAAAACAAGATAATAATAAAAATATTAAAGTGTTGGTGTTGGAAATAAGCCACACCCGGACTGATGATGGACTGGTCCAAGAGGGGTCAGTAGCTCAATGGTAGAGTACTCCAACAACGTATGGAAGGTTCTAGGTTCGAGTCCTAGCTGGTCCATGTCTCAACATGGTATCATGGCTTAAGGGGGGCAAGAGGGGCCAGTAGCTCAGTGTGTATGGAAAGTCCTAGGTTTGAGTCCTAGTTGGTCCATATCTCAATATAAAGGATAATATAATCAAAAGAAACTAATATTAATAAAAGGTAGATTTTTTCTTTATGAATATTCTTTTCTCTAATTAATAATATATCATTTTTTAATCATAAAAGATTTATATAGAGATAGAATGGTAGAAAGGGACTGAAATAAATAGATAAGATAGAATGATAGAGAGATATAGAAATAATAGAGATAGAGGTATAGATGAAAGAAGTGATAGGGAGAGATACATATAGATGAAAGAAAATATAGATATAGAGGTCTAAAAAGGAGAATTTTAATTTTTTTATCATAAAAGATTCCTTTTTGTAAATTAATATAAACTTAAGTTTACAATTGAAATTGATTCTATAGTCTTGCATTGATTTTAAAAAGTAGGTGGTTCACTTCATATAAGAAATATCTCTAACATAAAAATAATTAAAATATTAACTCTTAAATTTTTTGTTTAAATTTATTTAAAATAAATATATTACTAGTTTCAAAAATTCTCTTTCATCTTGCATTATTAAAACCAATCAAAACAGTTTTGAATATTAAATTGAGAGAAAAAATTGCTTATAAAGAAACATAAAGTCATTTTTATGATTAATTACATAATATAGTAAAATCAAAATGACAATGAATCCATTTGTGTGCGACCCAAATTCAGAAATATCACTTAATATTCTCAAGCTTTTGGTACTATGCATGAGATCCATTTAAAAGAAGTTCCATGTTAAGGAGAAAATCTTCCTTCATCGTTCTTCTTATCTAATCTTTTATAAGAATTCTAATACAACAATATAAACGTGTAGATAGCAATGGAAATTGAGAACTATTTGAATTTCTTCAAAATAACAAGGCAACCTTGTATTTCTGTTTACTCATTCAAAGCATAGAAAACTCGTAAACATTAAAGTGAAACAATATTTTTTTGTTAGATATATAAAACTTGCAGTGCTATTACATCCATGGAATCAAACTGATGACTGTAATAAATTTAGTGGTGATCGTGATGAGAGGAGTGGGGAAGATGAGGATGGCGATGGTGGTGCAAAACCAGCTGTGCAGTTCTAGCAAAGTTCTGCAACTTACGAGTAGCCAAACACTTTGGACTTGGAGAATCTGTATGAAGTCTTATAGCATCTCTCACATCATTACATTCAGCTGCATTTTCACAAAACTCTGCAAACTCAAACAATTCTCTATCATCCAAATCTCCATCAAATGGCTTAACCAAAATGCCATTATCTGGTTGAAATTTACACCTTGGATTAACGTCAACCATGAAAACATCCCTCAAATGCAAATCCCTAATCCTATGAGAAGGATTGATCTTGGTCAAATCTTTCACATAAACATCATCTAGGTGAGTGCACGAATCCCTATACAAACGAGCCTCTATAATAAAATCAATATCAAGTTTGTCTAGTATAAGATCTGCATATTTTTTCTGTGCATCTGTAAAAATAACAATTTTATAATTCTTAGCCAATTCAGCCAAGAAACTTTCCACACCAGGCCTTTTCAAGACATAGTAAGGGACTATTTCTCCCGATCCAGTTGTAGTATCACGAATGAATGAAATAACAAAGTCATAATATTGCAGAGGCTCATGGCTTGCCTTCACCAAAACATCAAACAATTCCAACACGATTATTTTCTTCCCAATGCAATGGGGGGCTAATTCCTTAACATTATAGCTCCTACTCAAAAACTCATATGTCCTTATGGTGTCCCTCACGTCACTACACATTGCTGCTATTTTACAGAAATCTATGACCCTGAAAAGATCTCTGTCGGTAAGCTCGCCATAAAATGGCTTCACCGGGAAAGCATTTTCCGGCTGCAGTTTATAGCTTTCTGGCTCATCGTCCACCATGACAACGTTCTTTAGATCTCTTCCGAGCTTAGAAAGATCTTTGACGGGTACTCCTTGGGTTTCTATAGTGCAGGAGTCTCTGTAGAGTCTCAGATCTATTGTGTTATTAATGTCTATTCTGTCCAGAATTGGGTCTGCGAATTCTTTCGTGGTTGAAGTGAAGATTACTATTTCGAGATTGTTTTCTGTTAGTTGTTGTAAAAGTTGGTCTAACCCGGGCCTTTTCTGGACGTAGCATTTGATGTTGGAATGCTCTTGGAGTGGCAGTGTGAAGTCGTAGTGTGGAAGAGGAGTGAAACTTGCGTTTATAACTGTGTTTTCCATGTCCAATACTATGGTTTTGGCTTTTCTTGTGGTGGTGTCGTTGTTATCGTCCATTCGGGCTCTTAGTTCAAATGCGCCATCGGTGACTGCGCTGTTGATCTTGTGAAGAAGAGTTGAGATTCCAGACAATGCCATGGTTAGCTAAAATACCTTGTGATTGCAGTGCAACAACATGAATAATATTGTGTTGTGGGTGGCCCTATATTATAAGCGTTGAAACACTACGCCTTCTTCGGCCAAGACGCGACCCTTGCTAGCTTTAGTAATCGTTGTTCAGGCTTTAATCAAATTCTCAACTCACTTGAGGGAGGCAAGCCATTTGTTTGGAATGGGAATTCATTTGTTTAGTGAGTAGTTCGAAACAACAAATGGCAATAGAAACGAACATATAACTCGTCTTCTCTCCTCTTTTTTTTTAATGGATTGGAATTGGCAGGCTAGTCAAGGTTTAGCTTTTTGATGAGGCGAACCACCTATAACCTCTTAAGGTAACTGATTAAGCTCAAACGAGATGGCCATTGTGTGTATAACTACAACTATTTTCTTTAGCACCGGGTTCCATTATTTCAAGTTAGCTGAGTTAATGGATGATTTATGTAATCTCTTTTTGGTCTATTGTATTATCAATCACATTCATGAATATTTACCTCCCTCGCTCTCTCTAAATGTTGAAAGTGTATGTGCTATTAAATATATATATATATATATTATAGTTGTTTATATTGGAGATCACTAGCTCTTTTATGTAAATACATGCTCTGTACACCAGTAATATTATTGAATTTAAATGAATATGTTTTAGACATTTAAACTTATAAATTTAGCCTATATATTCAGTGGTTTATTTTACATTATCAAATTTGGATTGATAACTATATGACTTGGCTAAGGATTGGATATGATCTTTTGTGATTGAAATTATTTACAAGAGACATCAAATAATGATTGAATTTGGTTGAATAGGAGATAAAGAATGATTTTGTACCTAACATTAGTCTAATTAATTTGCTAATGCCATTTTATATCTCTTGATGAAGATACTACTTATCAATGGGGCTACGATCTTTGAGATTTTTCAAAGTAGCTCAAAAGGATTGATAGTCAACCATATGTAAGTGCAACTGAGAGTAACACCCACTAAACTTAATATGAACTTCACATAAGTAGAATTGGTAAGTTATATCTATTTAATATCTAGTTGAATGATAATCATTAATAATAAAAAAGGTTTCAAAGATAAATAATGTAGAAGGGATAAATAATGAATTCATTTTTTGTGATTTTATTATTATTGAAGGTAGATTCAAATTCCTATAAAAAATGAGTACAATATTAGCTATTTAAATAATTACCAATTAAATTATGAAATCGATCATTGTAAATTAGTGAATAATGTGATTATTATGACAAAGTGACTACGCATATATGTAGTGTTATAAATAATGTGATTATTAGTTATTTTTTATCTATTTATTTATGTTGGTTCTTATCAATTTTACATCACCTTTTCTAGATCTTGCATTTTCATATAAAATCACATCCAATCATATCAAATCAACAAAGGAAAATATTTTATCAGAGATAATGATGAAGAGCAGGAGATGAGAAGGAGTTGCTAGGGTTTCAAGTGAGGCATAAGAGGAAGTCAATTTAGATGAGGATGACGATGACCCATTTTCTATGGTTGTCTAGGGTGCGGGGTTTGGCATTGCATTTTGATGGGATGGGGTTCTTGGGACTTCTTAGGTGTTGTATGGAGACTATTAAGTTTGGAAACCGAGAATGTGTGTGTGGGCTTTTCTACCCTTTCTCTCTTCTCCCTCCACCTTTACTCACCATGTGTTGGTGGTGGCCACTAGGGATTTGGGTGTAAGCCTACTAACTCATTTTTTAGGTGTTTGGGTAGTGGCTTGTGTTTCTATTGTTGGCCATCTGGTGGAATTGATTATGTGTTGCATTGATGTTTTGTCATTGATGCCAACACTAGCTGTTTGGATGCTTTATCGGCACCCTTCTGGTCTCGGGAGGTTGAGGGTTTTTTGTTAACTTAGATCCGACATGATCTGGTAGGCTCCGAAATAGTCTGGTTATCGAATCAGCTTGTTCATGATACTTATACTCATATTTGGTCAGCTGGTTTTGGTCTGGTAATCAGTTGATATCCTTCTTGCTTAGAAGATTGGATTTTTTGTTCCAGCGAGGGTTTCACCGACAGAGCTTTTAATGGAGATCTTTGATGAATTACATAAGTGGTGTTGGTGCAGCTTCCGATGGAGTTTCAGGATGTTGTTGTTGATCATGTTCGAGACTTGGTGGATGGAGATCATTGTTGTGGTGTGTGGACCTATACTTGGTCCCGGTTGATCTAGGTTATGGACCGACTTTAATGTAACATGTGGATAAGACCTATTAATGTATTTCTAGGATATCTTATGTGTTGATATTATTTGTTTGAGGCTAACATGGTTTGTAATTATGTAACTCGTTTATTGTCTGGTGGCTGACCTGATTGTTTATGGTCGATGGTTTGTATATATATGTAAAGATCTCATTGTAGATCATCATGGCTATTGTTAGAGGCCATGGTCAAGGAATGTAATGTGCGAATAATGTAATATCATTCAAGTAGAGGAGTTATTCGATCATTGGAGATCGAATCGGGTTTATGTAAGATGATTTAGTCCTCCGGTATTGAGCTTAACCAGAACTGTACTAAAGCATAGGAGATGTTATCTTTTGCAGTTCAACACTTCTCTGGATTGTAGTTTGGATTTCTATGTAGTCAGTGAGGCTCCTTTTATGATGAGTAGTGTGCTCTAGGCTATTGGCCTTCCTGAAAGTGCATCCCCTTCATTGTAAATTACATACTTACTACAAAAGTATTATCTGATTGTTGGTAGGCTTCCCACCGTGGTTTTTTCCATTACCGAGTTTTCCACGTACAAATCTTGGTGTCATGTGGATGGTATTTATTCTGTGATTATTGTTTATGCTTAATTGGTTTATCTACTATTCTGGTATTAATATTTTGGGTTCCGGTATTAAAGTTTAAATTGCTAATGGTTCCTGTAATTTCAGACAACTAATTCATTCCCCCCCCCCCTCTCAGTTGTCTTCTGGTTATTTGAACTATCTAACATCTATTGCCTATTTTGAGAGGGAAGGGTGAATCAATCGTCTATAAAAATTTCTACTTATTCCTCAGAAACAAATCTAGTAAACAAACTTTTGATTACCTAACCATAAACATATATAAGCATGAGAGAGAACAACCATGGAACATGCACAAGAAACACCAAAATTTACTTGGAAAACCCGAGGGAAAAACCACAGAGAATGCTAATTCTCAATTATGAAATACCTATTAGGGTGACACCGATCAAGGTTGTTTTTTACAAAGGGTGGCTCACTACCAGAATGCTCACTGTAGGTGGGTTCATTGCCCTGCTAAAACCACCAGAAAATGAAGGGCTCATTCCCTAGAAGAAGAAGGAAAAAGAAATAATTCACCAATGAACCACAGCTACCATAATTCTACAATTGCAAATGAAACCTTTGGCTGATTGCCTCGAATACCAATTAGCAACAACACACTATCACACTGCTCAACCATAACTTCACATAACCTCACACAAATTTTCACCAATAGATTTTTCTTTTTCAATCCACTTGCTTCTCTATATTCTTCATTATGATCATCTTTATTTATATCGATCTCTGAAGTAAGAAATTCCCAAGGGCCAAACAACAATTCACCGGAACATAACTTTAAATAGGTCTACACTAAACATTACCATAGTGGAAAGAAATGAGAACTGGACCACACCAGAATGCACTACATCAATCAAAACAACACGTTATCCATACACCATGATCACTAGAGAAAAAAACATAAACATTCAAGGTCAACCGGACCCACAATGAACATATCAACAACCACAACTCTGGAGCATATCATTACATCCCAAATTAGAATAAAAAACATAAAGACATGAATAACATAAATCCAAAATATTATCATCAGAACCAGAAATACAGAGAAATGTGGAGCACTACAGACACTATCAAACATCATCATCACTAAACATACTTCTATATCACAACTTCTGAAGCATCAAATCATAAGTATGACAACCCAAAGAAACTTCCAACAACATACCAAAGCTTCATGATTACAATTGCAACATATCAGAAAGGTGAAGCATAAACCAATCACTAAAACATAGAATCAACATATTGACATCGATGACAACCATACTAACACACCATCAACTTCACATTTGCAACAATCTCCCTCTTTGTCATTGATAGCAACATTCATCAATGAAAAAAAAAAATCAGAATCATAAGTCATCTCTCTCACAAACATCTCCATTCTCCCTAATCAAACTCTCCAATATCTCCCCCTTTAACATCAAAGATAAAGGTGAGAAACAACTCAACCATCTTCATCTTCCACACAACTCTCCCTAAGAGGAAGTCCCATATCATTAGTCCAAACTTAAAATACATGAAATTCCTTGGACTAATGCATAGCTAAATGTACTAGTTCAAACTAGGAAGGGGTAATACCCCCAACTCTTGTCAGAGATACTCAAAAGTATCTTTGCATAAAGCCTTCATAAAGATATCTGCAACCTGCTCTTTTGTAAGAACATACTCAAGTTATACTTCATTGTCCAACACTTGTTGGCAATTGACACTCATCCAATTTAGTTGTGTTGTCATTGATGGCAACACACATCATTTTGGGGTTGGACACTTAACTGGTACTCATCGGTATTCATGATTCAACAACCAACATTCAATTCATCTGGCAGACAAGGGAAATTGACAAACTAGGAACTGATATATGAGGTCGCCATAGGAGATTAATCTGGCAGGTTTACATGGCAACAATCAGCAGCATCGGTCACAAAGTTTAATGTATTTATTTTTGTCTAGGTTGACATGTAAAAAAATTGTAATATCTATGTAAGCCAATATAAGGCATTCATATTTATGATTGGGAAGGTTATTTAAGTCAGTCCAGTTAGGTTACTTTGGAGATACATACAAAGAGAAGGAATATATAGTGGTGTGATATTGTGCGAGCAATGTTTATAGACTAAATGCAAATATAATATTTTGTAGTCGGTCTTGGTTATTGGTTTAGAGTTTTGGGATGAGAAGTAAGTTACTGGTAAAGGACAACATAGTGAAAACCGATACAGACAATGCTTGAACCAAAACTCATCCAGCATAGTAAATGCATTCTTTGAGTTCATAATTTTGTTTGTAAACCAGTATTTGGTGTTTGTAGTTAGTGAGGCTCCTTTTATGTTGAGAAGTGCACTCTAGGATGTTTGCCTTCCTGCTTGTGCAGGACCCTATTGTAATATTTATTCATTTGGCCAGTGGATAGATATTGTGGGTCACCAATCCCACCATGGTTTTTCCTTTTTGAGGTTTTTCACGTATAAATCTCTATGTTATGGTGTATGTTGTTGAGGTTGCATCATTTATACTTACTATTATATTCTTTTATGGTTACCAGTTACTAAATTACTTTTTTAATAACATTAAAATTGATCTCACCAATAGAATATTGATTCACCCCTCTCTCAGTGTTCTTGCATTCCAACAATTCATATCAAAGCCTGGTACCTTGGAGTAAGTTTAACAACTTAAGGAAGATCCTGAATCCAGAATCCACAGAGATGAGTATGGAGAAACAACTTGAAGTAGCACTTGAAGATTATGATGCTGAAAGGATGAATAATTTGAAGTTGCAAGATGAGTTGAAATCTGTGAAGGAATTCATTCTTATCCTACATGAGAGGTTGTCATCTACTCAGGATAGATGGAAGGAACTTTACAAAATCAGGATGGTGAAGAAAATAATGACCTTAAAGAACAATGTTAGAAGCCGAGTCAGGAAAATATTATCATGAAGAATGAAATGCAAGCCCTAACTATGAGGATGTCCAAGGATATTGAAGACCATAAGAAGAATGCAGAAAATCTTGGCAAATCTCTAAAAGACAAATCTGAGGAATGCATTAGGCTGGCACAGGAGAATGATATGTTGAGAACTGAGCTGGTGCAATCCCAGAATAATAATCAGGAATTGGAAAGATTGATAATAGACCTAAGGGGAGATCTGGATACTGAAAATGAGTACAAAGACATGTCTAAGGACAATTCTGCAAATCTTGATCAGCTATCGAAGGATCAAAGGTGCAAGAGAGACACTAGAGGTCTTGGATTTTAGCATGGAAAAAGCATTGCTACTGCAAATGAAGTTGAAGGAAAGGATCAGAAGGAGAATCCACCTATCAACCGAAACTAGAAATCACTGGTAAGACAACCCAATGCACATAAATTCAATGGTAGATGTTTTGTTTGCAATAAATCTGGTCATATGGCAAGACATTGCAAAATAGAGTAAATCAGGACAATAATACAATTCTCGATCAGTGTTCAAATTGTAAGAAGTATGGTCATAGGACAGAAGATTATAGAATGAATGTGAAATGTCATGCATGTGGAAAGTTTGGATATATGGCTAATCAATGCAGGTCAAGGAATGATCAAGCATATAGTAAAGCAATTTAGAAAAATAATGTCACTTGCTATGCATGCAACAAAATAGGACACATTGCTAAATTCTGTAGAAGCAAGAACAATACGATAGGAAACGATGAGAAAGGAAAACAAAAGGTTGATGATATCCAGAAGGAGCATGAGAAGAAATGGGGTAGAAAATCTGAAGACCAACCGATAGAGAGAAACAATTTGGTTACTCAACTAGCAAAGCAGAATGTTCCTTCACCGATAGGAAACTCATTTGGTAACTAAGGCATTAGCCTTTGGGGGAGGAAAATTAATGATAGATCTTGCATTACCCCTAGTAGCAATCTGAAAGCTCATTTCAGATCTTGGAGAAGTCAATTTGAAGGTTTCTGGTACTGAGATTATGGATTTTGAATCCAATATGATAGGCCAACACACATTTTTGTCAATGTGAAACTAAGGTTTTCACAGAATAAGAGGGAAATGTTGGTTCATTTTTTATCACACAACATTCAAAGAAAAGCAGAGCGAGTTTAAGGTGATTCAAGGTGATCAAGAGCATTTCAGTGCATTTAAGTAGATTTTCAAGAGCTTTCACCAGCGAAGGTTGTAAGGTATTTTATTAGTTTCTGTGCTATCTTTTGTTTGCAATGGCTTCTAGATCAGCTTCTAGTCTGGAAGGTTTGGATACCCCTATTTTTGTTGACATCAAGGATCATCCACGCCTAGTTTTCATACAATTCCCTTGGATTGCGAAGGTCAATGATTCACTTAACATGTTTTCTACGATTCCAGACAAAGTTCTTTAGATTGAAGATGTTTGTGCATATATCCACTACACTCTAGAAAAATTAGGTTCTGTTGAAATCAAAACAAGTTACATGACAAATTTTCTAGACAGGAAGGGATAGATGAAACCAAAATTCCAAATTCTGAAGGATCATGGTTTCACAGACATTTTGGAGACACCAAAATTTGAAGATAAAATGATCTAGTATGTGCTGAGCCATGTACATGGGGAATTCATGTGGCTAGACCGACCTTATAAAATCACTAAGGAGGCTATTTGTGCAAATCACCAGTTTTCCCGAGACTGGTCAAACTCCCGAAAAGAAGAAAATATCTAATGGTTGGTAGAGTAAATGAAATAGTTAAGGAGACCCATGAGGCATGGGTAAAATTCTTTGTAGATAAACCTGATTTCTTTACTCCACCAGTATTCCCTCCTAAGTCTGGTATTCAAGACAACTCATTTGATGGTAAGGGCAAATGTATATTAGGTTTGGATTCACTATTTTTGGAATAGAAACTAATAGAGGATATTCCTCCGACGGTATCACCTATACATAATATAGAGAAACCGGTAGATAACATTGAAGTTGTGCATGATAAGAAGGATATATAGGAATAGAACATTCTAGATGTAGAGGTTATTGATGTGGATAAAGACAATAAACAGGTTGAGGATATTGAACCTCTGACAAAAAATGTACATACAAAAGAGTTTAAGGTTGAGCAGGTTACTCGACCAAGTGGTGAAGCCACCGGTGCCACTCAACAGATTCGAGAGTCTAGTAATTCATTGTTGGCACTTGGCTCATCTAGTCAAGTTGATTTTGGAAAGAGGAATATTGAGCAACTTGGAAGTTTTGAACTGATGTAAGTTGTAGCTGAGAAGTTAAGGAAGGAAGGAACAAAAGACAAGAAAGTCATTGAGCAGGCCATTCCGGTTCTACAGCAGCTAGTTCTAGGATACACTAGTCTGGTAGCTAGCCACTCTGGTAAGCTTAAGAGTTTGACTGAACACATTGCAAAAGAGTTTCAAACTCTTCAATAGATATCAAACTGATAGCTAATAGAGAGGTACAATGCAACTAGAAAGGTCACCTGTGACAATATGATCACCTCGAACAAGGTCAAGATGACAAAGAAACTAACAAAGATTGATGAGGCTCTTAATCAGTGCAGTTGTATATATAGGTCTTTTTCTAACACCGGAAAACTTACAACTGACTTGGAGGTAAAAATATAAGTAGCAAAGGCCTAGTTAGAACATCTGACTAACAATTTTGATGGTACCCAATCATTGACCAACACTATTGATGGTCAAATTTTGGTTATAGAATCTGAGATATCAGCCTTGGAGAAAGATATGGACAAATTAATCTAGCATGCAAGGAAATTGAGAGGATTGGTTGGTTCCCGATTGAACACTTTGTTACTTCATAAGCGGGAAAGTATAGAATTGAAGAATAAACCCACATTGATAGACCTAACTAAAGAAGAACTTCATGCATACATTTTTAATGGGTTTGTATCTATTTTGGGAACGTTGAAAACCGATTGGGATACTTACTTAGGATTTTTTAAGGGTGCTTACCCAAATATATTGAAGTACATCTAGATCCAGTAAACACATTTTGATTTCATTCTTTCATTCATTTGCCCCAGCCTTTGTCATTGATATCAAAGGGAGAGTGGTTGTTGTGAAAAATGTTAAGGGAAATAAGAAGTAATGTATAGATCAGGGGGAGCAGGGTCAATTTTGGGAGGAACTGGGACAACACTTCAGCGATCCATTATTTTCACATGAGTGTTGCCATCAATGCCAAAGGGGGAGATTGGTGGAAATTGATACTCATGTAGTTTAGTTGTGTTGTCATTGATGGAAACACACATCATTTTTGGGTTGGACACTTAACACGTACTCACCAGTATTCATGATTCAACAACTGACATTCAAGTCATCCAAAAGAAAAGGGAAACCGACAAACCAGGAACTGGTATATGAACTTGACATAGGAGATTGATCCGACAGGTTTACACGACAACAATCAGTGGCATCGGTCACAAATTTTTATGTATTTATTTATGTCTAGGCCGACATGTAAGTAAATTGTAATATCTTTGTAAGCCGACATAAGGTATTCATACTTATGATTGGGAAGGGTATTTAAGTTAGTCTGAGTAGCTTATTTTGGAGATACATACAAAGAGAAGGAATATATAGTGGTGTGATATTGTACGAGCAATGTTGATCAAATAAATGCAAATATAATATTTTATAGTTGGTCTTGGTTATTGGTTTAGAGGTTTGGGATGCGAAGTAAGTTACCGGTAAAGGAGGACACAGTGAAAACCGGTACAAATAGTGCTTGAACCAGAACTCTGTTGGCATTTTTAGATTATTGTTATTTTGTATATAGATTGCATTAATGATATGTTGTCATTGATGTCAATTGAACCAGTGAATGGTATTCATGATATTGCTTATGTTATTGTTGTTATTGCTATTGTCTTGTAACTGGTATGATAAACTTTGAGGAAGATGTTGTAAACCGGTATATGGTAGTTTGTAAGTTGAACCGGTGTAAAGGGTTAAACCATTCTATGTTATGTAACCAGTAAACCCTACCAGTTGCTTTTTGTTAAACCCTAACCGATCAAGTTTGTTGGTTTAAGATCGAATGATGAGCGGTAATGATCGAGACATGTGTGATCATTGAATGAGGATAAGCTCAGATTGATTTGGTGCATGTGTGATGAATAATGATGAACAGTAAATACCCAATAGGTACTGAGAGGGTGGGGTGAATCAATATAGACAAAAATTTCTCTGACAACTTAAACTACAAAAACTGCGAACAACATCACCAACCTAAACTAAGACAATACTAGTAAAACATAGTAAGACTGTAAAAGACATAAACTAGTAACACTTAAGACTTCTCAAAACCTAATATTTCATCTCAACTTCACCCATATGCTTAAGCAATTAATACATTAAAAATACAATGACCATTAGATCAACATGCATTACCACTTAACATAAAACACTGAATCGGCACATTAAAAAGCATCACACATAACACATTGATTTTTCACGTGGACACCCAACTCGGAAAAACCATGGTGGGGATGAATACCCACAAGTTGTTCTTGAACTCTTCTGAAGTCTGCTCTATTACGAGCCTAGTTTGGTTAAAGACTTTACAGCAGGTTCTGCTAGGAACCAATCCTGCTAGGGATCACCTGGTTAAGGGATGGCTAAATACCCGGTTAGAGGTTAAAACCCCGTTAAAGGTTACCTTGCAAGAGTATTTGAAGAACTCAATGATTTTGAGTTACCCTATTAAAGGATTTACAAAAAGGCTGTTAAAGCTACCGAGTAAAGGGATTTTCCAACTGCTGAAATGGTTAGAAGTCAATAGGTAATACACTGATTTGATAACAACACTCAATGCCAAGGCAGATCCACGTTAGTTCCTTTACATATACAATCACACTCAACAAATCTCTATTCACTTCTTTGGTCTGGCAAGAATCACCTCACAAACATTCGTTTGCCAACAACTTCAAATGAAAATCATCATCGACCTTATAAAAAACAATTAGGTCGGTGGCCAAAACCTAAAACCCTAACCATCTAGCTTAACAATATAGTCGGTCCAATCCTGACCATTTAATCACATTACATAGGGTAAAACAATCTTGAAAAAATATCAAGACATTGTGCATCGTCCATTCTTCACTACTTCTAGAAGTTGATAACCCATCACGCGCTCTCCACCATTTACTAAGATTTTGTACATTCCCGAGGTAGATAGAATCAATCTTCTCATGCAAGATCCTCAAGGAAATCCTTCACATGCACAAGGTTGACGTGGCAATGCGATCTAATCATCATTTCAATGCTAACTCATCACAGGATGTTGTTGGTCGAATCGCACAGACTTGGAATGCATCACCCGGAAACCCTGAAGCTGAGACTACCAACTGGTAGTCATATCGAGTGAAACCCTGATACAAAATTTGCATATACCAGTTCACTTGCCGGTTTACATACATACCGGTTCACACTTCATCATACCAGTTCACTTCATCAGCATATTGACATCAATGACAACATACATTATCATCATGTCATCAAACTCTACACATATGCCAACAATCTCCCCCTTTGGCATTGATGGCAATACACAAAGATATCTCTACATCTTCTTCCATATTATGTCTTCAATACTGCATATATCTTCTCTACTTCACATCTTCTCCCCCTTTGACAACAATGCCAAAGTGGAGGCACAAGCTTCCATGTTTCACTATGTTGCTCCCCCTGAGGAGTAGCATCTTTCAACACATCAATCCTAAAAAAGATTTGATAATGCAATACTTGACTGATGTGGAGCACATACCTTTACTTTACCTCTTGAAGGGGCAGCACCCCTAATTCACCTCTTAAATAGGTAAATGTAGCCTTTCGGTAGAGGCTTGGTGAATATATCTTCTAACTGCTCCTTACCCTCTTTCATTTGTTGAATTTGTAGTCCAATGAAGAACTTAATCTCTTTGATTAGTGACATCTTGAATTCCTTCTCTATTTCATCTACAAACACATGGCTCATCTTATCATCTCCACCAAAAATTATGTCATCAACAAACACTTCATAGATTAGGATCTGATCTCCTTCTGACTTTAGATAGATATTTTTATCTTCACTTGTTCTTTCAAATCCAATCTTCACAAGATGGGAGTTTAAATGTTCATACCATGCTCTATGTTCTTGCTTCAATCCATACAAGGCTTTATGTAGCCTATACACCATATCATTGTCTTCTGATAAGGCAAACCCATCTGGTTTCTCTATATACACTTCTTCTTCAAGTATTCCATTCAGGAATGTAGATTTTACATCCATCTGATACACTTTGAATCCCTTGAAGGCTGCATATGCAAGTAGCATTTGAACTCCTTCCAATCTAGCTACTCAAGCAAAGGTTTCTCCATAGTCTTCTCCTTCCTCTTGAGCATATCCTTTACATACCAATCTTGCTTTGTTTCTTGCCACTGTGCCATCTTCATTCAGGTTGTTCCTAAAAACCCATTTGGTGCCAATAACATTTTTGTGCTCAGGTCTGGGTACCAAAGACCATGTACCATTCTTCTCTATTTGGTGAAGTTCCTCTTCCATAGCCTTAATCCAATCTTCATCTTTGTGTGCCTCTTTAAATGTTTTGGGCTCAAATTCAGAAATCATGCAAGAATTCTCTCTAACCTTTCTTCTTGTAAGTATTCCTGCATCCTTATCCCCTATGATTTGCTTTGGATCATGATGCAACTTTACATACCTAGGAATGATCTTAGCTGATTCCTCTTGATTTTCCTCTTCATCCTCATCTTCATCTTCATCTACCGCGGTATCTATAGGTGTAGGAGAGTTGTTACTTGTACTTGGTTGTTTTGCAACTGGTCCTAGAAGGTTACACCCGGTTAATCTACCGCTCACTCGCTGCTAGTTTCCTCATGTTTCTGAGAGGTTTCATCAACTCTAACATTGATACTTCCAAAAATTCTCTGATTCCTATTGTTAAAACACTTGAGAGCTTTGCTCTTGGTGGAATATCCTAGGAATATTCCCTCATCACATTTTGCATCAAGCTTGCTTTGGTGTTCACTTCTCTTGATATAACAATTGCTACCAAATACTCTAAAGTAGCCTATTATTGGAGTCTTATCGATCCAATATTCATAAGGATTTTTATCCTTACCTTTCTTGATGAGTACCTGGTTCATAGTGTAGATTGCAGTGCTCACCGCTTCTCTCCAAAAAGTGTGAGCAACCTTACCTTGAATTAGCATCGTTCTGGCTACTTCAACTACAGTCTGGTTGTTCCTTTCTACTAGGCCATTCTGTTTTGGAGTCCGGGGGGAAGACAATTGCCTCTTGATGTCATTCTCTTCATAGTATATATTGAATTCACCAGAAGTGAACTCACCTCCTTGGTTGGTTCTAAGGCATTTAATCTTCTTCCCGCTTTCCTTTTCAGCTAGTGCTCTGAAGGCTTTAAACTTTCCAAAAGCTTTAGACTTGTCTTTCAAGAATGTGACCCACATCATTCTTGAGCAATCATAAGTAAGAATCATAAAGTACCTATCTCCCTAAATGCTCCTAGTTTTTATAGGACCACACAAATCAGTATGCACGAGATCAAGTAAATTATCTGCTGTGAAAGATTTACCTTTGAAGATTGAGGAAGACATTTTGCCTAGTTGACATTCTCTGTACAAAGGATTCTCTGGTTTGTTCAGCATAGGAAATCCTCTAACTACCTTGATTTTACTGGCCTTCACAATATTATCAAAATTTACATGGCAGAGTCTCCTATGCCATATCCAACTGTCATCAAACTTAGTCATTAGACATTGACTGATATTTGTATTTAGCTAAAATAAGTTACCTCTAGTCTGCATACTAGTGGCCATTAGTTCACCACTCTTTCCTTTTATTTTGCACACTCCATCTTTGAATTCCAGAGTGAGTCCTTTGTTATTCAGCTGGGCAACACTCAAAAGGTTATGCCTAAGACCTTCTACCCAATACACATTATCAACACTGTTTTTTCCATTTAGAGAGATAGACCCTTTTCCTTTTACCATACATGGTACATCATTACCAAATCAGACTACACCTCCATCGTACTCTTCTAGAGACAGAAACTTTCTCCGGTCACTAGTCATGTGGTGAGAACATCCACTATCAATAATCCACTCATTAGAATTATCAAAGTGGGAGATAAGAGCCTTCTTGTCTGACACATCTTCCTTAATGACTACAAACACTACGTCTTCATTTTCTTCATCTTCTGATTCATCATCAGTGACACCTTCATCGACTGCAACAAGACAAATTCTCCTATTTCCTCCTTTGAATTTTTTAAACTTCTCTGATTTGTCCTTATTATCACTATTAGGACAATTGACAACAATGTGTCTTATCCTGTTAAAGAAAAGCATTTCAAAGGGAGCTTACCTCTATATTTTTCAGCTCCCTTAGGAAGTCTCTTGGCAAGAAGAGCTTCAAACTCCATCAGAATCTCCTCATCATCCATATCTTTTCTTTTTCTAGGTTCACAGCTGGTACCAACTTCTTTTCCCTTTCTAGATGGTGCAACAGATGCTCTAAAGGTTGATTCAATTTTCTGAACACTGCCATCATAACTATTTAGCTCATATGCAGTCAACTTAGCAATGATGGAGTCTAGGGATACCTTTTTCTTGTCAATAGATCTCAACTCCTAAATACCTGCAACCCTTATTGCATAGACCAGTAACAAGGATCTCAAAAATTTGCTAACAAAGGTGGGATCATCTATTGTACCTCATGCACTCTTGATGTCTCCAACAACAATTTTAATTCTTATCCCATATTGTTGAATGGTCTCTCCTTCAACCATCCACATGTCTTCAAATTTTCCCCTAAGGCTCTCTTCCTTAGTTTATTTCATATGCTCATCACTATCATAGATATTCTCCAGAGTATCCCATACATCTTTTGGATTGTCTTTATCCTGAACATCTATAAAATCAATATTAGATAGACTACTGATAAGAGCTTCCATGACTTGCCCATTCTCTTGAATCTCTCTTCTTTGATCATCAATGAGAGTACTGGTAGGAACAACATAGTTCCAGTGTTGAGCACCCACACTTTTAATGTAGATCTTCATTTTGTCCTTCCATATCTTAGAGTTGTCTCTATTGAACTTAGGACCTTCCCTCTTCATCATTAAAATAGGATCTTTTCCTCATGCGGTTAAGCTTATAGCATCGAGGACCTGGAGGATGCTCTGATGCCAATTGATGAATAATTATGAACAATAAATACCCAATAGGTACTGAGAGGGGGGGGGTGAATCAGTACAGACAAAAATTTCTCTGACAACTTAAACTGCCAACAACATCACCAACCTAAACCAAGACAATACCTGTAAAACATAGTAAGACTGTAAAAAACATAAACCGGTAACACTTAGTACTTCTCAAAACCTAATATATCATCTCAACTTCACCCATATGCTTAAGCAAGTAATACATAAGAAATACAATGACCATTAGATCAACATGCATTACCACTTAACAGAAAACACTGAATCGACACATAAAAAAAAATCACACATAACACATTGATTTTCACATGGAAACCCAACCGGGAAAAACCATAGTGGGGATGAATATCCACAAGTTGTTCTTGAACTCTTCTGAAGTTCACTCTATTAGGAGCCTAGTCCGCTTAAATACTTTACAATAGGTTCTGCTAGGAACCGATCCTGCTAGGGATCACTCGGTTAAGGGATGGCTAAATACCTATTTAGAGATTAAAATCCTATTAAAGGTTACCTTGCAAGAGGATTTGAAGAACTCAATGATTTTGAGTTACCCTGTTAAAGGATTTACAAAAAGCCTATTAAAGCTACCCGGTTAAGGGATTTTCCAACTGCTGAAATGGTTAGAAGTCAACAAGTAATACACTGATTTGATAACAACACTCAATGACAAGGCAGATCCACTTCAGTTCCTTTACATCTACAATCACACTCAGCAAATCTCTATTCACTTCTCCAGTCTGGCAAGAATAACCTGACAAACATTCATTTGCCAACAACTTCAAATGAAAATCATCATCGACCTTATAGACAACAATTAGGTCGGTGGCCAAAACCTAAAACCTTAACCATCTAGGTTTACAATACAGTCGGTCCAACCCTGACTGTTTAATCACATTACATAGGGTAAAACAATCTTGACCAAATCTCAAGATGTTCTGCAACGTCCATTCTTCACCACTTCTGGAAGCTGATAACCCATCACGTGCTATCCACCATTTACTAAGATTTTGCACAATCCCAAGGTAGATAGAATCAATCTTCTCATGCAAGATCCTCAAGGAAATCCTTCACACACACAAGGCTAACGTGGCAAATGTTGGAATTACATTAAGTTTGCTGGTATGAGGATATTGAGAAGGTTGTTGGAGATTGATGATATAATTGATAAAGGATGATTACTGTCTTAATAATATTATTTTGTCATTGATGTCAAGCAATTGATTTTTTGATTCATTATGATGTTTCTATATCTTAAAAAGTATGTTTTGATGAGTATAAAGATGTCAGTAAGTGACACAGAAAGAATGTGAAAATGAAGGGGAGTAATAAGTTATTCAATGGGCAACTATTACCGAGTTAGACAATTATGAGATTATGATATTTTGATTGTTTTGATATCCTATATATGTGTATTCGAAGACTGAATAAGAAGGAGAAAAGATTTCATGCAATAGAATGAGTAAAGGTTTGATACTATTCTATTTTACCAAGCAAGGAGCTAGTCGGTAAACTCCAAGGTTATCAGTGTTGGTTAAAGAAGGAAGAAGTCACCGAGCATCATCAGCAAGAAAAGCTACCGAGATGACAATGTCTACCGAGTAAAGTTCAGAATTAATGGAGTATCAACCGAGCAGTAACAGAATACATTTGATGAATAAATACATTATTAAATGAAGGATGCCAATGAGTTGGAGATTTATAGAATATTCAAATGTTGTGCAAGAAGTTTGTTAAGGATCAATGGCAATGAAAATTCAAGAGTTAGATCTACAGCATAGATTGATCGGTCATAACCGAGCACAAGTACTAAGGAAGGAATACAAGTTTCAAGGCAAGATAAAACATTTTTCAGTTCGAAGGATTCAATGAACCTAGTCAAGTTTGAAGATCTGATGGCTAAGATTAATCATGGGAAATATGAATAAGGAGATTAAGCAGTTAGGAATTGCTTATAAATAAGGAAATTTGATGAACAAAGGATGCGAGCAAATCGAAGAAAAGTGATGCTACTGAAGTGATTATAGAGTACAGAAGATTGCAGATCTGATTGAAAAACAGAGTGAGAAGCCTAGCAAGGAGGAAGATAAGTCTTATGACAAGATTATTTTGAGCACATAGAGTTTACTATAACATTTCAGATGTGAAGTTGCAGATATATTTTATTGCTGTTATTTATTTTTGTAAGTGATAGGAAATCTCTTAACCGAGTGGACCTAACAGTCTTATTTGTAAATCCTCTAGCAAGGTAACATTCTAATTGAGTGTTTGAAATCCTTTGACAAGGTCACTTCTAACAAAGTGCAAGATTCTGATAGATTTGAGGGAAATCCCTTGACCGGGTCACATCTAGCAATGTGCTTATGTAATCTTTAACAGGATTGACTTTTAACCGAGCATACTCTAGAAGAGTATATTTTCTTAGTGGGTCTGAAATCCCACAGTGGTTTTTCCCTATTTGGGTTTCCACATTAAATTTGGTGTTAAATGTGTTTTGTTGTTTCAAGTTTATCAGTTTATGAGTTTGAATGATTTACAATCATAGTTGCATATCAAGTAAGTTCTATCGAGGTTGAATCTGATTAGAACATTTAATAGTGAGTTTATCTGATTCACCCCCCCCTCTCCTCTCATTTAAATAACAATTGGTATCAGAGATGGAACTATGAAAGAAAAGTTTAAAAGAACTTGAGGCAAGATCTGAAAATGTATAAAAAGGATGCACCAAAGTTGAACAAGTCAAGTTTCACCACATGATAGAAAAGGATGAAGCTGCACTTACCAGGAATTGGAGAATATGCAACATATTATCTGGAGAATGATTACACTGCACCTAGAACCTACCCTATGACAATGGAAGAAATAAATGTAAAGCAAGAACATATTCAAGCAATGATTGAAATAACATCAGCATTAACCGACTCAGAGTTTAATGATCTAAAAGGTTGTAATGATGCCAAAGCTATGTGGAATAAGCTTACATCTATTTATGGTGGTGATGAACATGTTCAAAGAGAAAAAGTAGACAGTCTAAGAGGACAACTTGAATCCATGAGAATGAATGAAGGTGAGAACATAATCCAATACAATACAAGGTTAGAGGAAACTATCAATCAAATCAAAGGAGCAGGAGGAACTATTGAAGAAAAGGATGTAACAAGTAAGTTGCTGAGAACACTTCTACCTGCTTATGCCATTTGAGTCTCTGCAATTAATGAATTAAGGTTTGTACCAAACATGCCAGTCTTTTTGGATGATACTATCGGTAAGCTACATGCTTTTGAGTTAAGTAATTTTGATAACAGTGGGTCTTTGGTAAACAAAGTTGAATCTGCTTTCAGTTCTTTTCATCTTGGTGAATCTGATGATTACAATGATAGAATGTATAAGTATGTTAAAGGAAATCAAAGTGGAGCAAGTGAGAGATTTCACAAAAACATGGAAGAAGTACATGAACTATATGAGGAAATCAGAAAGCAAGAAGAGTTTGAAGCATTATTGGCTAAAAGGTTACCGAGAGGCAAAGGTAAGTATAAAGGGAAGTTACCTTTAAAATGTTTTAACTGTGATAAAACTGGACATATGGATTCTAACTGTCCTGACAAAGAATCTAGTGAAAAGAGAGAATACCGATATGACAGATAGAAAGAAAACCAATACAGAGGGCACCAAAACTTCAGAAGGAGAGATAGAAAGACATGCCTAGTAGCTGATGAGGAATCCAATGATGATAAATCTGATGCAACTGAGATAGAGGAAGTTGTATATGTGGCTATCAAAGATGGATCAGATGAAGAAAGGTGTGAAGAAAAAGCCTTAATATCACACATAAATAATAATGATTCTTGGATCATAGATAGTGGATGCTCACATCACATGACAGTTGATAAACACAAGTTTGTTAAATTAGAAGATTATGATGGAGGTTATGTAAGATTTGGTAATGATGCACCATGTCCTGTGAAAGGTAAAGGTTCTATCACACTTCTTGACAATGCTAAATGTGATGATGTATATTGGGTTGAAGGTCTGAAATACAATTTGTTGAGTGTAACATAGCGAAACAATACAAGATACTGAATAAAATTTCAGAAAGGATTTGTCAAAGTTCATGACAAACATGGAAAGTTGGCTGCTACCAGGACTCAAACAAGAGGTAATACATTTCACCTTAACTCAACTTGGAACAATTGTCTGTATGCAAAAATAAAAGATACCTGGTTATGGCATAAAAGCTTTTGTCATGTACATTTTGATAACTTGATCAAAATAAGTAAGAAGCACCGTGTAATAGGTCTACCGAGCTTGGAAAAACCTGAGAATGCAATATGTCGAGGACACCAAATGGGTAAGATGAAAAAATCAAGCTTTACAAGTAAGTCTTACACTTCTAAAGGAATTTTAGATCTTGTGCACACTGATCTTTGTGTTCCTATGAAAGTTCAAAGTTATTATGATGATAAATACTTCATATTATTTGTGGATGATTACTCAAGGATGATGTTAGTTATGTTTCTAAAAGAGAAATCAGAAGACTTTCAAATGTTCAAATGGTATAAGGCAAGAGTTGAAAAAGAAACAAGAAGACTAAACTGAAATGTCTAAGATCTGATAGAGGAGGAGAGTTCATTTTAGATTAATTTAACTTATTTTACAATGATCATGGTATAAAGAGACAAGTGTCTGCACTGAGAACACCACAGCAAAATGGGATAGCTGAAAGAAGAAACAGATCAATTATAGATTGTGCCAGAACTTTGATGATAGAAAAGAGAGTACCTCAAATATTTTGGAGAGAAGCAATAAGCACTGCAGTTTACACCCTGAACCGAGTACAACTGAAGAAAGGAACTATGAAGACATCGTATGAAATCTGGTATGACTAGAAACTAAATGTAAGTTATTTTAAAATATTTGGAAGTAGATGTTATGTTCACAAAGATGATAGAAATGGAAAATTTGATCAAAAAAGCGAGGAAGGAACATGTCTGATCAAATCATCTAACAAAATAGTGGAAACTGCAAATGTGAAAACTGATGAATTTGTAGAAAGGAATGATGAAGGAAATTCCAAAGAACCAGAAGATTATGAAGAGTTTGTATATGTACAACTGTGAAGTCTTAACGAGAAAGCCGATGAAGAAAATACTCAGTTATCGAGTGATGAAGAAGATCATACAAAGCCTACTGAACCTATATTAGCAAAATATGTCAGAAGAAATCATGCATCAAGTTAGATTATAGGACATAAGGATGCTCCAGTGATGACAAGGAACAAACTGAGACAGAACACATTGCTGATATCCGAGTTTCAACCAAGGATAGTAAAAGAGGTATTAAGCAATGAAGATTGGGTGAATGCTATGATAGAATAGAAGAACAAGAAAAATGAAACATGGACACTGGTCCCAAGACCAAAAGAGAAAAATGTAATCGGTACAAAGTGGATTTTCAAAAATAAGCTATATGAAAAAGGTGAGGTCATTCGGAATAAAGCAAGGCTAGTTTGCAAAGGTTATGCTCAAGAAGAAGGAATAGACTATGGTGAGACTTTTGCACCTATGGCAAGACTTGAGGGAGTGAGAACATTGTTGGCATATGCTTCTTACAAAAATTTCAAGGTATATCAAATGGATATTAAGTCTACATTTTTGAATGGTATACTAGAAGAAGAGGTCTATATTGAACAACCTGAAGGATTTATTGAAGCGAAGAATAAAGATCAGGTATGTAAGTTGAACAAAGATTTATATGGTCTAAATAAAGAACCTAGAGCATGGTATGAAAAGGTTGCACTCTTACTTAATAAAGATTGGATTTATGAGGACTAGTGAAAACAACATGTATATGAAGATTGATGAGGATAATGGAATACTAATTTCAGCCATATTTGTTGATGATATTATTTTTTGTGGAAATGAAATGTGCAAAGAATTTGAGATGTGATTAATTGGTGAAATAAAGTATTTTATTGGTTTACAAATTTCGCAAATGAAAAATGGGATTTTCATTACTCAATCCAAGTATATAAAGGAAATCTTGAAGAAATTTGGAATGGAGGATTCTAAACCTATCAGTACTCCTATGACTACTAATTGTAAACTATCAAAGAATGATGAATCTGTATTTGTTGATGAGACACTTTACCGATTTATGATTGGAAAGTTGAAATATGTAGTTCACAGTAGGCCTGATATAGCACATGCAGTAGGTATAGCTGCAAGATTTTTTGCAGATCCCAAAGAAACCCATATGACAACAATCAAGAGAATTTTCAGATACTTGAGAGGCACTGAAGATTATGGTTTACTATATAAAAAGAGGAATGATTTTGAATTAAAAGTCTATACTGATGCTGATTGGGCAGGAAATATTAATGATGGGAAAATCACAAGCAGTGGAGCTTTCTTTTTGGGAGAAAGACTAGTGAGTTGGCTTAGCAAGAAACAAGGATGCATTTCATAGTCAACAGCTGAAGCTAAATATGTCGTTGTAGCATTGAATTGTACCAATATAGCATGGATCAAACAATTGTTGGAAGGTATGAATGAGACAGTTACTGAGCCAGTAACTATATTTTGTGATAATACAAGTGCTATTAACATTTCAAAGAATCTGGTAATGCACTCTAAGACAAAGCATATTTCTATAAAGTATCATTATCTAAGAGAAGAAGTTCAAGAAAAGAAAGTTGTGCTGGAATATATTAGTACAAAGGAACAAATAGAAGACATCTTCACAAAGCCACTGCCAAGGGACACTTTTGAGTATCTCAGAAGTAAGTTAGGGGTCCTACCCCTATCTAGTACTCACTGACAAAGTTCGGTGAAAGCATCAATTCTATGACTCTACAGAATACTATTTGTGAGTTGATGCTGATTTACACACTTTAGAAGGTTGTCTAAAGTTGTGTAGGAAACAGTGAAAGAAGACAAGATGCTCTGACTGAGACTAAGATGATACATTTGTATATGTTTTAACTGCAAGGAAATTACTTCACAGGAGAAGTAATCATGGATCAGTCTTTCTTTTGGCATTGTTGTCAAAGGGGGAGAAGACTAATGACAGGGGAAGAAGATTACAAGAGAAAAGGATAACATGAGAAGAATAATAGCAGTTTGACTCAATTGGAATAAATCAAGTTGGTATTGCCATCAATGCCAAAGGGGGATATTGTTGGCATTACATTAAGTTTGTTGGTATGAGCATATTGAGAAGGTTGTTGGAGATTGATGATATAATTGATAAAGGATGATTACTGTCTTAATAATATTATTTTGTCATTGATGTCAAGCAATTGGTTTTCTGATTCAATATGATGTTGCCATATCTTAAAAAGTATGTTTTGATGAGTATAAAGATGTCAATAAGTGACACAAAAAGAATGTGAAAATGAAGGGGAGTAATAAGTTATTCAATGGGCAGCTATTACTGAGTTAGACAATGATGAGATTATCATATTTTGATTGCCTATATATGTGTATTCTAAGACTGAATAAGAAGGAGAAAAGATTTCATGCAATAGAATAAGTAAAGGTTTGATACTATTCTATTTTACCGAGCAAGGAGCCAGTCGATAAACTCCAAGGTTATCAATGTCGGTTAAAGAAGGAAGAAGTCATCGAGCATCGTCAGCAAGCAAAGCTACCAAGACGAGAATATCTACTGAGTAAAGTTTAGAATTAACCAAGTATCAACCGAGCAGTAACAGAATGCATTGGATGAATAAATACATTATTAAATGAAGGATGCCAATGAGCTGGAGATTTATAGAAGATTGGAATGTTGTGCAAGAAGTTTGTTAAGGATCAACGGCAATGAAAATTCAAGAGTTAGATCTACAACACATATTGATCTGTCATAACTGAGCACAAGTACCAAGGAAGGAATACAAGTTTCAAGGCAAGATAAAATGTTTTTCAATTTGAAGGATTCAATGAACCTAGTCAAGTTTGAAGATCTGATGGCTAAGATTAATCATGGGAAATGTGATTAAGGAGATTAAGCGGTTAGGAATTGCTTATAAATAAGGAAATTTGATGAACAAAGGATGCGGGCAAATAGAAGAATAGTGATGCTGCTGAAGTGATTACAGTGTACAGAAGATTGAAGATCTGATTGAAGAACAGAGTGAGAAGCCCAGCAAGGAGGAAGATAAGTCTTATCACAAGATTATTTTGAGCACATAGAGTCTGCTATAACATTTCAGATGTGAAGTTGCAGATATATTTTATTACTGTTATTTATTTTTGTAAGTGACAGGAAATCTCTTAACCGCGTGGACCTAATAGTCTTATTTGTAAATCCTCTAGCAAGGTAACATTCTAATTGAGTGTTTGAAATCCTTTGACAAGGTCACTTCTAACACAGTGCAAGATTCTGATATCTCTGAGGGAAATCCCTTGACCAGGTCACATCTAGCAATATGTTTATGTAATCTTTAATGGGATTGGCTTTTAACCGAGCATACTCTAGAAGAGTATATTTTCTTAATGGATCCGAAATCCCATAGTGGTTTTTCCCTATTTTGGTTTCCACATTAAATCTGGTGTTAAATGTGTTTTGATGTTTCAAGTTTATCAGTTTATGAGTTTGAATGATTTACACACATAGTTGCATATCAAGTAAGTTCTACCTAGGTTGAATATGATTAGAACATTGAATTGTGAGTTTATCTGATTCACCCCCCCCTCTCATTTAACTAATATTTTGCACAATCTCAAGGTAGATAGAATCAATCTTCTTATGCAAGATCCTCAAGGAAATCCTTCACATGCACAAGGATGACATGGCAACACGACCTAATCTTCATTTCAATGCTAACTCATCACAAGATGTCATCGGTCGAATCGCACAGACTTAGAATACATCAGTCGGAAACCCTGAAGCTGAGACTACCAACCAGTAGTCATATCAAGTGAAACCCTAATACAAAATTTGCATATACTAGTTCACTTCATCAAGATATTGACATCAATGACAACATACATTATCATCATGTCATCAAACTCTGCACATATGCCAACGGTGTGTTGTCTTGGAAAGGAGCACAATGGATTGCATCTAATGCATAGTGCGTGATGAGTTACAAAGTCCAATGAAGCGATGATCATGGAGCAATTGGAATTTTCTTGATTAATGTGAAGAGATTTTTATAATTTCTAATGGTCAAGATTGTACCGACTTGTTTGTAATCTCGATGATGAGAATTAGGTTTTTGTTGTATTACCTATCTAGTTAATTTGTATTTGAGGCCGATGATATTGTTTTGTTAAGAGTTGGAAAAGTTGCTAAGATTGGCAGAAACTAGTTGAGTATGTGGTTGCCTAACCGGTGGTTGGATTTTCAATTTGAGTAAAGGAAGATTGAAGCTTAAGAAGGATCTGATCAAGCAGATGTAGTGCTATTTAGATAGATCAAGAAAACCTATTATTTTCTACCAATTACAACAAAAATTGAAAGCCCCTAATCGAGTAAGCTCTAAAAAGCTTGGTTAGTTTCTAAACCCTCTAACAAGGCAGTCCATTAGTTTGGATTCTCAAACCCTCTAGCGAGGTTACTCCTAACAGGGTATTGTGTTTTTCCTCAAGGCATATTTGTAAATCCCTTAACCGGGTGATTCGTAATAGAATCAGTTCTTAATAGAACTTATTGTAAAAGCTTTAACAAGATTGGATCCTAACAGAGAAAACTTTAGAAGAGTTTAGATAGATATCCTTGTGAGTATCATCTCACTTTAGTTTTTACCTATTTAGGTTTTCCACGTATAAATATTTGTGTCAAGTGGTGAATGCTTTTGTGGTTGTGATCTTATTTGTTGATTTGATTAACTACATAACTATTCTGATAAGGCATGATAACTGGAAGCATTGAGAGATGAATATGTTGACATATGATTAAGCATTTTTTATTTTTACAAGATTGAATTTGTTTACTGTTAAGTTGTCATAACAGTTAATGGGTTGTTGTTGGTTGATGTTGGCAATCTTTGAGATATTATCTTGACAGAATTATTTCTTGATAAGTTTATTTTTGAGATTGGGAAGTTTGTATTAGTTTTTCAGTTTACTGATTCACCCCCCCTTTTCAGTAATCTACCAGATACTTATTCTTTCATCATACCATCAATTCGTATCAGAGCATCACAAGTCCTCTTTAACCTAAAGCCTAATAGTTTGAGGAAAAAATCTTGTAGATCATGATGAAGAAAGAAGGTCCAAAGTTCAACAAAGATAACTATAGGATATGGAGTGACATAATGAAGATTTACATTAAGAGTCCTGGAAGTCAATATTGGGATCATGTAGAAATTAAGTATACTACACCTATTGGAACTCTGACTGGTAATTAGAAGAAAGAACAACAAGAGAATCATCAAGCATTAGAGGCTATTACCAGTTCCCTATCTGATGTTGAATATGTAGATGTTCATGGTCCTGAAACTGCATATGAAGTATGGAAAAAACTTGAAGAGATTTAGAGCAGTGATGAACATGTTAAGATTGCTAAAGAGGAGAGCTTAAGAGGAAAGTTTGATGACATGAGAATGTCTGAAGGTGAGAATATCTAGTAGTATGGTCAAAAGATAAAAGAGATAGTTGGTGAAATGAAGAGTGCAGGAGGGAAAGTGGAAGATGCCACAATGATTAGTAAGGTATTGAGAACCCTACTAGTGGTCTATACTATATGAGTTGGAGCTATTCAAGAGCTGAAATCCATCAACAAAACAAAGGTAACTTCTGACTCTGTCATTGGCAAACTTACTTCTTTTGAACTAAATGGCTATGATGGTAGTGTACAAAAATTGGAATTTGCATTAAGAGCTTTTGTCTCTAACCCATCTGTGAGAAGAATTAGAGATACCAACCATAGCTATGAATCTAGATCTAATAGACATGTTGATGATGAAGATAGTTTAGTGGATCTTGAAGCATTGTTGTCAAAACGAATTCCTAGAGGCACTAGGAAATATAGAGGTAAGATATCATTGAAATGTTTTTCTTGCAATAAGATTGGTCATATAGCAACTAATTGCCCTAATAGTGAAAATGAACACAAGAGAGACAAATTTAAGAAATATAAGGGTAAAGGTAAGATAGATTGTCTTGTAGCTATTGATAGTGGTATTACTAATGAAGAATCTGATGATGATGCTAGTCAAGATATTGTGTTTGTAGCTATTAAGGAAGAGATATTAGATCAGAAGGCACTAGTGTCCAAGATGGATAACTCTGATGATTGGATCATTGATAATGGTTGTTCACATCACATGACTAGTGATCGGAGAAAATTTTGTAATGACTCACTCTATATGGTTAAAGCTAAGGGAGTTATTTCTCTTAATGGAAAGAGCAGTGCTGATGATGTCTATTGGGTTCAAGGCCTAAAGAACAATCTTCTAAGTGTGGTACAACTTAATGATAGAGGATACCCACTGGAGTTTAAAAATGGTATGTGCAAAATCTTTGACAACAAAGGTGAATTGATTGCAACCGGAAAATAGACCAGAGGTAATCTATTTCATCTTAATTCTAAAGTTAGAAACTGTTTGATTGCAAAGATAGATGATAGCTAGCTTTGGCATAGGATATTTTGTGATATAAAATTTGATAACATTATTAAAGTGAGCAAGTCTAAGACAGTAAGAGGTCTACCTCAGATAGACAAACTGATTAATGCTCTCTGTAAAGAATATCAGTTAGGAAAGATGACTTCTTCAACTTTCAAGAGGAAGTCCTTCTCAATAGAGAACTTGTTAGATTTGGTTCATAGAGATCTATGTGGACCAATAAGAATAAGAAGCATTCAAGGTAATAGATATTTCATGATCTTCACTGATGATTGTTCAAGGATGATGTGGGTCACATTCTTGAAGGATAAGAATGAAGATTTTGGTAAATTCAAGGCATTCAGGGTCTTAGCTGAGAAAGAGAGTGGCAAAAAGATAAAATATCTAAGAACAGATCAAGGCGGTGAATTCACTTATGAGGAATTCACTAAGTATTGTGATGAGAATGGTATCAAGCGGTAGCTTTCTACACCAAGGATACTAGAATAGAATTGTATAGCAAAGAAGAACAATCGGTTAGCTATTGAAGCAGCTAGAATTGTGTTGATACAAGGAAATGTAGCGAAAATATTTTGGAAAGAAGCTATAAGTACAATAGTCTACATAATGAACCAAGTTCTTGTGAAAAGAGGTAAGGACAAGACACCTTATGAGCACTGGTATGGAAGATCACCTGATGTTAGCTATTTTAAAATCTTTGGTAGTAAATGTTTTATCAAAAGAGGTGATTACATAAGAAAGTTTGAAGCTAAGAGTGATGAAGGCATATTTCCTTGCAATTCCACCAAGAGTAAGGCCTACAAATGCTTCAACAACCGGACACAAAGAATTGTTAAGAGTGTTGATGTTCATGTAGGTGAATGTCCTGAAATTTCAGAAGGAACCAGTTTAGAGAAAAAGGATGAAGATCCTTGCATTTTTCTTTCGGAACCTAAAACTGTTAAATCAGAAATCGGTAAATCAAATTTTGATGTACTTGTTCAACTGGAATAAATAAATTCAGAGGAAGAAGACAATGAAGAAGCTAAACCTAATGAGAATGATCATGTTATTCCTAGATATGTGAGATTGAATCACAGTCCTGAGAAGATTATTGGGGATAAGGATGCTGGAGTACTAACTAGAAGGAGAATTAGAGAGAACTCTTGCATGATGTCCACCATTGAACCTAGAAGTACTAAGGAGGCATTTGGTGATGATTATTGGGTTAAGGCAATGGAGGAGGAATTGAATCAAATTGAGTAGAACAACACTTGGACCCCGGTACCCTGACCAGTAAACAAGAATGTTATAGGTACTAAATGGGTGTTCAGGAACATGTTAAATGAAGATGGTGTTGTAGTTTACAACAAGGAAATATTAGTTTGCAAGGGTTGTGTTCAAGAAGAAGGAGAAGATTTTGGTGAAACTTTTGCACCAGTAGAAAGACTCGAAGAAGTAAGAACATTACTTGCATTTGTAGCCCATAAGAAGTTCAAGGTATACTAGATGGATGTTAAGTCTGCATTTTTTAATGGGATATTGGAAGAAGAGGTATACATAGAGCAACCTAATGGTTATGCATTGACAGATGAGAAAGACATGGTATGTAGATTGTATAAAGATTTGTAAAGATTTGTATGGATTAAAGAAAGAACCCAGAGCATGGTATGGATGGATTCATACACATCTGATGAAGATAGGCTTTGCAAGAATTGGTGATGACAACAATATTTATCTCAAGTCGGAAGGAGATGAAATACTGGTTAGTGAAGTATTTGTTGATGACATTATATTTGGATGTAATGATGCCATGAGTAACAGTTTTGCAGATGAAATGAAGAATGAGTTTGAGATGTCATTAGTAGGGGAAATAAAAAATTTCATAGGCTTGCAGATATAGCAGATGAAGAATGGTATTTTCATTACTCAATCTAAGTATGTGAAAGAAGTTTTGAAGACTTTTGGCATGAGTGACTATAAACCAGCTGGAAATCCAATGGTCAGAGGTTGTAAATTGTCCAAGGAAGATGCATCTGAGTCTGTAGATGAAAAGGAATACAGGTCAATGATTGGCAAATTACAGTATGTTGTTCACAGTTGTCTGGATATTGCCCATGCAGTTG
Source organism: Cryptomeria japonica (assembly GCF_030272615.1). Classification (NCBI taxonomy): domain Eukaryota; kingdom Viridiplantae; phylum Streptophyta; class Pinopsida; order Cupressales; family Cupressaceae; genus Cryptomeria; species Cryptomeria japonica. Next base: position 644,420,442 of record NC_081412.1, read on the forward strand.
GTATAGTAGCTAGATTTCATAAAAATCCAAAGGAAGCACATTTGATAGCAACCAAGAGAATCTTTAAATATCTGAAAGGTACAGTTGACTATGGGTTATGGTATCCATATGGAGAAAAATTTGATTTGAAGGCATACACTAATGCTAATTGGGCAAGAAATGTTGATGACTGGAAGAATACTATCAATGGAGAATTCTTTCTAGGAGGAAGGCTGGTTTCATGGAGTAGTAAGAATAAGAGTTGTACTTCACAATCTACTATGAAAGTTGAGTATGTAGCAGCTTATATGAATTGCACACAAGCTATTTGGATGAGGAGCATTTTGGAAGGTTTTAAGATGACGATCTCAGAACCTATAAAGATTTTGTGTGATAATACAAGTGCAATAAATATTTCTAAGAATCCTGTTTTGCAGGGAAGGACTAAGCACATTGAATTGAAGTATCACTTTTTGAGGGAAAAAGTTCAAAGTAAAGATGTTATCTTAGAGAATGTTTCTACCTAAGAGCAGCTTGGAGATATCTTTACCAAACCTCTACCTAAGACCACTTTTGAGTATCTTAGAAGTCAGTTGGGGGTTGTCCCTCTTCATGAAGTCAGTTGAGCATGATGTTGATTGCATCAGTTGCTGAATTACTTGCAGAATATTACATGGATTGATGTTTTTTGAAGTGGATGTATTCCACAAGGGGAGCATCAAGTTGCAATATGTTGATACATAGTGAGAATTTGGAATTACATGTTTTACTTTTAATTTGGCATTAATGTCAAAGGGGGAGAAGAATCATGTGATTGAGGAGTAGAATTATGTGTCTGATTAGGTGAACCAATGACAAACTGAAGACAGACAGAGCATGGTGAATACTTGGTAATGTAAACCAAGATTCCTATTCACCAATCCACAACAACAATCAGAGGCATTGATATTTGGATTGTCATCAATGAGAAAGGGGAAGATTATTGGCATTTTTAGATTGTTGGAATTTTGCATATAGATTGCATTAATGATATGTTGTCATTGATGTCAATTGAACCAGTGAATGGTATTCATGATATTACTGATGTTATTGTTGTTATTGTTATTGTCTTGTAAATGGTATGATAAACTTTGAGGAAGATGTTGTAAACCGGTATATCGTAGTTTGTAAGTTGAATCGGTGTAAAGGGTTAAACCTTTCTATGTTATGTAAGTGGTAAACCCTACCAGTTGTTTTTTGTTAAACCCTAACCGATCAAGTTTGTTGGTTTAAGATCTAATGATGAGCGATAATGATGGAGACAAGTGTGATCATTGAATGAGGATAATTTCAGATTGATTTGACATGTTTTTTGTCTTGGAAAGGAGAAAAGTGGATTGCATATAATGCATAGCGCGTGATGAGTTACAAAGTTCGGTGAAGCAATGATCATGGAGTGGTTGGAATTTTCTTGATTAATGTGAAGAGATTTTTATGATTTCTAATGGCCAATATTGTACCAACTTGTTTGTGATCTCGATGATGAGAATTAGGTTTTTGTTGTGTTACCAACCTAGTTGATTTGTAATTAAGGTCGATGATATTATTTTGTTAAGAGTTGGCAAAGTTGGCAAGATTGGCAGAAACCAGTTGAGTGTGTGGTTGCCTAACCAGTGGGTGAATGTGCAGTTTCAAGCTTAAGAAGGATCTGATCAAGCAGATGTAGTGCTATTCAGACAGATCAAGAAAACTTGTTGTTTTTTAACAATTATAGCAGAAATTGAAATCCCCTAACCGGGTAAGCTCTAACATGCTTGGTCACTTTCTAAATCCTCTAACAAGGTGGTCCATTAGTTTGGATTCTCAAACCCTCCAGCGAGGTTACTCCTAACAGTGTATTGTGCTTTTCATCAAGGCAAATTTGCAAATCCCTTAACTGGGTGATTCCTAATAGAAAGATTTCTTAATAGGACTTTTTGTAAAAGCTTTAATAGGATTGGCTCCTAATAGGGCAAACTTCAAAAGAGTTCAGATAGATATCCTTGTGAGTCTCATCTCACCGTGGTTTTCACCTATTTGGGTTTTCCACGTATAAATATTTGTGTTAACTGGTGAATGCTTTTGTGGTTATGATCTCATTTGTTGATTTGATTAGCTACTTAACTATTTTGATAAGGCATGATAACTGGAAGCATTGGGAGATGAATATGTTGACATATGATCAAGCATTTTTTATGTTTATAGGATTGAAGTTGTTTGCTGCTAAGTTGTCATAATAGTTAACAAGTTGATGTTGGTAATCTTTGAGATATTATCTTGACAGAGTTATTTGTTGATAAGTTTATTTTTTAGATTGGGAAGTTTGTATGAGTTTTTTAGTTTATTGATTCACCCCCCCACCCTCCCTCTCATTAATTGAGGTTGTTGGCCTTTCTGCATGTGCAGGCCCCTATTGTAATATTTTTTCATTTGGTTAGTGGATAGATATTGTGGGTCACCAATCCCACCATGGTTTTCCTCTTTGATGTTTTCCGCGTATAAATATTTTTGTTATGGTGTATGTTCTTGTGGTTGCATCATTTCTACTTACTGTTATATTCTTGTATGGTTACCGATTACTAAATTGCTTTGTTAATAAGGTTAAAATTGATCTCACCGATAGAACATTGATTCACCCCTCCCCCCCCCCCCCCCCCCCCCTCTCAATGTTCTTGGATTCCAACAAGACTTTGTCCCTTAAGAAGAGATATCGAATAGAGATGATTTTTTTTGGAATGTAGTAATAGATTCTTGGAGATATTTATATCACTTGTATTATCACACATGATCAAGATCAATTCATCAAATGCCATACCAATATCTTTCAATATATGTTTCATACAAAGTTTCTGAGTGCAACATAATGCTTCAACTTCAAAAAGTAAACATAATAGAGCTTGTTCTTTAGTAGCTCTACTTGTGCTTTACTTCTTGTAATAACACCTTTGTTCTTATCTCCTATACTTTGGTTTTCAGAGTGATTCTTTTGTACATACCTGGGATTTTTAGATACAATTGCTAGAGCAACCTGAGTTTCTTTTGGCTTATCTTCTTCTCTTCTCTTCTTCTTCTTCTTGTATGTGAACTCATCAATATCCTACTTGTATACCTGAGTCTTTGGAAAAAAATTCATCAACCTTCATATTTTCTCTTTCAATAGTTTTATTCAATCTCTTATTGTAACATTGGTAAGCCTTTCTCTTTGTAAAATATCCTAGGAATATACCTTCATATGCTCTAATGTCAAACTTACCAATATTTCCTTCATTTATTTGAATGTAGCATTTAATTCCAAATACTTTGAAATACCTCTGATGGAATCCTTCCATGCCATATGTAACTCATATGATGTCTTCACATATTTCTTTCAAAATAGAACTCTATTAAGAGTGTATACTACACTATGTATTGCTTCTTTCTTATAAACTTCTGGTAGGTTTTCTTCTTTGATAATAGTTCTTGACGCCTCTTGTATAGTCCTATTCATTCTTTCCACTACACCATTCTTCTAAGGTTTCCTAGGACCAGAAAATTTTATCCTAATCCCACATTTCTCACAAAAAGTGTCAAATTCATCAGATACAAACTCTCCTCCTCTATCAGATATTAAGCATTTGATTCTTCTATCAACTTCATTTTAAACTCTAGCTTTGAATATCTTAAACTTTTCTAATGCCTCTGAATTTTCTCTTAAAAATGGAACCCAAGTCATTCTAGAATGATCATCAATTAAGAGCATGAAATATCTCACCTTATAAACTCCTTTTTATGGTTGGACTACATAAGTTTGTGTACTAAATCTAACAGCCTAGTAGAAGGTTGTTCCTTTCCTCGAAATGTTCCCTTTTTTTGTTTTCCCATTGACATTTTTTGCAAACATGATTATCCTGTTTAGTCAGTCTTGGTAGATCTCGCATAGCTCTTGTCAAACTAATCTTCACCAAATTGTCAAAATTGATGTGAAATATCCTCTAGTACCAAAGGAAAGTTTCATTGATATGAGATAACAAGCAATATCATGTAGCATCCTCCAATTGATACATGTTTTCACTTGTCATTTTTCTTTTAGCAACAATAGTTCTAGATTTCTCCTATATCTCACAACCACCATCCTAAAAAATAATATTCTAACCATTCTCCCACATTTTTCCAACACTTAATAGATTATGATGTAATCCTTTCACATAGTAGACATTGCTAGTGTTATGTTTTCTATGAAAAGTAATAGAACCTATTGCAACAATTTATGTAGTCTGGTCATCTCCAAATCTAACAGAACCAACATCATACTTTTCAAGTTTTACAAACTTACTTTTGTCACCAGTCATATGATTTTAACATCCACTATCAATTAACCATTCATTTCTCTCTCTTCTAACATGAAATATTGATGCAACAGTTTTAACAACCTTAGATATCTCATTATTACTAGGTTTAGATTCATCATTTTCTACCAAGAACAAATAATCACCATCTTCATAATATAACTTGTCATTTGAAATACCAAAATCATCTTTAACGTAGTAGGCTTTCTTATTGAACTTTTCTTCTTCATTTTTTTTTGTTTTGTTCCTCTCTCTGGACATCTAGATGCCTAATGACTAGTCATTCCACACTTAAAACATTTAAGAGGTAACATACCTTTATACTTGTTGGTTCCTCTCTTTAGCTTTCTTACAAAGTTTTCTTGCATTTCATCGAAGCTCTCATCATCTGAATCTTCATTTGAAGCTTTTATAGCTTTAAATATTTTCTTAATTCTTGCTTTGTCTTTACCAAACTTCCTCATATCGAATGCGGTCAAGGTACCATACAATTGTTCTCTAGTGAATTTGGACGGATCATAAGTTTCTTCAATATCTAAAATCTTGTCACTGTAACATTCTGGTAAAGTCATTATAATATTTTCTATCACATCCTTATCATCCAAGGTACCACAATGATCTCTGATCTTATTTACTACACTATCCACCTTTTGAAACTAACTTGTTATGTCTTCACCTTCTTCCATCCTCAAGTTCTCATATCTTCCTTTTGTAGTATGTATCTTAGCTAGCTTAACTTTGTCATTTCCTTCATGTAATGATTATTACAATTAAACATCTTTAATTGAAATTAGTTTAGTAATTAATGTAACTTTTTTTGTTTTTATTTTACAGCATGTAGACCGTGCTGAGCAAGCTGAGAATGATCTAGGTAGACAACATTAGGAGTGATGGGCCCACCAAGTAAAGAGGACCACTTTTATTCCTTTAAAAAAATTTAATTACAATTGGTATATTGATTAATGTAACCTTTCATGTTTCAAATCCAGAGGATTTAGAGGGTGTTTAGGATGTTGAGGACGAGGCTAAACAAAATGGTCAGGAAAATGATATGGCCCCATCGAGTAAAGAGAACCCCTATAATTTTCTTTTAATTAATGAAATACTTGTAACAATAATTAAAAAACTCATAAATTTAACCCATTTATTTGTTATTGCAGCAGACACCCTTTGCATACACATCCTCATCACGAGTACATGACTAGGAATACATTAACTAGATCACGAGAAGAGGGCAGAAGAACTAAAGAGGGGACAAATGATGAAGACAACAATCGTCCACTTAGTCTTTACCTCCAAGATTCAAAAAGAAAGAAAGAAAAATGATTGTAATCTTATTATATGTTAACAACTCAATTTTATGTGTTAATGAATGTTAATGAATGATATGTGTTAATGAATGTCGATGAATGTTACTTGTTAATGAATGTTATGTGTTAATGAATGTTATGTGTTAATGAATGTTACATGATAATGAATGAATGTTATGTTTCATTAATGGATGAAATAATGTTAGACGTTAACGAGGAATTTAGAGTGATATTAGAGCGAGGGAAGGGGCCAAATGAGCTTCCACCTTCACGTTGGCCCTGTTAAGTAGAGAATATTAAACTATTCTTGAAACATAGAGACGCTCAATAAGGTAACACATTTTTCAATATATCATTATGCTCCACTATTAATCTTATTGATGCTAAGCATCTTGTTTGTAGGTTACATATTCAATGTTGTAGGTTGTGAACATGCTTTTATGAGACAGTTCCCCATTACAAGTGAATACATGCCTCATTGGCTTTGTGAGTTTATTTTGTTCTAGAATAGACATGCTTTCTCTTTTCATACCTTAAAATTTGTTCATTTTATTTTAGAATAGACACACTACCTAATTTTGTTCATTCATTTTTCATTTTGAGTTTATTTTGGGTCGAATTTGAAGAAAGAGCATTTTAAAAAGAGGCGGAACTGCTGGAAATTGACTGTTAAACCAAGTTACTGATTCTTCACTAAAACCCTGGATCCTGATTCTAATTCTACCTGGGTCCTGGTCTAAGCTTGATTTCCTTGGATTCCTCCAAGGTCTTTGTTAGGTGGCTGGGTCTTAACACAATTATCAATTGATTTTGAACTTTAACCCACAGAATTATGACTTTACCCTTCAACACTAAGCCCTCTCAAGGGACCAAAACTTGACTTCAACCTTCCCAACTTGGTTTTCCACTTCCTAGGGTCTTCTCATACCCGAAACAACATGACTCAATAAAATTAAAACTCCCAAATTATTGTTTTATACCCAAACCCCAAACTAGGTACCAACTAGGCTTATTTCCCCAATTAGGTCTCCAAACCCTATTTTTTGGACTTAACTTCCAAACTTACCAAAACAATTGGAAAAAAAATAACACATTAAGATACCCTTTTAATATTTACAAAACATATAAAAAATAGTCATACTACTCTTTTGGACCAACTGTACGGAATGATGACGTTTACCCCAAAAGTAAGCTTAATTAGGCCACTTTTACAAAGAAAGTACCCACAAAACTTACAATCAAGAGTCCAAACCCAAAAAATTCTTGAGTTAAATTTAAAAAAATCGATTTCCATTCCCATTCAAATAACCATGCTCATTTGTTACCCCAAAACACAAACCCTCCTTTCTAGGAACAAAAACTAGGGCCTTTTCAAAATGAACCCCACAAACACTTCAAACCCAAACAAAGGTTGTCTAAAATTAAATTCAAAATATATTAACACATTTCATCATAAAAACATACCCTCATTAAAAAAAATCTTCAAATCAAATACATGGTACCATGCACCCCCTACTCACACAATACACAACTTGCTCATTTGGTGATCACCATTCAAACATTCATGATTCTCCTGCACACATATGGATTAGTATCTGTTATTTTACAATATATTGGACCCATTACACAATCCATAATAGAAACAAAAATTGGAATGGGTCATTCATCCATAATAAACCCCAAAATTAAAAAAAACTATCAAATAACAACCTTCAGGACAATCAATGTTTTGGTGCACAAAATGATTGATTAAACCTTCAAAATGAATTTAAATTATTCTCAGAATATACAAAAAACACTTTTTAATGGGTTTAGATAAATACGAAGAAATAAAACCACAATATGCTTCAGATTTCACTCATGAAATGCAAGGAAAACATTTAATTTTTATTGCAGCAGTTTGTTTTCACATAGATCAACCTTAAAATCAACATCAATAACCTCTCCACACATGAGAATGAGGTTTTTAAACACTATTATGATTCCTTATGATAAGTATTCATGCATTCTTGTAGCTATTTCATCTTTATCTTCCTGATAATGAAGTACCTACTATGCTTAATCCTTTGTAAGCTCACTGATATTAATGCTGGTGATATTAATCATTTGTAATCTGTAAAAGTCAACCCGATGGTAACATCGACACTTAGAAGAATGTGATTGGGATAGCATACACCATTTAAGTCCATCGATAGAACACACACTAGCGGTAATGGAGATATCTTGTCTTGGCAGTAGCCGATGAGGCTATCGGTAAGACTTATCCCGATGGACACTAGCAAAAAGTAAAATGCATTGGCAAAGGTTACGATGATAAAGGGTCATCGGTGTAGACAAAACCAGTGGGGGTTTTTTTTTTTTAATAAAAATGGGGAAGGATGGAATTCCAATGAACACCACAAGACAACCGACGATGTTGCCATACATGCGACGACAAAAATATCATAGGATGCAGTCTCGTCCGTCGTCATAATTGTCGAATTTACGAAATAGATGGTCCATCGGAAGAACACACACTAGCAACAATGGAGAAATCATGTCTTGTCGATAGCCGATGAGGCTTTCGGTAAGACTTATCGCAATAGACATTGCCAAAGTAAAATGCATTGGCAAAGGTTACGACGATAAGTAAAGGGTTATTGGAAAAAGGTTATGACAATAAATAAAGGGTCATTGGAAAAGGTTACAACGATAAATAAAGGGTCATCGACAAAAGGTTACGGAAATAAAGGATGCAACAAAGTCAGAATTTCTACGTCTCCTCGTCAAAAAAACATGCCGCAAGTGCATAGCAAGTTCCGATGTGGTGTCGTCTGAATTTTGACGTGAATTTTGTCATCGGAATCATAGACAAAAAAATAGCGACGAACAAACACGTCAGAATTCCGACATTTAGTTATCTGAGTTCCGACGAACGGTCATCAGAAAATTACTCCAAATGTACTAGTGTTTGACTATGTGTGATCATGAAACTAGTCAAGAGTTTATCGACAAATTTGTTGATAAAATGTTTCTCTTGATCACTTGTGATGCTTAGAAGGCACCCAAAGTGAGCAATTCTATTTTGGTAAAGAAATTTAGCTACAGTTTATGTTGTGCCCATTTAGTGAGATGATATAATTTGGTAATGATAAATATTGCTTTGGAGGCTTTATCTGGAGGGTCGATTGGTATAATGAAATCAATGGCCCATTTTTCAAAGAGAGTGTGCAAGACCGGTCATAGAGGCATTTCATCTTAGGCAATAGGTTGCCATGTTCTTTGACAAATATCATAGTGTTTGGTATAGTTCCTATAGTAATTGTATAAAGTTGGCCACCATAATTTGGAAAGGATAATTTTATAGGTTATTGCATCCCCATTGTAGTGTCCTCCTATTATCCCTTTGTGTGCCTCACATAGTATGTGTTCTTGTTCATGTGTGAAAACTAATCTTCAAAGTATATCATCTCATCTTCTCTTGTTTAAGGCTCCATCAATCAATTCAAATGACAAAGAGTTCCATAATAGTAGCTTATTATCATGTGGAACCATATCTTGGGTGTATTGTCTGATTGATAGAAGTTTGGCTAGATCATGAAATTGTTCGGGTATTGTTATGATATGGAATAGGTATGTTCTTGGTAAGTGTTCTTCATCAAAGTCCTTAGGGTGTTCTTTGTTATCAACTATAGACATATAATCTAGTGTTTGGTTGTTCCTTTCAGGTTTGACAACTATGTTAAAATTAAACTCTTGAAATAGTAGGAACCACCCGCATATTTGACTTTTATCACTCGTTTGTTAAGAAGAAATTTGGAAGGTTCATGGTTGGTGTAGAAGGTGAAAGGGTTAGATAGGAGGTAATGTTTTAATCTATGCAATGCATACATCATAGCCATGCCTCTCTTTCTATGGTGGTATACTTGTGTTATTCTTTAGACAATTTATGACTAACAAATGCTACCAGATGATCCTTGTTTCCCTAGGGTTGAGGTAATGCAACACCTATGGATATTTTGGGGGCATCAACATGTACATGAAATGAGACATTCTAGTCTTGTAAGATTAATATAGGAGCTTCAGCTATCTTTTTTTCAGGTATCAAAGGACTATTGGCATTCTAGGGTCCATTTGATTGGTGTTTTTTTTTTCCGTGCTTAAGTAGTTCCTCTATTGTGATGGCTATGGTAGAATAGCCTTCAATGGATTTTATATGGTATGTATTTTATCGCACAATTTTTTTAAGTTTTGATGTTGTCTGTGAAGGTGGAAGACTCATGATAAGAGCTATCTCCATCAGGTCCACCATCAGGCTTTCTTTGCATATGATGTGTCCTAGTAGTGTTCCAAATGGTCCTGCAAAAATACATTTATTTAGGTTTAGGAAATCTATGTTCTTATACACTTTTCCACCATGGTTCGAAGTGCTTGCACATGACCTTTGACTAATCCATACACAATCCAATCATCCAAGTATACTTTGAGAAAGTCATGAATGAAGTTCTTGAATGTGTGTCATAATGCTATTGGATACAACCAGTACATTCTTGAGTCCAAAAGACATGTTGTGTACATGAAGGAGCCCCATTCTATAAAAAAAAGTAGTCATAATTTGATCTTATTCTCTCATCCAGACTTGATGATAGCTGAAAAACTTGTCAATGAAAGAATAGATTTCTCTCCTGACTACTGATTCCAAGATTTCCTTAGCAAAATGTGTGAGAAGTGGATCATGTAAGCTATATTGATTTTACGAAAGTCTGCACATACTCAAACATATACTGACTTTTTATTATGCATATTTATGAGGCTTATTTACTCAAAATAATCCACCAATTTTATTATCCTTGCTGCCAATATTTTATCTAATTCAATTTTGACTTTTTTCTTTATTTTTGGGTTTAGATAGGTTGGTCATTTTCACATAGGTTTGACATCTTCTTTGAGTTGTATACATATTCATAGTTCCAATTTCTTGTTTAATGCCCTTCATCTCATTGAATGTTCATGGAAATGATTCTTCATACCTTGTCAAGAGTTTTGTAATGGCTCCCACAATGGCCTCATCACAATAGTCTCCTGTCTTTCTCATTTTGGGTTGCCTATTGTAACAATATTTTTCTCTTGGAGTTGGATATGTTGGTTGTAGTAATGAATTTTAGAATCCTTTTGTAGTTCTATTTATCTTTCTCCTTTTCCTACTTTAATGTTCAACTTGGGCTCCCATTCTTCTTTACTTGTAATAATTGTATATAGCATCGATTTTGGACTAGTTGAGCTTTCTTGTCTATCCATTCAGCTAACAAGGATTTGCATCTAACACAAGAATTTTTCCAAAATCAGTTCATGACACATTAGTAGTGGTGAGTTTCACAAGTTTTGTTACAAGATAGGGTTGTCATTGCACCAAAAGATCGACCTATCAATGCCCGATACAACCACTAGACTTATAGAATCCACAGGAGGTTGTTAAACCATGTCGCGAATCCCTGCGAGGAACGGTGGCCCACTGCCAACAAGTGTTTCATGTATTTGTGGTGTTTCACCTATTAGGTAATTATAAAATGACTAAGGATCAAGTATGCACTTTACTTAGTGTATTGAGCCTTCAACCATTGATTATTCATCATTAATTGTAGGTCATTTATCTAAGGCCCATCATATTTTATTTTTCAACATCAAGTAGTCTTTGACAATGGTGACTCAGCCCACATCAATTTCCTTCAATTGCTTTTTGTCACGTGGTCTTTTAAAATTGTTTCATGTAATGCACTCATTGAGATTTGAAAGTGAAAACGATGGAAATTTATCTTTGAGAATTATCATGAGTCATATATCTTCCCATGTAAACTCTAATCTAGGAAATGAGGATGAAGTAAAGCATCATGTCAAATCTAATCCATCCTAAAGCATAATGTCAACTCCAATCTAATTTCAATCCAAAGGCTTTAGATGGACTATAAGACATATAACAAACTTTTCCATACCAACAAAACCATATTCTATTGCAGAGATTAATCAGATAAAAAAATTCTCAAATGTTAAACCAAATGAAAAATAATCAAGCTTTTGCAAAGCAATCACACATTTACATGACTTTCCATACCTAATGCTATGCATGCTATAAAAAGATAAAAAAACAAATCTAAATATCAATAATCCTAAACTATAAAAATCATAAAATTTTAAATTTCCACTTATTATCTACCCAAAAACAATTGAACAAATCAACCAAATCTTACAAGATATATTTTCAGTGAACTACTTTCCACATCACAATCCAATATGGAGGAACATAACTGCTCTATGATTCAAGTTTTGTCTTGAATTGAAGTCTAAAAAATTTATAAAAGTAATCGACGTTGGAGGATCTTAAATAATCATTGCGTTAAGCATTAAGATGAGGAATCATTTGACCCTCCGAGCAATACATCTGCCATTTCACACCATGTTAAAGAAATGCTGAACTCTACTGTGACTCAGATAAACCTTTTTCTTTTGCTTTACTCCACCTCATTCATTCCAACGGTCAGTTTGCATTGGACCGTCCTCGTCAATTTCGACGTCACAACTATACGTAGCCAATCCAAATGTTGGAAATGTCGTAGCAAGATTGGGAATCGAAACCTTTTTATCCCCACTCATTTTCTTTTTGTTTTGCTTGCTGATGGCCATCTTGGCCCCACTGGACTTTGTTACTCATGCCCATGAAAGACATCACCTAGTTAGAAAATCTCTTGTGATTGTTCAGAGCATTAAGATAGGATTTGTACTTATAATGGTAATATGTATACATTTTTAACGTGCAATAGTTATAATCAAGATGGAATTGTCTATCTTGAGATCAAAATGTATCATTAATTTTATTTTTCTATATTTACAGATTAATTGAAAATAAAAAACAATTGTATTATGACTTTCAATTAATTAATAAATACATAAAAAGTATAGCTAATGGTACATTTTGATCTCTTGTTGACATCGCTCAAGGAAGACCATCTAATGCTCCAATCTAGATTTTGACTCTATATGATTGAGTCTACACCAAGGTGGACTATGTATAAGTTATAGAGTTTACCTTACCCTTGTCGAATGCTTATAATTGTGGGTTTATGAGGATTGAAGTCAAAGGTGGTTTGTATGTGAGTTCTTGGATTTAGCTTAGCTTGAATGTTAATGTCTAGATACTTGTAATAAGAAAAGTGAGTTATTTTTATATTAAGATGTGTAATTCAAGATTATGTTACAAGAATTGAGTTTAAATTAATATTATTTTCTTATTAATTAATGTTATTTTCTATTTTCTTACAGTGAGGTCTATGTATAAGATGGTCACAAAGTAATCATGATCTCAAGATCATCTTTTCACTAAACATGCAATTGCATGTAAAATAATGTGGTTCATGCATTAAGAATTATCTCATGCATTTTGGTTATGTTTTAGTCATTATGTGGTGTTTGGTAAGTTGTGTGATCAACCTATTTATAATTAATGCTAAAACTTGCATTTTATTTTATGGGTTGTCTAGTGGGACTCAATTATTTGCTTGACTATTGTCACTTTATGCTTTAATGCTAACCTTGATCAATGGTGAAATCCTTAGTTGATATGTTCTAGCACTATCATAAAATTGAAAAACATTTTCTCTAACATTTCTCATTTTTTTGCTCCAAGAAATTATATATCTAGGGTTAAGACTTTTAGTATATTAGCTAGGATGTCCCCAATCAAAAGGTACATCCATTAATTGATGTCCTAGAGACATTTTGAGAGGGATTATCAAGATTGGTGTTTTATTTATCCAATTTAACACTTTCATCTCCAAAATCATGGTTGGTCACCTTTGACTCTAGTTCCTCACATTTAGAGTTAACATGTTTCTTGGTTTAACCTAAAATTGTTCTCTTTAAATCCTTCAAGATTTTTTTCAACAATTATTATGCATGTTGTAGAAAGGTCACAAATTTATTTCAAAGAGAGGAAAAGTCAAATTTTCTATTTTTGGTCCTCTTCATTTTCCTTCATCTATAATTTCTCTACTAGGTTATGGCTTTGTCAATATTTGAATTATTTAACTTGAAAGTAATAGATGAAAGCTATTCTTCCTCAAAAACCTTAACATATTTTTTTTTGCCTTGATAAAAACTCCCTGCTCTTCTGTTTCCTTTGCCATAACTAAAAGGAACTCTTTAAATTCAGCCTTTTCACACTCAGATTACTAATATGGCTACCATATTAAATTATAGTAACTCATTTCTTAAAGGTTATGTCCATTAATTTTGTTGGTTTCAGTTTTGATTGTGCTTCTTGTACCATATGAATCATGTCATCACTAATATATTGGAAGCAATTTAGCTAGTTTTTGGTCAATAGAATGTCTTACTCATGTTTCTAATATGTTGTGCTCCTCTTGTTAATTCTTAAAGGTAATATTTACAAATAAAATTTATGCTTCCAGTTTTGGTTTTATTTCTCATACCATCTAAATCACATCGTCACTAATATATTGGAGGCAATTTTAATATTTTTTGTTGGCCATAATTTCTCACTCATGTTTTTAAAATTTTGTTTTCTTATATCTTACAATTCTTATATTTTTGCTCTTGGTGATGAGTGACTTCATCTTCTCATTTGTTAACATGTCTAGGACCACCCAAATATACTATCATATTAGTCTTCTCTTAGGGAAAGGCTAGGAGAAATGAGTGATGAAACTTCAAATTGCATAGTGACACACTTTTCAAATCTTCCTTAAGAAACATAGCTATCTTGTCATCAAGAATAATAGATGAAATTGATATTGAGACATTCAAGGAAAAGGACAAGGAATATATGACATTATCCTTATAAGGAATAAGTGGAACCCCTATGTCATCATGGATTAAAAGGTAAAATGTCTAGTACAAAATTGAATAAGGCCTAATTAAGTCTCATTTACACCTCCTTTTGTAATGAACAAAATTTCATACCCAACACTTTTTCTATTACAAATTATCTTCATGAAAATGCTCATTCTTATAGCATGTTCTTAGGGCCCATTTAATATGTCCCAATCCTCTTTCCGTAGAGTTTTCCAATAGATTCTATATTTTTGTATGTCTAGATTTGTTATTTGTTTTTAAACTTATTTCCTATAGTCATCTTATTTGATAACTTTACGTTATTGTTAGCAAGAGGAATGGTGAAACTACAAGCCATAGATCTATACCCCAATAATGATCTTATTCTAGTCTTTATACCTCAAAAGAAACAGTAAGGAAAATTACCATACGTGAAAGTCAAAAAAGACAATAAACCATTTAATCATCAATATTCATAAAAAAAACAATCATAAGACAAGTAAATGGACCAGCAACAACATCATTATATTATATCTTTAATCTTCAAATTGTAGTTCCATGTTCCAGATGTCAATTTGTATTATCTTATTTGCATCATATCAGCTCCCATCTATCCTATATATTCTGGATATCAATTACAATGCTATTATATACAATTCCCAACATGGGATATCACTCCTATAGTTAACTATAGGTCCATATCTATACCATAGACCATATGTAGTAGCCTAAGTTGGCTATGTTCCTAGTGTTCTATCAGGTGAGCATCGCCTTCCCTTTTAAAATGATATTTTTTTTAAGACATAAATCTTAGGTTAGGAGTCCTAGATAGGCTATCATTAGTTTCTTCATGTTCTTCTCCCAATTGTCCTTGGCCTATTGAAGCAATAAAATTTGGTCCTCTATTCTGATGACGGTTTCCTGTACCTTTGATAGTGTGGTAGGGGCCCGCATCTAATGTTGTATTGTTTGAGTGACACCCAACACCCCTTGTAGATGTAGCAAATATGTTTGAACTATCTCTACAGCTATTTTATTTGGCTCTTAAGTTTCTCCCTCTAGATGTGAATTTGTTGCAACTACCCATTCAACACTTCTATTCTCATTCTCTTTGTTTGGTCCATATCTGCTAGTGGATTATTTCTGGCAAGCTTGTGTGATCTGATCCTCTAGCTGAAGTATTTGATCCTTTGAATTCTTTTTTGCAATTGGACATTGCAAAAATAATTGGTAGATCTTACTTTGGATTCACTTACACCATCCTATAGCCTCTTTATTTCAGTGTCCAGCTTGGATTGTGTCATGGTGCACTTATTCAGATATTCATCTGTTATTCTCTTTAGTATCTCTTAATGTGATTCCTTCTAAATATTCTACTTCTCATAAGCCAAGTCCCCCTTCAATCTATCCACCAAAAATTTGAGTTGTTGTAGAAATGGTAAGGATGTATCCCTCTAAATTTGTTGTATTGCACTTTCTATACGCATTACCACTAACTCTACTTGCTCTATATTTTGTATTTTTTCATTCAAAATTTATTCTTGAGTTGTGGCATGAAAATAGTCTCCCAATTGAATTTTTTTCAATGGATAAATGTTGGACATGTATACCTATTGACCTACATGGGTAGCTGGAGAAGTTGCGGAGCCACATGTAATTATGGATTTTATGCCAAAAATGTCTATATTGCACTTACCTACTCCTTGGCCAAGGATATTTATTTTATATCATCTTGGTCCTTCTCCTCCTTATTGTTCCCTTCTTCATGCTCCATATTCTTTTCCTTCTACTTATTTTCATCTTATTGCTCTATGTCCTTGCGATCCTCTAATTTCTTCTCTATATTATCTTCCTTCTCTTCTTCTGCATTGTCTTTGGTAGTCTTCTTTGTCTTGTCCTTAGTCATAACCTCTACATGTAACTTCGTGTTGCCTCTGGCCTGCTTACTAATGTCATCTATGGTACTGGCAAGGTTCTCTTTTTTTGGATTTGGTGTGTCAATATTTACCTCCTCTTTGGATATTAATATGTCTTTATATAGCTTCTAACTGACCTTGAGAGCTTCCTCCCAGGGTATGGATTCATCCTCAGGAAAACCTTTTATCAACTTCTCTACTCTTTGTTTGGTTTGGAGCTCTTTAGCTTGTGATTGATACAACTCATTCTTCTACTTTGCAATCATATCTAAGCACTCTACAATAACCCCATCTCTGATTTATCTTTCTTTTTCTAATGCCTTGTCCCTTTTTAGTCTAATAGCTACTTGAATCTCCTCTAGAAACTCTTTCATTACATCATCGATCAACTGGTTTAGATAGTTGATGTACTTCAGTAGACATTGTATTATTCTATCCTTATTAAATTTGCACATCTCTAGGTATGTTGTGAGCGATTCCCATAGAATCCCATGAGTAAAAATGTGTTGAATATGTTCTTCTCTTTTCCTTCTAAAAATGAAAAATGTCATCTAGGCTTAAGCAATGATAAGCTTACCCAGGAACTCCTTCAACACTTCATTCATTAACCACATGAATGTGCCTGGTGTTCTATTGAATCTAAAGGGCATAACTAGATGCTCATACAATCCTTCAAGGTCTTGAATGTAGTTTTCCTTTCATCACCCCCCCAAATTGTGATCCGATTGTATCTACTCTTGAGTTACTCCCTCTAGATGTGGATTTGTTGTATTTTTCCATTCAACACTTCTATTCTCATTCTTTTTGTTCCATCCATATCTGCAAGTGGATTATATTTTTAGCAAGCCTATGTGATCTGATCCTCTATATGAAGTATTTTATCCTTCAAATTATTTTTTGTATTTGGCCATCGCAAATAAAACTGGTAGAGGAATCTAGCTTCACTTAAACCATCGCTTAGCATCTTTATTTCTATGTCCAACTAGGATTGTGTTGTGGCACACATATTCAAATAGTCATCCATTATTTTTTTTATAATCTCTTCCTATGATTCCTTTTGGATATTCTACTTCTCGAAGGCCAAGTCCCCTTTTAAACTATCCACAAAATAATTGAGTTGTTGTAGAAATTGTAAAGATGTATCCCTATGAATGTGTGGGATTGTACTTTATATGCTCATTAGCACCAGTTATACTTTCTTTATATTCTTCTTATTTTCATTCAAAATTTACTCTCAGGTTATAGCATGAAAATAGTCTCCTAACTTAATTCTTTTCAATGGAGAACTGTTGGACATATCTACTTGTTGGCCTACCATGGGTAGCTAGAGAAGTTGTAGAGCTGCTTTCATATGTTGATTTTGTGCTAAAAATGCCTATATGCACTTCACCTACTCCTTGGCCATGGATAGCTCATATGTATAATCCTAGCTCTTCTCCCCCTTCTTATTGTAGAATTTGATGATCAACCATAGAAGCCAACAATCATCTGCTAGCAAAACACCTATCACACAAAAAGAGACCAAGCAAAGACTGTATGCTCTATAACAACTAGAGAATTATGTATTATTGCACAAAACAATATTAGAGGTACAATTACAATGAATGAAAGACTTTCTTTATAGAAATAAAGAGACACCCTAATCCTAAAATTATAAGAACTAAAGAAATTCAAAGTACAAGCTAAAATAAGCTCAACTACAAGCTAAAAATGCTAATTAGAAGTGTCTCTAAGTGAACTCAACTAAAAAAAGCATGACACCTAGATAAATTAAAGCACCTAAGTTTAGCTTAAGTGAAAAAATAATAAAAGGACCTAATTAATAAATAATTAGATAATTGTCCTAAAATTACTCCAACACCCCCCCTTAGATTAACTTAGGGATAAGCTAAAAAGCTAATAGATGAATTCAAAATGTATCCATGAATGATTGCCAACAACAAAGGCCTGATTAGGTACTCATTTAAAAACCAATGTAACTCACACCAATGAGGTCTCTCTAAACAAAGAAAAGGAGAAAAACCACATGGGAAAAAATCCCTCTCCAAAACCGAGAGATGTAATAAAAAAGGTACCATGTGTGACTAAGATGAAGGACTCCAAGTGGCCCCCCAAGTATAGAAATAATCACAAAATTACAATAAATATCCCCCCATAAGAGAGAGAATGAGGATAAGAATCATCCCAATGTATAAGTAGCTCCTATACGAATGATGAATGCTTGAAAATAGAACATGATCCACCACCTACAAATAACATCTCCCCTTCAAATGCAACTAATCCACTATAAATAGGTGAACCCACACCCATAAATTGGAAGATGTAGTTGTGTTTGAAAATTGTCCATGTGTTGCCAAGTCCTCGGATGATGAAGATGCCACAAACCAATCAGCTACATGCCAAGTCATAATAGAAGATGACAAACAAGGAACCAATGGAAATTGATTTTGAAAAATCTCCAAAGACAAACATGATGTGACAATAGTTGTACTATGATTGTCATCAAATAAGAGAGATAAAACCTCAAATGTGTCCTCTGAAATATGAGACTCCATAAACAATGGAGCATTTTTTGTCGAATAGGAATCCCAATAAGACAAATAGATGAATTGTCTTTCTTAACAAGAATAAGGGTCCCAATCAATGAAGATACAACAATTGTCTTTGATGGTGGAGAGGGAGCAACTTGAGATTTTAATGCACACTCAAGCAAGATTTGAAAAGCATTATGTGAGAAATTAGAACACATTTCATGTCCATATTGATTTCTCCCACAATGTTTATACCTACAACCCTTATACATTATTCACTCCTTGAGATAATCTCCAAAAATGATACAAAAACATAAACCCTCAATACAAATAGAGACCCAATTTTCATGTAGCCCAAAAGGAAAAAAATGAGATCTGTGAGTAACTAATATTAATTATGCAAAAAGGGACCTGATATCTGAATAGGGGACTTTGAATTCACTTTCCAATGATATATCATGGAAGTAAAAAAAATGAAGTTTGGATGAGCAAGATATGGCCTCGAAAGTGCAAAAATGAAGGCTGACTTTGGAGGCCTAATACAAAAAATTTATGCAAAATATGATCAAACCGCCTATAGAGTAAGATTGGTGCTAGAATCATCTTTCTAATGATATCTCGTTTGCCCGATTTCAACCCCATATGCCAAAGTTATGAGCAAAAATCCACACTATTTTTTATGGTTTGGAGGGCAAATATTGAAGAGGTTTGCTAAATTTAGCTAGGCGCTAAATTTTGTGGAACACCAAAAAAGAACCAAAACTACTAAATGTTTGCGCTAAATAGGTTTGACATGGGTAGGTACATACCTTTTGAAGTGATGTTTTTCCCTTTTTTATTTGTTTTTTTAGAAAAAAATTTGACCAAAAGATTTAATGAAATCTTTTGAAAAATTTAATGATCATAAAAAAATTACTAGCCAGTGATTTTATTTTTTTTATGCAAGTATAGGCACATGTGCAGGTGGTACGATCCTATAGATTTGCATGCCTCATAGAGCATGCTAATTAAAAAAACACTAAAATTTTTGCCGATCTCCATTTTTTATGATTTGTTAGGTGATTTATAGATTTTACAACTACTCCTAGATTTTGCATCAATTTTTGTGCCCTTAAATAATTTGACATAATTTTTCAATTGCTCCAATTTTGATAAAACAATAGTCGAATCTTAAGGTTTTTTCGATGCTACGGGTGTTATGGAAACCTTTTCTTGAGCCCAAAGTGCACAGAAAATTCACCTCAAATTGGATCCCTCAAGCATGCACACTTGAACTTGACATAAAATATTTGATGCCATGTCGAAGTTGATAATCAACCATAGGAGCCAAGAATCATCTACAAGAAAAACACCTATCACACAAAAGAGATCAAGTAAAGATTGTATGCTCTATAACAACTAGATAATTTTGTATTATTGTACAAAATAACATTGGAGATACAATATTGGAGGTACAATTATAATGTATGAAGACTTGATTTATAGAAAGGAAGAGATGCCCTAATCCTAGAATTAGAAGAGCTAAAACAATGCAAAGTAGGAGTTAAATTAAACTCAACTACAAGCTAAAAAAGCTAACTAGAAGTGCCTCTAAGTAAACTCAATTAAAAATGCATAACACCTAGATAAAATAAAGCATCTAATTTTAGCTTGAAAAATAATAAAAGGACATAATTTGTAAATAATTAGATAATTGTCCTAAAATTAGTCCAACACTTATTCTTCCATTGTTCATCCTCCATCTTATTTTCCCTTTCCTTCTCCTCTACATCTTCTTGCTCTATCTCTTTGGGATTATCAATTTTCATCTCTACCTTATCTTCTCTATCGTCTTCTAGATTGTCTTTGGAAATGTTCTTTGTCTTCTCCATGGCAGTATCCTCTACATGTACTTCTGACATAATATCTTGATACTTTTTCAACAACTCTAAGACCTTCTTCTGTGGTGTTTTATGAATCCCTACTACCACACTTCCTTGGAATGAGCACTTGAAAAATAGGTATTTTCATGCTTCAACCCATCAAGGAAATTCCTCACATGTAACAAATAGATCCTTGCATTACCACATAATAATTTATTTTTCTCTTCTTCTCTAGGGATTAAGATGCGCTTCTTCCCATTCATGGTCACCGTATAGGTGTTCTTTAATCCATCTTGTATGGCTCTGCTATCATAGTGTCAAGTCATCCCCAACAAAAAATGATAGGAATCCATTGGCATAACATAACACAACACTCCATCCCTATAGGATCCAATATAAAAATTGGCATTGAGCATAGGGGTATCACTGGCTGGGAAATATCATATCACGTGTGTTCATACTGGGGGGTTTAATATCCCAAAATTGAGGGTACAATATAATGCCTATCGGTGAAAATAGGGGGGTTTTTAATTCGAGCTATGAAAAAATGCAATATTTAGCAAAAATATGGGGGCTTTTAATTCAAGCTGTGTATTGGGAGGGGGTGGAAAAAAGGGATTCTAGGACAATATTTTTTTAAAATAGGGGAATTCTTTAGTATGCCATGAACACACATGATATAACCCAGGTTCGCTAAGTGAAGCCCTCGTGACATTGAGGCATTGTTCACTTACTGGGATTTTGCATTTTCTTGAATCCAAGCAATCTAGTATGGGTTTGGATCTTTCATCCTATTTAGGTTCAATATTCAAACCATCTCTTCTAAGACCAAATTTTTCATGCCACCACTGTCAATGATTACATTACAATATTTTCCTACCAACTTGCCACTTATTTGGAATAGACTTTTTCTTCATGTCAACTTCTCCTTGACCTCTATCTATAGAAAGGCTCTCCTAATGACCAATGACCCTGCTCTTGTTAGATGTCCCATGGACTCAAATGATCTATCTAATTCTTTCTCAACATAGTTTGTTCTAGCTCTAGGATTTCTTTTCTTCCTTACAATTATTTGGTGGCATTCAAAGGCACTATGTCCTACCTCTCTGCATTTGAAACAAGCTCCCTATAATTATCCTTAGTTAGATACTCTTTCATTCCTATGGTATCCATCATCATGATGGTAGTCTTCACCTTCCCTCCAACTACAATATAAGTCCTTGTTGGCATTATGTGAATCGGTATGAGGACATAATGATATTGTATGGTGTCATTGATGTCAATATGTGATATGAAGAGAAAACTGGCATATGTGAGAACCAGTATATATGCCAAAGTAAAGCGTTATATTTGTTCAAGGTGAACTGGCATGTCAAGGTGAACCGGCATGTAGTCATGGGAACCGGCACACGGAAGCATTGTATGACTACCAGTTGGTAGGTATTTTCCACTTCAGGATTTTCAGTTGGAGTATCTTAAGCCTGTGTGACTCAATCGGTGATCTTTATGTGATGAAGTTAGCATGATAACGAAGAACAAATAGTGTTGCCACATAAGCCTTGTGCACGTGAAGGATCTTGCATAAAGAAGAGTGTTCCTATCTACCTCGGGAATGTGCAAAGTCTGTAAACGGTGATAACGTGTGATGGGCTATCAGTTGCCATGAAATCAGTGGAAAATGAATGATGGAGAATGTCTTGAGATTGGATCAAGACTGTTGCATTCAATATAGTATGATCAATGGTCAGGATTAAATCATTTGAATTCCTTAACCTAATAGGTCTAGGGTTTAGGGTTTATGCTACCGACCTGTCTATTGTCCTATAAGGTCAATGTTGTGATTCTTTCAGAAGTTGTTGGCAAACGTTGTGTGTGTGTATCTAAGAGAAGAGATACGTTATTCTTGCCAGACCAGAGGAGAGAAGTCATATCTGCAGAGTGTAAGTGCAGAAGGTGAAGAGGAGCTTAAGCGGATATGCATTGGCATTGAGTGCTATTATCACGTCATCGATATACCTGTTGATCTTTAACTACTTTAACAGTTGTGAAATCCCCTAATAGGGTAGCCTTAACCGGCTTGTTGAAAATCCTCTAACAAGGTAACTCGAAGCTATTGAGTCATTGATATCCTTTAGCTATTGAGTTCTTGAAATCCTCTAACAAGGTACCCTTAACAGGGTTTAACCCTTAACCGGATATTGTAGCCATCCCTTAACTGGGTGATCCCTAACAAGATCGGTTCCTAATAGAACCTATTGTATCTATCTTTAACCGGACAAGGCTCCTAATAGAGCAGACTTCCAAAGAGTTCAAAAACAAGCTTGTGGGTATTCATCCCCACCGTGGTTTTTCCTAGTTGGGTTTCCACGTGAAAAATTTGTGTGTCATGTGTGATGTTTTCTTCATGTGATGTTATGATTGTTTTCTAATTAAGTGGTGATGCATGTTGATCTTGTTGTAATATGTACATCTTTGATGGTAGATTGCTTGTTCATGCATTAGAGTGAAATGGGAATGAAGAGTTAGATTATATGAGAAGATAAGTGTCAACCAGTCTTTGCTTGTCTCAGTTACACTAGGTTTTGCTGGTTGAACTCTATTGAAGGACCAGTGTTGCTGTTTGTCTGTCAATGCATAAGTGTTAGTTGACAAACCGGTTTAAGGTTGAGTTTTTGCCTGTACTAATTCACCCCCCCCCTCTCAGTACCGGTTTGGTACTATTCGTTCATCATTAAGTTATCAGTCCTCTCTCAGTTTTATCTCCTATATTTCACTCAATATATGACCTCCTCTCATTTTGTTGTGGCCATCCTTTTATAATTCTCTGGCTTCTACTCATAGGCATCCAATTTTTTTTTAGATAGATTATCATCTACCTTCAACTCATTAGTAGGCTTCTTCCATGGTGGTCATTTAGACCAAGCTTAAGTCCTCTCGAATGTTGGTTTTGAGACCGTTGATGTACCACACCACCTTCTGCCTTTCAAATTTTATATGTTTAGTCTTGATGATCATTTTATGGAACTCCTCAGTGTAATCCTTTATTGATTTCTCTCTTTGCCACAATTTTTGAAGTATCTTTAGCATTTCCAACTCATGGTTAGTATATCCGAATCGACTGTATTGTTTAACTACCATCCTTTTCCATTTTTTGATTCGTACCTTTCCCCTTCGGTTTCTATCCAATTAAACCTCCTTCTACCAAATAGTAGGATATCCTTTTAGCTTGGTTTTGGAAAACTTGAATCACTCTAGATCTTCAAGTCCCTCTTACTCAATGTACTCTTCCATCTCATTTATCCAGTCAATCAACTTCTCTAGGTTCAAACTTTTGACATAAATAGTAATTTTAATCCTTAGCCTCCTCCCAATTTTGGCAATAGCCTTGATCATCTTGATTTGATCTAATTCTTATTCTTATTATCCCTCCTTATCTTTCTCCTAGATGCTTGGTTCATCATCATCACTCTCCTCCTCTAGTCTAGGATTTATGCCCTTTTTCATATCCGCTTCCAAGGCATCCAACCAGGTTCTTCATGGCTCTCATCATGTCCATCATCTCCCCTACCCTTCTAGTGAAATTATCTATTACTATCATCATCCTAAGTGACCTTTCCTTAGATTAGGTACAATTTTCTCAATTCAATGATCTAGCTCAAGGTTACAATTGCCTTAGTTTGACACTTGGTTGACAACGCTCGCAACCTACCTTAGGTTGGTGATCTGTCTATACCACAATCTTTTGGAACCCATGCTTCCACAAGATTCGAATCTTGCCCTAATATCAATTGATGTAGTCAAGGATGGAGGGTCCCTAATGAACTATCAACCCTTGTACCCAAATTCAACACAAAATTGAAACTAAAGCATAAACATAGAATTTTATTGATCAAAACAAAGTTCATACACTCCCATAGGCTCCTCATATGCCAAATATGTTAGGTCCATTGGCCCCACATGCTAGCACAAAGGCTGCCATAGTCTTATTATAATGAAAAAGTAGAAAATTCTTTTGGATCTTAATTCCCTAACTCCTAACTCCCTAATTATGAAAGTTACCTTCAAATAATCAATGAAGGTGTTTAAATACTACCTCAAAGCACTAGGAGAAATCCACATTGGCCTTTGTTAGGTCCCAAGTCCTATCTTTGGCGAAATGTATAGATAGGCTCCAAATGGTTTAAGAAGACATAATTCGATGCGGGGAGGAGCAGATCCATTTCAAGGTCGACTTTCCCCATATCTATTGTGTGATGTGTTGTGCAAGCTTTTCAAGGTTTGAAGAAATATCACAAGCTACCTCCTTTAGGTATGGTCCTATTCTACCACATAGGGTGATCTTCTAATGAAGGGAGCTTTCGATTGACGAGTCACCAACTACTCCCACCTTGGTACGTTGTAGTAGCTTTGCCATGCTACCTCCATTCCATTCCATAGAGGATATTGGAATAATGTAGTATGGTACAAGAAAGTTCTCTGGGATGATATTTTATCATTAAAATAATAGAATTTAACTCTAATGTGACTCATAAACCTTGTTCTTTTTCTTTATTCCACCTCCTTAATGATTCCAACAACTAGTTTTTTTTATAATCCTCATTAATTTTGATGTCACATCTACTTGTGTCACTAATGGAAGAATAATGGAATCTCTTCACGTTCCTTTAGAAAATATTTAAAGAGTCAAGATTGAATATTTAAGTATTTTCTTAAGAAACCCTATGCGCAATGGATGATCTTTTGTGTTCCATATTCATCCTTAAGTGGAAGAATAGTTACAAGTCATCAAAACTATAATAAATTTTCTTTATAATGAAAAATGCAAATTTTACTTAATGTATTTTGTTTTTTTTAATGGGCTACCAAGTATTTTGAAATTATTAAAAGTTTGGAGTATCATACATCGTCTAATCTACCACATCATCATTAATTCAACTATGTACAATGATTTGCATCATGATACAAGAAAGTCTGCAAAATAAATTCATGACACGTTAGTAGTGGTGAGCCTCTTTTTAGTAATCGCAAAATGATTAAGGATCAAGTGTGCAACTTAACTTAGTGCATTGAGCCCCCAACTATTGATAATTCATCATTTAATGCTGGTTATTGATATAAGGTCCATTATATTTTTCTTTTCAACACCAAGTGATTTTTGAAAATGGTGAGACCCAAATCACTTTCCTTCAATAGATTTTAATCAGTCTTTTAAAAATTTTCATGATTCAAATGAAAATGGTAAAAAAATTATTGAAGAATTGATATAAGTTATCTATCTTCCCATGCCAACCCTACTCCATTAAATTACAATGAAAGAAAGCATAATATCAATTTCAATCCAAAAACTTTTGTTGAACATGAAACAAACTTTTTTGATGCCAACAAAACCATATTTAATTACAAGAAAATAATCGAGTGAAAAATTCTCTTAAATTTTAATTTAATCTAATTGAAAAAGAAATCAACTTCTTTATTTTAAGATTATCTTACAAATCAATCACGCATTTGCATTATTTTCCATACCAAATGCCCTGCATGTGAAAAAATGGTCAAAAGACAAATCTAAATATCAATCATTCTAAGCCATATATAACCATAAAATTTTAAATTTTCACTATTCTCTAACCAAATACAATTGAACAACTCAGCTGAATCTCAACATATTTTTCTTACTGACCGACTTTCCACATCACAACCAACAATCCAATATGCTTGTGGGAGAAGAACATGACTGATCTACAGTTCTGGTTTTGTCTTGTTTGGAGGCCTTCCAAAAGAAGTTTTAAAATTTTATATAAGAATTCTACGTTGGAGGGCCTCAAATAATCATTGCGTTGAGCACAACACACCAGCAGTACGCATTAAGATGAGGAATCATTTGACTGAATCTGCCATTTCACACCATGCAAAAGTAATGGCGAACTCTAATGTAAACCTTTTTCTTTTCCTATACTCCACCTCAGTGATTCCAACGGTCAGTTTGCATTTGAGTACTGTCCTCGTCAATTTCGACGTCACAAATATACGTATCCAATCCAAATGTTGGAAATTTCCTAGCAAGATTAGGAATCGAAACCTTTTATTCCCATTCATTTTCTTCATCTTTGCTTGCTGATGCCCATCTTGGGCCCACCGACACAAGGATAGCTTTCGACTTTGTGACTCATGCCCATGAAAGACATTACCTGGTTAGGGAATCTCTTGTGATTATTCATAAGTGAGCATTAAGATGGGATTTGCACTTATAATAAATATATATACATGCTTAATGTACAATAGTTACAAGGAAGACTATCTAATGTTCCATTCTAGAATTCGATTGTCTATGACCGATTATATGTCAAAGTGGTCTATTTATGAGTTAAAAGAGCTTAGCAATGTCTATTCAGGTTTTTTTTAATCTGTGTTTGCTTTCTAAAACATTTGATGATGGATCATGGATTGTGATTCGAAAAATTGATGTAAGAATTTCACACAATCTAATCAAGAATTAGCTGATTCTAATCATATGAATTGTGGAAACTTAATGTGTGTAATGAAAAACATATTGCATACTTAAAAAATACAATTAAAAGTGCATTCTGGTGTTTGGTAAACTTAGTTTAACCTCATTGTAGTGGCCTTATGCAGACTCAAGTCAAAGGTGGTTTATATGAGAATTCTAAGAGTTAGCTTAGCTTTCTTGAATGATCTTATGTCTAGCTACTTAATAAGAATAGTGATTTCTTATTTAAAATATGTAACTTGGGGTTATCTTATAAGCATTAAGTTCAAGTTTGTATTATTTGTTCATTAATCATCTATGTCCAATGGAAAATCTTTTGTGTTCCATATACTTCTTTTAGTGGAAGAATCCTTAAAATCATCAAACCTATAATAACTTTCCAATATATATATATATATATATATATATATATATATATATATATATATATATATATATATATATATATATATATATATATATATATATATATATATATATATATATATATATATATATATATATATATATATATATATTTTAAATGTGTTACCAATTGTTTGGAGATATTTGAAGTTAAGAGGAGCATGCATTATCTAATCTATCATTCCTGACACGTGATAAAAGAAAGTTTCCAAAATAGATTCATTACACATTAGTAGTGTTGTGTCTCCCTTTGGTAATTACAAAATGATTTAAGGGGCAAGTGTGCAACTTTACTTTATATATTGAGCCTCCAACCATTGATTATTCATCATTAAATGTAGGTTAGATCTTTATTGATCTAAGGCCCATTATATTTTTCTTTTCAACATCAAGTGGTCTTTGACAATGTTGAGGCCTACATAACTTCTTATAGTAGATTTTGATCACATCGTCTTTTAAAGTTGTTCCATGTAATCCCTAAAAATGATGAATTTTGTTTGAAAATTGACATGGGTCGTCTATCTTCCAATATCAACTCTAATCTAACATAATGCCAATTCTAATCCAAAAGCTTATGTTGGACCATTAGACATGCGAAAAACTTTTCCATACGAACAAACCATATTCAATTGTAAAAAAGTTCATCAAATAGAAATTCTCTTAAAATTTAAAGTAAATGAAAAGACATTAATCTATTGCAAATCAATCATACATTGACATGACTTTCCACACCTAATGTTCTGCATGTGAAAAAATGGTCAAAAGACAAATCTAAATATTAATAATTGCAAACTATATATAACCATAAAATTTCAAATTTCCACATATTATCATTGCGTTGAGTACAACAAACCAGCGGTACGCATTAAGATGGGGAATCATTTGACCTTCTGAGCATATATCCGCCATTTCACACCATGTTAAAGAAATGCTAAACTCTAATGACTCAGATAAACCTTTTTCTTTTGCTTTACTCCACCTCATTGATTTCAACGGTCAATTTGCATTTGACTGTCCTCGTCAATTTCGACGTCACAACTATACGTATCCAATCCAAATGTTGGAAAGATTGGGAATCGAAACCTTTTATCCCCACTCATTTTCTTCATCTTTGCTTGCTGATGGCCATCTTGGCCCTACTGGACTTTGTGACTCATGCCCATGGAAGACATCACCTGGTTAGAAAATCCCTTGTCGTTGTTCATATGTGAGCACTAAGATGGGATTTGCACTTATAATGATAATATGTATACATACTTAGGAAGACTATCTAATGTTCCAATCTAGAATTTGACTATCTACAACCAATTATACGTAAAGGTGATCTATTTATGAGTTAAAAGAGTTTGGCAATGTTTATTCAGGTATCATATGATGTACATTTTTCATTTCTGCTTGCTTTCTAGAACATTTTGATGATAGATCATGGAGTGTGATCCGAAAAGTTATGCAAAAAAATTCACACAATCTAATCGAAAAACAGCTGATTCCAATCATATAGATTGTGAAAACTTAATGTCTGTAATAAAAAACATATTGTGTAATTAATAAATACAATCAAAGGTGCATTCTGATGTCTTGATAGATTTTACTAAAGAACTTAGCTTAGCGTCGTCGTAGTGGGGTTATATGGACTTGAGTCAAAGGCGGTTAATATGAGAATTCTAGAAGTTAGCTTAGCTTTCTTGAATGATTATGTCTAGCTAGTTAATAAGAATAATAAATATTTTTATTTAAAATATGTAGCTTAGGGTTATATTATAAGTTTTGAGTTCAAATTTGTATTATGTTTTTGTCAATAATCTATTATGCTATGTGTTCTTGTGTTGAGGCTCATGTATAAGATGCTCACAAAGTGATCAATTACCAAATAATCTTGTCACCCAACATGTGGTCCATGCATTAAGAATATCTCATGCATTTTGGAAGGTGTCACTTACTATGTGGTTTTTATTTGGTTTGAGTGATCAATCCACTTATCATTATTGCTAACACTTACATTTTATTATATGAATTCTCTTGTGGATTTCAATTATTTGTTTGATTATAATTACTTTATACTTCAATGCTAACATTGATTAGTGGTGAAATTCTTACTTGATATGTTCTAAGCATATCATAAAAGTGAGAAACATTCCATCTTCCAATATTCTCTTTTTTGCTCTAAGAAATTGTGCTTCTAGGGGTGAGACTTTTGGTATGTTAGCTAATAAGTCTTCAATGAAAAAAGCACATCAGTTAGTTGATTCCTAGATATATTTTTAGAGGGGTTTTTTATATCGATGATATACTTTTCCAATTTAACAATGTCATCTCCAAAATTGTGGTTGGTCGCATTTAACTAAATTTTCTCATTGTACCCTAAAATTGTTCTCTTTAAAGATCAAAGGCTTTAAGTTATTTTTCCAAGAATTATTATCATATCATAAACATGTCATAAATTTATTTCAAGGAATAGAAAAGTTAAAAAAAAATATTTATGATTTCTCAACTACTAGAAGCTATGTTATTGTCCTTATTTGAATGGTCATATAGAGATTTTTAAGAGAATGAAGATAGACTTTCTTCTATTTGGGAAAATTAATCCTACCACTCCTTGGAAGACACTGGTGTTTGGATGGGTTCATGATTCTAAAGCTATGTATTAAGTCTATATTGGTTATTATTATAATTATTTAGAATGGTAAGAAGAGGATTTTAGAGAACATCCCCAATAAAAATAAATCCGATATAAGTTTGGCTAGCTTATGTGTAATTTTTTATGTGATTGTGAAGTCATAACAAATGTCTCACTTGAGAAAATATCATAAAGAAAAGATTGCATCATTGTAGAGTATACAAATCATCTTTTCTTTTAGTGTACATTCTCTATGGATATTTGGACTACATGTGATGGAAGGTTTGGAATAAACCTATTATCCATGCTACCTTGTTTGGCGCCATGGGATTTTGGTCATACTTTCATTATATGGTGGATTTAATTGGAGCTAAATAAACAAATTTTCTTAGTTTTGTATAGTATTAAGGATATGCTTATAGAAATTATAGAGGCTAAATTCAAGGTTATTAACCTCTTACCTCTTTTGATATTAATTTAGAAAATATTCTAGAGTCGTTTCTTTCCTTTAACTCTCGGGCTAAATATGTTACATCCCATTTTGAGCCCTCTAGACCATGCATTTTGTTTATGATGCTAATCTTGAACAATTAAATAGGATGACAAAACAATTATATAAATCAATTGATATTATGTTTTGTTTGATTTAATTATGAAATTGAATTTCATAGAGATGTAAGTGAATTTTATAATTTATGATTTAATTGATTTACTTGATATACATGTGTGTGCATGTGTGTATTGTTGGATGCACTACTCCATTGGTTTGATGAGGTAGATGTAGGAGAATATGTTTTTGCCCTCCCAAAAGAGGAAGGTGGGCATCATAATAGAGAGCACACAAAATCTAGACTGAAACATTAGAGTCACAATCATTTTCAACTCACACATATTCACTTAGCTAAAATTGTTGTCTATGAATATAATTTTTGGTCATGAGATTTTTTATTGCATGGTGTACATCAATTTTGTGCTTATGTGTTTCGTAATCTTGAAATGTTATGATATTCACTTTCTCTACACAATGATGTCTGTGTCAAATTTTTAGATGAAAAATAAACATGAAAATGTTAAATTAGTTGTAAATGAAAACATTATTTATAAATGAGAAAATTATGCATAGATTTTTCTATAATTATCTTAGTATTTACTTATAAATATAGTTGAACTAGATTTATATACATCTATATATGCATATAAGTATATCTATAGATAATCTCAATCTTTAATATTAGTAAGTGCATGGAAATGGGAGGCTAAAATGGAGTCTTAAGTGGCCACTTTAATCAAGAAATCCTGAAAGTCTGATCTTAGATGAAAATTAAAGACAGTTATGCTCAAAATTTTAAGATGCAACAACAACAACAACAAATGTGGTGCTCCAAATTATTTTTTATACTAGTAATTTTTATTTTATTTTTTAAAATAGTGGAGATTAAAGGGTTCAAAATGGGGGGCCACACAAAGTCTTGTTTTTATCAAAACAACATAACATAGCATCTAGTGTGGACCCCTAAAATGTTAACTATTTAGTATTTCAAAAATCACTTCAATGAAAAAATAGCTAATATCATGTAGTTTATGCTTGATTATTTTGCTAATTTTTTAATGAATATATGATTTTTTTACTAAATCAAAACTAAGTATACAAACACCTAAATTTAATGAAAACTAATCATAAATTATTTTTTTAATTGTGTATAGAATAGAATCTACTTTCTAAAAAATTGATGTATTTGAAGCTTCAATGAATGGTTAAAAGTATGACTTGTTGGTTTTTTCACAAAAAGATGCATACACTAACAAAAGGAATTAAAGATGAAAACCTTAACTTAGTCAAAATATGAAGAAAAAAATACATGGTTAGAAAGTTAAGAGAGATCTTAATGTTATTGTGAAATTTCTTAATTTTGCATTGGAAGACATGCAATTCTGATGGACTACACTCTCGACATTGTGTCATTTTTGAAAATTTAACAAAAAGATTGGATGCCTAACCTAAAAATCGAAAAAGGTTTCGATTTTCCCAAAGTAGATAATAATGTGAGTGTTTTATAATGTCTTCACATTTTTGGGAACATAATAATGGGTTACATTTTTTGGCCAAAATTGGCATTGAAAGCAATATCTTGAACTAAATATTCACTTTCTGACACCTATAGTAGCTAAATCATCAAGAATTTGAATATGATGCATACTAGTGATTGCGAGATTTTGTTTGTAGATTCTAGCTGTATTTTAAAAAAGAAAGAGAATTACATACTGTAATATTTTTGGCATGACTTTTAATAACTAGTTTTTTTATGGTAGACATCATTTTTATAAAGTGATGTGTATGACATTGTGCATAACTTTTTTTCTAAAAAGGATAAAATTCTGATTTTTTTAAATTTAGATTTGTAACACCAATATCTAATGCTTACATTTGGTTTCATAGAATTTTGTTGAATATTCTTTTAATTAAGTTTTGAAGTCAAACTAATTGTCATTCAGACATAATCAATAAGTTGAGCACAACACACTACTCGTATGGTCAATGGTGAATCATTTGACTCTCTGAGAAATATATTTGTCATTTTGTGTTATGTTAAAGTAATGACAAACTCTAATATGACTTAGACCTTTTTATTTTGCTTTATTTTACCTCTTTATTGATTCCAATGGCTAGTTGGCATTTTACCATCCTCATCAATTTTGATTTCACAACTGCTTCTGTCACTAATGGAAGAATAATTGAAATCTCCCCACATACTTTTAACTAATATTTGAAGAGTTTCAAGAATGAATATATTTGAGTTTTTAGTTAAAAAAATCCTATGTCCAATAGAAAATCTTCTATGTTCCATATACTTCATTAAGTGGAAGAATCCTTAAAATCATCAAAACTATAATAACTTTTCATTATAATAGAAAAAAAATAAAAAAATCTTGATGTTTTTTTTATAAAAATGTGTTGCTAAGTATTTTGAGATATTTGAAGTTTGGAGCAGCATGCATTATCTAGTCTACCATTCGTGACACATGATACAAGGAAGTTTCCAAAATAGATTCATTACACATTAGTAGTGGTAAATCTCTCTTTGGTAATTACAAAATGATTAAGGACCAAGTGTGCAACTTTACTTTGTGTGTTGAGCCCCCAACCATTGATTATTCATCATTAAATGTAGGTTAGATCTTTATTGATCTAAGACTCATTATATTTTGCTTTTCAATACCAAGTGGTCTTTGAAAATAGTGAGGTCCCAATAACTTTCTTTTAATAAATTTTCATCACAGTCTTTTAAAGTTATTCCATGTAATTCCTCAAAATGGTAAAAAAAAATTTGAGAATTGACATGAGTTATCTATCTTCCCATGTCGACTCTAATCCAACATAATGTCAATTCCAATTTAAAAGCGAACCATTAGACATGTGAAAAAAATTTCCATACCGACCAAACCATATTCCATGATAAAGAGATTAATCAAATAGACATTCTCTTTAAGATTTAAAGAATAAAAAGATATTAATCACTTGCAAATCAATCACACATTTACATGACTTTCCACACCTAATGCTCTGCATGTGAAAAAAAGTCAAAAGACAATTCTAAATATCAATAATTCTAAGCTATGTAAAATTGGGCAACTCAATAGTCTCAACACGTTTCTCTCACTGAACTACTTTCCACATCACAACTAACAATCCAATATGCTTGTATGAGCAGAACATGACTGCTCTACAGTTCTAAATTTGTCTTGATTTGAAGCCTTCCAAACGAAGTTTTTAAAATTTACAGTAGTATTCTACGTTGAAGGGCCTTAAGTAATCATTGCGTTGCACACAACACATCAGTGGAATCATTTGACTCTCAGCAAAATATTCACCATTTTGCGCCATGTTAAAAGTAATGGCGAACCCTAATGTGACTCAGATAAACCTTATTATTTTGCTTTACTCCACCAAGTTAATTCCAACAGTCAGTTTGCATTTGATTGTCCTCGTCAATTTCGACGTCTCAGCTATCTGTTTTAGTTTACGTAACGAATCCAAATGTTGGAAAAGTCGTAGCAAGATTGGGAATCGAAACCTTTTTATCACCACTCATTTTCTTCATCTTTGCTTGCTGATGCCCATCTTGGCCCCACTGGACTTTGTGACTCATGCCCATGAAAGACATCACCTGGTTGAAAATCTCTTGTGATTGTTCATAAGTGAGCAGTAAGATGTGATTTGCACTTTAACATGTTATTGTCTATTGAGAGATCAAAATGTTTTGTCGATTATATATTTTTTATATTTATTAATTAATTGAAAATGAAAAAAAAAATTCTGATTTTCAATTAATTAATAAATATAGAAAGAGTATAATCAATAGTATATTTTGATTTCTTGTAGACAACTAGAATCAAAGTTATCTTGTCATCAAGAATGAGAGATGGAATTGGAATTGATACTGAGCCATTCAAGGAAAAGGATAAGGAATATATTGTAGTACCCCTCCTTGATCAGACTATTTTTGTATGTTTTTGATTGACTTCCGTGGAACATTATTGTATATTGATTCAGATTTTATGCGATGTCATTTCATGCTTTATCTGGATTTGTGGTGTATGATTTTGTGCAGTATCTCAGTGCTTATGATTAATGTTATTTTATGGATCATTATCACAGACTGACACTCTTACCTTATATGTGCGATGTGTTATTTATGTGTTGCGTATTTGCATGTGTATGGGATGTGAGGAGATGATTTTCCTTCAATCACTCCGGTGAGACAGGGAACGTCACAACTCTCCTTCATCGGTGTGTGTGTCGTGTCTGTATATATATATATATATATATATATATATATATATATATATATATGCACATCTAGTTCTTTGGTGCAGAACATTGCAAGTACTAGTATC
The DNA here is from genome assembly GCF_030272615.1 of Cryptomeria japonica. NCBI lineage: Eukaryota > Viridiplantae > Streptophyta > Pinopsida > Cupressales > Cupressaceae > Cryptomeria > Cryptomeria japonica. The sequence continues at coordinate 644,455,629 of NC_081412.1, forward strand.
GGGTAGGTACAGAGTATCGACTCCACCTAGTTTCACAGGTTTGGGCGTGCCTTATATGTCCGATGAGAGTGGAGGAGATAATTGTTGGACCCTAACTTGACCCGCAGTTACACTCATGTGAGTGTTGTCAGTCGGTTGTCTTTCCCATTTGGTCGATATGTGAGTCAGTGTGCTTTGGTTTGGTCATTTGTGAGTCGTCATTTGATCATCCTTCGTTTGCGTGTTTTCATTTATTTAAATGGTTATTTAATTGAATGAATGATGTTGTCTTATGTTGGCGTAATTAGTGTTAGGTCCCGAAGACAACTGAGAGAGGGGGGGGGGGGGTGAACCAATTGTCACATAAATTCAAACCAAAAACAACTTACCCAATTTAATGCTTAATACCAGTAAACCAGTTAAGTATGCCAGTAGACAATTTTAACAGTTAATTGCTATACCGGTAAAGATTAATGCATGAAACATAAACACAAAGTCATCCACAACACATGACACCAATATTTGCACATGGAAACCCTGTAAGGGGAAAAACCACGGTGGGCAACCTTACTCACAATCAGATGATACTACTGCAAATAGTAAGTGTACATAAATGGGGTCTGCACATGCAGAAAGGCCAACAGCCTAGAGCTCACTGCTCAATCACAAAATGGGAGTCACACTGACTACAATTGGATGGTTAAATCCAATAAGAATGTACTGCACCAAATAGCATCTTCATATGTTGGATTCAGTACCGGTGTAATGCTGATATGTTTTCACAAAAACCTATCTTCACCTTCAAATGATGTCTACGTGTATTGCACTGCTTAATCTCGCATATACCTTCACACAATTCTTTTTCGCATTCCACACTTGATCTTACAAATAAGATCTTACATTTATACCATAACCTAAAACCAATTTTAGTACGTCGGCTCTACAAGATATTACAATAAAAAACATTTTACAAACAATATAATATCTGATGCAATAACCGATTGAACATGTCTGCTTAATGCATTTGCAACAATAATTAATCATCTCCATAGCGTGCCTTGTTGATCTGGAAAAGATAAACCTATCGGTGTAACCCTAGATAACCCTGGACCTATTTATCGGTAAAAGCAAATATGCAAATATGAATATACCAATGATTAATTCATTAAGATAAGATGTCCACATGATGTCTTCAATATTGCCAAGTGTCTTCCATATCATTTCAAGTGCCGGTGATCATTATATCCTACCGGTGAACCATATACCAGTAACTTTGCAATAGTTACTTGCTTGCCGGTGAATGCTGCTAGATCTCCAAAGTGCTAGTGTTTTAGTAGGTGTTGACATCAATGACAAAACCATACCAGAATACCAACAATTAGTTAATTATTATGCTCTAAGATTATTGATTTAATTAAATTAATGATTTGCTAGATTAAATGGTTAAATGGCTTATTCCATTGTGTAAAGTTGCATTAATATATTTTGTGGAAGGAAATAAATAATTGCGTAGCCATTTAAATGTTAAATGCTTATGTTGAAAGAAAGTATTTTGGAAATAAAAAATTTAATAAAGCTTTTTCTTTTTACTTTTCCATTTGACTTTTGCATTTTAATTGTTGGAAAAAAGAAAATCTGATTGCTTTTTACTTTTTAAAATATTTAAATCTGATTGGATGGAATAACTTTCAACCTAGAAAGTTTAGGTTGAAAATTATTTTCCCATATAATTCTAAAAATACACGAGAAGAGGAGGCAAGAATTTCTGGAGAGAAATTTGGTAAATCATTCTGGAAGGAGTAGCTAGAATTTGATTTCAGTTGCAAGGATTGGGATTCTTCCATTATTTTGCTTGTTAGTTTGCTTCAGGTTGGATAATCTCTTCTTGGTTTAAATTTAATTTGAATTTTTCAGTTTGCTTCTTGTGTGTTGAAATTATGTAAACCTTCCTGTAGATTCTTGTGGAATGATTGGAATGGAAGAAAGAGTGTCTATTATTGTTGGTTTTGTGAAATTAATATCATATGTTTGTATTTAGGAAAGAAATGGTTCATTTCTCTATTTGTTGTATGTTGTGTTCTTGAAAATCAATTTCTTGTTTTACCTCTTCTATTTGGAAAGAATGAACTAGATTTAGCTTGTTGTGTGCTTTCTAGTATCTTGTTGCCCAAGATTTGCAGTTCTTGTGGGGTTTTATTTAACCATTTGCCTTATTGGTAAATATCCATTTGAAATTTGGATTTGGCACTATGTATGTGTTTGCCCGTGAAATGAAACAGAGATGAATCATTTTTATGTTTAAACGATTTAGCATCATTTTGTTCTTTTAAATGATTTGGAGGCATGTATTTTAATCGTTCCGTAGACCTTGCCTTACCCCATGGTGGGCTAGACCCACCACGTGGGTCGGTAGTGTCTTCTACCCGCAGGTAGCAATACTATCGGTCGATAGGACTGCTACCAATCAGTAGCGGCTGCTACCGGTGGTAGCAGCACTACTGGTCAGTAGGACTACTACCAGTTGGTAGCAGTGCTACTGGATGGTAGTTCCTGCTACTAGTTAGTAGGCCCGTTACCAGCGGTAGTAGTACTACCGGTAGGTAGTGTCTGTTGCCTCAGCAACAGCACTACTGCGGGTTGACCTTGGCCTTTGCATTTAGGAAAGAAATGGTTCATTTCTCTATTTGTTGTATGTTGCATTCTTGAAAATCAATTTCTTGTTTTACCTCTTCTATTTGGAAAGAATGAACTAGATTTAGCTTCTTGTGTGCTTTCTAGTATCTTGTTGCCCAAGATTTGGCGTTCTTGTGGGGTTTTATTTAACCATTTGCCTTATTGGTAAATATCCATTTAAAATTTGGATTTGGCACTGTGTATGTGTGTGCCCGTGAAATGAAACAGAGATGAATCATTTTTATGTTTAAATGATTTAGCATCATCTTCTTCTTTTAAATGCTTTGGAGGCATGAATTTTAATTGTTCCGTAGACCTTACCTTACCCCATGGTAGGCTAGTCCCACCACGTGGGTCGGTAGTGTCTTCTACCCGCAGGTAGCAGTACTACCAGTCGACAGTACTGCTATGCGGTAGTAGTACTATCAGTCGGTAGAACTGTTACCATTTGGTAGCAATACTACCAGTCGGTGAGACTACTACCGGCGGTAGCAGTACTACCAGTCGGTAGGACTACTACCGGTTGGTAGCAGTGCTACCGGACGGTAGCACTTGCTACCGGTCGGTAGGCCCATTACCAACAGTAGCGGTACTACCAGTAGGTAGTGTCTGTTGCCTCAGTAGCAGCACTACTGCGGGTTGGCCTTGGCCACCGCTTGACCTTGTACCCTTACCAATACAAACCAGTTTATGCTATGAACTTAAATTTAATAAAATAAAATATATTTTAAGTGGTTTTAGTGTTAAATGAAAATGGTGATTTTTCATGTGATTTTTATTATGTGGTTTAAGAAATTTATCAATGGAAATCAAGGCATGAATTAGTAATGCAAATTTGGTTAATTTGGATATATATATTCTAGAAATTAATTAAATGCCTATTGGGAATTCATGTTTTTATTTGGTTGAGTTTTTGATGTGAATTTTATCCTTGATGAAATATTGATTTGGAAATTGAATAGATGTGAATGGTAAAAGAGTGTTTTATTTAATTTTCAATTAATAAGGTTGCAAGTGCTTATGATGCTAATTTTCTCAAAGATTGTCTAAGTGCGGACTTAGTGAATTAGTTGTCCTTGCAAGTGTATATTGTGTTATTTTTTGTCTGTGGTTCAGTCGTCCTGTGGCAGTGTATTTTGTACCTATGACCAAGTGATATATGATGACTTTGTTGTCTTAACCATGTAGTGTCTTTACCTTATGGTTAACCCAGAGTCAGTATGTCATTGTTTGACCACTTGTTCTAGATAGTGGTGTTATGACTGTCTGCTTCGCCATAGGGTCCTCAGAGAGTGACCATGTTTGTTTAGTGTCCTTTGAAAGAGTGGCTTTCACTTGGGGGTTGGGCCCAAAGTGGTAGGCATTACGACCTAATGAAATTCAGATAATAAGTGATAATCTATTTAATTGATTAGGTCGGTAGTTCTCAAACATTAATAAAGACATTGTACCTCGCACATAGGTGAGTGCTTGTATTGAGGCTCATAATGTAGCGAGAAGGCCTGGAATGGAAAATCAACCACCTTGTCTTCACGAAAGGATGGTAGGGTCCACATGAGACTTAGCTGGAACCGAAGGATTGGGAGAGGTTACCAGGACAGTGAGTTGGGACCTATGGAGGTTGTATCATGGTATCCATCTTAAGATATGTGATGACACTCTCTCTTTAGGTTCTCTTGTGTGTATGATGTAGGTTCATTTGCATTTTTATCGAGTCACTTATGTATTCACGATGTTGACTCACCTAGATTATTGTGAGTCTCTTGGTGCTGTCATAGAGTCATATTGTTTTGTCGACCATGTCATGCTTTTGCTTGCTTGAGGGTCCTCAACTATCTCCTAGCATGGTGGGGTGATTCCATTTTGGGGAATTACATGGTCGGGTGGTAGTGTCACTTCCCATAAGATGTTATGATTTGTACCTTCATGCGAGGATTGGCTTTGCACTTGTTCCTGTGGTTCTTGGCTCATGCTTCATCCTATGTTGGAGATTATTATTATTTCGAGACCCTTGTGGTCATTGTATCATGAACTTTTGTAACCTTGTTATTGGTTAACTTGTACCTTTATATATATATATTGAGAAGCCATGTATTGGAAGATCAATGTAATCCTAAGATTGGGATGTTTTTTATCAGTTTCCTTTATGTTATGTGTACATGCTTATTGAAGAGAAATTATATTGTATCCTTCCAATCTTTCAATGGTGTATCTGTTATTCCTTATGGATTCTTGTGATCATTGAGTTAATGATGTATAATGGAATTAACCTTAATTATGGAATTTATGTTTTGGTTTTAATTCTTCGTTGGTAACCCTTAAGGAATTTTGAGTAAGTCTTTAGCTTGTGTTATCATGCATGTTGTGTGTTATGCACTTATTATGTTTATACTTTTAAAAAATATTTAAAAATCACCCTTGTTGTGGGTTTTCCTTTGGGGTTCTTGGCGGGGCATTACATATATGGCATTAAATAGTTATAAGGAATGAGTGGTACCCCTATGTCATCATAGATTAAAAGGTTAAAATTCCAGTACAAAATTGAATGAATCCTAATTGAGTCTCATTTACACTTCCTTTTGTAATGAACAAAATTTTATACCCTACACTTTTTCTATTACAAATTTTCTTCATACAAATGCTCATTCTTATAGTATGTGTTGGAATATATGCGAAGTTTGATGACATGATGATAATGTATGTCATCATTGATGTAAATATGTTGAAGTATGAACCGGTATGATGAAGTGTGAACCGGTATGTTGAAGTAAGTAAACTGGCAAGTGAACCGGTATGATGAAGTGTGAACCGATATGTTGAAGTAAGTAAACTGGCAAGTGAACCGGTATATGAAAAGTTTGTATCAGGGTTTCACTTGATATGACTACCGGTTGGTAGTCTCAGCTTCAGGGTTTCCGGCTGATGCATTCCAAGTCTGTGTGATTCGACCAACGACATCCTGTGATGAGTTAGCATTGAAATCAAGATTAGATCGCATTGCCACGTTAGCCTTGTGCATGTGAAGGATGTTAGGGTTCCCACAGATACTAAGAGGGGGGGTGAATTAGTATCTGACCAATAATGTGATTTTCTTAAAACAGAACATGCAGAACATAAAGTAACAGTGTACCGGTATGCAAGAATTAATTTAATTAACATAATCAAAAACATCCACATGAAAAGAACACCATAACACAAGATGTTTAATGAGGAAGCCTGGTGTGGGAGAAACCTCGGTGGGATTTGTGACCCACAATATTCACTTACTAGCCAATAAGAGAATATTACTTACAATAGGGGCCTGCACATGCAGGAGGGCCAACTGCCTAGAGCACACTACTCAATAAGAAGTCACACTGACTTACAATGAGGATTATGCAAATCCAATTATCTATACTGCTTTACAATAGCATCTTCAATGCCAGATTCAGTACTAGTTCTTGCTCTGTTCTTTACATATACCCTTGACCTACAATTCGCACATTAGGTCTGCCTTATAATTTTCTTTATGCTTCCTATCCATATCCTACAAATGACTATAATGATCTCTTTTATATACAAGAGTCATTTTACAATTTGCCAAGTTGGCCTACAATAATAAACAAAATATTACATATCAAAAATCCTGTCGGCCTTTGTGCCAGTGTAGAGTGATCTTGCTGATGCCGGTATAATGTCTTGCTTGAATAATGCTTTACCGATAGAATGTCTTGTCAGTGCCATAGGAATGCAAGGTTGCCTATGTAATGCTTTGCTGGTATAATGTCTTGTCGGTGCCATAGGATTGCAAGGTTGCATGTGTAATGCTTTGCTAGTATAATGTCTTGCCGGTGCCATAGGATTGCAAGGTTGCCATCAATGACAAAACCTTCAATCACACACAATGTCTCATTGGAGTGTCCATATGCCAACAATCTCTCCCTTTGGCATTGATGGCAACACTCATGAGAAATTTCAAAAAGATATCAAAAAATGTGTAGACCAAAAATGTTACCAAAAATGTGAGAACTCCCCTGAGCATATGATCCCTATGTTTTTGAATTTTCTCATCCTACTACTCCCCCTTTGGCATCAATGACAAAGGTTAGTAGAGTTTGTAGTTGTACCAATCCATAACCTCAACCTTGTAGTTGGGTAGTTATTATCTGAAGAAGATCTCCCAAAATTAAGTTTATGCCATCCATAAACTTCTTACTGTCTTTTATTGTTGTCTCAGTTCTGTTTACTGTACTAGTGAGATACTGCAAGTGCTCTGTCGGTGTTTTGTTTCCTTGTGTTAGTGCCTCTGAGATTTCCTTCCGCAGAGATGCTAAATAGTCCAATCTTGGACTTAGCTTAGATCTCAAAAGTTTTTCCTTGTTTATTATTGCCTCTTTCTCTCTTTCCAATTTGAGTAATTCTTTCTCAAAATTTTCTATCTTCTCTTCAAAAACTAATAATGAATCAGGTGAGTTGACAAAATTGTCTGCAAGTTTATTTATCTCATCCTGTGCCTTGCTTATCTTTTTGTCTACATCTACAGTCAAAAAGTTTATTTTACATGTATCTTTATACAGGTTTTTGTACTCTTTTAACAAATTACACAGTTCCGGTAGAAGTGTGTCAAACTCCCTATTACACTTCTTTATTCCTTCCTCAAAGAATTTATGTTTCTCTTTTTCTACAATTTCCTTTACAGATTCTACCTTTGTTTGCTCAAAATTTCCAGAAATATATTTACAAAGTGTATCCAACTGGCCTAAAGAATCTTTATTGTCTATATTACAATTAGGAGCTATTGATTTCAAAAATAGAATTGAATCATCTATTGCTTTATAAGCTTGTGAGCTATAATCAGTTATTTTCTTGATAGATTCAAGTAATACCTCAGTCACATTTGATGGTGACCCAGCAAACTGAGTACCGATGGAAGTGACCAAGCTTGTATTGACCTCTGGTAGGTCTGTTTGTGTCTGTATTTCTTTAAGCACTGGTTTTCTTGCTTCATTTCTTACCGGTGGCATCTGTTCTGGAGCCTTTAGCTCTGTTGGTTTCTCTGTTTGTGTTTCAGATTCCATCTTTTTCTCTGTATCTGCTGCCGATTGCTCTGTGTTTCCTGTTACCAGAGGCTCTTTGGCTATACTAGATTTATCTGTTGTATCCTTATCTACCACTATGTTGATCTTATGAGTATCAACATTCACAGTATATAGGACTTCAAGATTAGGATTATTATCCTTTGTATCCATACTCTCAGCTGTCGATTGATCTTCAGTAGTTGTTGTTTTTACCGATGGAGTATTTAGAGGAGGTGGGGGTAAGTTGTCTCTAATCTTGATACTTGGTGGTCCACCAACTTTACCTTTCCCTTTGTCCTTCTGATATACCAGAATGGGCTTGGGATTCCTATATTCTTCTTGTTTTTCTTTTTCAACCAAGAATATATCCCAACCATTTTCTGTTTCCTCTGAAACCTCTGTAACTCTACCTGCCATCAGTGAAATTTGTCGGTGTGCAGTGGAAAAAACTGTCTAGTTGGCCTGAGCTATCAGATCATCAATTTCTTTAGGTGAGTTAATTGGGTATACTGCAAGTAGTTTTTCTATTTTAATTTTCTTATCTAATTCAATTATTCCTTGCCTTCTGGCCTCAAGTCTTTTGTATAGTTCATCAGGAATTTCATTTAAGACTTGCATCAAAAACTTTTTATACATGTCCATGTGTAATATTACACTCTCCTCAACTTTCCCTTTCTCATCATCCGATAGGGTGTCATAAATTTTCCCTATGTTCTTTAGTTTACCTTCCTCTATGATCTCATTCAATAATATGTCAAGAGGGGCCAAGTCTATGTTTGTCTTTTTCTTCTTTTTGGGTGTCAGCTTCTTTTTAGGTGTGACTTTTTTGACCGGAGATCTCATAGCTTGTTGCTTCTGCCTTGTCCTTCTAGGTGAAGGAGTGGTTGCCGGTGAGGGGTCTCTTTTCCTAACAACTCTTTTGAAAGTTGCTGGTATATCTCCTTCTGAGGAAGTACCTACTGGTGATAGATGAGCTTCAGGTTGTTCGATTGCCAACTCATCTTCAGTTATGCTAGTTTTCTTTAATACATCTTCCTTTATGGCTTTTACTTGTCTGGATCCTTTTCTCACAAATGCCTCAACCTTTTTCACTCTCTTCTTAGATTGAATTTGACTTTCTATGGTCTCAGCACTACCAAATACTTCTTCCTTTGGTTCCCTAGGTGCTTCCAGAAGTGCTTTAGCATAAGTTTCAATGATATGATCATTGGTCTCATAACCCATCTCTGTTACCCAAATTGTCCTTGGGATGACTGCTTCCATCTAGATCTCATCCTTTTTTATTACAAAACATATATCATCCTTGTATTTGTTGACAATTTCCTATGATAGTCTGATTCTTTTGTTCATTCTGACCTTTAATGCTTGAAAATACTCATTGATATTCTTTTCCTTGTTTTCACCCATGTTGTTGAATAAGTCTGATAATTGTTTTCCTACCAGTATGTCAAATCCAAAATCTTTGTTGCCTATACCAGGAACCTGTTTGGTTATGTGTAGCATTAGACATACTAACAGATTTCCAAATCTAAAAGTTCCTTTCTTATCCTTCTTGATTTTGGCTAAGTTATCAATCAACTCATCTTTTAACCATTCGCATACATCAATTTTCACATTTTCTTTTACCATATCATGAGCACTCTTAATGCATAAACTGGAGACTGAGTTGAGTCTATTTGCATGAGTTGCTTTGTACCCTAAAATCATGCTAACAGATCTAACATTTGTATCGGTCACATCATTAACCCTCAGAGACCTTCTGTCTGATGTTGCACCAATTAACTTCATTACTAGGTCATTGGAGACCTTCTTAGTCTTGTCAAGTCTGTTACCGGTGGAAGGTAACCCTGTTACTGCTTTCATAGCTTCCTTTGTAATTTTGTGCACTGAATCAAGCCAAAAGAATGAACCATGTACCCTGCTTAAAACTATCCTAATCACTTCCTTGGGAAATTCAGGAATGCAGAGGATTTCAGTGAATCCTAGGGTTTCAACAACTTTATATTTAGGTTTTATATTTCTAGAATTGTCACATATAACACTCTTATACATGTTTTTAATTTTTTCATCACCTAATTCCTCTATGTTGCAATGAATATACATTCTAGGGTCTTCTGCATAAACAACACCTTTTAGAATTTGGGAAAAAGCACCTGTATTGTCATCTTTCTTAGCTACCTTGGGAACTAGCTCAAACACGAGCCTAGGGCATTTTGTAACCTCGACTACTATAGGGTTTGCTATGAATTCAGGTATAGAGGAGGATGCCATGATGATAAATACCTTTTTCTGCCTTTGGATGGATTGATTACTGAAGTGCTTTGCCTCTTTGCTCGAGATGCCTTAGCTCGGAAATGTTCGCGTTCTTTGACAGTTTGAATGCTTGGTGAAGTGAAATGGAGCCAAAACCTTATTTTATAAAGTCTTTTCTGCTACCTACCACATTAATTGCTTGCCGATAATGTATTAGCTTAACTTTGTTTGCTGGTAATGAGTGATTTTTCAACTTCTTTTCTCTAACCGAGGGAATAATAGCACGTGTCATTAGATTGCCAAACCCTAAGGATAATTTTCTTCAATTAGATGAAGAACATCCTGTCGGTGGAGCATTGCTCTGTCCTGCTGGTGGAGCATCATATTGTCCTGCCGGTGGAGAATTTGTTGGTTCTACCGGTGGAGGAGTATCTCTGATATTTAGATCACCTTTTCTAACCCATTGCTTTGAGAATTCTTGCTTAATCTCTTCAACCTTTTCTTTACCTTTCAAACTAGTACTTTTGTTGTCTACTGGTGTACCTTTACTTCTACAAAATTTAGCAATATGACCAATCTTGTTACATGCATAACAAGTTACACTTTACTTCTACAAAATTTAGCAATATGACCAATCTTGTTACATGCATAACAAGTTACATTATTTTTATGAATAGCTTTCCCATAACCTATGCCGGTTTGTGTTCTGCATTGATTTGATAAATGACCAAATCTTCCACAAACATAACATCTTACATTCATTCTGCAATTTTCAGAGTTATGACCAATTTTGTTGCATTTGGAGCATTGACCGGTGGGAGGATTGATATTCTGATAATTCCTAGATCTACATTCATTTGCCCTATGACCATATTTATTGTGGTTAAAGCATTTTCCATTGAATTTGTAAGTATTAGAAGGTCTTACCAGTTTTCTCTGATCCTGGGTATTTGCAGTATTGGATCTTTCTCCAACTTCAAATCCAATTCCAGAAGTGTCACCTTTGGGTTTTTGATTCTTCAATAAGGTACCAAGTTCTTCTGAGCTTTTCTTGAATTTTTCTTTGTGTTGATTTGCAGTTTCCAATTCCCTTTCCAAGATTTATTTTTGTCTCATTAGTTCATTAGAGTCATTCTGAGTATGCATTAGATCTGTTTTCAACATGTCATTTTCATAGCTAAGTCTTGTGTTCTCATTTGCTGCATCACTTAGTCTCTTGGTCAATTCTTCTTCATTCTTCTTTCTGTCCTCAATCTCTTTGCAAAATCTCATAGTCATATCCTGCATTTCATTTTTTGTTGTCATGATCTCTTGTTTCAATTTGCTTATCATATCATTTAGTGATTCCTTTCCATCATTCTCATTTTGCAATTTTTCACAAAGTTCTCTTCTCTTATTTCTTGTAACAGTAAGATTTTCTTGAAGTGCTTGAATAATGTCCTGAGCTGCTTTCAAATCATCTTCTAATTTGATATTTTTCAACTTCTCTGCATCATAGTCAGTAAGAGCTCATTCTCTATCAATGTCATCTAGTGTGCCACTTTGTTAGGCAAGCTTGCTCTAGGTATGAGGTTTATATGATGGGTGATACTTACAAAATGGATAATTACAATAGGATATAAATCTACATTTATCACAAAATTGATAAACTAAATATAGAAAAATATATTCTTAATTATTACTACCTAAGAAAATTTTAATAAAATGTGTGAAGATAATTTGACACCCATGCCCTTTTTTGGTACAGATTTTGTCATTGTTGACTAGATGTTGTCATTCATGTCAACCCTTAGTTTTGTGGAGGATATTGGAATGAGTGTTAGTGTAGTACCCCTTCCCTAATCAGACTTTTTAAACCCATTTTGACCTTGGTTGACTTTTTTAGTGGCTTACTTGGATGGTTGATATACCATGTTGTGATGTTATATTTAGATATTATGCTTGATGTGTGTATCAATGAGTGTTGATTACACATTGATTCTTTTGTATGATTAGTTGTTCATTTGATTCATGTTATTAACCTTGGGCTAACACTTTCATTGAATATATATATGTGGAACCCCTTCCTTGATCAATCATTGTAGATTCATGCTTTGACTTCAGTTGACTTTTTAGTATATATTGAACATTACGCTTTACTTCCTTATGATGGTTAAATGTTATTATATTAGAATATTGACATGGACTGACACATTTATGTTATGCATGTTATGCATTTGCGAAATTAATTATTAAATTTTAAGTATTTAATTAGATTAAATGTGTTTTAATGCATTGGTAAATAAAAGGGGATTAAATTAAATAGGACCCCTATGGTGATTAATCAATAAATCAAATAGTTTAATTCATGTTCTAGCAAATTTGATTTATTGTATTTTTAAATTTGTGAATTAATTCATTTGTATGCATTTTGAAAGAAAAGTTAATTATAAATTGGAAAATAAGAATATTTTACCCTCATTAACATTTTGAAATAGAAATGTTAGCTTTTAATTTATTGGAGAAAATTAAATGAGGAAGAAAAGAAAAGCATTTAGGAAGGTTAAATTTTAATTAGAAATGATTTTTAATTTGGTTAAAAATAATTTTAACCTAATAATAGATTTTAGGTCAAAAATCTCATATAACCTTTTTTTTTGGATAATTTGGGAGTTTTTTGTTTTGCATGGGAAATTTTGGGGCATTTTTGTGGGAAGAAATTCTTGAGCTTGCAGGTTGGGTTCTTCACCAAATCACTTCCAGGATTGCTAATAGAGGTAGGATTCTTGTCTAATTTATTGGTTTCTAAAGAAATTCTATTTTGATTTGAAAGAAATTTGGGTGTGTTTTGCTTGAAAAATCTCTTAAATTTATGGAATAGGAAGGAAGAAATTAAATTTTGAATTTAAACACTCCTTGATTTTATTTCCCACTTCCAAATCAATTTCTTGTTTGCTCAAATGGATTTCAAAATTGAAATTGGGTATGACTATTCTGAGTGAAAATTTCTTAAAATTTCATATAATTGCCATCAAATTCAGGTTTTTAAATTGAGAAATTTGTTTGTGTTTGGTATATGGGTGTGGAAAATATTTGAAATTTGTTTAATTTTGCCAATTTGGGTATTTTGGCATACTGGTAATTTTCAAAACAAAAAAATTGCATTCCCTAGCTTTTTTTTGAGTTTAATGGTGTTGAAGTTTATTGCTTTAAAAAAAAAAATTATTTATTAAGGGTTCTGGAAAAAATGATTTTTCTCAGAAATCCCTGAGACTGCATGTACAGGAAATTGGGGAGATGGTTGTTTTTCTAAGTTTAAAAAATATATATATATTTAAAAAAAATGGAGGGGGTTGATTGGAGGGATCATGGCCCTCGACCCATGGTTCGGAAGAGTCGTGGCTTCCCCAAACCATGGGGAGAGGCCATGGTTGTCGAGACCATGGCATGGTCTCCACACAGCCTAGGTTGTTGGGAGACCACATCATGGTCCCCACAACAACCATCCCTTTGGAAGGGAAGCCCACGTGGGTGGCTTTGGTTTGAATATATATATATATATATATATATATATATATATATATATATATATATATATATATATATATATATATATATATATATATATATATATATATATATATATATATATATATATATATATATATATATATATATATATATATATATATATATATATATATATATATATATATATATATATATAAAGTTTTTAATGCTATTTAAAAAAATAAAAAGTTATTAATTATTATTTATTAATATATATATATTAATTAATATTTAGTTTTGTATTATTATTTTTTATATGCATGGAAAATATATCTGGTTTGGGAAAAAGATTAGATTAGATATTTTAATTATTTTATTTGGAAAAATAATTATCGATATTATTTTTTAATTTATATTTTCATATATTGGAAAGTATATAGTTCATTTGGAAAAGATGAGATTAGATAATTTATTTTGAAAAAGAATGGAAATGATGATTTTATTTTGAAAAATAAATATCAGTTTTAGTTAATTAATATATAAATTAAATTATATCTTTATATGTATAACATATAAATATAATTATATAAATGGGATTTTGGTTTGAAAATTATTATGGGGTGTTGATATTGTTTTATGGTGTATATTGAAAGATAGCTAAATTAGAAAACCTTGGCCGACTTATATTTTAAACGGAATGGAAAAATGATTGTCATTATAGATTAATGAAATTGTGTGTTTAATTACTGTATTCACATTTGTTTTCAAAAGATGGCAAGTTCTTAATTGCGACCATTGGTTGTTTTCATGTGATTGATTTGTAACTGGTCATGTCCTTAATTGTGAGTATTGGCTATTTTCATATGGTTGATTCGTAACTAGTCATGTCTCTAGTCAGAGAATTGTCAGTGGGTTGTCTATGTGCAAGAGCTTGTTTGGCCAATTGGATTTTCCTACCTATTGAACTTCGTGTACTATTTCTTGTGTATACCTTGGTTTTGGGAGTCCATCTGAGTTGTGGTTAAGTGTCATATGGGAGAGTGGCTTTCAAGTGGGGGTCGTGCCAAAAGTGGTAGTAGGTTAACCCATAGAAAGTGTGTCTAAAAAAGTGATAACTTAATAGTATATTAGGGGAATTGGTAGATGAAAACACTAAGTAAGATAATTGTGCCTCACGCATGGGATGAGTACTAGTATAGACTCAGGATGCAGTGAAAAAGATTGAAATGGAAAACCAACAACCTTGTCTTCATGAAAGGATGTGTTGGGTCCACATGAGACTTGGATGGGGGTCGGAGGTTTAGAAGAGGTTTCCAGGGTAACCCAGTGGATGGGGGTCAGGACCTATGGAGGCCTGCCAGGGTAACAATACCAAGCTATGTGATGACACTCGTCCCTTATATTCACTAGTGTGCAGTTTATGTTGTTTTCGCTAGGACCACTATTGTGGAGCCATATCTGATTGCTTATGCCTTTGAGAGTACCTAGTATTCATGTTAGACCATAGGATGATTATGATGGATTGTGAGGATTTAGTTTCACTGGTGCTCCAGTTGTTCTTTTGTATTTGCTTTGTTTCATGTTTTAGATGGATCCTCTTTCTTTTTCTTGGATAATTCTTATATCTCTTGGACCGATGTGGTCAGATTTAATATTTGTTTCCGTACGCCTTGATGGTGGGATGTAATTGATGTGAACCTTATGTATTCTTCACCCTATTATTTATTAGAGGGGTCTTGCAATTGAAGTAGACCTGGAGATGTATCCCATTAGGGGTGAACTCCGATATCAATTTGGTGTTGTGTAGTGTATGTGTTCATCTGGTTCCTTTTTACTTTTGATGTATGAATGGCATTATGGTTAAAATGTATAGTGTAGATTAGATGATATTAATCTTAAATGTATGTATGAAGTTATCTAATTAGACATCATAATATGGATCATGAAGAATGTAGGTTTAGTGAAATGCAAAGTATTTATTATCTTATAATTCAAACAAAGTATGTATGGAAATTAAATGTATGGCAGATATTTTAATTTAAGGTTGGATGTAATGTATGGTTAAATTGTAATGAATGAACTTAATCATGTTATCTATATTTTAACCTATCGAATAAATTTAACCATTGATTAAGTATAATTATGTTATTAAGTTTATCAATTTAATTGGATTAATTAACGTGAGTTGAGTTGGTGGTGAACCAAGTAACCACATTGGGAAACACCTTAGGTGTTAGTTAAGTCTTCCACTATGTAATTTGAACTTAGTGTTAACTCAATTTATCATTAAACTAATTAAAGTTTTTTTAAAAAAAATTATTTACACTCTTATCTAGTGTTTTAGTTTTATTCCTTCGGTGTTGTCCTAGCAAGGCATTACAGTTAGTGTAGTTATGGTGTTGTCCATTTGTGGCCCTCTATTGATGGAAGTATATGTTGTTGATGTGTTGTGCTTGTTGTAGTTTGTGGTCATTGATGTATAGTGCAGTTTGTTAATGGTTCCCTATTATGGATGTTCACATTATTGGTGTTGATATCTACATTCAATATGTTGCTTATGTTGAAAGGTACTTTATGTTTCTTATTGATAAGTATTCTAGGATGACATTGGTTACATTTTTTAGAGAAAATTTTGAAGCTCTAGATAAGTTTAAGCTTTCAAATCTATGGTAGAGAATGAGATCGATGCTAAGATCAAATGTCTAAGGTCTGATAAAGGAGTTGAATTTTACTTCAAATGAGTTTAAATATTTTTGTGAAGATCATGGAAATAGGAAACATGTGGGTATGTGCAAGATCATGGTGTGCCAAAACAAGCCCTTAAGTGGCAATGAAATTTCAGAAAATCAGAGTTATGCAACTTGACATGAAAATTTGAATAAGTTATGAAAATTATTTTTAAAATATGTAAGAAGAGTCTCTATAGAAATTTGAATATAATTTCTAAGCTACTAGTTGTTTTTTGGAAAAAAAAAATCCTATTTGATCAAAATTTCAAATTTCAATGCAGTGGTACTAAAATTTCAGGAAAAAGATAAGAAGTAGGCTTATGTCTGACCACCCTAATCACAATCAAATAATAATATTTTTTATAATATTTATAATATAAGTATTATATTCATGTCCAAATGTGACACATATTTTTGTATAAAGTAAATAATTATTTATGATTTTTTTACTACAACTTCTTATAAATTCATAAACTCCTACGTTTGACCACCTTAACTTGGTCAAAACCTTATGAAATTCAATTTTTTTTTATTTTTGCCTATATTAGATGAAGCATAGGATGTGATGCATGTTTCGGATTCAAAAAATGTTTCATTGTTTGAAATTTATGAGTGTTTTTCAATCAGTCTATCAATCAGAACTTTTGTCATAATTCAATTAGAAAATAAATAATAATTATTTATTAAAGTCGAAATAAGAAAAGCCTTATATTGTTGGAAAGTTGAGAATGTCCTTAAAAAACCCTTTTCATTTTATCAAATTTGGCTATAAAAAAAGTCGTCAGCCACCAGTGTAAAGTCTGAAAAATCAAGGAATACTGAAAAACATGTTTTTTTTCAGTTGACTTTCTAAGCTTGTCACTTCCAAGCCAAATCCCAAAGAAAAACCAAGACAAAATTTCAAATTTCAAATTTGTATAATAGAAATCATATATCTAATACAATCGGATATCCGATTTTAATAAGTAAATTCAATAACTAAATTTGCACATAATTAATCTATTGTTTATTAATATATTAATAATATATTAATATACAATATATTAATTTATAAATATATTAGTATATGATATTAGGGAGAGGGAGAGGGGGGGAGTGGGGGAGAGAGAGAGAGGGGGGAGAGGGAGGGGGAAGGGAGAGAGATAGAGAGATAAGGGAGAGAGAGAGAGAGAGAGAGAGAGAGAGAGAGAGAGGTCATATTGTGTCATATGACACCTTAGGCATCATTTTTTTGTAATTAGTATTGGCACTATTTTATATATTGTAATAATAGTTCATCTTGCCACCTTATGACACACTATGATCCATTAGGACACCATATGGTGTCATTAGGGGTCATATGGTGTCCTAAGGGGTCGTGGGATACTATATGACCCCTAAGGACAACATATGACCCCTTTATGACACCATATTGGGTTGTTATGGGTCCTATGGTGTCCTAAGGGGTCATATTGTGTCCTATGACCCCTTAAGACACCATATGACCCATTACGACACTAAATTGTGTTGTTATGGGTCATATTGTGTTATATGAACCCTTAGGACACAATATGACCCTTTACGACACTATAGGTGTCATTATGGGTCATATGACCCCTTATAACATCATATGGTGTTGTTAGGGGTCATGGGATACCATATGACCCCTAAGAACTATGACCCCTTACGACACTAAATTGTGTTGTTATGGGTCATATTGTGTCTTAAGGGGTCATATTGTGTCATATGACCCCTTAGGACACAATATGACCCTTTACGACACTATACAGTATCGTTATGGGTCATATTGGGTCATATGTCCCCTTAAGACAGCATATGACCCCAACACAAAATTATGTTGTTATGGGTCATATTGTGTCCTAAGAGGTCATATTGTCTCATATGACCCCTTAAAACACCATATGACCCCTTAGGACACAATATGACCTCTTATGACACCATATTGGGTCATTATGGGTCCTAAAGACCCCTCTCCCCTAATCTCTCTCTCCCCCTCTCCCCTAATCTCTCTCTCTCCCTCTCCCCTAGTCTCTCTCTCCCTCTCTCTCTCTCTCTCTCTCTCTCTCTCTCTCTCTCTCTCTCTCTCTCCCTCTCTCCCCTCCCCCCCTCTCTCCCCTAATCTCTCTCCCTCTCCCTCTATCCCCTAATCTCTCTCTCCCTCTCCCCTACTCTCTCTCTCTCTCCCTCTCCCCTAATCTCTCTCTCCCCCTCTCCCCTAATATCTCTCTCTCTCTCTCTCTCTCTCTCTCTCTCTCTCTCTCTCTCTCTCTCCCCCCTAATCTCTCTCCCCTCCCCCCTCCCCCTCCCCCCTCTCTCCCCCTCTCCCCTAATATTTCTCTCTCTCCCTTTCCCCTGATCTCTCTATCTCTCTCTCTCTCTCTCTCTCTCTCTCTCTCTCTCTCTCTCTCTCTCTCTCTCCCCCTCCCTCCCCCCCTAATCTCTCTCTCTCCCTCTCCCCTTAGAATCTCTCTCTCTGCCCCCTAATCTCTCTCTCCCCCTCCCCCCTCTCTCCCCCAATCTCTCTCTACCCCTCCCCTAATCTCTCTCTCTCTAAAATATGAGTACTCAAATTAGATATCCGATTTCTATCACTACTATTAATGTGGCAATAGTAAAAAGAAAAGGCGGCACCGGGAGTTATTTTTAGAATAATATATTATATAGTATATAATATCTTATATATAATGTATTATATAATATATAATTTATTTTTTAATTTAAAATTACCTATAAAAATCAGATATCCGATATATCGGATATATTTGATTTACCCAGGTGTTTACCATGCCAAGGTGTACTGACACCTAGGCCAAGAAAAAATTCAACATGGATTTTCATGTTTTTAGGCGAGTGGAAAAGGCTATTTTTTCACATCGCCACTTTTTGGCCTCCCATGCGTTTTCTCTTAGAACCCCTCAATAAAATGTTGTAGTTGCAAGAAAAAATAGGATAATTCAAGAGATGGCCAAAATAATATGGAAATATTTTGATTTTCTTGAAGCATATTGGAAAGAGGAAGTACGTACTTCTACCTCTATTCTTAATATGGTACAAGTGAGGGTCAATAACTCTAAGACCCCTTATGATATTTGTAATGGAAGACCTATAATAGTCAAGTGTTTTAAAAAAATTGGTAGCTAAGGTTACATAAGGAGAGATGATGAAGATCTTGGAAAGTTTGATTTAAGAAGTGATGAAAGGATCTTTCTTGGTTACTCTACAAGGAGAAAATCCTATAGATTCTATAACAAGAGATTGAAGAGGATAGTTGAAATCACAAATGTCAAGGTATATGAATATTGGAGTCAAAATACAAAAGAACCTAAGGATTGCAGATTAGACGGAGCTCCCTGCATTGAAGAGGAAGGAGAAAATGAAACAGAGGAAAAGGAATTTGAGAAAGCCCCTAAAACTCTAGTGAAGTATGTTCAAAGGAACCATTCAAAAAATCTCATCATTGTTGATAAGAATGAAAGTGTGCAAACTAGGATAAGACTTGAAAATACAAGTGAGCAAGTGAACCTTTATTTCCTATCAAAGGTAGAGCCCAAGACCTTTGTTGATGCTAGCAAGGATGAAGGATGGTTGAAAAAAAAGGAAGAAGATTTGAATCAGAATGGAAGATTAACACATGGGAATTAGTCCATAATCCTGTAAATAAAAATGTTGTAGGAATAAAGTGGATGTTCTAAAACAAGCAAAATAATCAAGGAGAAGTGACAAGGAATAAATAAATATTGATGTGTAAAGGTTACTCACAAGAAAAAGGGATTGATTTTGAGGAGACATTTGCTCTTGTGACAAGGATGGAGGCAATCAAAAAAATTCTTTCCTCTATAGCTCACGAGAACTTTAAGATTTATTAAATGGATGTCAAGTTAAATTTCTTGAATGGTGATTTAGAGAAAGAAGTATACATAGAGAAGCCTAATGGGTTTTAGTTATCAAAAGATCTAGACATAGTGTGCAGGCTTTGTATGGTCTAAAGAAAGTCCCTAGGGCTTGGTGTGCAAGATTGGATAAGTACTTACTTTAGCAAGGCCTCAAGAATGGTACCACTAGAAGCAAAATTTATTTTAAGGTTGAGGAAGACAATATTTTGATAGTTGTTGTATATGTTGATGACATTATCTTTGGTAGAGATGATCCAGTGTATGTATGATATTTATAGAATAGATGGAGAAAGAGTTTGAGATGTCTATAATTAGTGAGTTGTCATTCTTTATTTGAATTCAAGTTACCCAACTAGAAAATGGTATCTTTATTTCATAGGCTAAGTAGGTTAAAGAGATGTTGAAGAAGTTTGGTATGGAGGACTCTAAACCAGTAAGTACTCCCATGGCTATTGGTTATCATTTGGGCAAGGATAATGAATATCCAAGAGTTGATCAAACACTTTATAGTTCTATGATTGGAGGATTGTTATATTTGACTACTTATATACCTAGCATTATGCATGTAATATGTTTGGTTGCTAGATATAAATATAACCCGAATCAATATCATTAGAAGGTTTTTAAAAGAATATTCAAATATTGAAGGGGACTTTGGATTATAGTTTATGGCATGAAAAGAATAATGATTTCTATCTGAAGGCTTTTACTAATGCTGATTTTGTTGGTTGTGTGAATGATAGAAGAAGTATTGGTGATAGTGCATTTTTCTTAGGAGGCATATTGGTCTCTTGGCTCGAGAAGAAGTGGGACTTAGTCTCTTTATCAACAATAATTTAGTAGAGTATATGGCACGTATATTGTACCAACATTTCACTACACTCAAGTGTGGACAGAGAAAACATGGAAGGATATCAAGGTGGTGTATGATGAACCTATTCCTATCATGTGTGATAATACAAGTGTTATAAACATTTGAAAGAATCTAGTGATGCCTTCAAGGACTAAACACATTTATATTCAACATCACTTCCTAAGAGAGAAGGTTGAAGTGGAAGGAGCCAAATTGGAGTATGTCCCTACAAAGGATTAGATTGAAAAAAAATTCACAAAGGCACTTTCAAAGAATACATTTGAATATCTTAGGCAGAAGCTAGGGGTTATTTCCCTTCCTTCTTCTAACTAGATGCATAAGGTGGTGTATTTGTCCAAGGGGATAAATTCAAGGTATATATTTTTCTCTTGGATTGATGTGGTTGATTCTCTCAATGGGAGTAGGCATTTGTTGGTTGTTGCTAACAATAAGAAAATATGTAAAGAGGAATAAATTGTATGGTTGGTTGTTTTGTCAAAGGAAGAATGTGTACAAATAAAGGGAGAGATTGTTGATGAGAAAAGAATGAAAAATAAAGTGAATTCCTTTGCCCTTTGTCCTTCATTTCAAAGGGGTAGAGAAAAAATAAAGGAGAGAGAAGTTCAAATGAATAAAGAAAGATGAAGAGATGGCGTTGTACTATGCGAGTGATGCCATCAATGCCAAAATGGGAGATTGTTGCCAATTGTTGTCATTGATGATGAGTGTTGTCATTGATATAAATCCTCAATGTTATGGAGGATATTGGAGATTATTGTCAGTGCAATTATGGTGTTCTTTGTTGGTCTCCCTCTGCTAGTAGAAGTATATGTTTCTGAAGTACTATTCTTGTTGCAACTTATGGTCATTGGTGCATAGTGTAGTTGGTTAATGGTTCCCTATTGTGGATGTCCACCTTCTTGGTGTTGGTGCCTACATTCAATATGTTGTTCAATGTTGTTATTGATGGTGATGATACTCATGATTGATAGCAGATATTTCATCATGATGATATTATATTTAGACGAGGATTAAAAGCAATAAGTTGAGGATTAGAAGTATTAAGTGGAGGATTAGAAGAATGATGATGAAGTGATATTTTTCATATGATCTTATGCATACTACAAGTTGTTGTAATATCTCCTTTGTTTCTCTTGAGTGAGAAAATGGTCTTTCAAGTTGTTTTGGTCTATGGAAGTTGGTGAAGTGTGTGAATGCAGAAAATTTGTGTTAAGACAATTTGGAAGAATTCTCTACATTCCTCCATATTTATAGATGTGACCTTGTGTTTTTGGATATAATGTGTATTATTTTTGGACATTTCACTCCTATATTTTTCAAGTCCTTGGTATTGCAAATAACGTTTCTAGTTAAAGCAAGAGGTAGGTAGTTTGATGGTTGGTAACTAGACTTGGTCTAAAGAATTCTCTACTTCTCTATGCATTGATGTCTCAGTTGTTGTGTTTTGGAGGACATTCATATAATGTTTTTCTAGTGTCTCAGTTCATATTTCAAGTGATGAAGTTATCTAGAAGTATGTTAATTAATGTCTTATCTCTTGACTATGTTTCCTTGCATTCTAGTAATGAAGTTCTCTATATCAATGTGGTTTTGTCATCTTGTCTTGGCTTGGTAGTATGAAATATCTATCTAAAAGTGTTGATGCATGTTCTAAGAATATATGCATGTGGTTGCATGATGTCAATTGATCTCTTTGGTGTCACATTGCATATAGATTTGGTTTCCAAGGTAATTTGAAATTATTTGGCCAACAAAACTTGTTCTCTTTCTTATGCTATATGTATAGGGTAAAAAATGATGATGAGAAACTATTGTAAAACCACAAAGATCCAACCACAACAAACCCTATTCCTACACTAAAACATTCACCATACACCAATGAAGATACCTAAGAACATGCAAATCAGAAAATTGAACAATAATACCATTCACATGCCAAGTAGGGTTTCAATCTTCATTGTCTCATGTCTCCATTGATCTTGTTTGATATCTTTGCTCTCAAATTTATATGTGCACAAGAGCTCAACAAAGAGCAGATTGTGGTTGCAAAGTCATTAGATCGCAAGAAGGCTTGATTGCATAAGTATTGATAAGGGTTGATAATGATAAGAGAATCCTCTTATATAGAAGGCACTTTATAAAATGGAGGGATAAGATTAAGAGGTTAAAGAAATAAATGTTTGGCTAGGATTAAAGGGTAGGTAGAAGAAATAATAAAATATGAAGGGGGTAGGTAGAGGAAAATTAAGAGATAAAGGACATGTGTCATGAATAGAAAAAGAAAAATGAATTCATTAAATAAATAAAGATTTAATTAATTAATAGAGGAAGTGGGACCAATTAAATAAATAAAATATTTATTTAATTTAGGGAAAGATAATTTTAAAAAATAAATAAATTTATTTAAATGAGAAATGGACTAGAAAAGGCTAAAATTAATTAAATAAATAAGAATTTATTTAATTAATAGAAGACATAAGATAAAATAATTAAATAAATAAAAATATTTATTTAATTAAACATGGCAATTTTAGGTGTCTACACTATGTCTTAGGGGGTCTATGCCAATATTCGAGATTATGTTGAGTTGGATTGGGGTCCTACTATGGCTTGTGGGTATCCACATTGAGTATATTCATTTGGAAGATGTGTTTTTGGGTCGACTAACTAGTTAAAGACTAGATGTTTCATCTACATGCTACCCTATTCTTGACTTGGGAGGATGTGTGCCAAAATGTGTGATGTTTGGGACTATATTGGATGATGTAATAAGATTTTTTAGGTCCTCTCTATCTCTTGGATAGGACCACTTTCATCGCAATTATGTTTCATGGTTGACTTAGTTGGATCATCTCTTGTCCTTTGTTCTCACTAACCTAATTGATATTTTTAGGTCTTATAGATGGTATAAAGAGAAGATAATTTCATTTACAAGGGTGTGGATTGGTGTGGAGAAAAGTGGAATGTGGAAGATGTCAATGTGAAGCAGAAAGAGAGAATGATGAATGTACTAGAGCTAAATTTCCAAATGGTTGCTTGAGGTAGTGAGTCAAGTGTAGCTACATGTTAGGGAGATTGTTGGATGCAGTGATTTTGAAGGTTTGTTCATTGTAACTCATATTTCTAATGTATCTTTCTCAAAGATAGTGATTCTACTCAAAAATTCCTTTGTATCTTGCCCTGAGGTAGTGAGCCTCAACTTGCAAGTCCTTTTCAAGAACAATGAACTTCCTTAGGCAGTGAGCCCTAAAACAAATATTTTAATACCTATTTTATATAGTGTGAGTTAAATCCCATTGAGGTTTTTCCCTTTGTGGGTTATCCATATAAATATAGTGTTCTCTTGTGCATGTGTGTTCATCATTTATCTTTTATTATTGTTGATCAAATTAAGGTTTAAAGTTGAATTTGAATCAAGCTATAAAGTGTTAAGATTTGTTCAAGATTGATTTACCCTCCCCAACCCTCTTAGACTTGGGGTGTTCTTAGCACCTTTTACTTTGAATCATTTTCTTTTTACATCGTTTCACTTTTCCATTATCAAAACTAAAATTTGAATTTAAATGAAAATAAATAAAAACAGAAATCAACCTCTCTATTTAGAGATTATCTCGCAAATCGATAATACATTTACATGAATTTCAATACCTAATGCTAAGGCATCTAAATTATATCAATAATTCTAGATTATATATAAGCATAAAATTATAAATTTCCACTTACTATCTACCCAAATATAATTATGCAAATCAACCATATCTCACAACATATTTTTTTCACTAGACTATTTTCCACCTCAAAGCCAACAATATAGGTAGGAATATAACTACTCTATAATTTTTAATTTGTCTTGAATTGAATCCTTTAAAATTAATATTAAAATATAAATATCCTACATTAAAGGACCTAGATCTACGTTAAATAAACAATAAATTAAGCACAACAAACCAATCATATGGTAGATTGTGAATCATTTAACTCTATCAGAAATATTTTTACCAGTTTGTGCTATGCTTAAGTGGTGGAAAACTCTACTATGACTACGAAAAATCTTTTTCTTTTTCTGTATTCCACCTCCTCATTGATTCCAATGGCTAGTTTTTATTTCAGGACATGTCAGTTGGGAAAGAAAACAAGAACTTCATTCAAAAATAAGTTGTATACATCTAATGGTTTATTGGATCTTGCGCATACTGACTTGTGTGGTCCTACAAGAGTGAGAAGCATGCAGGGTGATAGATATTTCATGTTGTTGATGTTGGTAATTTGGAGGAATTAATTATGTGTTGCATTGATGTTTGTCATTGATGTCAACACTAGTTGTTTTCTTGTCTACCAGCTTCCGGTAGAGTGGTTGGATTATCATGTTGATCTGGAGATTTGTCTTCGGTTTTGGTTTGGTTGTTGGAATTGGTTTGGATTTGGAATTCATGTGTTCCTGATGTGTATCACATCTATTTTCTTCAGGATTTGATGATCCCGATGCTATCATATGTTCTAGTAATCCTTTTGGTTACCAGTAAGGGTTCTACCGGCAGTGCATTGATGAAGATCTTTTGGTGAATCCGATAAGTGGTGTTGGTGAGGCTTCTAGAAGGTTATCAGGATGTTGATGGTTATCATGTTAATGTTTCAGTTGATCGTGGTGTTTCATTTGGTTTATGGCGACCTATTTTGGGTCCGGTGTTATTCTGTTAGGTTATGGACTAGTTTATGCAATGTGTTGGTTGATGCTCCCAATGTGTCACCAGTTGGATTTATTGTTTGGTTTATGTTGTTTCGATCTTAGGCCAGCTTGGTTTATCATTGGTTTATGGGATTGGGTTAGTGCAGGATCATGGGGGGCCAAAAAGTGGTGATATGAAAAAAATAGCCTTCTCCACTCGCCTAAAAACGCGAAAATCCATGTTGACTTTTTGCTTGGCATGGGTGTCAGTACACCTTGGCATGGTAAACACCTAAGAAAATCAGATATCGGATAAATTTGGATATCCGATAATATCGAATATTTGATTTTTATTTGTAATTTTAAATTAAAAAATAAATTATATAATACCTAATGTAATATAATAATATATTATATATTACATATTATATAATATATAATATATTATTATATTATATTATATTATATATTACATATTATATAATATATAATATATTATTATATTATATTATATATTATATAATACATAATATATAATATAATATTAGATTATAATACATATTGTGTCCTACGACCCCTTAGGACACCATATGACCCCTAAGGACAACATACAACCCCTTATGACACCATATTGTGCCGTTAGGGGTCATATGGTGTCCTAAGGGGTCATATTGTGTCCTATGACCCCTTAGGACACCAAATTGTGTCATTATGGGTCATATTGTGTCCTAAGGGGTCATGGGACACCATATGATCCCTAAGGACAACATACAACCCCTTATGACACTATATTGGGTAGTTATGGGTCCTATGGTGTCCTAAGGGATCATATTGTGTCCTATGAACCATTAGGACACCATATGACCCCTAACGACACAATTTGGTGTCTTAAGGGATCATATGGTGTCCTAAGGGGTCATACGACACAATATGACCCCTATGGACACCATAGGACCCATAATGACCCAATATGGTGTCATAAGAGGTTGTATGTTGTCTGTAGGGGTCATATGGTGTCCCATGATCCCTTAGGACACAATATGACCCATAACGACACAATTTGATGTCTTAAGGGGTCATATGGTGTCCTAAGGGATCTGATGGTGTCATAAGGGGTCGTATGTTGTCCTTAGGGGTCATATGGTGTCCCATGACCCCTTAGGACATCATATGACATATAACGACATAATTTGTTGTCTTAAGGGGTCATATAGTGTCCTCAGGAGTCATAGGACATAATATGACCCCTTAGGACACCATATGACACCTAACGACACCATATGGTGTCATAAAGGGTCATATGTTGTCCTTAGGGGTCATATGGTATCCCATGACCTCTTAGAGCACAATATGACCCATAACAACACAGTTTAGTGTCTTAAGTGGTCATATGGTGTCCCATGACCCCTTAGGACATAATATGACCCATAACGACATAATTTGTTGTCTTAAGGGGTAATATGGTGTCCTAAGGGGTCGTAGGACACAATTTTACCCCTTAGGACACCATATGACCCCTTAAGACACCAAATTGTGTTGTTAGGGGTCATATAGTATCCTAAGAGGTCGTAGGACACAATATGACCCCTTAGGACACCATAGGATCCATAACGATGCCATATGGTGTCATAAGGGGTCGTATGTTGTCCTTAGGGGTCATACTGTGTCCTACGACCCCTTAGGACACCATATGAATCCTAACGACACAATTTGGCATCTTCAGGGGTCATATGGTGTCCTAAGGGGTCGTAGGACACAATATGACCCCGTATGGAAACCATAGGACCCATAATGACCCAATACGGTGTCATAAGGGGTTGTATGTTGTCCTTAGGCATCATATTGTGCCCTACAACCACTTAGGACACCATATGACCTCTATCAACACAATTGGGTGTCTTAAGGGGTCATATGGTGTCCTAAGGGGTTGTAGGACACAATATGACCCCTATGGACACCATAGGACCCATAACAACCCAATATGGTGTCATAAGAGGTCATATGTTGTTCTTAGGGGTCATATGGCATCCCATGATCCCTTAGGAAACAATATGACCCATAACGACACAATTTGGTGTCTTAAGGGGTCATATGGTGTCCTAAGGGGTTGTAGGACACAATATGACCCCTTAGGATACCATAGGATCCATAACGACCCAATATGGTGTCATAAGGGGTCGTATGTTGTCCTTAGAGTCATATGGTGTCCCATGACCCTTTAGGACACAATATGACCCATAACAACACAATTTGGTGTCTTAAGGGTTCATATGGTGTTCTAAGGGGTCTTAGGACACAATATGACCCCTTAGGACACCATAGGACCCATAACGACCCAATATGGTGTCCTAAGGGGTCATATGGCATTCTAAGGGATTGTAGGACATAATATGACCCCTAACAACACCATATGGTGTCATAAGGGGTCATATGACCCATAATGATGTTGTATAGTGTCATAAAGGGTCATATTGTGTCCTAAGGGGTCATATGTTGTCTTAAAGGGATCATATGACATAATATGACCCCTTAGAATACAATATGACCCATAACGACACAATTTGGTGTCTTAAGGGGTTATATGGTTTCCTAAGGGGTTGTAGGACACAATATGACCCCTTAGGACACCATAGGACCCATAATATCTCTCTCCCTCTTCCTTAATCTCTAAATCTCTCTCTATCTCTCTATGTCCCCCTGTATCTCTCCCCTAATCTCTCTATCTCTCTCTCTCTCTCTCTCTCTCTCTCTCTCTCTCTCCCCTCTCTTCCCCCCCCCCTCTCTCTCTCTCTCTCTCTCTCTCTTTCTCCCCTCTCTTCCCCCCCCCTCTCTCTCTCTCTCTTTCTCTCTCTCTCTCTCTCCCCACTCCCCCCTCTCCCTCTCCCTCTCCCTAATATCATATACTAATTTATTTATAAATTAATATATTAAAATATTATATATTAATATATTAATAAACAATAATTAATTATGTGCAAATTTAGATAGTGAATTTACTTATTAAAATCATAAATCCGATTTTTGTTGTACAATTTTCAAATTTTAAATTTTTCCTCGAGAATGCTTTGGGATTTGGCTTGGAAGTGACAAGCCTAGAAAGTCAACTGAAAAAATGTGTTTTTCTGTATTCCTTGATTTTCCAAACTTTACACTGGTGGCTGACGACTTTTTTTGTAGTCAAAATTGATAAAACGAAAAGGGTTTTTTAAGGACGTTCTTAGATTTCCAACAAATAAGGCTTGTCTTATTTTGAATTTAATAAATAATTATTATTTATTTTCTAATTGAATTCTAACAATAGTCTAGATTGATAGATTGATTGAAAAACACTCATAACTTTCAAACAATATAACATTTTTTGAATCCAAAACATGCATCACATCCTATGCTTCATCTAATATAGGAAAAAAAAAAATTTAAAAAAAATTCATAAGGTTTTGACCAAGTTAAGGTGGTCAGACGTAGGAGTTTTTTAATTTCTAAAAAGCTCTAGTAAAAAATTCATAAATAATTATTTACTTTATAAAAAATTATAAAAAAATATGTGTCAAATCCGTACATGAGTCTAATACTTATATTATAAATATTATGATTTGATTGTGATTAGGGTGGTCAGACATACGTCTACTTCTTATCTTTTTCCTAAAATTTTAGTATCACTGCATTGAAATTTGAAATTTTCATCAAATGGGATTTTTTTTTCAAAAAACAACTAGTAGCTTAGAAACTACATTCAAATTTCTATGTATTCTCTTCTTAAATATTTTAAAAATAATATTCACAACTTATTCAAATTTTCATGTCAAGTTGCATAGCTCTGATTTTCTGAAATTTCATTGCCACTTAAGGGCCTATTTTGGCACACTATGATCTTGCACATACCCGATTATGTAACGGATCTATTGTATTATCTCTTAGGTGGCCGACCTAATTGTTTAGGTCCTGGGTTGGTATAAATATGATGTAAGATTTCTTTGTAGATCATGGTATGTGGGTTATAGGATTATCTGCATGCGAATAAAGTTTTAATCATATACAGAGGTTTTGGTCGATCATAGGTGATCGAATTGGGTTTGTGAAAGAGGTTTAAGACCTCCGGTATTGAGCTTAACTGGAACTCTACTCAGACATAGGATATGTTATTCTTGCAGTTCATTCATCTTTCCAGATTGTACTCTGAATTTATCTTGTAGTTAGTGAGGCTCCTCTTGTGTTGAGCAATGCGCTCTAGGCTGTTGGCCTTCCTGCATGTTCAGGCCCCTCTTATTGTAATCACATACTTGCTGCAGAAGTATTATCTGACTATGGGTAGGCTTCCCACTATGGTTTTTCACTTTATCGAGTTTTCCACGTACAAATCATGGTGTTATGTGTTATGGATTGTTGGTAATTGTTCTGTGATTTATGTTTATGCTTAATTGTTATATCTCCTATTTTGGTATTTGGTTTATGCATTCCGGTAAAAGGTTTTGTGTGCTTAAAGTTTTATAATATGTTGACAATTGATTCAGCCCCTCCCCCCCTCTTAGTTGTCCATTGATTATCTTGACTATTGGTATCAGAGCTTGGTCCTCTCTACAAAAGCTGAACTACTTGAGGAAGATGTTATGGCAACTAATAGTTCAACTACATTTATTTTCCAGAGAGAAATCCCTAAGCTTGATTTGACAAATTACAGGGTATGGAAGATTCAGATGGAAACTCATTTGAGATGTATTAGGAAAGAGATTTGGGAGGTCACAGAGAAAGGCTATACTCCTCATACTCAAGCATTTGGAAATCCTCCTCTGGCAACCTTGGATAAGAACATTGAGAATGATTGTAGACCTAGAGAAGCACTCTTAAGTGCACTTTTTGATCAACAAATTATGGGATTAACTGACCAATCATCTGCGAAGGTTATATGGGATAAGTTGGAGGCTTTGAATGAACGTGACCCTACTGTTAAAATCACTAAACTTGATGGTTACCAGGTAAGGTATGAGAATCTAAAGATGGAAGAAGATGAAAGGATTACTGCTTTTAAGGAAAGAGTTAATGAAATTGTTATGAGAATTCAATGTTGTGGTGGATGTCTGAGCAAAGATGAGATTGTTTCTAAAGTATTGAGAGATTTACCACCATCTTACAAGATCAAGGCTACTGCAATCAATGAGCTAAGAACAATGGCTAACACTTATGTTAAAAGGGATACTTTGGTTGGAAAATTATTTTCTTTTGAGCTTGAAGAATTTGGTCCTCAAGGAGCTACAAAGACTGAATCTTCTTTTCACACATTTGTATCATCAACTGACAAGAGTGATTGGAAAGCTTTATATGCGAAGGAACTAGAGGAAATGAAGAAAGAAGATAATGAGTTTGAGCAACTTGAAGCCCTATTTCCTAGAAGAGTACATAAAGGTCCGATAGGAAGTAAGTATAAAGGAAAATCACCTTTTAAATGTTTTGCATGTAATAAGATAGGTCATTTTGCATCTAGATGTCTTGAAAGGAATTTAAGATTTGAAGAGAAAGATAGAAGATCTTCTAGGCCTAACCATGATTATCAAAACAAGCATAAGTATAGGAGAAACAAAGACAAATCATGTTAGTTTGCAGATGAGGAAGGTGTGACTGATTCTGATGATGAACCGACACAAGATTCAGCTAGTGGATCTGGCAGTGGAAAGGAATGGATATTTTTGGCTATCAAGGAAGATGCTCCGACACCTATTGTTCAAAATGAGCAAAAGGCCCTTGCTACTAAAATTAAAGACAAGGATGAATGGGTGATAGATAGTGGATGTTTATATATATATGACTGGAGATAAAAGGATTTTTTTATCTTTGCAAAAATTTAATGGTGGACTGGTTAGATTTGGAGATGACAAAGCATGTATGATCAAAGGAAGAGGAACTATATCATTGGATGGTAAGCATAACATTGATAATGTTTATTATGTTAAAGGTTTAAGGCATAATCTTTTGAGTGTAGGATAGATGGTGGATAAGGGATTTCAATTACATTCAAGGATGGAAAATGCAAAATCATTAACAGATCTAGATTGGAGATTGCAACTGGTACACAAACCAAAGGTAACATATTTCATTTGAACTTCGGTGAGAAGACATGTTTGATTGCACAAGTTGATGAGAGTTGGTTATGGCACAAGAGGTTGTGTCATCTGAATTTTGATTGCATTGTAAAGATCATTTGAACTAAGTCTTTTAGAGATATGCCTAAGATTGTGAAGCCCTATAATCCGGTATGTAAGGAATGTCAAATGGGAAAGCAAGTCAGAACTTCTTTTAAGAGTATACAAGACAAATATAATGATGTTCTTAATCTTATTCATACTAATTTGTTTGGTCCTGCTAGAATAAAGAGTTTTTAGGGTGATAGATATTTCACGCTAATCATTGATGATTATTCTAGAATTATGTGGGTTACTTTTCTAAGGGAGAAATCTGAAGCTTTTGAAAATTTTAAGATCTTTAAGGCTAAAATTGAGATAGAGATAGGGTTGAAGATTAAATGCTTAAGGTCAGATCATGGTGGTGAATTCACATTGGTGAATTTAATAGTTATTGTGAGAAGCATAGGATAAGGAGACAATTGTCTGCTCCTCAAACACCTCAGCAGAATGGTGTTGTGGAAAGAAAGAACATAACTATCTTGGATGCAGCCAAAACTATGATGATGGAAGCTAATTTGCCTCATATCTATTGGATAGAAGCTATGAGCATGGCAGTATACACATTTAATAGAGTTCATATCAAAGGAGACACCGGTAAGACAACTTATGAGTTATGGTTTCGTCATACACCTACAGTTAAGTATTTCAGAATCTTTGGTAGTAAATGCTATATCAAAAGAGATGATTCCATTGGAAAGTTTGATCCTAGATGTGATGAAGGGATATTTATTGGTTATTCTAATTAAAGAAAAGTATATAAATGTTATAACAAAAGATTACAGAGAATTGTGGAAAGTGCTAATGTCAAGTTGAATCAATTGTACAAAGGTAAAATTAGAACTCATGAGAGAGAATTGGTAGCACCTGTACCAAAATAGAATGTTGAGTTAGCTATCCTGATAGTATCAGAAAATTCAACAATAACTGAAGATCATAGAAAAGGAAGAGAAAGTCAGAACTCCTAGGTATGTAAGGTTAAATCATTCAAAAGATCAGATCATTAGAGACAATAACAAAGGAGTAATGACAAGAAGAAGGTTGGCAACTGATGACGTATGTTTAATTTCTCAAGTTGAACCAACATCTATTATTGAAGCTTGTAAAGATGAATTTTGGATGAAAGCTATGGAAGAGGAATTAGATCAGATTGAGAAGAACAACACATGGACTTTAGTTCCCCGGCCTAAAAATAAGAATGTTATTGGAACTAAATGGGTTTTTAGGAATAAAATGAATGAGGATGGACAAGTTGTGAGGAACAAGGCTAGATTGATGTGTAAAGGATATTCTCAGAAGGAAGGAATTGATTATGATGACACTTTTGCTTTGGTAGCTAGGATTGAAGTTGTGAGATTATTTCTTGCTTATGTTGCCCATAAGAAATACAAGGTTTATCATATGGATGTTAAGTGTGTATTTTTGAATGGAGATCTTGAAGAGGAAGTTTACATTGAGCAACCTAATGGATTTTCACTTTCAAATGAAAAAAGCATGGTTTTCAGGTTAAGGAAAGCTTTATATGGATTGAAACAAGCCCCTAGAGCTTGGTATGCTAGATTGGACAAATGTCTTTTGAAGCTTGATTTGACTAAAGGTAATGCTGATAGCAACCTATATTATAAGATTATTGATGATGGCATATTGATTGTTGAAATCTTCATTGATGATATCATATTTGGAGGTGAGGATAAGTTATGTATGGAATTCTCTAAAAATATGAAGAATGAATTTGAGATGTCTATGATTGGGGAGCTGAAATTTTTCTTAGGTTTGCAGATTACTCAAAACGATAAAGGTATTTTCATTTGTCAAACTAAGTATGCTAGAGATTTGTTGAAGAAATTTGGTATGGAAAATGCAAAAGTGGTTGGTACCCCTATCGTTACAAGTGAGAAATTGACAAAGAATGACGCATCAGCTCCGATAAATCCTACAAGGTATAAATCTATGATTGGAGGTTTGTTATATCTGACTCAGACTAGACCAGATATAATGAATGCAGTTTCTATTGTATCAAGATATCAGAGTGATCCTAGAGAGAATCATGAGAGTGCGATGAAAAGGATTTTTTAGGTATTTTCAAGGAACAACTGAGTATGGTTTGTGGTATCCTAAAACTGATGACTTTAAACTATGTGCATATACAAATGTTGACTGGGCTAGAGATGTCGATCACTAGAAGAGCACATCTGATGGAACTTTCTTTCTTGGAAAGAAGCTTGTTTCATGGATTAGCAGGAAACAATCATGTACTTCTTTATCTATAGCAAAAGATGAGTATGTTGATGCTGCTACTAACTATACGTAAGTTCTATGGATGAAGAAAATGTTGAAGGATATAAGGGTGGATTGTAATAAAATGGTAGTTATTCACTGTGATAACTCTGCTACTATTGACATATCAAATAATCCAGTATTTCATTCTAAGACTAAGTACATTTCTATCAAGTATAACTTTCTGAAGGAGAAGGTGGAAGCAAATGAACTAGTTTATGTGAACACTAAAGAGAAGATTGCAGATAACTTCACTAAACCTTTTCCTAAGGAATCATGTTATTACTTCAAAGACAGATTGGGAGTTTCTGCCCCTCCGGTAGAGACTTGAGTGATGCTGAGTGGCATCAGTCCGGTATGCATTTATTGTGCTATTATTCATTTTTAGATTGATGTAGTGGAGCTACTACTCAAGGGGAGTAGTTCTTTGTGTGGTTCAAAGGTTTTATGACTTTTCTTTGATGTTTATGTCATATTTATGGCATTGATGTTAAAGGGGGGGAGATATTTATGTGAAAAACAAAGCTTAATAGGGATATAATTCATGGGAGGAGTTTGGTTTGTTGGTTCATAACTTACTTGTCATATCATTTTGGGGAGATTGTTGGATGTCTTCCTTTGGGGGAGACTTGTTTGGCACTTCTTGGCACTTGGATGTTTTTCACATCTAATGTTTCCATCAATGCCAAAGGGGGAGATTGTTGGCAATTTGGTGGAATTGATTATGTGTTGCATTGATGTTTGTCATTGATGTCAACACTATTTGTTTTTTTGTCTACTGACTGCCGATAGAGTGGTTGGATTATCATATTGATCTGGAGATTTGTCTTTGGTTTTGTTCTAGTTGTTGGAATTGGTTTGGATTGGTTATTCATGTGTTCCTTATGTGTATCATATTCATTTGGTTCAGGATTTGATGATCTGGATCCTATCATATGTTCTAGTAATCCTTTTGGTTACTAGTAAGGGTTCTATCGGCAACACTTTGATGAAGATCTTTTGGTGAATCTGATAAGTGGTGTTTGTGTGGCTTCTAGAAGGTTATTAGGATGCTGATGGTTATCATGTTCATGTTCCAATTGATCATGGTGTTTCATTTGTCTTATGGTGACCTATTTTGGGTCTGGTGTTATTCTGTTAGGTTATGGACCGGTTTATGTAATGTGAATTTAATTCATTTTGTGAGAGGAATTGAAATAGAAGACAGTTATCTGCTCCTAGAACCCCTTGACAGAATGGAGTTGTTGAAAGAAAGAACATAACCATTTTGGATGCTACTAGGACTATGTTGATTGAAGCAAATGTTGCACATACCTTTTGGAGAGAAGTTGTTAGCACTATTATTTACACATTCAATTAAGTGAATATAAAAGGAAGTTCTGGTAAGACTCCTTTGTTGGATATTGTTGTTGCTAGGACATGTTGTTGTCATTGATGTCCACATATACCTGTGTTTTGGTATTTTAGAGAGTTGTTTGGTGATCCGGTGATTATAGTGCATTGATCTAGTTGGTTTATATGTTTGGGACATTGAATCAACTAGAGATACTTCATTCTTTATTGATTTCATGGTGCTATGTGGTGATTTGATCGAGTTGTGGATTCCGGTATGAATATTAGTTTTCAGTGTTCAGTGTTGCAGTGTTCTAGTATTTGATCTGTTGTTCTCTAATACGATCATATCTTAAGTTGCGGATTTTGTAGAATGTTTTGGATGTTGATGTGTATCTTCATCTCAGATGGTTCATGATTTGGTGCTCTATAAGTGATCTTTCCAGTCTGAATTGTTGTTGTTAAGTGTTCTTGAGTGTTAGTGTATTGATCGATGAAGATTTGAATAAGTGGAATTGGTGCAGCTATTGTGGATGGTTCTAACATGCATGTTGGTGTTTCTTGATCATGTCCTATTTGTTTTGGTGGTCTGCATTGATAATTGTGCATGGTATTGAAGACCCTATGGGTCCTATGATATTCTTTATGTTATGTGGTATTTTCGGTGGTGTAGCGTGTTGCGGTTGATCTTGGTGAGATTTCTGGTAGTCTTGCATTTTTTGAGGATTTGATTTAGGTTCATGATATGTCTCCTATGACATTGTATTGGTCTGGTGGTTTATTTACGTATCATTTTATTATATTGAGTAGATATTATTGTAGGGCAAACAAATGAGCTTAATTAGATCTGTCATCAGGCATTAGGAGATGTTATCCTTTTAATTCATCTTAACCAGATTCTAGTTTGAATATTATTGTAAGGTAGTGAACCTTTCCTGAGGGTTTGAGCCTTCTGGGTCATCTTATTTTGAGCAGTAAGCTCTAGGCATTGTGTCTGAATGCATGTGCATTCCCCATTATCATATTTACACATACTACTACAGAGTATCATCTTATTATGTGTAGGTTCCCACTGTGGTTTTTCCCTTTACTGGGTTTTCCACATCAAAATCTTGGTGTTATGTGTATTGTTGGTTTTATGTTCATCTCTATTATTGCTACGGTTGATTAAATCTGAGATTGTACTTATATTATTGAATTCGGTGAAACTGATGATGAATAATGATGAACAACAAATACCCCAACCAGTAGTGAGAGGGGGGATGAATCAGTACAGACAAAAACTTTCTTAACAACTTATTCGGTTAAAGCAATACCAATTGGTTGTCACCATCACTAAACTTAACCATGACAATACCGATTAAACACAATAAGACATCAAATACCATAAACTGATAAGTCTAAACACTTCAAATATAATCAATACTTGATATCAACTTTAACCATAAACATATGCATGTGGTATACCAGTAATACCATAACATATTAATTCTGCATGTATAATTATTCAACCAAATAATACATAATCGTCATATGAAAAATGCATAACACATAATGCACAGATTTTTCATGTGGAAACCCAAATGGGAAAAACCATGCTGGGAATGAAAACCCACAAGCTTGTTTCTGAACTCTTTTGAAGCTCGCCCTGTTAAGATCTTAGTCTAGTTAAAGACTATATAATAAGGTTTCATTAGGAACCAATCCTATTAGAGATCACCCAGTTAAGGGATGGCTATATACTTTGTTAAAGGTTGAAACCCTATTAGAGGTGACCTCACTAGAGGATTTGAAGAGCTCAATGATCTTGAGTCACCTTGTTAAAGGTTTACAATAAGCATGTTAAAGCTACCCAGTAAAGGGATTTTCCAACTGTTGAAATGATTAGAAGACAACAGGTAAAATTTTTGATCTGATAACAACACTACATGCCAAGGCAGATCCTTTTCATTTCCTCTACTCTGCAATCACACTCTGCAGTTTTCCTCTTACTAGTCAGGCAAGTATATCATCACTTGGATACACACACAATATTTTCCAACAACTTAACAATAACAAACATCATCATCCTTATAGACATCAGTTAGGTCGGTAGCATAAACCCTAAACCCTAAGCATCTTAGGTTTACAACACAGGCGATCCAATCTTGACCATCCAAATGCATTGCATAGAGTTTTACAATTTCAAATAGATCACAAGACAATTTGCATCGTTCATTCTTCACCGCACATGGGAATCAGTAACCCATCACGCTCTCTTCTCATACCGCCAAGAAGAATGATCATTCCCAAGGTAGACTTCAAATGTAGTTGATCTTCTCATGCAAGATCCTCAAGGAAATACTTCACGCGCACAAAGATGATGTGGCACCTTGATCTCATCCACATCTCTTAGCTAACTCATCACAAAGTATCACTAGTTGCATCACACAGGCTGGATCGCCAAACCAATAACCCTAGAGCTGACACTGCAAACCGGTAGTCACACTTAGTGAAACCCTAACACAGGTTCACTGCATCTCCTCATACCTCTTCATACCAGTTAACTTGAACCTATTGACATCAATGACAACATATATTATCATCATATCAACATGTCAGCTCATCATATGCCAATAATATCCAACAATCTCCCCCTTTGGCATTGATGGCAATACTCAGTGTAGCATTGCAACTGAAAACATCATAGATCGGTGTATCTTCAACATCAAATATCTTCTCCCCATACATCAGATATCTTCTCCCCCTTTGACAACAATGCCAAAGTGGAGGCACAAGCTTCCAAAATCTACTATGTTGCTCCCCCTAAGGAGTAGCATCCTTCAACACATCAATCCTGAAGGATTTGCCACTATAGTACTTGAATGATGCGGAGGGCACAACTTTAGTTAACATCATGAAGGGGCAGAACCCCTAATTCACCTCTCAAATAGGTAAATGTAGTCTTTGGTAAGGGCTTAATGAATATATCTGCTAACTGCTCCTTACTGGAAACATGTTGTAGTACAACCTCCTTATCCTAAACTTTCTCTCTCAAGAAGTGATATTTAAGCTCAATGTGCTTAGTTCTAGCATGCAATACTGGATTCTTGGAAATATTTATTGCACTTGTGTTATCACAAAATATATTCACCACTTCAGATACAAGTAGTTTGAAACCTTCCAATACATGCTTCATCCAAATTTCTTGAGTGCAGTTCATAAATCCTACCACATATTCTGCTTCAGCTATAGATTGGTAAATAGAGCTCTGCTTCTTACTTGTCCATGATATTAATCTTCCTTAGAGAAAGAATGCTCCATCGGTTGTGCTTTTTCGGCCATCTACATTACCTCCCCAATTGGCATCGGTATATACCTTGAGATTATAGTCACCATTATATGGATACCACAATCCATAATCAACTGTTCCTTTCAGATATCTAAGAATCCTTTTGAAAACTACCAAGTGGGATTCTCTTGGACATTTGTGAAAATGAGCTACTATGCCTACTGCATGAGCAATATCTGGTTTGTTGTGCACCACATAGTGTATCTTACCGATCATTAAGCAGTACTCCTTCTCATTTACCAACACTGAATCATCTTCCTTAGTCAGTTTACAGCTAGTCACCATCGGTGTACCAACCAGTTTGCTTTCCTCTATGCAAAAAGTCTTCAATACCTCTTTGGCATACTTGGACTAGGTAATAAAGATACCCTCTTTCATTTGTTGAATCTGTAAACCAATGAAGAACTTTGTCTCTCCTATCAAAGACATCTCAAACTCTTTCTTCATTTCATCTGCAAATGCATGACTCACTTTATCATCTCCTCCAAAGATTATGTCATCCACAAACACTTCACAAATCAGAATATGATCACCTTCTGATTTCAAGTAGATGTTGCTATCTTCACTTGTTCTTTGAAATTCAATCTTCAAAACATGAGAGTGTAATCTTTCATACCATGCCCTAGGTGCTTTTTTCAATCCATACAAGGCTTTGTGTAATTTACACACCATGTTACTATCTTCTGATAAGGCAAACCCTTCTGGTTTCTCTATATACACTTCCTCTTCTAGGATTCCATTCAGAAAAGTAGACTTCACATCCATCTAATAAACCTTAAATCCCTTAAATGCTGCAAATGCAAGTAGCATATGAACACCTTCTATTCTAGCCACAAGAGAAAAGGTTTCTCCATAATCTTCTCCCTCCTGAGCATATCCCTTGCATACAAGCCTAGCCTTGTTCCTTAAAACTTTGCCTTCTTCATTCAACTTATTCCTGAAGACCCATTTGGTACCTATGACATTTTTATGTTCTGATCTAGGCACCAAAGACCATGTTGCATTATTTTCTATCTAGTCTAGCTCCTCTTCCATTTCTTTAATCCAGTCTTCATCTATAAGAGCTTCTCTGGAAGTCTTAGGTTTAAATTCAGAAATCATGCAAGAGTTCTCCTTCACTTTTCTTCTTGTGAGTATCCCTGCATCTTTATCTCCTATGATTTGCTTTGGATCATGATGTAGCTTTACATATCTAGGAATGACTCTAGCCTGATTTGCTAGCTTTTCTTCTTCTTCACTTACTTCTTCTTCTTCTCTTACTGCAACTTCTACCGGTACAAGAACACTGAGATCTTTACAAGTTTCTTTCTTAACCGGTTCCCAAAAGGCTATACCTGGTTCATCTTCAACTTCTTGGCTACATGTTTCCTCAAGTTCCTCAAGGGACTCATCAACCCTGACATTGATACTTTCAACATTTTTCTGAGTTCTATTGTTGTAGCACTTGAGAGCTTTGCTCTTAGTGGAATATCCAAGAAATATTCCTTCATCACATTTTGCATCAAATTTGCTCAAATGCTCACCTCTCTTTATATAGCACTTACTACCAAACACTTTAAAGTAACTCACAGTGGGAGTTTTCCTAGTCCAATACTCATAAGGGGTTTTATCTTTGCCTTTCTTAATGAGTACCTGGCTCATAGTATAGACTGCAGTGCTCACCGCTTCTCTCCAAAATGTGTGAGCAACCTTTCCTTGGATCAACATTGTTCTTGCCGCTTCAACTATAGTCCTGATATTTCTTTCTGCTATGCCATTTTGTTGTAGTGTCCTTGGGGCAGACAACTGCCTCTTAATACCATTATCTTCATGGTACTTATTGAATTTATTAGAAGTGAATTCTCCTCCTTGATCAGTTCTCAGGCATTTTATCTTTTTACCACTTTCTTTCTCTACTAATGCTCTGAAGGATTTGAACTTTCCAAATGCTTCAGACTTATATTTCAAGAATGTGACCCACGTCATTCTTGAGTAGTCATCAATAAGAATCATAAAATACATACCTCCCTGAATAGTTAGAATTTTCATAGGACCACACAAATGAGTATGCACAAGATCAAGTAAATTTTCTGCTAAGAAAGACTTCCCTTTAAAAGTTGAGGAAGACATCTTCCCAAGTTGACATTCTCTGCACAAAGAATTCTTAGGTTTGTTCAGTAAAGGTAATCCTCTTACCGCCTTGATCTTACCGGCTTTAACAATGTTGTCAAAGTTCATATGATAGAGTCTCCTATACCATATCCAACTATCATCAAACTTAGCCATTAGACACCAACTTATCTTGGCATTCAACTGAAATAGGTTACCTCTGGTCTACTTACAGGTGGCAATAAGTTCACCATTCTTCCCAATTATACTGCAAACTTTGCCTTTGAATTCAAGAACTAGTCCTTTGTCATTCAGCTGAGCAACACTCAACAAGTTATGCTTAAGACCTTCTACCTAGTAGACACCATCTACACTGCTCTTTCCATTCAATGAGATGGATCCTTTACCTTTTACCAAACATGGTGCGTCGTTGTCAAATTTGACAACACCTCCATCATATTCCTCCAGAGATAGAAACTTTCTCTGGTCACCAGTCATGTGGTGAGAACAATCACTATCAATTATCCACTCATTGGAGTTGTCAATGCGAGAGACAAGATCTTTCTTGTTAGACACTTCTTCCTTTACTGCTACAAACACTATGTCTTCATTTTCTTCATCTTCTAATTCTTCATCAGTGACACCTTCATCCACAACAACTAGACAATTTCTTCTATTTCCTCCTTTATACTTTCTAAACCTCTCCGGTTTATCCTTATTGTCATTGTTAGGACAATTAATATCTATATGTCGTGTCTTGTTGCAGGACAAACATTTCAAAGGAAGTTTACCTCTATATTTTCTAGTTCCCTTCGAAAGTCTTTTAGCAAGAAGAGCTTCAAACTCCATTAGAATCTCTTCATCATCCATATCTCTACATTTTCTGGATTCATAACTGGTACTAGTTTCTTTTCCTTTTCTGGATGGTATAGTAGATGCTTTAAAGGTTGACTCAGTCTTCTAAACACTATCATCATAGCTATTCAACTCATATGCAGTTAACTTTGCAATGACAGAATCTAAGGATACCTTGGTTTTATCAATAGACCTTAGTTCCTTGATAGCAGCAACTCTGATTGCATAGATTGGTAGCAATGATCTCAAGACTTTACTAACAATAGTGGCATCCTCAATCATTCCACCAGTGCTTTTGATATCTCCTACCACAATCTTAATCCTAAGGCCATATTGTTGAATGGTCTCACCTTCAACCATCCTCATATCCTCAAATTTACATCTAAGGCTCTCTTCCTTAGCTTGCTTTACATGCTCATCTCCACCATAAATGTTTTCCAGTGCAACCCATACATCCTTAGGTGTGTCCTTGTCTTGTACATCAATAAACTCAATATCTGACAGGCTGCTGATAAGAGATTCCATGACTTGCCCATTTTCCTGGATCTCTCTCTTTTAATCATCAGTCAGAGTGCCTGTGGGTGTCACATAGGCATTCTCAACATAGATCCAGTGTTGAGCACCCATACTCTTGATGCAAATCTTCATTTTGTCCTTCAATATCTAGAAGTTATCTCTATTGAACTTAGGACCTTCCCTCTTCATCATTACAGTAGTATCTTTTACCTCAAGCGGTTTAGCTTATATCAACAAGGACCTAGAGTTTCTCTGATACCAATTGATGAATAATGATGAACAACAAATACCCCAACCGGTACTAAGAGGGGGGGTGAATCAGTATAGGCAAAAACTTTCTCAACAACTTATCCAGTTAAATCAATACCAATTGGTTGTCACCATCACTGAACTTAACCATGGCAATACCAGTTAAACATGGTAAGACATCAGACACCATAAACTGATAAGTCTGAACACTTCAAATATGATCAATACTTGATATCAACTTCACCCATAAACATATGCATGTCATATTACATGCATGTGGTATACCAGTAATACCATAACCTATTAATTCTGCATGTATAATTATTCAACCAAATAATACAGAAACATCACATGAAAAATGCATAACACATAACACATATTTTTCATGTGGAAACCCAAATGGGAAAAACCATGGTGGGAATAAATACCCACAAGCTTGTTTTTGAACTCTTTTGAAGCTTGCCCTGTTAAGAGCCTAGTCCAGTTAAAGACTATACAATAAGGTTCTATTAGGAACGGATCCTATTAGAGATCATCCGGTTAAGGGATGGCTATATACCCTGTTAAAGGTTGAAACCTTGTTAGAGGTTACTTCACTAGAGGATTTGAAGAGCTCAATGATCTTGAGTCACCTTGTTAAAGGTTTTACAATAACCCTGTTAAAGCTACCTAGTGAAGGGATTTTCCAACTGTTGAAATGATTAGAAGACAACATGTAAAACTTCTGATCTAATAATAGCACTACATGCCATGGTGGATCCTTTTCATTTCCTCTACTCTACAATCACACTCTATAGTTTTCCTCTTACTGGTCTGGCAAGTATCTCATCACTCGGATACATACACAACATTTGCCAACAACTTTACAATAACAAACATCATCAACCTTATAGACATCAGCTAGGTCAGTAGCATAAACACTAAACCCTAATCATCTTAGGTTTACAACACATGCAGTCCAATCCTGACCATCCAAACACACTGCATAGAGTATTACAATTTTAAATAGACCACAAGATAATCTGCATTATTTATTCTTCACCGAACCTGGGAATCAGTAATCCATCATGCTCTCTTCTCATACTACCAAGAAGAATAATCATTCCTGAGGTAGACTTCAAACGCAGTTGATCTTCTCATGCAAGATCCTCAAGGAAATCCTTCATGCACACAAATTTGACATGCTACCTCGATCCCATCTACATCTCTTATCTAACTCATCACAGAGTATCA
Source organism: Cryptomeria japonica (assembly GCF_030272615.1). Taxonomy (NCBI): domain Eukaryota; kingdom Viridiplantae; phylum Streptophyta; class Pinopsida; order Cupressales; family Cupressaceae; genus Cryptomeria; species Cryptomeria japonica. The sequence goes on from NC_081412.1 coordinate 644,499,296, forward strand.
CTGGTTGCATTGTGTAGGCTAGATCGCCAAACCAATAACCCTAGAGCTGATACTACCAACCAGTAGTCACACTTAGTGAAACCCTGACACCGGTTCACTACATCTCCTCATACCTCTTCATATCAGTTCACTTGAACCTATTGACATCAATGACAACATATGTTATCATTATATCAACATGTCGATTCATCATATGCCAATAATATCCAACAACTGATTCTCTCCCCCTCTCCATTTCCTTCATTGTTATTTCCATCAATTGGTATCAAAGCTAGATCCTGTGGAAGAAGCTTGATCACTTGAGGAGATCTAGGATGGTAAGTTATGTTTTCAAGAAGGAGAGTCTGAGATTTGATGGAAATAACTACATTGTATGGAAGGATTGGATGGAGGTTCATTTGAAGTGTCTTGGAGAGGTGTATCGGAAGATTACAAAGAATACCTTTAATGTTCCTCAGATTGGACCAGTTACTGTTGTTGAGATCAAGGATGTTGAACATAACATAAGAGCTAAGAAGCATTGATGAGTGCTTTGACTGATTCAGAGATGACTAATGTGATGGGTTTGCAAATTGCACATAATATTTGGGAGAAGTTAGAAACCTTGTATGAAGGAGATAAAACATCTCAAAAATGCTAAGCTACAAAGTTTGAAAGGAAAGTATGAGATGCTAAAGATGGGAGAAGATGAGAACAAATCCACCTTTATGGCTAAGGTGAATGAACTTGTCCTAGGTGTCAGATGTGCCAGTGGAACTCTTGAAGAAGATGAAATTGTTGCTAAAGTGTTGAGAGCTTTGTCTCATTCTTACAAACCTAAAGTGGATGCTATTGATGATATCCAAAGTGTGACTACTGTGACTAGGGACATGCTAGTTGTTAAGCTTGCCTCTTTTGAGTTGAGAAAGTTTGGAGAATCACATGGTAAATCTGAGACTACATTCAGAGCTTCTGTATCTACGGAATAGAAGTATGATCCTGGAGAAAGTTCATGTTGGGAATCTAGATATGAAAGAGAAAAGAGAGAGATGGAAGACCAAGAAAGAGATCTGGATGAGCTTGAATCTCTTATCTCTAGAAGGTTGCCTAAGGGAGCTAGTAAGTATGATGGAAGGTTACCTTTGAAATGTTTCTCTTGTAATAAGATAGGACATTTTGCCTATAGGTGTCCTGAAAGAATGTCTAGGTATGATAAGCATGACAACATTGAAAGGCATGATAGATCTGATAAGCATGATAGGTTTGAGAAACATGATAAGAATGATAAATCCTACAAGCCTAACCAGAAGTTCAAATATTGGATGAGATGTTATTATGTTGTTGATGAAGGTGTGATAGATGAAGAGTTTGAGAATAGGAATTCAGAAGATGAGTTTGTATTTATTGCTATCAAGGAAGATGATCCGGTACCAGTGGATTTCGCAAGCTGCATTGTTGAGGATAAATCTTTGGCTTCTAAGATTGAAGAGAAATATGAAAGGGTAATTGACAATGGTTTTTCACATCATATAGTAGGTGAGAAAAAAAATTTGTGAATTTGGAAAGGTATGATGGTGGTATAGTGATATTTGGAGATGATAAAGCTTGTATGATATGTGGTAGAGGTTCAATTTAGTTTGATGGTAAGCATAATACTATTGATGTCTTGTATGTTGAATGCTTGAAGAATAATATTTTGAATGTTGGACATATGGTTGACAAGGGATATGATTTTCAATTCAAGAATGGTAAATGTAAGATTCTAAATGCCCCAGGTATAGAGATTGCATTAGGGACTAAGACTAAAGGTAATATTTTTTATGTGAATGTTGGTGAAAAAAGTTGTTTGATTGCTCAGATTGATGAAAGTTGGTTGTGGCATAGAAGGATGTGCCATGTTAATTTTGACTGCATGATAAGGATAAGCTCTCCTCAAGTTGTTAGAGATTTGCCTAAAATTGTGAAGCCATCTAATCTGGTATGTAAAGAATGTCAGTTGGGAAAGATAACAAAAACTACATTCAAGAGTAAGTTGTATTCATCTAATGGATTGTTATATCTTGTGCATACTAACTTGTGTGGTCCTACAAGAGTGAGAAGTGTGCAGGGTGACAAATATTTCATGTTGTTGGTTGATGATTACTCTAGGATGATGTGGGTTACCTTTCTAAGGGAGAAATTAGAAGCATTGGAGAAATTCAAGACATTCAAAGCTAAGGTAGAGACTAAGATAGGGTTGAAGCTCAAGTGTTTGAGATCTGAAAAAGGAGGAGAATTTACATCTGGTGAGTTTGATTCATTTTATGAAAGGAATGGAATTGGAAGATAGTTATCTGCACCTAGAACCCCTTAGCAAAAATGAGTTGTTGAAAGGAAGAATAGAACTATTTTGGATGCTTCTAGGACTATGTTGGTTGAAGGAAATGTTGTACAAACCTTTTGGAGAGAAGATGTTAGCACTATTAATTACACATTCAACTGGCTGCATATAAAAGGTTATTCTGGTAAGACTCCTTATGAGCTATGGTTTGGTCATGTTCCTACAGTTAGATATTTTAGAATTTTTGGAAGTAAACATTATATCAAGAGAGATGAGGATATAGGAAATTTTGATGGAAGATGTGAAGAATGAATCTTCTTGGGATATTCTACTAAGAGTAAGCCCTACCAGTGTTATAACAAAAGGCTAAGAAAGATAGTAGAGAGTCCAAATGTGAAGGTAGACGGATGTCATGGAAAGAAGATAAGAGCATGTGGATATGAATCTGATGATCGGGATGTTATTTCCAAGCTTGTACAGACTAGGATCTTAAAGTAGAATTCTCTAGTAGAGACAATGATGAATACTAAGAGGGGGGGTGAATTAGTATGCCAAAAATTACTGCACTAAAACACTTACACAGTCTAAAGATAAACCGGTAAAGCAGTCTAATAGTCAAACCAGTTACCACACATGTAAACCAAAATGCGAACAATGCATTCACCCACAAAAGAAATACAACCATAACACAAGATATTTGACGTGGAAACCCAACTGAGAAAAACCACAGTGAGATGGAACTCACAAGTCACTATCTACAGAATAGAAACCAGATCGGTTAAGGTCTTACAATGTTCTTCACCAGAACAGATCCTATTAGGAATCTCAATCTCTGTTAGGAGATAAGTCCAATTAAAGACTACCTTGTTAGAGGATTTTAGATTCACATCTATGAACCATCTTGTTAGAGGATTTTACAAAGGCTTTGAGGCCTACCCAGTTAAGGGCTACAGACTTGTCAAAGATGTGAGTAATCAACAAGTGTTTGATCTATCTAATAGTACAAACTGGTTGGTTAGATCCAGTATTGCTCACTGCTAATGCATTCTAGCATTACTTCAGTCTTCTCTCTCTCTCTCATAGTTACAACTTGATCTTCTCAGATAAGATCGTTCTCCACTTCCACCTTAAACCCTAGCTCAACATTAATCCTTTTAGCAACAACTTAAAACCCTAGACATGATGTCCTTTTAAAGGAATCTGATTTCATGTTGGTCCAATAGGATTACATTACAATTTCCTAGGTTCAATGAATCTAGACATACTCAGTAACACGACACAAAAAGCACCATCAATGTGTCGGCACCGTCAAACAATCGGTGGATTGGTAACTCATCACAGAGTATTACCAGTTCATACAAAATACCGGTTTCCGGTTTGACAAAAATGAAGACTGGTAAGAATGTGTTGTGATGCTTTTCTCCCTCATACCGCTTGTGATCTACGAACCGCTTGGGGTCGACATGCCACTTCAGACCAGGAAACACATTCTGCAAAATCACTAGTCTAGAGACTAGTATACAACATATCGGTTGAGCATGAGCTCATACATATAAAGGGGATCTCAATACAAGTGTGTGTCCATCAATGATAATCACAACATAAACAACAAAAATGCCAACAATCTCCCCCTTTCGCATTGATGGCAACACTTAGGAAAATAAAAATTATGACATCTAAGTGTTTTACAACAAAAACTTGCCATTAACAAAATTGCTCCCCCTAAGCATATACACTATCCCTTAATCAACAGAGTGTATAGAAATTTTGCATTCAGAGCATAATCATTGGAGCATATAACATATATCACAACATATATCAAAATTTCAAAACAGATAATTCTACCTTTGATATACTTCTCCCCTGATATATCAAAATTTCAAAATTTCAAAATAGATAATTCTCCCTCTAATATAATTCTCCCCCTTTGCCAACAATGACAAAGTACTGCTAAAAAACCTCTTTCCATATATACATAAAAGAGTTTATGACAACAATGAATAATACTTGTCAAAAACTACTTTATAGTCCTGCAAAAATTGTTTCATGGATAGGGACCAGGACTCAAGTAGGGAGGTTGCCACTTCCTTCTCTATTTGCATCTGGGATACCTATTCCTCCATGGCATCTATTGTGCTCAGTTCTTATGTGACTGTTAGGGCGTCCAAGTTCAGATAACACTTCTAAAGAATTTGCAGTCGTGGGAGCAATATCAGTTGAAGCTCCTACAAATCCCTAGACTGTGTGCTGATCTCTTGCTCCATCTTGGCTGACTGGATCTGGAACCAGTGAACGGTTTGTCCAAATGCTACAAAGGAGTCATAAGGAGTCTTGAATGTGCCCAAGTAGGACTGTAAGTCCATTTGAAGTTGTTGCTTCTTGGCTAGCACATCATCATAGAATAGATGAGGTTGATAGATTTTGCTGAGTAGCAAGTTTCCCTCATCCAAGGCATTCCTTATGTCCTTTTGATCCTTTAGCAGTTTAGTCCTAAGCTCATTCAACTTCTTCACTAGAGCAACATTAAGAGCCTTTTGGTACTCTTTCTTTACATTGGCCTCTGCTGCTTCTTCTAGACTCTACACCTGATCATCCACTACAGTACACAAAAGTTTGAGTTGTGCTAGTGATGATTCAGTAACAGGAAGATTAGTACCGGGGATTAAACTGGTAAGTGTGTCTACAGCTGCCTGAATAATATCTTGTTCTCTTTTCCTGTGAATGCCTTCAAGGTGCTCTTGGGCAACCTTGATGCTCTACATAAGCTCAGACTCACTTGCAGATTAGAGATCAATGGGGCTCGAGATAGCAGCCGGTTTGGCTTGGCTACCGATTGCCTTAGGAGTTTCCATCTGTGTGGTCTTCATTGCTTCAATTGTCTTGTATGCTTTTCCTTCTTTTTCTTCTCCTTCTCTTCCTTCTCTTTCTCTTCTCTCTTTTTCTTCTCTTCCTCTTCCATCTTCTTCTTGTCTTCTTCTTCTTTCTGCTTCTGCTCTACTTCTACCTTCTTCTTTTGTTCTTCCTCTTCCTTCTTCTTCTTCTCTTCCACTTCCTTCTTTTTCTTCTCCTCTTCTTCCTTCTTTCTCTTTTCTTCCTTATCCTCTTCTTCTTTCTTTTTCCTATCATCTTCTTGCTTCTTCTTTTCTTCATCTTTCCATTTCTCCTCTTCCTCTTTTCTCTTCTCTTCCTCTTTATTCTATTTCTCATCTTCATCCTTCTTCTTTTTCTCTTCATGTTCCTTTGCTGCTTGTTGTCTGTCCTCAGCTTGTTCACCACCCTGATCAGCCTATTGCTCCTATTCTGTTCCCTCAGAAGGTATGTCCTAAGTGACATCTTCTACATCTAGGGCATCGACATCAACGGTGTCAATTGGTTCTTCCACCAGGTTTCCTTCCTCATTAAAGACCTCATCCAGTTTGGAAATAACCGGTTCCTTTTCCGCTTGGAGGTTTGCCATTCGTGCTTTGTGGGAGCTGATAGCATGAGCCATATGCTGATGTGTATCCTTTTCAACATCATCAACTCTCCCCTCCAACAACCAAAGTCTTCTTCTCCTTGTGAAGAAGAGACCTTTATTTTGATCTAGGGCATCAAACAATTCTAAATTTGAGAGTTCGAGGAAGTACTGTGCAAAAACTTTCTCCCTAATCTCTTGTTCCTTTTCAATGGCAATGAACCATTTATTATCTAATGCTTTAAATAATGAATCTGGTGTTTGAGATTTAATCTCTGATGGTGACCTGTCATTTTTACATAAATAAAGAATGATTTCCTGTAGTACTTCATCTTTTTCCTCACTATTGAATTCATCATAATAATCTATTAAATCATGAAGTAATTTTCTCCTAATATTTTTTACTGTTCTTTGACAATGTGTCAAAGGTTTGTATGAGGAGATGTCTATATTTACCAATGCGGATGTTTCCGGTTCATTCTTCTTCATCTTCTTTGTCTGTCTTGCCTTCTTTGGCTACTCATCAGGCTTGGTTTCTTCAGAGTCTGGTTCATTTTCCTTAGCCTTCCTCTTTCTTTCAAAGACTTTTACCTGTGTTACATCCAGTTTCTTCTTTGCCAATGACCGCTTGGTCACTCTTGGAGTTGTAGTGGTAGCCGGTGTTGATGCTGCTGGCACTACCTTAGCTTTCCTAGCTGTCAGTTCTTTTCCCTTCTTCATGGATGGCTCTTAAACCAGTGCAATCCTCTCCAAGTAGGTTTCGGTCCTCTTAGCCTTTGGATCAAGAGGTGAGGCAATAAGGGTTGAAGCATACTCTTCTAGCATGTCAAACATGACCTCATAGCCCATAGGCTCCACTTCCTCCATTCTAGGCTCAACAACCTCCATTAGACATTTGTCCACTTGAATAGTGAAACAGATGTCATCTTTGTATTTCTTCACTATGTCACTTGAGATTCTTACCCTCTGACTCATCTTTCTTCTGAACTCATCAAAATATTTGTTTAGTACCTCAGGGTAGCCAACTCCAATGGCTTGTAGGCTTTCCTTTATATGCTTGGTTACCGATTTCTCAGGTGACCACTGGACATCTCCTACACCCAGAAAGTAGCCTTGGAAATAAAAGAACAACCCTACCAGTAGTTGTCCAAACTTAAACCTTAGTGAGTTATCCTACTTTATTGCCTTAATATTTAGTAGGAGTTGCCTCTACATGCCAGTGCATAAGTCAAAAGATGCATCTTCTTTTATCATTCAGTAAGTGGCATTTACCACTGTAGTAGATATAGAATTAATCCTCCTGGCTGAAAATGTTCTGTATCCAATCACCATGCATGTGTATTTCACCAGATCATCCTTGATAGGATTGACTGTCATGCCCCATGAATCACTTGTTGAACTGGTGAGCTTGGTCATTTCCATTTTGCTCACTTTTGTCAGGGCTGGCACTTCCCCTATGTTGCAGAAACCGGTGACTACATGAATTGCCTGAGGTGTGATATCATGCATCCTCTCCAGGTACATCTTGTCACCATGGACTCTGCTCAAGATGATCCTGATGTGATCCTCTATGAAGTCTTCCAGGAAATATACTTCGTTGTGGAATTTCTTCTTCTTTATGACACTAAATTCCAGTTTGATCCTTTTGTCTTTTCCGCAAAATAGACCTAACTGAGTATGAATGGCTAAAGACCCTAGGTCTTCTATTTTGCAATCAATATAATCGGAAATTCCTTCTTCGACTATGACTCCAGCTGGAACTTGTGATAAAGCATTATACTTGGACTTCCTTTGAATGAAACTTTCTAACTCAATGGATGTACTTGAAATGGTATGAGATGCGGAAGCCATTGAAGTGTATTTCAAGAACATGAAAAATACCTTTCAAATGCAAATTTAGGGCTTCCTGATTCTGCTTCACTTCACTCTCCGTCAGATGCCAAATCACCACTTTGTGTTCTCCACTACTGCTTGCAAAATAGATTTGAATCTCTTTCAAGGTTATCCAATTTCTTGAAATCTAAGCTCAAATCGCCTTTTCTTCGCTCTGCACTTGAAACATTTTTTTGCTCAAAAATAGATAGTGAGGAATGAATTTGAAAAATGCATTTATACATGTCTCTCACCTACCGTCATTAATGCTCCTCTATTAGGGTGTAAACCCTAATTTGTCTTTTTAACCATTTCTGGTCTTTTGCCAAGCAACATGTATCGCATACCAGTTAAGGTCTTTTACCGGTGACAACCAAGGGTTCGAAATCATTTTGCCATTTTCTCCCCCTAAGCCTTTGAGGCTTAGTTTGCTGGTTCTGATATTTCCACACTAGGTGCAGAAACCGGTTCCTCTTCCGACAATGTTGGTTTCTTCTTCCATATTTTTTTCATGTCTCCTTGAACTTTTTCAACATCTATTTCTCCTTCCTAAGTGACCAGTATATCATCAGATATACTTTTTTTGCTTCTACAAAATCTTGCAATGTGACCCGGTTTGTTGCAGTGATAGAAAACAAGTCCAGGTGCTCTCCAAGGTCCATTGTACATGTTTCCATTCTTCCTTCTGCATGTTGCAGTAGTGTGACCATAACCATGACAGATCATACAACTTTCTCTCCATCTGGTTGCTGCTTGATGGCCACCGCTTCTTGACTGATGATTGAAGACATTAAATTGGTTGTGGTTCCGGTTCATAAAAGGTTCAGAACTAGTTCCTTGGGTCCTCTAAGGATATCTTCTAGTGTTATCCATTACAGACCTACATTCAAATGCTTTATGCCCAAACTTGTTGCATGTATAACAATGACCATTGAACTTATTGGATCTAGGTACATTGTTGATAAAATAAGGAAAAATATTGTAGGCTTTGCTCCTACATACATTGGCAGTGTGTCCTTCTTTAAGACAGTTAAAGCAAACAAGTTTGAATTTTTGCTTACCTTTACCTTTGAGTGTCGGTTGCTTCTTTGATGCTCTAGCATTTGTTCCTGAGGATTCTCCTTCCTCATGTCCATAAAAACCAAGACTATTGGTATTCTTTGCCAGTCGGCATGACTCAAGCTTTTGCTCTAGCTTGACAGTACTTTTGCCAAACTTAGAAAGTATTTCCTTTGACTCAAAGAGTTCCTTGGAAATAGTAGTGTTTGTCTCCATAAGACTTGCATTTTTAGAGATGGCAATGTTCAGTTCTCCTTGCATGTCTTATTTTTCCATTCTTCTCTCATGAAGGCGAGCAGTTAGTGCACTAATCTCATGTTTCAACTTGGAGATCTCATGATCTCTGTCCTTTACTAGATCTTTAGCTTTTCTCTAGTTCTCAAGCTCTTGACTAAACTGAATAGTCAGTCCTTCCAACTCCTTTCTCAGATTGGAGTTTGAATCATTCATCTTATTCACTTCAGCAATCATGGCTTCCATGTCAGCTTCATCTTCAGAACTACTTTCAGATAGTTCCATCAGCCTCTCTACATGTTCTCTTCTTTTTGCTTGAGATGCCTTGTATTTGACCATAAGATCATCATAGGCTTGTTTAGACTTAGTGAGCCATTGAGTTCCCTCAAGGTGTATCCCCCCATATCTGTTTCCAAGTAGTTAAACTTATAGAAAGGTAGGCTCTGATACCAATTGATGAATACTAAGAGGGGGAGGTGAATTAGTATGCCAAAAATTACTGCACTAAAACACTTACACAGTCTGAAGATAAACCGGTAAAGCAGTCTAACAGTCAAATCGGTTACCACACATGCAAACCAAAATGCGAACAATGCATTCACCCACAAAAGAAATACAACCATAACACAAGATATTTGATGTGGAAACCCAACTGGGAAAAATCACAATGAGATGGAACTCACATGTCACTATCTGCAAAATAGAAACCAGACCGGTTAAGGTCTTACAATGTTCTTCACTAGAACAGATCCTGTTAGGAATCTCAATCTCTGTTAGGAGATAAGTCTAATTAAAGAATACCTTGTTAGAGGATTTTAGATTCACATGTGTGAACCACCTTGTTAGAGGATTTTACAAAGGCTTTGAGGCCTACCCAGTTAAGGGCTACAGACTTGTCAAAGATGTGAGTAATCAACAAGTGTTTGATCTATCTAATAGCACAAACTACTTGGTTAGATCCAGTATTGCTCACAGCTAATGCATTCCAGCATTACTTCAGTCTTCTCTCTCTCTCTCTCACAGTTACAACTTGATCTTCTCAGATAAGATCATTCTCCACTTCCACCTTAAACCCTAGCTCAACATGAATTCTTTTAGCAACAACTTAAAACCCTAGACATGATGTCCTTTTAAAGGAATTTGATTTCATGTCGGTCCAATAGGATTACATTACAATTTCCTAGGTTCAATGAATCTAGACATACTCAGCAACATGACACAAAAAGCACTGTCAATGTGTCGACACCATCAAACAATCGGTGGATTGGTAACTCATCACAAAATGTTGGTTGGTAACTCATCATAGAGTATTACCAGTTCATACAAAATACCGGTTGCCGGTTTGACAAAAATGAAGACTAGTAAGAATGTGTTATGCCACTTTGCTCCCTCATACCGCTTGTGATCTACGAACTGCTTGGGGTCGACATGCCACTTCAGACCGGGAAACACATTCTGTAAAATCACTAGTCTAGAGACTAGTATACAACATACCGGTTGGAACAAATACCGGTTGAGCATGAGCTCATACATATAAAGGGGATCTCAATACAAGTGTGTGTCCATCAATGACAATCACAACATAAACAAAAAAAATGCCAACAACTATTCCAGATATTGCTATTGCTAATGAATAAGTTCAAGAGCTTAACAATCAGAACAATCAAAACAATCAGAAGACTCTGCGGTATGTAAGATTGAATCATTTAGAAAATCAGATTATTGGTGATAAAATAAAGGTGTGATGACTAGAAGAAAGATTGTTGCTGAAGAGATATGTTTGATTTCCAAAATTGAACCTAAAGATGTTGCAGAAGCATGTAAAGATGAAAATTGGATAAAAGCTATGGAAGAAGAGTTGAATCAGAGTGACAAAAATAACACATGGGAGCTTGTTCCGAGACCTAAAGACAAGAATGTGATTGGCACTAAATCGGTATTTTCTAGAATAAATTGAATGAACTGGTGAAGTGTCTAGAAACAAAGCAAGATTGGTATGTAAAGGATGTTCTTAGATGGAAGGAATTGATTATGAGGAGAATTTTTCTCTGGTACCTATAATTGAAGTTGTTAGACTACTGCTTGCATATGCTAATTACAAGAATTTTAAGGTATATCAAATGGATGTTAAGCCAACCTTTTTGAATGGTGATTTGGAAGAGGAAGTTTACATTGAGAAACTAGATGGATTTTCATTATCAGATGAATGAGACATGGTATGCAAATTGAAGAAAGCACTGTATGGACTTAAGCAATCCCCTAGAGCCTAGTATGCTAGATTAGACAAGTATTTGATGAAGTTGGGATTATGTAAAGATACTTTTGATAGTAATATATACTTTAAGGTTGATAATGATAACATTTTGATTGTTGAGGTCTTTATTGATGACAAAAATTTAGAGGAGATAATGACTTGAGCATGAAGTTTGCTAATGATATGCAAAAAGAGTTTGAGATGTCTATGAGAGGTGAGATAAAATTCTTCTTAGGATTGTAGATTACACAAATTGACAAAGGCATTTTCATTTCTCAATCTAAGTATGTGAAGGGATTGTTGAAAAAGTGTGGGTTGGCTGATTCCATACCTATTGGAACTCCAATGGTGACTGGATGCAAGTTATCTAAGTATGATGAAGCTCAAAAAGTTAATCAAACTTTGTACAGATCTATGGTTGGTGGATTGTTATACTTGACTCAGACTAGGCCGGATATTATGCATGTTGTTTGTCTTTGTATTAGATTTCAAGTTGATCCTAAAGAGAGTCATGTTACTATTGTGAAAATGATTTTTAGATACTTAAAGGGGACAGTTTAATATGGTTTGTGGTATCCGAAGAATGATGATTTCATGTTGTGCTTATACTGATGTTGATTGGGTAGGTGATTTTGATGACCGGAAAAGAACTACCGATGGAGCTTTCTTTTTGGGAAAGAAGTTAGTTTCACGGTCCAGTAAGAAGAAAGATGATATATCTCTATCTACTACTAAAGCTAAATATATTACTATTGCTAGCAACTGTACTCAAGTAGTTTGGCTGAAGTAAATGTTGAAGGATATTATAGTTGTTTATGATGAGCCTACCATCATATATTGTGATTGTTGATATGTGGTGACTGATCAGCAAAGTACTGTACACTCAGCACGTAGTCTTGTGGCTACAGATGATTTACATCTTGAACAATTAGATGTCAAAATAGATTTTCTCCATGGAGATTTGGAGGAGGAAATTTACATGTTGCAACCACAGGGATATGAGGTCAAAGGTAAGGAGAACTTGGTGTACAGGTTGAAGAAAAGTTTGTATGGCCTAAAGCAAGCACCTCGACAATGGTATTTAAAATTTGATAGTTTCATGGCTGAACACGGTTATCATAGATGTCATTTTGATCATTGTGTATATTTTAAGAGATTGGATAATGGCAGTTATATTATCCTGTTGCTTTATGTTGATGACATGCTTGTTGTTGGGTCTAACATGCAACATATAAATGATCTTAAACAGAAATTAGCCAGGTCATTTGCTATGAAGGATTTGGGTGCAGCTAAGCAAATTATCAGTATGAGGATTACATGGGACAGGAAAAATAGAACCTTGACTTTTTCCCAAAGTGAGTATATAAAGAATGTGTTGAAAAGATTTAACATGCAGGATGCAAAAGTAGTTAGTACAGCTTTGGCTAGTCATTTCAAATTGACTAAGGAGATGTGCCCAAAGGCACAGGAAGAGGTAAATAAAATGTCTAACATCCCGTATTCATCAGTTGTTAGCAGTCTGATGTATGCAATGGTATGCAAAAGGCCAGATATTGCACATGTAGTGGGAGTTGTGAGCAGGTTTATGAGTGTAAAGCGGAAAATCGTGATCGAACCCTAGTTGTTCTCCCCTCTTCCAACTCCGAGGAGAGAGAAGGGAGGTTCGCTAGGATTCGATGGTTTTCACTTAGGGGAGAGACTTTACATTCAAAAGAGGGGTTGAAACCCACAAGATCCAATCCCACGCAATGCAAGATTGGATGCTAAATGTGTTTCAAGGGTTAAGACAGCAAGGCTACCCTCTTTCGTAAAGAATGTTGATAGGAGAATTAAGCTAAGCATGCATAGAAAGTGATAAAGATTCGCTTATAAACTGAGATAGGAATACAGTATGAAGCTGCGGACCTAGAATTAGTAGTAAAATGTCGATACGGCACTGTCCTGCAAATCTGAGCAAAAGTTGTCAGGACGATGGCGCCCGACGCCACGGTCCTCCGAAAAATCCGCAAAATGAAGGGGGATCTGTTCGTCTCTACACAAGGATTCCAGATCTTCAATTTCAGCCGCGTACCTGCAACCTACACACAGAAAAGCGAAGACGATTGGGGGGTTAGGGATTAGGGGTTTGCCTTTAGGTCAAACCCCGGTTTTGGAATTAACCAAGAAATGAGCAAGTGCTGTAAATGTAAATGTATGTAAAACAAGCACTAATACCTTGTTCTAAGGATGTTTGTATCCTTATGTGTGAAGGTTTAGATGTTGTATGTTGTAGCATGTAGTATGTGATCTCCTCTTCAATGGTTGAATCCTTGACTTGAATGCAACACTTAGCCTTGAATGGAAACTTGAAATGATCAATTGCTTGAAGGAATGCTTGAATGCTTGAATGCTTGAGTATAGTTTCCATGCTTTTACATATATCCCCTTCATGCCAAATGAGAGAGAAAAATGTAGTTTATATACTTGTCATTTAGGGCTGATAGACTGATTTTCCCGACCTTAGGCCGACCAGGAAAGTTAATTTCCAATTTGCAAACAAAAAGACCCGAGACCCCTTAGGAGACCGGGCCCAAAATAGGACCCAGGGACCAGGGCGCTGGGCGCCATGGTCCTGGGGACCAGGGCACTGGGCGCCCTGGTCCTGAAGGACCAGGGTGCTGGGCGCTCTGGTCCCACCTCCCGGGATAGCAGGGTGCAAGGAGGTTCAAGCCAAGGTGCTTGAAAAATGTAGTTTTCAGTGTCGTGAGCAAGTTTCAGGGTCTCCATTCAGGTTGTGTGTTGCGTCGCCATCGTGAAGACCAAAATGCAGTCGAAATTGCAAGTGTCACAATTTTAGGACGCTACATTTAGCCCCCACTTTAGCGGGAGTATGTATGCTCATACTTCCGGTAAAGTACAAGGAAACAACATTGAAAGACTTTCACCATGTCAAGGAGGCAAGATACACCAAGCCCCCAGTGGACTAAGGATCTTATGACTTCGATTGACAAAGTAAAAGGGAAGATCACGAGGGAGAACCATGACTGTCAGTAGTAAGGCTCCCTCACTATGAGTCATGCAAGAAAGATATCAAAAATTTTCAAGGCAAGGCTAAATTTGCCAAGAAATTTTCAAGTATCTTGAAAAGATATGAATGGGATGTATGCCCCCCTACATTAAAGCGATCACACACGCCTCACCGGGGGTGATTGTTTTAACGTAGTGATACATATAAGAAATGAGAAAGGAGCACGTTATCGCAAGGATTTAGCCCCCAAGTGTGAGATAAGCCCAAGGATAATAGACACAAAACACAAAGCACAAGGTGACTTCACTTTCCTTGGGGTCAGTATGCTGTATGACAATTCATGTATATATATCATATGTATGTATGCATAATTGTTCTTCATTCCCCAATCAAGGAAGGTCACCTAGAAGAAGGGAACACATGTGTCTTTTGAGTCAACATGAGAGAGATCGAGAGATCTCAATGCTTTGCATCGTCCTCAAGTAGACAACACCAAGGACAACAAATAGAAGAATGAGAATAACACATAGAAGAAGTAACAAAAGAGAGGGGGAGAGAATCTGCTATGCTAATGTAACTAGTTTAGCATGTCATCTACCCCCCGATCTTGCTGATCAATGTTTCCGGAAGGCAGGGAACACGCTAGAGGAGGAACATCCAACACAGCAGATGGAGCTATTACAAGATCCAAACAAGGGCTATGTTCATGTTCTGAGCCACGTTGTTCTTGTCTAGGAGCTAGGATAAGTGCTTTAGAAAATTCATTAGATAAATGGTTATCAACATCAATAAGTTCATATTCACTATCAGAAACAAGAGGAGTAATATTTTCATCATGAATAACATTTTCATCCATATCATCATCAAGATTTACAAAAATAGGATCTTTAACTCGCACCGGATCAAGACCATCATGCATCTTATGTTTAGGAGATTTCGGCTCAATTTCCAGCTGAGGAGAAAATGGAATAATGCTTGTTGAAGGTGTTTTGGAGATTGTAAAGTTTGAGAAGTAGCTGCCTGAGCTCTAAGACGACGCTTTCGTCGACGTTCACGTGCAGAACGATTTCGTCTAGTCTTAGTAGGAAGTGGAGAAGACTGAGGAGGAGGAATGTTCTCATCCTTAGCACTTGGGTGTTTAGGTTGTGGTCTCTTAGGCTGGATAATAGGAGAAGAAGAAGGTCTCTTCTCTCTATAAAAAGAAGGAGGAGGAACTGCTCCATATAAAGGAGGAATATTTGGTTTAGGGAGAAGACCAAGTCCATCATGACGAGGAGGTATAGGTCTACTCTTAGGAAGTTTATTAGGTATAGACATAGTCACATCCATAGGGATGGGTTGAGAATCTTCTTGAGGAAAGACATTAGTTTTATCTTTCAAAGGAAGAACTTCCTTCTCAAGAATGATAGGAATATCAAGTTTAGGTGCTCTAGGTTCACTTAGAGATAGGATCATATCTGTTTTCCACTTTTGATAAGATTTGAAAAGATGATCACTTCGCAGAGGAAGAGATTGGAATTGTTTAGGCCAAAAGTAATCAATAGGAACACTAGAGGTTCTTTCAGCTGGTTTAAAGAGACTATGATTGACAGTAACAACTTCACCATTATGGGGAAATTTCAAACACTTATGAATAGGAGAAGCAATAGCTTTCATGGAAGATAGGCAAGGATAGCCAAGCTTCACACGAAATTGTTCGGAAGATGGAATAACAGCAAAGTTCACATCAAGAGATTTGTTATGGACCTCAATGGGCAATGTAATAGAACCAATTGCAGGAGAAGAAAATGCATCAAATAGTTTCACAATCACATCTATTTTGTCATATATCACTTGATTCAATTGCAAAGTAAAAAGGAATTCTTCAGTAATCACATTAATCATGCACGAAGGATCAATAAGCACTCCACGGCAAGGTGTATTCTTAACTTTTGCAACTATGTATAAAGGACCATCAGGTGCCCTAATGGTTTCACTGGAATCAAATGTGATAGAAGGTTCTTTAGGGATTTCTTGCTGCTCTACAAAGTTAATCACATTCGAAGTCATAGACACAAGACCATCAGATGAGAGAGAGGAATCATTATCCTCAATTGCATTAGAGGTATGAGAAGGCAATGGATCAGTGAAAATCTGAAGATTTTGGTTAGGAGGAGCTACAGATGTGTTGCTTTTGTCATTCACTCCAGAAACAGAGATAGTATTGTTATCAATCAAATCTTGAATTTTACCCTTTAAAGAAAAACATTTTTCAGTATCATGCCCAGGCTAACGGTGAAATTGACAAAAAGATTTATTATCAAAATAAGGTGAAGTAATCTTCGCAGGATCAATTTGTCTTATAGGAGGAAGAGTAAGCACATTTTGTTCCAATAACTTATTCATAATACTATGCAATGATTCATTCAAAGGAGTATACTTTCTTTCTTTCTTGAAAAATTTAGAAATAGGAGGCACACCTAATGCTGCATTCACATTGTTGTTGATGATGTTTTCATTGAATTTGATGGAATCTCTGTTCGGTTTAAACTTCCCAAATGGTTGTTGACTGCTATCACCCTTATCACTCGGAGCCATAGGATGTGATTGTTCCATTTGACTCACAGTCAGTTGATAATTGTGAAGAGTGGCGCACAACTGTTGGAAAGAAGTAAACTCAGAAAATAGAAGTTTGTCTCAAATATCTTTTTGTAAATTAGAAATAAAGATCCTTTGAATATCATTGTCAGGTACTGGAAAAGAAATTTGAGCATACAAATGCTTATATCTACCAATGAAATCAGTCACTTTTTCTTTAACACCTTGTTTACAATGCATTAAATCAATCAAAGTAACCTTAGGACTTATATTGTTTTGAAATTGTTGAATGAAAGCATTTGCAAGTTGTTCGAAAGAAGTAATAGAATAAGAAGGCAACGAGCAATACCATTGTAGGGCTTTGTCTCTTAATGTTCTAGTGAATAGTTTTGCAAGCAACCTTTGGTCATAAGCAAAATCGGTACATATTGTTTGAAAAGTCTTAACATGTGTTAGAGGATCTCCTTTACCATTATAAAGTTCCAAATGCGGGATTTCAACATGTTTAGGAGGGATAGCTCGAACAATGTCAAGAGAAAGTGGGCTCGCAACATCAAATGTGGGCACACTAAACTTAGATTGATTCATAGAGGCAATTTGTTGCTGTAAAGAAGAGACAGTTTGTGCAAGATTGTTAATGGTCGCTTCAGTCGAAGAATTCATATTGGATGTGTTAGATTGAGATGGAGGTGTTATGTTATTGAAAGAAGGTAGAGAGTAAGGTGGTGGGACTCTATGATAATTAGTCATAGGAGATGATTGGACAGGAGGAATACTACAAGGAGGAATGGAATGGTTAAATGAATTGCCCCCTTGCGTCATGTTCATTTGTGGTGATATAATAGGCACACTCATTGAAGGAATGAATGAAGAAGTCGGATTGAATGAAGGAAGAGGGTTAATTGAAGAAGAAGGGTTGCCCCCATGACTAGTAATCACGGGAGGAATGTCTTGTATAGAAGTAGCCATGATGTTTGATGTAAAGGTAGGTATACTAGCAATAGGAGTTGTCAAAGGAATAGAATGATTGACTTGAGTAGGAGGTTGTGTATAACCTAAATTTTCAGCACAACTTTTCATAGGCATCACATTCGAATCCACAATGTGTGCAATACCACGCAAAATGTCAATTCCATTCTTATCACTTTGAAGCATACGTTTTAGACCCTCAATTAAAGGAAGAGCTTGACTATCAGGGTATTCTTGAGACATCCATTGTCGAAAATTGTCAAATTGGTTATCCAATTTCGAAAGTTGTTCTTCAGAAACCTCATGGAGAGCTTCTTCATCATTAGGAGGATTAGAGGAATTACCCATGTCCTTGTTAAAAAGGCTATTCAAATTAGGTTCCATCTCCTCAGTAGTTAAACCTTGGAAAGACTTAATTCTACGGCTTCGTCTAACGGGAATAGCGTAAGTAGGGCTTATTGTTGTAAAACTCATGCACTAGAAAGAGAGAGAAGATTTTGAATTTAGAGGTAGCAATTTTCAGTAAAATTAGCCAATCTTCTGGATTTAAGCTGTTAAATGCAATCACAACAGTCTCCTGAAATTTCGGAAAAAATGCCCGGGACCGTGGTGCCCGGAGTGCAACATGGTCCTTGCAACTTTTTTTGAAAAAAGGTATGATGATTTTAGAGCTAATCTGAAAAAATTGAGTGATTTTACGATCTGTAGATAGGCCAAATTAAAGTTGTAATCTCAAAATTGAACCCTATCAAGATTGTCGAAAAATGCAAAATTTGAATTTTGAAAAAGAGAGGGAAACTTGAAATTTTGAATTTTATGATTTTAGAGGGAATGTCAAGAGCAATGCAAATTTTGAATTTTGAAAATTGACTCAATTTCACGCAAAATTCAATTTTGAAAGCGGAAATCAAAGTTGTTGTAATTAAGCACTTAATTTCAAAAGTCACAAAATGCAAGAATTTGAATAAAGCACTGAAATTTTTAATGAATGATAACACACTTTTCAGATTTAGGACAGTAAGAACACAATTTTGACACAAAATTTCAATTTCAATGATTTTTAAATGTTTAGAAGCCTTAATCCAAGCAATCACAAGACCAACTTTGACTGTTATTTTGAAGGTGTTAAAATTGATAAAATCAGCCAAAATTCTGGATTTTAGTAGGAAAATACAGTAAGATCTCGCTCCCGAAATTTCGGAAAAAATGTCGGGGACGATGGCGCTCGGCGCCACGGTCCTCGCAACTTTTTTCCAAATTTTCAGGGATGAAAGATATTGTGATTTTATTGCGGAATCCAAAGTTACAGCTGATTTGGAGATGTTTTGATCAGTGAAATTGTCGGACAAAGGTTGAATCAAGAGGGTTTCAAAAATTAGGGTTTTGACATTTAACCACTTAATTTTCAGAATTAAAGCACAAATATGAATTGAAAATTTGTAATAGAAGGGCAGATCTGAAACAGGCATTAACATTTAGACATTTCGTAGGTTCAATTACTAAAAAGAAAATTTAGGGTTTTTATGCAATCACCTCTAAAATTTTGCAAAAGATCAAACATGGAAATGTAATCAATTTTTTCAGATCTAAGCATGAAAAATCAGAAAGGATGTTCACGTCGGGTTCACCAAAATGTAAAGCGGAAAATCGCGATCGAACCCTAGTTGTTCTCCCCTCTTCCAACTCCGAGGAGAGAGAAGGGAGGTTCGCTAGGATTCGATGGTTTTCACTTAGGGGAGAGACTTTACATTCAAAAGAGGGGTTGAAGCCCACAAGATCCAATCCCACGCAATGCAAGATTGGATGCTAAATGTGTTTCAAGGGTTAAGACAGCAAGGCTACCCTCTTTCGTAAAGAATGTTGATAGGAGAATTAAGCTAAGCATGCATAGAAAGTGATAAAGATTCGCTTATAAACTGAGATAGGAATACAGTATGAAGCTGCGGACCTGGAATTAGCAGTAAAATGTCGATACAGCGCTGTCCTGCAAATTTGAGCAAAAGTTGTCGAGACAATGGCGCCCGGTGCCACGGTCCTCCGAAAAATCCGCGAAACGAAGGGGGATCTGTTCGTCTCTGCACAAGGATTCCAGATCTTCAATTTCAGCCGTGTACCTGCAACCTACACACAGAAAAGTGAAGACGATTGGGGGGTTAGGGATTAGGGGTTTGCCTTTAGGTCAAACCCCGGTTTTGGAATTAACCAAGAAATGAGCAAGTGCTGTAAATGTAAATGTATGTAAAACAAGTACTAATACCTTGTTCTAAGGATGTTTGTATCCTTATGTGCGAAGGTTTAGATGTTGTATGTTGTATGTTGTAGCATGTAGTATGTGATCTCCTCTTCAATGGTTGAATCCTTGACTTGAATGCAACACTTAGCCTTGAATGGAGACTTGAAATGATCAATTGCTTGAAGGAATGCTTGAATGCTTGAATGCTTGAGTATAGTTTCCATGCTTTTACATATATCCCCTTCATGCCAAATGAGAGAGAAAAATGTAGTTTATATACTTGTCATTTAGGGCTGATAGACTGATTTTCCCGACCTTAGGCCGACCAGGAAAGTTAATTTCCAATTTGCAAACAAAAAGACCCGAGACCCCTTAGGAGACCGGGCCCAAAATAGGACCCAGGGACCAGGGCGCTGGGCGCCATGGTCCTGGGGACCAGGGCGCTAGGCGCTCTGGTCCCATCTCCCGGGACAGTAGGGTGCAAGGAGGTTCAGGCCAAGGTGCTTGAAAAATGCAGTTTTCAGTGTCGTGAGCAAGTTTCAAGGTCTCCATTTAGGTTGCGTGTTGCGTCGCCATCGTGAAGACTGAAATGCAGTCGAAATTGCAAGTGTCACAATTTTAGGATGCTACAATGAGTAATCTGGGTATGGAACATTGGAATGTTGGTAAATGGATTCTTCGGTATTTGAAAGGAACTACTATGAAGGCATTATGTTTCAAAGGATCTAATGTTGCTCTTAGTGGATTTGTTGACTCTAATCTAGCAGGTGATATTGATTCACAGAGGAGTACTAAAAGGTATGTTTTTACTATAGGGGGAACTACAGTCAATTGGATTTCTAGGCTGCAAAAGGTTGTTGCACTTTCAACCACTGAAGCTGAGTATGTTGCTACTACAGAAGCTAGCAAGCAGATGATTTGGTTACAATGTTTTCTGGAGGAATTGGGTTAGACATAGGAGGATCACCCATTGTATACCAATAGCCAAAGTGACATTCATCTTGCGAAGAACTCTGCTTTTCATTCAAGGACAAAGCACATTCAGCTCAGGTACCACTTCATCCGGACTGTTTTGGAGGAGGTTCAGTTACGACTTGAGAAGATTCACACAAGTGAGAATCTTGTCAATATGTTCATGAAGGCAGTTCTACAGGAGAAGCTGATTTCTTCATCAATTTTTGTTGGTCTTCTTGATTGATAATTGTGGAATTTATACCAGTCAAGTCCAAGTGTTTTATCCAGCAGATGCTGCAAGTACAGTGGTGTCGTCTAGTATCAGTCTCCAAGTGGGAGATTGTTTGGTGTGGAACTTGATCAGTCTCCAAGTGGGAGATTGTTGATATGTGGTGCCTGATCAGCAAAGCACTGTACACTCAGCATGTATCCTTGTTGTGGTCTGGGGCTGGGCTAGGCCCCGGGAACACGGGCGGTAGCCCGTGGTGGGGGTTCGAGGGTGGTAACCCCTGAGAAATTTTTTTTGGATGTTTTTGTTGATGAAAACCGAACTTGTAATAAAACCCTAAAAAGGCCAACTTTTTTTGGTGCCTTAAAAATGCATGTTATAAGCGGTTGGGATGCTCAAGGCATTGTGATGTTGATGTACTATTTTTGCTGGATAATAAGAAAGATTAGATGACTATGTATGGTGGACATAACCCATTGTTGTCATTTTTGATGATTATATTGTGATTGTCATTCATGGACACACACTTGCTATGAGATCATGTTTTGTATGTATGAGTTAAAGCTCAACCAGTATTTGTTCCAATCAGTATGATGTATTGTAGTCCTTAGACTATCGATGTTTTGCAGAAAGTGTTTACCGATCTGAAGCGGTATGAAGACCCCAAGTGGCTCGAGGATCTCAAGTAGTATGAAGGAACGAAGTGGCACAACTCATATTTACCAGTCTTAATTTTGACAAACCGGTAACCGCTATTTTTCTTAAACCAGTATTCTGTATGAACCGGTAATATTCAGTGATAAGTTACCAACTTGCATTTTGTGATGAGTTACCATCCACCAATTGTTTGGTGGTGCCGACACTTTAACGATGTTTTTTGTGTCGTGTTACAGAATATGTCTAGATGCATTGAACCTAAGAAATTTTATTGTAATCCTATTGGACCGACATGAAATCAGATTCCTTTATAAGGACATCATATCTAGGGTTTTAGGTTGTTGCTAGGGTTTAAGGTGGTTGAAGAGTTATTTTTGTAAGTGAGAACATAGAATAGAAGTTCATGTCTGTGAGAGAAAGTATAGTGTGAATGTGTTGAATACTGAAGTAATGCTGGAATGCATTAGGAACGAGTTGTCAAGGATCTAACCAAGCAATCTGTGCTATTTGCTAGATCACTCACTTTTTGATTACTCACATCTTCAACAAGTCTAAAGCCCTTAAGCGGGTAGCCCCAAAAATCCTTTTGTAAATCCTCTAACAAGGTGGTTCACATCTGTGTATCTAAAATCCTCTAGCAAGGTAGTCTTTAATTGGACTTATCTCCTAATAGAGATTGAGATTCCTAATAGGATCTATTCTGGTAAAGAATATTGTATGACCTTAACCGATCTGGTTCCTATTCTGTAGATAGTTACTTGTGAGTTTCATCTCATCATGGTTTTTCCCGTTTGGGTTTCCACATCAAAATCTCGTGTTATGGTGTTTGTGCTTCTATGGGTGAATGCATTATTTGCTATTTGATTTACATGTGTGCTAACCGGTTTGTCTGCTAAAATATTTTACCGGTTTACTGCTAGACTAGTAAAGTGTTTGAGTACAGTGATTTTTGGTTTATTAATTCACCCCCCTCCCCTCATAGTATTCATCAATTGGTATAATAGCCAATCTTTCTATAAGTTTAACCACTTGGAAAGAGATATGGAGGAATACACTGTGAAGGAACTTACTCATCGGCTCACTTAGTCTGAGCAAGCCTATGATGATCTTATGGTCAAATATAAGGCCTCTCAAGCAAAAAGGAGAGAACATGCTGAAAAACTGATGGAGCTATTTGAAAATAGTTCTTTTGATGAAGCGGACATGGAAGCCTTGATTCAAGAAGTAGAAAAACTGAATGAATCCAATTCCAACCTAAAAAGGGAGTTGGAAGGACTAACTATTTGAATGTGCCAAGAGCTTGAGAACCAGAGGAAAGATGAAGATCTGGCAAAAGACAAAGATCATGAAATCTCAAAGCTGAAGCAAGAGATCAGTGCCCTAACTACTCAACTCCATGCGAGCAGAGTGGAAAAGGAAGACATGCAAGGAGAACTGAACATAGCCATCTCTGAGAATGCAAACTTGATAGAAACAAATGCTGCTATTTCCAAAGAACTCTCTGAGTCAAAGGAAATACTTGCTAAGTTTAACAAGAGTACTGTTAAGCTAGAGCAAAAGCTTGAATCGACCAAACTTGTCAAGAATACTGATGGACTTGGTTACTCCGGTCATGAGGAAGGTGAGACCTCTTGTGCAAATGCTAAAGTATCAAAGAAACAACCGACATCAAAGGATAAAGGTAAGCAAAAGTTCAAATCTATTTTCTTTAACTTTCTTAAAGAAGGACATACTGCCAATGTATGTAGGAGCAAAGCCTACAACAATTTTCCTTACTTTATAAGCAATGTACCTAGATCCAATAAGTTCAATGGTAATTGTTATGTATGCAACAAGTTTGGGCATAGAGCATCTGAATGTAGGTCTATTATGAACAACACTGGAAGATATCCTCAGAGGACTCAAGGAGTTGGTCCAGAACCTTTTGTGAACCGGAATCACAACCGGTTTAATACCTTTAATCATTAGTTAGAAAGCGGTGGCTATCAAGCGGCAACCAGATGGAGAGCAAATTGTTTGATCTGACATTGTCATGGTCACACTACTGCAACATGTAGGAGGAAGAATGGTAACATGAATAATGGACCTTGGAGAGCACCTGGAATGGTTTGCTATCATTGCAACAAACCGGGTCATATTGCCAAATTCTACCGAATAAGAAAGAACATATCGGATGACATACCAATCACTCCGAAAGGAAAGATTGATATTGAAACTATTCAAGTGGGTATGAATAAAACCTGGAAAAAGAAACCAGGAGTGTTGCAAGAAGAACCAGTTTCTGCACCTAGTGTGGAACCCATGGAACCGGCAAACTAAGCATCAGAAAAGCATAGGGGGAGCAAATGGCAAAATACTTTGAACCCCTGGTTTACACCGGTAAAAGACCTTAACCAGCATGAGATACCTATTGTATACAGGAAAAGCGGGCTAATAGAACTCAATATGTGAAAAACAAAGCTCTAGGGAGCCTTGCTCACACACCCACATGACTTCTTGGTGCAAGCTACGGAGTCATGAAGTATGACTCAGCTTCCCAAGGATGGTTCCATGGTTCTCTATCTTGCATGGTCCCTCAAACCAATGTTTTTGCTCTCAGATCACTGAGAAAAATGGTTTAGGGATGACAAATGCAAGAATGAGGGATGCCTTTGTTGATTTTAAGATGAGATGCATCCTAAGCTATGCATGATGCTACAAATGCAATAAACTAGCTATAAGATGACAAGGTTAGTAAACTAGACTATCCTAGCATACTATATTAGTTCATGATTTAAGCTAAATGATAAGGAACATACTCTAAATTAGCATATTTAGATTAATTCTTGTTTAAAAGAGAAGCTAAATGATTGAGCATAAAATGAGATATGAAAGCTTGAATGGATTTAAGTATAAGTGTGATGCTAAAGACTTGGATGATGAAAATGGAGGAATGAGAGCTCTATTTATAGCAAAAATAGGGCAATGGATGGTCAGGGTTGAAAGAGTTAATCAAGGGCCAAGTTTGAAAGTTGGAAATCCATGTTTGCAATTGGCACCAATGAAATGGTGACAATTGTCAACATAAGGTTGGTTGAGAGGAGATGTAAGAAGCATTAAATGTTTGAGAAGACCTCATGGTTACCCTAGGGGTTAAGGGTTAAGGTTAAGTTAGGGTTATCCATTGGATAAAGCTTTTACCCAAAGGATAAACTCTTGTGCGAAGGTTCAAGGATAACCATGGTCAAAGAAATAAATGCTTGATAAGACCCTTGGGTTAGATGGAGGTTGAGTTTATGGAAATTCTTTAACCATGTAAGAGGGTTGAGTTAACCATTAATGGTTATGAAGACTTTGGGGATAAATTTGTAAGAGTCCTTCCAAATTTGGGGGCATTTAACAAGTTAGCTTGTTGAAAGGATAAAGGCTTTAATGCAATTTGAAGACTTTGCTCCAATTTTGAGAAGTGACCTCCTCAAATTTAGGGAAAAGGGATAATGGATGGGTTTGGGTTAATTAATTAGGTTTAGAAGAATCTAGAAGAGGTTAGAAAGAGGGTTAGGATGCAAGTGGGAGGTGTAGGATTTTGCAAGTGGGTGAGGGAAAATAGGTTTTAATTCAATTTAATTCAATTTGGTTGTAATTAAATAAATTAGATTTATTTAATTTAGGATAACTATTTTAATTAAATTTAAATTTAATTAAAAAGTGGACAGGGGCTTTAATTGAATAAAATGAATTTATCCTATTAAATGGTATAGTGAATTTAATTGAGTAATTTACTTAATTAAATAGAGGAATGCAAGTTATTTAATTAAATTAGATTTAATTAAATAGAGAAATGAACATAAAATATTCATTTAGGAATATGGTCATTTTTATACGTCTACATTTTGCCCCTCTTTGAAGTGACGTGTGTGCACATGTTATTTCAAAGAAAATGATGTGTTGTTGCAATTTTATGATCGATGTCATTTTTATTATTTATATGTCGTGCCCCAGATTTGATGTGTGATGCCCCAGATTTGATAAATGATGTTAATAATGCCCCCTCAGGAGATGAATCAAAATTTTGAAAAATTTGATTTGATTTGATAATTGCGTTTGCGGTGCAAAATTTTGGCTAGGGGAAACATTTAAATTGATTCATCTCCCGATAATTGACGTGTTTTAGGGTAT
Source organism: Cryptomeria japonica (assembly GCF_030272615.1). Classification (NCBI taxonomy): domain Eukaryota; kingdom Viridiplantae; phylum Streptophyta; class Pinopsida; order Cupressales; family Cupressaceae; genus Cryptomeria; species Cryptomeria japonica. The sequence goes on from NC_081412.1 coordinate 644,525,252, forward strand.
GAAGGAGACCGCAAGAAAATTACATGCTCATTTCCCTAACCCCAATTTCATTTTTCCCTATAAAAGGGGGAAAAGTGCTTTGTTTTGTTTTATTTGTGCTTGTTGACTTTGGAGAAAGAGACTTTTGGAGAGAAGACAAAATGCCTATTCCTTATTCCACGCATCGATTTGAGCGCGTTCAGAGGCATCGGAGACCTGCCACATATGGACCGCCAGTAAGTCAACCCTTTTGACCCCTTTTTTATTTTGAATTTGATCATTTTTAGTTAGTTTTTTATTTTTGAAATTTGATTTTAACGTTTTAGCGTGTAGGGGTCTTCGTTTAGCGCATATAATAAATTAGGCAGTGCATAGGGTATTAATTTAGGGTAGCGTCCGAAAATGAATAGGTTAGCGCATGAAAGTTTTAGGTTAGCGCATGGTCTTGGGTTAGCGCATGATGAACATAGGGTAGTGCGTTGGGTTAAAAAGGTAGCTCATAGGTCAGACCTAGCACATAGGGTCCACAGGGGGTCGCATGGGTATGGGGATGTAGCACGTAGGTTAGACCTAGCACATAGGGTTAAATAAGTAGTGCAAGCATGGGATAGGTTAGCGCATAGATCAGTTTTAGCACTTAGGGTAGGTTGGGTGGTGCATGGAGAAAAAAGGATAGCGCGTAGTGTTAGTCTAGCACATAGGGTAGACATAATAGTGCGTGGAGAAAATAGGGTAGCGCATGGGTCTATTTTAGCGCATAGCCAAGTTAAATTAGCGCATGGAATGGGTTTTGCAAGTTTTAGTGATTTTTGAATGTGAAAGTTTTCATAGGAAAAAGTCAGTTTTGCCTGTGGAGGTGGATTTTTGCCATTTTGCTCGGTCTTTTGTCATGTTTTTATTAATGTGTCCAATATGAGTGTTGATATAACTTTGATTTGTTCAAGTTATTGATGTAGATATTAATGTGTTATTTTGATCGAACCATGATTTGATTTGCACTGTTTCAAATTCAATGTGTGGAGCCTGATTTGTGTTACAAGCTGATATGGGTTGGAAACTTGAGTTGTTTGACAAGTTTTGATATGGGTGGGAAACTTGAGTTGTTTTACAAGTTTAGGTGATGTGGACACTTGAGTTGTTTTACAAGTTTTGATATGGTTTTTGAAAACTTGAGTTGTGTTACAAGTTGATATGGAATGATATGATGTGGAACTTGATTAGATTTTGCAAATTATTTCATGTTTTTTATGTGATTTTGATATCTTTGTTTTGATGTGGACACTGATATTGAACTCATTTTGCATTTTGACAGGAGCGATTGGGAGTGGTGCAGTCGCGGGAGTGGTTCCCTAGACCTTGGGCATTGATACCACAGTTAGCACAAGCTGACCTAGATGTGATTGAGAGATGGAGCTTATCATCCTTGTTTTACATGTCTCGGTTCACTGTGAACTAGGGTTTACTTACAGCACTCGCTGAGAGGTGGTACAGTAATATGAACACCTTTCACTTTGCTACCGGTGAGATGACAATCACTCCAGAGGACTTTTATAGGATCTTACAGATTCCCATAGTAGGTACTTGATTGTCGTATCAGCAGATGGAGGAGGGTCGTACTAAGGTGCTACGATGCATTTTCCATGGTGAGACAGTATGTGGGTATGAGATCCCATGGCAAGAGTTCCTGGACCTAGACTATGTGCCTCTCCCGTCAGTACTAGCAAGGTTCATTGGTTGATTCCTTTGTCCTGATCATAGGTCAAAGGGATTCTCTATGGGTTGGGGATTGGTTCTCAAGGAGATGGTGACCCAAGGCCACAAGTTTTTTTGGGGATCAGCCATGTTAGCCCACTTGTACAGGGACCTTCATGAGGTTGTGTATCTAGGTTATGACAGTTTGTCAGTTGGCGTGACACTTTTACAGGTATGGTGCTGGGAGCACATTCCAGCAGCGAGACCACTGGTGGACAGAGACAGGCCTGTTGGGCGGGCATATGCTCATGGTTACAGGGGTCTAGTTGTCCAGCGTAAGCTGGGCAAACTGGAGCACTGGAGGAGGGTTCTAGATGATATAGATACGATCATCTAGCAACCATATATAGATTGTGAGGTCTGGGCAGAGGATGGGCTAGAGATGCCTTTTGTGTTTATGAGCTGATTTTTGATAGGGCGAACACCCTTTGTGATAGAGATATTTCAGGTTGGCAGGGTTTTGAGGCAGTATGATCAGCAGCAAGGTATACCATAGGGGACCTGCTTGTATGCGCGTTGAAGACAGGATGTACCTTATTAGGGTCCTACCATTGATAGCGGAGTAGTTGTAGAGGAGTTCTCCAGCTTAGCGGGTCAGATATAGGACTATGCTCCCAAGATATTAGATCCAGGGATGACCCATGAGTTTGTTGGTTTGTTTGCAGCACGTGCTATTACCAGGATATCAGATCCTGAGGAGATGCAACTGGCCTTTGATGATGATGAGGAGGATGTTGGGGGAGATGATGATGATGGAGATGATGGAGGCAGAGGTAGACAATAGGGGAGAGGATATTGGGGGAGGAGAGGAGACAGGGGTAGAGATGGGGGAGGTTGGGTGGAGAGAGCAATTCGATGAGCTGTGATGGACAGGGGGAGAGGAGGGTTGGCGATTGGTGCTGGGAGGAGGAGAGAGTGGGAGAGGTGATGGCAGCGGTGGGAGAGATGGATGAGTGGAGACGGCCAGTGCAGAGGAGGAGGACTGATGAGTTACCGCCACCAGCACCCAGGACAAGCAGAGGGATAGGGAATACCCCTTCACAGGTGCCCCTACGAGTCTGAGTCTCGACACATGTGGAGGATGCTCAGATCAGGACCCTGTAGTTGACAATTCAGTAGTTGCAGGCATAGCTATTAATGCAGCAGCATTAGATTACTCAGTTGACTCTATAGTGAGATACAGAGATAGAGCGGCACGGTCGAGCGGAGGAGCTGGTAGATAGTATTTAGAGAGCAGCTGCAGGGGGCCTGATGAGAGATATCATGAGAGAGCTATCTTCGAGAGTGAGGGAGGCAGAGTATGATAGACACCATTATGAGGATGTCGTGCCGAGGGAGCATAGAGTGCAGAGCTTCACGCAGGCAAGATCGAGTCGATCTCAAGAGACTGGGACACAGTTAGAGAGAAGAGGCGTGATGGGGCCCTCGAGACAGGATCCTCCTGGAGATCCAGGAGCTGGGACATTAGCAGTGAGACCATCCCCCTCAGGAGATAGTCATACTTGAGAGACGATGTCTCTATTATATTTTTAGGTAATTGTTTTGTACTAGGCACAGACATGATAGATTTTGTACATTTGGATCATTTTATATATATATATATATAGATGACACCATTTTCCTTGATCATGTGATGTGTTTATGGATGCATGTTCGATATTCTCTTTCTTTACTTGATGATGATGCAATGCTTAGATAGATGATCTGATGCATGATGTATGCTTTGATATCTTGTGAGATGTATCTTGAAAATGAGATGTATGATTTGATAATGATGTGAGATGTATATTGAAAATAAGATGTATGCTTTGATATGAAAAATGATATGCAATTACTTTTAAAATGATAAGCAACTATTTTAAAATGATATGCAACTAAAAATGATATGCAACTATTTTAAAATGATAAGCAACTATTTTAAAATGATATGCAACTAAAAATGATATGCAACTATTTTAAAATGATAAGCAACTATTTTAAAATGATATGCAACTATTTGTTTTTGGAGCATCCTCATTCTGCATTTGTCATCTTGATATAACCATATGTTATTTTTCTTTCGATATAGGTATCATCATTGAGCATTGATTTGGTTGGGATATGTTGAAAATTTATACAAGCATAATGGTATAATTGAACCATAATGACCTGAGAAAAATTTACATGATTTTTGATTTTGCAAGATAGCACAAGCGTCAAGGTATAATTGAACCAGGACGACCAGAGTGCGGATTGCATATAAACAGACAAGATTAAACCATTTGTATGCATAAAGTGGAATCATGTCTTCAGTGATATTCGGTGTATCACGTCTCAAGACAAGTATTTACACAATACAAGTGATTGCTTCACAAACAGAAGACTAAGAAAATATTGGATTTTCCCCATGATCTCTAGCTTTGAAGCATTTAGTGAGAAAATGTAGAGAATCCAATAATTTAAAAAGTTCAAATGCAAAAATAGTTAAGACTTTATGCAATAATGCAACATTTAGTACTTTAGAAAATCATCCATTTTAGCATGTTTGTGATTCTCATTTTAGCGATCCAATGTTTTGCTTTGCGTTGGAGTGAAGTTTTTGGTTGTTGGATGTGATGTTTCCGATTTTTTACAAATAGTCTTGATTGTCTTGAATGTGTTTGTAAGTTTTGACGATTTATTGCCCCTAGCTGAGTGTACCTCTTGATGCGGATGTGCAAGCCATGGTAAAATGTGGTGAGAGGATATATGGATAAGCCAGGATAGTGACTACGCTAAGTATGTCCTAACTAGATATTTGTTAAGTGTCGGGCGATGGCCGATAGTACTTTACTGCAAGTGTATAGATATAGATGAAGGAGCTATTCTTTCACAATAGCGCTTGTTACTAGGTTTTCACCAGTTTTTTTTATTGTACCTTTTTATTTGCTTTTTCTTTGATTTTTTGATTGATTTTTGCTTTTTCCATGCATTAGGCTACTTAAGTATAGTATTTCTTTAGATGAATGTTGTTAGTTGGTTTGTCAAGCACATCTCCTTCTAAGGTTGTAAGCTGATAAGCACCTGATCCATAGACTGATATGATGACATAGGGATCCAACCTAATCCATTTCCCTTTCTTTTCTCAATCTTGTTGATTTTTTGGATTTTCGTTGAGGACTAGGTCACCAAGCTTGAAGTTGCAAGGGATGACCTTGTGATTGTAGCTTCGGCACATGCGTTGCTGATATGCTTTTAGATGAGTGTAAGCATGCTGACGTCTTTCATCTAATAGTTCTAGTTCTTGTAGTCAGTTGACCCGATACTCTTCATCTAGAATTAAGCCTTTTAGAGATACTCTGAGAGATGGAATTTCTACTTCCAACGATAAAATAGCTTCGGATCCATAGACCAATGAGAAAGGTGTTGCTCATGTAGGTGTACAGATGCTGGTTCTATATGCCCAAAGTGCTGGATTGAGTTGTATATGCCAATCTTTGCCTGCATCATTTACCATTTTCTTGAGAATTTTCAGTATTGTTTTGTTGGATGCTTCTACTTGACCATTCCCCTAGGGGTAGTATGGTGTAAAGAACCGATGTTGTATTTTGAATTGCTCACATAGTTCTCAGACATCTTGGTTTTTGAATGGTCATCCATTATCAGTGATGATGGAACTTGGAATACCATATCTGTAGATTAGATAGTTTAGGATAAAAGACATAATTTGCTTTCCAGTTACTATGGTCATTGGGACTGCTTCTATCCACTTGGTAAAGTATTATGTTGTAGTTATAATGAACTTGTGTCCATTTGAAGATGAAGGATGAATTTTGCTGACCAAGTCTAGTCCCCACTGACAAAAGGGCCAGGATGTTGTAAATGGCTGCAGTATCAGATTGCCATGAATCTGGCATTTAGGACACTTCTTGGCGAAGTGGTAAGAATCTTTCTCCATTGTAGGCTAGTAGTATCCCATCCTTAGAAGCTTTTTAGCAAGAGTACTCCCACTTGAATGTGTTCCACAAATACCTGCATGAAGCTCGTGTAAAGTGAAATTTGAATCATTACGATCAAGGCAACAAAGAAGAGTACCATCTAGACCTCAATGGTATAAAGTATTAGCAGTAAGAGTATACTGGGCAGCTTGGTGGATAAAATTACATTTTTGATTATGGGATAAGTCAATGGGTAGGATATTGTTCTTTAGATAATCATATATTAGTCCATATAAAGGTGAATCCGAACCAGTTAAGGCATAGACAACATGGGATTCAGAGTGGTCATAAGCTGGGGAGAACAGTTGCTCTACTAGGAACTTGTAACGACTTTGTTGCTCTGGAATTTGTAGTAATGAAGTGATAGTATCCATTGCATCGACTGCTTTGTTGTTCAACCTCGGTATTTGCTTGAAGGTGATGTGTACAAAATACTATTTGAAGTCATCCACCATTCGCTTGTAAGGGAGTAGCTTGTCATCCTTTGTCTGATAGTCATTATTGATTTGATTGATGACTAGTTGTGAATCTCCATATACCATTAACTCTATGATTTTCCATTCTACGGCCATTTTGATGCCTATAACCAATGCCTCATATTCAGCCACATTATTTGTGCATGGGAACATAAGCCGGTATAACCTTGGTATGGTATGCCCTTCAGGAGTGATGAATAGAATGCCAGCACCTGAACCATGTTGTGTGTAGGATCTATCAAAGTATAGGGTCCATTGTGTGGTAGAAATAGAAAGAACATCCCTATCCGAAAATTCAATCTCCATAGTTTGTTTTCCTGGTAGCGGTGCTTCGGCTAGTTGATCTGCAATTGCTTGTCCTTTGATGGCTCTTCTTTCTGTATATTGGATGTCAAATTCACTGAGAATCATGACCCATTTAGCCAACCGGCCGGTAAGAGCTACCTTGCTGAGTAGATATTTGAGAGGATCAATTTTTGCCACTAGCTTAATTGTGTGTGCTAGCATATAATGTTGGAACTTTTGAGATGCGAAGACTACTGTTAGACAAGCCTTGTCAATGAATGTATAGTTGAGTTCATATCCATTCAGTGTCCTACTAATGTAGTAGATGGGTCATTCCTTTCCTTGTTGATCTTCTTGTGCTAACAATGCCCCCAGTGATATATCTGTTGTTGAGATATCTAGAATAAGGGGCTTTCCTACGACCAGTGGTACTAGAACTGGTGGGTTCATCAGATACTATTTGATTTGATAAAAGGATTCTGCACACTTGGCCTCCCATCTGAAAGGTACATTCTTATGGAGAAAATGATTGAATGGTAGACTTTTATCAGCTAGTTGAGCAATGAATCACCTGATTGATTGGAGTCACCCTTGTAGGGATCTGAGCTGACTGATATTCTTTGGTGGTGGCATCTCCATAATGGCTTGTACCTTTGCTAGATCTACTTCAATACCTTTAGCTGAGATGATGTAGCCTAATAACTTGCCTGATGTAACCTTGAAGACACACTTCTTAGGGTTGAGCCTGACTTGGAATTTCTCCAATCGATCAAAGATCTTTGTTAGGATGCTGAGATGTTCTGCTATGGTGAAGGATTTAGCTAGTAAATCATCCACATAGTCTTCCATGAAGGTATGCATCATATCATGAAAGATTGTTGTCATTTATCTTTGATAGGTAGCCCCTGCATTTTTTAAGCCAAAAGGCATAACATTCCAACAGTATGTTCCCCAAGGACAGGTGAATGCTATTTTATCTTGATCCTCTGGGGCTATTTTTATCTGATTATAGCTTGAGAAACCGTCCATTAGTGAGAGCATTGCATGGCCTGTTGTGAGGTCTACAATTATGTCGATACTGGGCAAAGGAAAGTCATCTTTTGGACAGGCTTTGTTGACATCTCTGAAATCAGTGCAGATTCTGATACTACCGTCTGGTTTTGATACTGGCACTATGTTGGAGATCCATTCTACATAGTCAATTGGTTGGATGAATCTGACATCTAATAGTTTCTTCAATTTAGCTTTGACCATGAGTACCACCTGTGGATTCATCTTTCATAGTTTTTGCTTGACTGGCTTAACTCCTGGAGAGATGGACAAGTGATGCATGATTAAGTGTGGATCAATTCCAGGCATATATGCATATGACCAAGCAAAGTTAATTTGCTTTTCTTTAAAAAAGGTGAGGAATGCCGATCTTTCCTCCTCTATTAGAGATTCTGCTAGGTGTATGTTTTTGATTGCTTCTATGGTACCAATGTTGATTGATTGAGTGGGCTCAATCAATATGGGTGATTGCTCATGAAAATGTTCAGGAAGAGTGTCAAGTCTCCCATCTTTAGGTGCCTTAAAAAAGTTTTCAGCCTTAGATGCATCCTTTATTTTTACTTTTTTGTGATCTAGAGCTGCCATTGACTGGTTTTTAGCATCAGATCTTTTATTTGGTTCATTTTTGCGACTAAGAGACTTGGCACTCCCTGGTTTGCAGACATCATTACTTTGTTCACTGGTAGAGCCTATTTCCTGGTTAACAGTACATAGGTAATGGAAAATAGATTCATCATCTGGGAAAATTGGTATATCATGTATTTCGGGTTCATCCTGGTCAATGAGGTCGGGAAAGACAAGTGGTAAGGAATCATTTGGTGGATCAAGTTTTGCTACTATAAGTGTTAAGATAGAGATTTCATCGTGATGGGTCTTGGTTTCAAAGAAGTCAAGGATTTTGTCGAGGTCTTCAATGGTATTATCTTTCGTATAGACTTGTTCATAATGTTTTTATTCACTTTCCTTGGCATCATAGATATTCTGCAGTCCAAATTCAAGAGGTCTATCTTCTACGTTATGTTCTTCCTGACAAAGGGATATGGTACCAGTATTGTCAGTGATATCTGCAGTAGCATTTGAGCATCTACCCCATTCATATTCATTGGAATCAGTCTCTGAGGCATCATCCTAGATTCTATCAGTGTTGTAAACAGGTATGTTGTAGGGTGAAAATAGATCTTTGATGATTGATACCAGTTTGATAGTCTTTGTTGATTTGGTGTCAGATCTTGCTTCTACTTTCTGTATTTGTTCATAGATTGTGCCTCCTTAGAGAGGAATAACGGTATTAGGAGATGTTTCTATTGGTTTTTGAGATATTGGTGTTTGAATATGAGCTACTACTATAGATATGGCCTTCTTGTGGCTTAGAAGTTTTTCCTAGTGTTGCTTTTGTTCTTGACGTTCACATGCCTTGTGGATTGTTTCTGCTGACTCAAATAGTGCTTCCTGCCAGGATTCTTCTTTGTATTTCTTCTTTGCTTTCCATTCAGGTTTTGGAGTTATGCGTGGTGTACTTCTTAATAGGGAAGTGAGTTTACAACCCAATCCTATTTTGTCTCTACTGGGTTGTGAAGGAAGATCTATGGGTTCATTGACTCCTTCTTTGTGTTTTCCAATAGGTCCTTTACCGTCATATCCCATTTGCTGCATGATTAAGTAGCCCTTTCCATATAGGTGTGTTGGTAGAACTATATCCAAAGTAGCTGCTCTATTATCTTCTTCCTCATCTTTGTATAACCAGCTAACAATGTCTTTCTCTTCTTATTCATGTGCTAGAGTGCATAGTTAGATGAAGGTACCATCAAATTTGGTGATGGGCTGAGTTACCTGAAGGGTTGATGTAATAGGCAATCCATGAGATCTGGGTGATGTTGGTAATTTGGCCAAACACATGGGTTCCAAAGAGTATTCTCCCATACCTTGTTCTCTGATTTGCATTTTCTGCTTGAAATCTCTAGGTAATGATTCAGGCTTTGCCGTCTGTAGATCTAATGTTGAGGATCTTTGTTTTTCCCTATTATGAGGAACCAAACTATCTTGGGCTGCCCCCATTGCATTAGAATGTTGAAATGGATTGTGATCAGTAGATATGGAGACCTCTTGTCCATTATAGGGAAATTTGACACACTGGTGATACGTAGAAGGCACTGCTTGCATTTCATGTATCGAGGGTTGACCTAATAAAATATTGTAGGTGAGGTCTATGTCTAAGACCTAACACATAGTATCCTTTTGCACTAGTACAACTTGAATGGGTGACATCACAGTTCCTTTAGATGACCTTTCCTCATCATCATAGGCCTTTATGGTATTCTTTTTACGGGGATCAATAGACTCCTCTGAGAAGCCTAAGACACGGATAAGTTTTAAGGTACATATATTAAGTCCAGCTCCTCCATCTATTAAGACTCTTTTTACTCGGTGTTTATAAATGATGACTTCAATATGGAGAGGAGTGTTATGTAGATGACTCAAGGAAGTATTATCATGCTCTGAGAAGGTGAGATTATGAGGCCCTATCATATGAGTGACCATGGCTTGAAATCTATCTGCATCCAGATCTTGAGGTACATTTGTTTCCAATAGCGCTTGCTCCAATATGTTTTTGTGTTTGGTGATAGTTTCAGTAGTTCTAGTATAGATATCTGAGCCAGAGTTGTGCATAGTTGGCTGACTAAATCACATTGGATTTTTGGTGTAGTGGTTGTAGGCATGGTATGTCCCTTCAAGACATATTTCTGAGCTCTCATTGTTACATTGATGGATTCATGATCATGTTGGTCTCAGATTGTGATGACATTTACCTGATGGTCTTCAGCTGATATGTGATTGATGGTGTTATTGTAGATGTGGTTGATATGAGCTCCACGTGTATCATTTGAGGTTGAAGCTCCATCTTTGTTGTAGTTTGGAAGAGGATTTTTAAAGGCTCTGTGGTCACCATTTATTTTGAGACCATCTACCATTAAGTCACCCTGATCAATCATGTCTTCAACAATGTTTTTCAATCTCATGCAATCGTTCGTTCGATGACCTTTGTTACGATGAAAATCACAATAATGTTAGTCATTCCTCCAAGGTGGTTTGATTTGGGGTTCATAGTTGCTTGTTGCAAGCAATGAGAGAATCTTGTTTGCCAGAAGCTCTCTGAATGTTGACTCTAGTGATTGTCCTAGTGGTGTGAAGACACATTTTTGGAAATTGTTATTGTTGTCGCGTGAATTGTTACTAGGTCCCTGATTTGTGGTTTTGTTTTGAGTATCGTGGGTGTTGTTTGCATTGGGTTGACCTTGATTGATATTCGTTGCATAGGTGTTAGCGTTTGGACTAGCACCTTTAGGATTCTTTGTAGCTTGAGGATTTTTGGATAATGCGAGCACTGGTTGTTTAGATTTTGGATCATGTGATTCATTGTTGCTTTCATTTTTGTTTTGAATCCAGAATCTAGACTTGTCTAAGTTGCTATTGTTTTGGTTATTGTAGTTTGATGAATTTGTTCCTTCTTTGAAGAATTTGAGCATTCCCTTTTTGACACATTCTTCCTCTACTTGAATGTCATTTTCAATCAATTTAGCAAAAGACGGTATTCATTGGAGTTTGAGCCTGTAACTCATCTCACCATTCAAGTTGTCGATGAAAATTTTCATTTTCTCTTTTTTAGGAATGTCGCGAGGATATCATGACACCATATGTCGCCAGCGTTGAAGGAATATCATGAATGTTTCATTATTCTTTTGTTTGGTGTTGTAGATGTCTAGCATGGTTATAGCATGTTGAATGTTATAGGAATATTGTGTTATGAACTTGTTAACCAATTCATCAAACAATTTGACAAGCGGTGTAATTTTGGATAACCATTCCATTGTTTGTCCTCCCAAGCTTCTTGGGAATAACCTCATCATATAGGTGTCATCATGAGCAAATTCAAGACTCATGGTACAAAATTCTTTGACATGATCATGGGGATCACTTTTTCCATCGTATTTGTCAAATTTAGGTACGTCTGAGTTCGGAGGAAAAGGGACCATGTGCAATCTTTTGTCAAAGGGATAAGGACAAATTTTGTTTAAAGAGTACCGCACTGTTGTCCCTTGTTGCATGTCTTGCATTTGTCTTTGTAACATTTGCATTTGTTGAGTAAGGGTAACCAAAGGCGCATTGTTTTGCTGAGGGAAAAGTTATTCCCTTGTATTGATCCTGGGTTGAAACGATGTATGGAATGGTATGTTTTGCTCAGGAATGTTTTGCCTTGGTGTATGTTGCTCCGGTATGTTTTGTTCAGGGATATCTTGTTCAGGGTCGCGTGCTTCCCCTTCTCATTGTCATTCTTGATATTCGTAATGTTGAGGTCTTGTTCTGAAAATATCTGAGTCAAGGTCTTCAGGAAGTTTGATTCCTTTTCTTGTGAGCATGAGCAAGTATTTTTCTTTGTCATTTTCCATGAGCCTTTCTACAAGCTTTTGGAATGAAGCACTTTCCTGACATTCCTGAAGAAGTTCTTTAGAAATTTCAGTATCCTCTAGGTGTGGACCTTCAAAAGGATTTGACAACCTTCGATTCATACTAGATTCTGCTTGTGCCTCACTTTGTTTGTTTTGAGAGCGAGTAACAGGCATTTTAGTAGAAACTTTCTATGATGAAAGGGACAAATTCCTCTCGATATGTCACTCGAGAGTTGGTGGTTCAAGCCAGGGTGTGCTGTAAGTGATGCACTTGTCAGGCAAGAATGTCAGATTGATCTTTCCTCCATGGTTTATGATTTGATTAAATGCGAATTTTTGACAATATGCCCTAGTTTTCAAAGGCTCTTTGTCAAATTTGTTGGATTTGTTTTGGATATAAAGTTTGACGTGATGAAGGAATGTTCGATGAGATTTGAAGAGTTGACGATTGATGTATAAAAACTTGTTTCTTTTGATGAATTTGGTAAAACCTGGTTGTTGTTTCTTCAACGTGGTGTTATGATAAATATTCTTTCTTCTCAGAATATGGGGATTAGTCATGCATAAGTGATCAATGGTTTCCTTTGATTTGTTTTGGATTCAGTTGATCTTGTTTTGAAAATTCAAGTTTTACTCTATCAAAGTGAAGGTTTAGATGCCCCTTCACGACAAAGCGTGTCAAATGATATGGATAAAGTCTCCCGATATGGAAACTTGATTTGACAACCTGAGGTTTTAAACAAGTGTTTTTGAGATGAAATCCGTGAGATGATAAAGGATCCTTTTGATACTTGTGATGATGTTTCCGGATTTCGATAGGATAGATATGTTTTACCATGCGATCAGTTTTAGATTTTTACAACATTTGTTTGACACAATTTTTGCTCAAGAAATAGTTTTTACAGTTTTGTTTTCGCTACTCTGTTTTGATGAAAAATGATGCTGATGAAAAGAGGCTTCCAAAGATGTTTTCTAAATTTTCAAAATTCCTCACTGTTTTGCCCTCTATTTTTTCAGGTTTTGGTCATGCGCTAAAACAGAGACAAGATGTGCTATCAAATTTACTTTACGTACTAAATAAAGGACCACACGTGCTGGACTGCCCCCTGCCACACGCTAAAGTTTTCGACTATTTAAAATTTGTTTTCTGCTTGGCTCAAAAAGTTATGCACTAGTATGGGTCTGTGACATGCTAACTGTTAAACTCTATGCACTAAAGTGCGGCCCCTATGCACTAAGCTGATGCTTCAACGTGCTATGCTATTTTCTAGATGCACTAACTGTTTAACACTATTTTGAAATTTTGGATAAATGCTACTATTTTGACTGGACACTCTAACTTGATGCTTTGATGCGCTAACAAAAGTACCTCACGCAATAAGAAGTTGCTCTCATGCGCTAAACTGCCCTGGTATTTTTCCTTCGCTTGGTTTTTGGCAATTTTTGGAATTTTGTTGTGAATTTTTCCGTCTTGATGGATAATTTTCTAAAGTAGTAAATGCAAGCACAGCCCAAAAAAGATAACCATTTTTCCTAATCTAACAAAAAGTGTATGTTCTGCGAGGATGTGTTCAAATCCCCAATGTTTTAACAGGTTTGGATATGAATAATACACTTCAAGAAGACTCTTTATTCAAAGGTCATAAATAACATCATAGCCCACTAGTCTCGATACTCCGTCAGCTCAAACAGCCATGTCACCCCCTAGAGGGCACCCATTTTACCCCCTAGAGGGCACCCATTTTTTTGTCTTTTGCCAGAAATTAACTCAAAGTGAATCGCTTCACAATTGAGTAGTTATCTTGGGAGATATATGGTGAGTGATCTTGGGGGCAGATTCTTTCCCACCTTTGCACTATGATGTTATAAATGTCTGGTTACTGACTCGGCTCAAGGTTTCTATTTCTATGGTTCGTAATCAGGCTTCATGTTTGGCCATCAGTGATAAACTCCCTTAGGAGGCTTCCCAACCTTTAGAACAAAGGCTTTACATATCTCGAGGATACTGGGGGATGGCTAATCGCTGTGCACAACCGTTGAAAAGGACTTTCATCACTTTCCACTTTTGATTATAGTGGGTTGGAATACTTGGCATCAAAACCGTTTCCCACTTAGGTCATTCCCTTCACATCGGCCATAAATGGCTTTAAGAGTTGATTCCAACTCCTCAAGAAGGCAGGCCTGCTAAAGGATTTATTGCTTGAAGTAAAGAAAGCTTTAAGAGTAGTTTGGATTTTTGATCACCTAGTTAAGGGGAGAGCATATTCCTTCCACTTTCGAGACAAAGCAAACAATTTTTTTCTTTTTAGCTTTTAAGACAAATGATTTGCTAACTTCTATTGGGAGATGTTGCTCCAAAAAGCATGGTGTTAATTTTATTTTCCCCAAATCAGTGATTATTTAATCTAGGAAAATAATCGAGTCAACAAAGCAAAAGTTTGATTTTGGATAACAAAAGGAAACCGGCAAAAGGGGATTAACTTCCTTCCTTTGATTGTAACAAAAGCTTTTAAGTGTGGTTCTTTCCTTTGCAAAAATTTTGAAATGAATCCTTTTATACACCAAAGGATGGTGAGGTTATTTTTATAGCTACTTTTGCAAAAAGGAAGGTTTGTATGGTTCTTTTTAAAGCCCAAAATAAATTTTTCTCCTATGAAAGCAAGAAATTTTCTGATTTGTGGTTCTTTTTATAGCCCAAAAAAACAAGTGAGTTCAATTTTAAGAATGAAAGAAGTTCAAAATTTTAAAATAACTTAACTAAGTTAGTGAAAATTCTAATTATCTTAATAATATTAAAACTAACCTCCCATCTGCAACAAAATTGTTAGAATCCTGCAAAAGAACAAGCCAAAAATGTTAGATGATGGGTGGACTTCAACAAGTCTAAATTTTACCCTCGGTTATAGATTTTAATTTTTTTTTTTAATTTCTGTCTGTTTACGATGCACTACAGAACAAACTGTACGCACTACAAAATAACAGTGATGCGCAAAAATAAATCAGTGATGCGCTATGCTATTTTTGGGATGTGCTACTCTGTGTTCTGGAAGCGCTGCTCTGTTTTTCTCTCGCGCTGAGACCTACAGGAAAAGTTTAGTATTGTCATGTGCTAATAAACAAACTTTATGCTCTAGATGATGGACCCAATGCGCTGAACAGTTAACTGGATGCACTAGGTTGTTGACCAGATGTGCTAGGGAATGTTTCCCATGCACCGATTCTCATTTCCCGCAGACCTGCAAAAGTGGTTAAATTTAAAAACTGATTTGATATATGGGGTAATGCCCCACGGTGGGCACCAAAAATGTATGCGGGAAAAGCGGGCCAATAGAACTCAATATGTGAAAAACAGAGCTCTAGGGAGCCTTGCTCACACACCCACATGACTTCTTAGTGCAAGCTACAGAGTCATGAAGTATGACTCAGCTTCCCAAGGATGGTTCCATGGTTCTCTATCTTGCACGGTCCCTCAAACCAATTTTTTTTATCTCAGATCACTGACCAAAATGGTTTAGGAATGACAAATGCAAGAACGAGGGATGCTTTTGTTGATTTTAAGATGAGATGCATCCTAAGCTATGCATGATGCTACAAATGTAATAAACTACCTATAAGATGACAAGGTTAGTAAACTAGACTATCCTAGCATACTATATTAGTTCATGATTTAAGCTAAATGATAAGGAACATACTCTAAATTAGCATATTTAGATTAATTCTTGTTTAAAAGAGAAGCTAAATGATTGAGCATAAAATGAGATATGAAAGCTTGAATGGATTTAAGTATAAGTGTGATGCTAAAGACTTGGATGATGAAAATGGAGGAATGAGAGCTCTATTTATAGCAAAAATAGGGCAATGGATGGTCAGGATTGAAAGAGTTAATCAAGGACCAAGTTTGAAAGTTGGAAATCTATGTTTGCAATTGGCACCAATGAAATGGTGACAATTGTCAACATAAGGTTGGTTGAGAGGAGATGTAAGAAGCATTAAATGCTTGAGAAGACCTCATGGTTACCCTAGGGGTTAAGGGTTAAGGTTAAGTTAGGGTTATCCATTGGATAAAGCTTTTACCCAAAGGATAAACTCTTGTGCGAAGGTTCAAGGATAACCATGGTCAAAGCAATAAATGCTCGATGAGACCCTTGTGTTAGATGGAGGTTGAGTTAACCATTAATGGTTATGAAGACTTTGGGGATAAATTTGTAAGAGTCCTTCCAAATTTGGGGGCATTCAACAAGTTAGCTTGTTGAAAGGATAAAGGCTTTAATGCAATTTGAAGACTTTACTCCAATTTTGAGAAGTGACCTCCTCAAATTTAGGGAAAAGGGATAATGGATGGGTTTGGGTTAATTAATTAGGTATAGAAGAATCTAGAAGAGGTTAGAAAGAGGGTTAGGATGCAAGTGGGAGGTGTATGATTTTGCAAGTGGGTGAGGGAAAATAGGTTTTAATTGAATTTAATTCAATTTGGTTGTAATTAAATAAATTAGATTTATTTAATTTAGGATAACTATTTTAATTAAATTTGAATTTAATTAAAAAGTGGACAGGGGCTTTAATTGAATAAAATGAATTTATCCTATTAAATGGTATAGTGAATTTAATTGAGTAATTTACTTAATTAAATAGAGGAATGCGGGTTATTTAATTAAATTAGATTTAATTAAATAGAGAAATGAACATAAAATATTCATTTAGGAATATGGTCATTTTTATACGTCTACACCTATCAGTCAACAGAAGACCGGAAATGGTAAAAGGAAAATTAGGGTTTACGCCCTAATATTGGAGCATTTATTATGGTAAGTGGAGAACCTGTTTAAAAGGAATTTTGAAATCATTCTCACTTATCATTTTTGAGCGAAGAAGTTTTTCAAGTGTAGAACAAATGAAAGTGATTTACATTGCGAATCAAAGAATTTATCAAATTCCTGAAGAAGAATCTAAAGCAAACATCTATTGGAAGAGTGTAGAATGCAAAGCGGTATCTCTGCAACTGAAGGAGTGTGAAGCAAAGTTCAAATTGTGAAGCCCTAAACTTCAATCTGCGAAGGTATTTTTCATAATTCTTCGTTTATCATGGCTTCCACATCTCATGATAGCTCTAGTGCAACTGTTGATTCTATGGACTTCATTAAGCAAAAGTTGAAATATAATGCCTTGTCTCAAGTACCGGCCTATGTTATAGTAGAAGAAGGGATTTTTGATTACATAGACTGCAAAATCGAAGACCTAGGGTCTCTTGTAATCCATTCCCAGCTGAGCCTATTCTGTGGAAAGGATAAGAAGATTAAATTGGAATTTAGCATTCTAGAAAAGAAGAAACTTCAAAATGCAGTTTACTTTCTTGAAGAATTTTTGGATGATCACATTCGCATTATTCTAAGCAAGGTATAGGGTGACAAGATGTACCTCGAGCGGACGCATGATATCACACCGGAAGTGATTCATGCCATCACCGGTTTCTGTAACATAAGAGAAGTGTTAGCCCTAAGGAAGGTCAGCAAGACTGAAATGTTCAAGCTCACCGGTTCAGTGAGCGACTCACGTGGTATGACTGTCAACTCAATCAAGAATGATTTGGTCAAGTATGCCTACATGGTGATAGGTTACCGGACGTTCTATGCTAGTAGAATTAATTTTGTCTCTACTACAGCGGTAATGCCACTTACAGGATGATCAAGGAAGATGCATCGTTTGATCTGTGCACTTGTATGCAAAGACAACTTATGTTGAATCTTAAGTCGATCAAATAGGACAATGCACTGAGATTCAAATTCGGACAACTACTGGTGGGGTTGTTCTTTTTCTTTCAGGGCTACTTTCCAAGAGTAGGTGATATTCAGTGGTTTGTCGACCAACCGGTAACAAAACAAATCAAGGAAAGTCTACAAGCGGTTGGAACTATCTACCCAGAAGCACTGAACAAATCCTTTGATGAGTTCAGATGCAAGATGAGCCAAAGGATAAGAATATCTGTTGATTTAGTCAAAAAGTATGAGGAAGACATCTGCTTCACCATCAAAGTGGATGAATGCAAAATGGGGGCTGTTGAGCCCAAACAAGAAGAAGTAGAGCCTATGGGCTATGAAGTAATGAATGATATGCTGGACGAGTATGCTTCTACCTTGATTTCCTCACCCCTTGATCCTAAGGCAAAGAGAACTGGCACCTATTTGGAAGGGTTACACCGGTTGTAGAACCCTCAAAAAAGAAAGGAAAGGCAGTGCCTTCAGCATTGGCATCGGTTACTGCAGCTAGTCCCAATGTGACCAAGCGATCACCAGTTAAGAAGAAACCGGAAGCGACACCTGCAAAAGTCTTTGAGAGGAAGTGGAAGACAAAAAGCAATACACCTGACTTAGAAGAAACTGTGTCAGAAGAACCACCTAAGAAGAAGACTAGGCAAACAAAGAAAAAGACAAAGAATGAACCGGCATCATCTGCACCAGTAAATATTGATATTTCTTCTTACAAACATTTGAAACATTGTCAAAGAACTATAAAGAATATTAGGAGAAAAGTGTTGAATAATTTAATTGATTGTTTTGATGATTTCAATGATGAAGAAAAGAAAAAAGTTGAATAGGAAATCATTAAGTATTTGTGTGTTAAGGACCAGTCGCCTTCAAAAATTAGATCTGAGACACCGAATTCTTTGTATAATTCTTTAGACAATAAATGGCGCATTTCCATAGAAAAGGAACAGGAAATGAGGGAGGAAATATTTGCTCAACATTTTCTTGATGTATCAAATTCAGAAATTTTCAAAGTTATGAATAAATACAAAGACCTCTTCTTCATGAGAAGAAGAAGACTCCTGTTACTGGAAGGAAAGGGTCATGAAGTGATCAAGGATACACATACTCATGCTCAAGAAGCTCTTAAGATGCATCAAGTGGCTGAAGCCAACAGAAAAGCTAAGCAACAACCGAAAACTGGCAAACCAAAGGGGGTGTATAATAGTGAAGAAGAACCGGTCACAGAACAAATGCACCCCATTGATGTTGATGCCTTAGATGGTGAAAATGTTACTCAGGATACACCATCAGAAGGAATAGGATAGGAAAAGAAGGTAGAAGAATAAAAGAAGCAACAGGAAGCTGAAAAGAAGAAATAGGCAGATGAAGAGGATAAGAGAAAAGAAGAGGAAAAGAGGAAAGATGAAGAGGATAAGAGAAAAGAGGAGAAAAAGAAGAAAGAGGAAGAGGATAAAAGAAAAGAAGAGGAGAAGAAGAGAAAAGAAGAGGAAAATAAGAAACAAGAGGAAGAGAGGAAGAAGAAGGAAGAGGAAAAGAAAGAAGAGGAGAAGTAGAAAGAGGAGGAGAAGATACAAGAAGAGGAAAAGAGGAAGAAGGAAGAGGAGAAGAAGAAGGATGAAGAAGAGAAGAAGCGAAAAGATGAAGAGAAGAGACAAGAAGAAGAGAAAATTAAGAAAGAAGAAGAGGAGCAGAGGAAGGCTCAAGAAGACCAGCAAAAATCCAAGGACAAGGAAGCAGTGGAAAAGAGCACATAGGCAGAGACCCCAATGACAACTGGTAGTCAAGCTAAATTGGTTGCAATTACCAGTCCTATTGACCTCCAGTCTGCAAATGAATCAGATTTGTTGCAGAGCATTAAGCTTGCTCAAGAGCATTTGGATGCTCTAAGGAGGAAAAAGGAGGAAGATGTTATCCAAACTATGGTGGAAACACTTACCAATTTGATACCCGGTACGAACCTTCCCAGTACCGATTCCTCACTTGCATAGTTGTAGAAGACTAGGTACAAAGCCTAGAAGAGATTGTAGAAGCAAATGCCAAGAAGGAACATCAAAAGGCTCTGGACACTGCCCTGGTGAGAAAACTAATAGAGCTCCAGTCTAATCTCCAGAAGGCACAAAAGGATATTAGAGATGCAATGAATAAGGGCAATCTACTCCTCAGCAAGACTTGCCAACCTCATTTATTTTGTGATGATGTGCTCACTCAGAAGGACAAACTACAATCTGATATGTAGTCATTTATTAGCACCTTCAAGATGCCCTATGACTCCTTCTCCACCTATGGACAAACTGTTCACTGGCTTCAACTGTAGTCTACAAGACTAGAGGCAGAGATAAGCAACCGAACACAAAATTTGCAAGAACTTCAACTGGTCCTACTGCCAAGACTACAAATTCTCTAGAAGTGCTATCTAAATCTTGATGCCCTAATGGTCACTCAAGAGATGAGCATGATAGATGCCATGGAAGAACAGGTTTCCCAGATGTAGACAGAGAAAGAGGTGGCTACCTCCCTACTTGACTCATGGTCCTTATCCATGAAGCAATTTTTGCAAGACTTTAAATCAGTTTTTGACAAATTTTATTCATTACTGTCTTAAACACCTATTATTTTATACTAATAAAACAAGGGTTAGTCTACAATAATTTTGTCATTGTTGGCAAAGGGGGAGAAGTATAAATTTTGAATGTTTTGATGTATACATTCATGTTATTTCTATTAAGGAGTAGTATACATTGTATTTTCTGCAAAAGGGATAGTGTATATGCTTACGGGGAGTAGTTTTGATTATGGCATATTCTTTATTGTAAAACACTTAGATGTCAAAATTTTCCTTAGTGTTGCCATCAATGCCAAAGGGGAAGATTGTTGGCATTTTTTATGATTATATTGTGATTGTTATTCATGGACACACACTTGCTATGAGATCATGTTTTGTATGTATGAGTTAAAGCTCAATCAGTATTTGTTCCAATCAGTATGATGTATTGCAGTCTTTAGACTATCAGTGTTTTGCAGAAACTGTTTACCGATCTAAAGTGGTATGAAGACCCCAAGCAGCTCAAGGATCTCAAGCGGTACGAATGAACGAAGCGGCACAACTCATATTTCCTAGTCTTCATTTTGACAAACTGGCAACCAGTATTTTTCTTAAACCGGTATTCTGTATGACCCAGTAATACTCTATGATGAGTTACCAACCGGCATTTTATGATGAGTTACCATCCACCAATTGTTTGGCAGTGCCGACACTTTAATGATGCTTTTTGTGTCATGTTACAGAATATGTCTAGATGCATTGAACCTAGGAAATTGTATTGTAATCCTATTGGACTGACATGAAATTAGATTCCTTTATAAGGACATCATGTCTAGGGTTTTAGGTTGTTGCTAGGGTTTAAGGTGGTTGAAGAGTTTTTTTTTGTAATTGAGAACATAGAATAGAAGTTCACGTCTATGAGAGAAAGTAGAGTGTGAATGTGTTGAAGACTGAAGTAATGCTGGAATGCATTAGGAACGAGTTGTCAAGGATCTAACCAAGCAATCTGTGCTATTTGCTAGATCACTCACTCGTTGATTACTCACATCATCGACAAGTTTGAAGCCCTTAACCGGGTAGGCCCAAAAAGCCTTTTGTAAATCCTCTAACAAGGTGGTTCACATCTATGAATCTAAAATCCTCTAGCAAGGCAGTCTTTAATCGGACTTATCTCCTAACAGAGATTGAGATTCCTAACAGGATCTGTTCTGGTAAAGAACATTGTATGACCTTAACCGATCTGACCTTAATCGGTCTGGTTCCTATTCTGCAGATAGTTACTTGTGAGTTTCATCTCACCGTGGTTTTTCCCATTTGGGTTTCCATGTCAAAATCTCTTATGTTATGGTGTTTGTGATTTTGTGGGTGAATGAATTATTTTCTATTTGGTTTACATGTGTGCTAACTGGTTTGTCTGCTAAATTGTTTTATCAGTTTACTGCTAGACTAGTAAAGTGTTTGAGTATGGTGATTTTTGGCATACTAATTCAGCCCCCCTCTTAGTATTCATCAACCCATTCTGGGTGAACCACATTAAATCTTTGTGTTATCTGTGTCTTGTTTTATTCCTTTATCTTTTGTATTTAAATCTGCATATAATTGTTAGTTCATATTTGCTTCGGATCTACTTGAAACTCTAATAGTGATAATTCAAATGTAATCAATATTTTCAATAATCTGGTACTATATTCTAAAACAAAGCATATATCAATTAAGTATCATTTCTTGAGGGAGAAAGTCAATGATGAAGAAGTCAGATTGGAGTTTGTATCTACAATGGATCAAATTGTAGATATTTTCACTAAACCTTTTCTTGCAGATACATTTGTCTATTTTAGAGACAAGTTAGGGGTCTTTACCCCTCCCGATGAGAACTAGATGCATGGAGATGCATCAATCTGGTGGACTTCATAGTCTTATCTTCTAATCCGGGTTGATGAGTTGGTGTTGCTACTTAGCCAAAGTAGTTAGTGATTCAAATGTTCAGTGTGTGAGTTTATCGTATGGGGGAGAGATTATCTTGTAAAGGGGAGAGAAGCATGATTTGTTCATACCTTTGGCATTTCTATCAAAGGGGGAGAGAGGCATGTGTTAAACTACCTTATCCTTCAAGCTTTGTGTCCATGATCTTAGGGGGAGTTTGCTAGTGATTGATGATGTTAATTTATTCCTTTACATTGATTTTTTTTCACATTCATATGTTTCCATCAATGCCAAAGGGGGAGATTGTTGGATATTGTTGCTGCTAGGATATGTTGTTGTCATTGATGTCAACATATTCCTGTGTTTTGGTATTTCTGAGAGTTGTTTGGTGATCTGGTGATTGTAGTGAGTTGATCTGGTTGGTTTATCTATTTGGGATGTTGAATCAAGTAGAGATACTTCATTCTTTATTGATTTCATAGTGTTATGTGGTGATTTGATCAAGTTGTGGATTCAGGAATGAAGATTAGTTTTCAGTGTTGCAGTGTTCTAGTATTTGATCCATTGTGCTCTGGTAGAATCATATCTTAAGTTGCGGATTTGGGAGAGTGTTTTGGATGTTCATGTGTATCTTCATTTTAGATGGTTCATGATTTCGTGCTCCACAAGTGACCTTTATAGTTTGAATTGTTGTTGTTAAATGTTTTTGAGTGTCAACGTATTGATCTATGAAGATTTGAATAAGTTGTGTTGGTGCAGCTATTATGGATGGTTCTAATGTGCTTGTTGGTGTTTCCTAATCGTGTCCTATTTTTTTGGTCATCCGTATTGATAATTGTGCACGGTATTGAATACCTTATGGGTTTGGTGATATTCTTCATGTTATGCGGTATTTTACGTGGTGTAGCATGTTGCAATTGATCTTGGCAAGATTTTTGGTGGTTTTGCATGTTCAAGGATTTGATTTACATCCATGTTATGTTTCCTATGGCATTGTATTGGTATAGTGGTTTATTTATATATCGTGTGATGTAATTTTGTAATTAGGTGTTAAGGGTTTTGAGCTGACGTTGTAGTCAAGGTTGATGAATTGTATAAATGGGTGTCAGATTCATGTAATTCATAGATGGTGGTTGTGTTTGCATTATCAGAGAGTAGTGTATGTGCAAATAAGAAAATTCATCTTTCAGTGTGATGTATTGAGCAGAGATTGTTGTAGGGCAGACAAATGAGCTTAATTGAAACTGTCATCGGGCATTAGGAGATATTATTCTTTCAGTTCATCTTAATCAAATTGTAGTCCATATATTATTGTAAGGTAGTGAACCTTCCCTAAGGGTTGGAACCTTCTGGATCATCTTATTTTGAGCAATGAGCTCTATGAAGTGTGCTTGAATGTACGTGCATTCCCTATTGTAATATTTACACATACTACTGCAGAGTATCATCTTATTGTGGGTAGGTTCCCACTGTGGTTTTTCCCCATAACTGGATTTTCCATGTCAAAATCTTGGTGTTATGTGTGTTGTTGTTTGTGTTCATCTCTATAATTGTTGTAGTTGATTAAATCTAAGATTGTACTTAAATTGTTGAATCCCGTAAAAACTGATTCCCCCCCCCCCTCTCAGTTTTACTTCATTGTTGTTGCCAACTGTAGCATAGGAAATAGGAAATCATCAAAGCAATATATATAAAGACATATTAATCATTATTAGCTCAATCACAAACACACATTGCAATGATCTAATCCTAAGCACACTCAATAGAGACATAAAAACAAAGCATTCAAAAGCAAAGATCATGCAAACCAGATGACGATTTGGATGCTTCTTCCATGTGGCTCCATTGTTCTTCTTTCTTCTCCAAATAGGTTTGTTGTGGATCTCACCTTCAAGTGCATAAACCTAATTGTGAAAGCAAGATTGACATTGACACAAGAATACTCGAAGCGTAAATTCAATAGTTTGATTAGGGATTATTAATTATTAATTATTAAGGATTATTAGGGGCTTTGATTGAAGAAATTCATCCAATTTATAGAGAAATTGGAGAAAAAGATCAAATTAGCATGATAGTGATTCGAATGGAAATTCAAATCAAGAATAGCAAAATTATGACATGTGTATGACAAATTGCTATGCAAGGATTATGACAATTCATGACAAATTTCTATGTCAAGAATTTATGACAATTTATGGCAAATTCTATGACAAATTTCTATGTCAAGAATTTACGACAATTTATGACAAATTTCTATGTCATTTCCATAAATTTAGGAGAGAAATAGGAGGAAATTGAATTTAAGAATTAAGAAATTAGGATGATATGGTTGTACCACACCGACCATATGTGTATAGCTATGGTGGTGGAGCACTGAGACAGGGTCCATTTGGATACATATTATACTGGTGACATGAGCTAGACAGACTGGGAGAGTTCATATGGAGTCCATATCGAGATTGCCCCAGATGGTCAGATGATCATGATGAGCTACCATACTGCAGACAGGAGAGGTACTTGATTGGGTGACCAGTGAACCACCAGAGAGTGATTGAGTTGTACCTGCTAGAGAGGGTCAGACGATAGTTTGGAGAGACGCAGGATGTACCTAGGAAGATGGCATGCTTTGCCCGATCTCACAGAGAGACAAGTCAGTGGGGGAGTATGATTCAGCCACACATAGCACATGCCGAATTTGCACAGCTACAGCAGAGATAGTGGGAGTGGTGGTCAGATGTGGTAGATGCTAGGATGACAAAGGAGTATGAGACATGGTTTGCATGACGACGGCTAGTGCCTTTGACTGATCCTGACATTCTAGTACCGAGGAGACAGGAGGACTTCCCACTCACAGGAGAGGATGGAGATGATGAGGATGAGGAGGAGGATGAGGATGATGGGGGAGATGATGGTGGGGAGGATGATGATGACGAGGGTGATGAGGATGACGGGGAAGATGATGGTGGGGAAGAGGATGATGAGCCAGACTCAACTGATCAGGAGACATTGCAGGATATTCCCATAGAGCCAGGGACAGCTAGGACAGAGGAGATGGATATGTGCAGGGCTACCATAGCGAGTCAGTAGGATCATATTGTGACATTGGAGAGAGAGCATGAGCAGTTCAGAGCGAAGATAGCCAGACTCACAGTAGCTCGAGATACAGCAATAGCTCAGGCACAGCGAGAGGGACAGAGAGTCACAGAGTTCATTGGGTCGATTAGGGATGCCAGTGCACGGGAGATGGCACAGATGCTGGTAGAGACTAAAGAGGAGAGGCTATATTGGAGGACACTATATGAGGGTGCAGTTCCACTGGAGTGGAGAGCACCTTCATATCGGGCACGATCGAGGACAGAGAGTAGGTCACGCTCTCGGAGGTCATTGAGCAACATAGGAGTGAGTGGACCGACGAGACCACCACGGCCAGGACCAGGAGGGACATCATTTGTGAGACATGGCAGGGATGAGGAGGATAGAGGGAGCACCTAGTGACAGAGGCACGTGCTCCTTATGATAGACAGATGACATTATGTAGTTTGACATTTTGTAGTCAGCCTGCGGGCCATACTTAGGATAGACAGTCCAATTTTGTACTCCGATATTATTATGATATGTGATACGACATGCATCGATATGATGAGATGCAATATGTTATGATGTGTAGTTATTTTTCATGTATGGATGACTTATGTACTTGTTTATGAACATGTATGGATGTATTTTAATGTATTTTTATGTATTTGTTGATGCATTTATGAAATGAAATGGATAAAATACTTGATGTAATATGTGATGGAATGCAAATGGACTAACCAAATGGATGCAGGACGCAATATGTATGTTTGGACATCGGAGCATGAGACCAAATTGACTATCCAGACTTACGGAAGAAATGTTAGTAAGAAATGAGACAGAGGGAAATTAGTGACGAAGAAAAACTTGCTTTCAGTAATGCACTTTGTAGGTGAGAACCTTTATTTTTATGTAGCAAAATGGATGCGTAGCATCATGGCATTGAAGGCCAGAGCTGAAATGCAACCCGATTTGCGAAAGACAGACACATCACAGACAAACAACAATCGCAAAAAAGAAAGGGACCATGAGCCATCCTGGTCACTCTAAATCACTCAGTGACATCATCGAGCAACATAGGAACATGATCGAAGATAAATCAATAAAAGATAAGATGCACAAATTCAAACAAATCAAACAAACATCTTGATCTTCATTGTCAAAAGTTAAACGTGCAGAGAAAATGATCATGTTGTCTGGTTTCAGGACATGTGGTACCCCATCTAAGACAAGACACAGTCTGGTTTCGAGTATACCACGCCATGTATAAGACCCATGATAGTAAGAACAAGGACAAATCAATTTTGATGCTGACATTCGATTGATATGACAATTTTGATCAGTTTGAATGTTTGGTTTGATTGAAAAAGGTTCATCTGTTTATGCGTGATTCCATTAAAGCACAGTGTATGATTGCGAGTCATTGGAGGAATGCTCAGTGATCTGTCGATGCATAAAGGGAATACTTTATTGCAAAATGTTTGGTTTTGTGAGTTTTATAATTTTTTTTGTTCATTTTTTCAGGACTTTATATGACTTTTTAGGGATTTCATCAGGACAATTTTTAATTTTTATGACTTTTTTCAGGACTTTTTTTCAATTTTTATGATATTTTTCAAGACTTGTTTCAATTTTTAAGACTTTTTCAGGACTTTTTTCAATTTTTAAGACTTTTTTTAGGACTTTTTTCAATTTTTAAATGCTCTAGTGATTGATCATGACGAGGGGAAGGCACCCAATGCGCACTTGAAAGACACATAGACTGGGACCAAAACATATGTGCAAGAAACTGGAGTAGGCAAGACAGTGATGTTGACCAATAACAGGCCTGGAATAGAACATTGGGTCGAGACAAAGATAGGCATGATAAACCGGCTGAGAGAAAGCATATCTAGAAGTCATGATAGATGACGGAGAAATAATCTCATTACTCATGGCGCCTGATTGCCAGGTTTTCACCATGGTACTTGCCCAAAGCGCCTGTTTGCCAGGTTTTCACTAGAGGGTGAATCATTTTTTTGCTCTTTACTTTTTTTTTTTTGCTTTTTGATTTCTTTTGTATTTTTTTGCTTTTTTCATTTTTTTTTTGTATTTTTTCAGGATCATATTTGAAGAAATATCTAACAGAAAACTATGCCCAGTATTTGCGAAGATGCATGCTATTGATAGGATCAGACAAAGGTTCACCTTCTGGAGTCGCAAGATGATATGCCCCCGAGCCATAGGCTACAGTTACTATGAAAGGCCCAACCCAATTAGGTTCAAATTTACCTTTGATGATGTCAGTAGACTGTGCATTCTTGGGATTTGCCTTTAAAACCAGGTCTCCCACTTCGAAGTGTCACCCTTTGACCTTCTTATTATAAGAGCGACAGAGATGGTTTTGATATGCTTGCAAATGTGTCAGAGCTGTCTGACGCTTTTCATCTAACATCTCAAGCTGATGCAGCCGAGAGACTCTATGTGTCTCATCATCAATCAGGTGTTGCAAAGAAACTCGCAAGGAAGGAATCTCCACTTCCAAGGGTAAAATGGCTTCCGCACCATACACCAAAGAATAAGGTGTTGCGCTAGTAGGTGTGCGGATAGAAGTGCGATAGGCCCATAGTGCTGGATTTAACTGTACGTGCCAATCTTGACCAGCGTCATTAACAACTTTCTTCAAGATCTTGATAATGGTTTTATTTGATGCTTAGGCTTGACCGTTACCCTGTGGATAGTATGGGCTAGAAAAATGGTGTTGAATATGAAATTTGTCACAGAGCTCTTTGACGTCTTTATTCTTAAAAGGGCGACCATTATCAGTGACTATGGCAAGGGGAACCCCATACCGGCATATGATATAGTTCAGCAAGAATTTTGAAATTTGGACACCAGTGATATAGGTCATGGGGATGGCTTCGATCCATTTTGTAAAATACTCTGTAGCTGTAATAATGAACTTGTGTCCATTTGCAGATGTTGGCTGAGTCTTGCCAATAAGATCCAATCCCCACTGAGAAAAGGGCCACAGAGATATAACAGAATGAAGCTCTTGAGCTGGTGCATGAATATAATTTCCATGGATCTGGCACTTGTAGCACTTTTTAACAAAATCATAAACATCTTTTTCCAAAGTGGGCCAATAATACCTAGCACGAATCAACTTTTTGGCTAAGCTAAGACCATTGAAATGGCCCCCACATATACCATCATGAACCTCGTGTAAAGCCGTTTGTGCTTCGTCAGAATCCAAACACCTAAGGAGGGTATGGTCAAAGGAACGACGGTAAAGGGTGTCAGCGATGATGACATATTTGGCTGTCTATCGGATAAAGGCTCGGCGTTGGTTAGTGGAAAGGTTAGGTGGTAAGGTTTGGGATTTCAAATATTGATATACGTCATTGTACCATGGGGAGTTAGGACCAACAAGAACGCACATCACATCAGCTGTCGAAATGTCAAAAGAGGGGACCAGCAATTGTTCGACCAAGAATTCACACTTGTCCATATTGTTTGGCATATTTAACATGGAGGCAATCGTAGCCATTGCATCTGCAGACTTGTTTTGCATTCTTGGCACCTGACTGAAATGGATAACTGTGAATTTTGTCTTGAAGAAATCTACCATGTGCTTATAAGGAATAAGCTTTTCATCTTTTGTTTCATAGTCATCATTCACTTGTCGGATGACTAATTGAGAATCTCCATAGACTTGCAAATGCGTGATGTTCCAATGGACGGCTACTCGGAGTCCAGTGACCAGTGCTTCATACTCTGCAATATTATTGGTACAATGGAAAGTTATTCTGTAGGACTTTGGAATAGCGTCACCTTGAGGAGTGACAAACAAGATGCCTGCTCCAGACCCAAACTTAGTATGGGATCCATCAAAGTATAACTTCCATTCATTAGAAGATGTGAAAGCAAAGACTGATTCATCTGGAAAATCGATCAACATGGGATGATCGTCAGAAATAGGAGCGTCTGCAAGTTGATCTGCTATGACTTGTCCTTTTATCGCCTTTCGCTCCATATACTCAATGTCAAATTCACTAAGGATCATGACCCATTTTGCCAGGCGACCTGTTAGCGCTGCTCGGCTAAGCAAGTATTTTAAGGGATCAATTTTCACAACCAATAGTGTTTTGTGGCTTAGCATATAATGTCAGAGCTTTTGTGTTGCAAACACCACTGCTAAGCATGCCCTTTCAATAGTTGAATAATTTAGCTCATAGCCTACCAGCATCCGGCTGATATAATAAATAGCTTTTTCTTTGCCATTCTCATCTTGTTGAGCCAAGAGAACTCCTAATGTCATTTCAATTGCAGAGATGTACAATAAGAATGGCTTGCCGTCGATAGGAGGCATTAGGATAGGTGGCGACAACAAATAGTCTTTGAGAGCTCGAAAGGCTGATTGGCATTGCTCAGTCCATTTAAAAGCGACACCTTTGTGCAGTAGATGTTGGAATGGATGACATTTGTTGGCCAACTGAGCTATGAAGCGATGAATTGACTGAAGCTTTCCTTGCAGACTTCTTAATTGCCGGAGGTTTGAAGGTGGAGGCATATCCATTATTGCTTTGACCTTGGCGGGGTCGACCTCAATGCCTCAGTGAGAAAC
This sequence comes from Cryptomeria japonica, assembly GCF_030272615.1. Classification (NCBI taxonomy): domain Eukaryota; kingdom Viridiplantae; phylum Streptophyta; class Pinopsida; order Cupressales; family Cupressaceae; genus Cryptomeria; species Cryptomeria japonica. Next base: position 644,555,106 of record NC_081412.1, read on the forward strand.
AATATATCCGAGTAATTTGCCAGCTGTAACACCAAAGACACACTTTTTTGGATTGAGCTTGATTTTGTAGGTCTCCATTCTATCAAAGATTGGGCCCAAGATGGCTAGATGACTATCTCTGGTAACAGATTTGCATAACAAGTCACAACATAATCCTCCATCAAAGTGTGCATGAAATCATGAAAGATTGTCGTCATTGCTCTTTGATATGTTGCACCAGCATTTTTGAGACCGAAGGGCATCACATTCCAGCAATAGGTGCCCCAAGCATAGGTGAATTCCGTCTTATGCTGGTCTTCAGGTGCAATGTAGATTTGGTTGTAGCCGGAGAAACCATCCATTAGTGAAAGCATCTCATATCCAGCCATCATGTCCACTATGATGTCTATGTTTGGCAATGGAAAATCATCCTTAGGGCATGCTTTATTGAGGTCCCTGAAATCTGTGCAGATTTTGATGCCCCCAGTTACTTTGCTAACTGGTACTAGATTTGAAATCCAATCTGCATAATCAATGGGTCTGATGAAGCCCACATCTAGTAATTTTTTTAGCTCCACTTTGACCAAAAGAGCCACCTAAGGATGCATCTTTCTAAGTTTTTGTTTGACAGGCTTAGCACCTGCTTTCAATGGCAAATGATGAAGGACTAACTCTGGATCGAGGCCAGGCATACCTGCATAAGACCACGCAAAGCTGATCTTCTTCTCCAGAAAGAAATTGATAAAATCTATCTTCTCTTGTTCGGACAGAGAGGCAGCAAAGTGAATGACCTTGGGGTTGTCAGGTTCACCAATTAATGTAGCATAGGAAATAGGAAATCATCAAAGCAATATATATAAAGACATATTAATCATTATTAGCTCAATCACAAACACACATTGCAATGATCTAATCCTAAGCACACTCAATAGAGACATAAAAACAAAGCATTCAAAAGCAAAGATCATGCAAACCAGATGACGATTTGGATGCTTCTTCCATGTGGCTCCATTGTTCTTCTTTCTTCTCCAAATAGGTTTGTTGTGGATCTCACCTTCAAGTGCATACACCTAATTGTGAAAGCAAGATTGACATTGACACAAGAATACTCGAAGCGTAAATTCAATAGTTTGATTAGGGATTATTAATTATTAATTATTAAGGATTATTAGGGGCTTTGATTGAAGAAATTCATCCAATTTATAGAGAAATTGGAGAAAAAGATCAAATTAGCATGATAGTGATTCGAATGGAAATTCAAATCAAGAATAGCAAAATTATGACATGTGTATGACAAATTGCTATGCAAGGATTATGACAATTCATGACAAATTTCTATGTCAAGAATTTATGACAATTTATGACAAATTCTATGACAAATTTCTATGTCAAGAATTTATGACAATTTATGACAAATTCTATGACAAATTTCTATGTCATTTCCATAAATTTAGGAGAGAAATAGGAGGAAATTGAATTTAAGAATTAAGAAATTAGAAAAATTAGAAAAATAGGAGGAATTAGGAAAATTAAGAATTAGAAATTAGGAAATTGATGAAAATTAGAAATTAGTGAATTAATCAATAATTTTTCATTTATTAATAATTCACAAAGAGGGAAAATTGATGAAAGATTAGGAAATTAGGTGAATCAATTAATAATTTTTCATTTATTAATTAATTCACAAAAAGAGGAATAATTAGCCAATCAAATGAAACATTTAATTGCAACACGAAGACCTAGGATAAATAAATTAATTATTTAATCCTAAAGGAAGAAATGACACACAAGGTTAAATGATTAAATCACAAAACCCTAGAAGACAAATTAGGTCTTGAAAGATAATTGACTCAATTTGATTTGATTTTGGATTGATAAATGACCAGTGTGATAAATGATTTGATTGATAAATGCACCAATTGACAAGGAACAATGACAAATTGATGCAAATTGACATAATTGAGACAGATAACGATCGATGACAAATCAATCGCAAAATGACAAAATCGACAAGAGGACAAGAATCGATGAAAAAATAACTTGCAAGATGACAAGATTGGAAATGACCATGATCGATGACAAATCGATCGCAAAATGACAAGATCGAACAATGACAACGATCGATGACAAATCGATCACATGATGACAAGATTGAAAAGAGGACAAAACCCTAATTAGGATTCACGATGTCCAAAATGATAAAATTGATGATACGATTGACAGGAGGACAAAACCCTAATTAGGATTGACGATGTCCAAAATGATGACAAATTAGCATGCACATTGATGCAACAAGATAAAATCAATCAAAATCATTACTGGATAATGTTGTCGACAAGACCAAATTCGAGGACGAGATGATTGAAGAATGTAGAAGAATGACTCGATGCTCGCAAATGATAAAAATCAAGTGCGTGACATAGGAGAAATGTTAATGCGACGCAAAAACCTAAAATGAGGCAATGCGCAAATGTTAAAGTATGACCTCGCAAGCGTTGACCATTTTTGGGTGTCTACACCAACATCCTTATGAGTTATAGTTTGGTCATGTTCCTATAGTTAGATATTTTAGAGTTTTTTGGAAGCAAATGTTATATCAAAAGAGATGAGGATATAAGAAAGCTTGATGCAAGATCTGATGAAGGAATCTTCTTGGGTTATTCTACTAAGAGAAAGGCCTACTGGTGTTACAATAAGAGAATGAAGAAGATAGTGGAAAGTGCAAATGTGAAGGTTGATGAATGATCGGGATGTTATTTCAAAGCCTATGAAGACTGAGGTACTGAAGCAAAATGATCTGGTAGAGACAGTTAATCTGGATATTGTTGTTGCCAGTGAAGAAGTTCAAGATCATGAAAATCAGAAGAATTAGAAGACTCTGAGGTATGTGAAATTGAATCATTCATAAAATTAGATTATTGGTGACAAAAATAAAGGTGTGATGACTAGGAGAAGGATTGTTGCTGAAGAGATATATTTGATTTCCAACATTGAACCTAAAAAATATTGTAGAAGCATGTAAAGATGAGAATTGGATAAAAGCTATGGAAGAAGAGTTGAATCAGATTAAGAAGAATAACAAATGGGAGCTTGTTCTGAGACCTAAAGACAAGAATGTGATTGGCACTAAATGGGTGTTCCAGAAAAAATTAAATGAAGTTGGTGAAGTGGTTAGAAACAAAGAAAGATTGGTATGTAAGGGATGTTCTCAGATGGAAGGAATTGGTTATGAGGAGACCTTTTCTCTAGTAGCTATAATTCAAGCTATTAGACTACTTGCATATGCTTCTTACAATAATTTCAAGGTACATCAGATGGATGTTAAGTCAGACTTTTTGAATGGTGATTTTGAAGAGGAAGTCTATATTGAGAAACCAGTTGGGTTTTCATCATCAGATGAAAGAGACATGGTATGTAAATTGAAGAAAGAATTGTATGGACTGAAGTAAGCCCCTAGGGCCTGGTATGCTAGATTGGATAGGTATTTGATGAAGTTTGGATTCTATAAAGGTACTAAAGAGGGAGAAACGGGATAAAAGGTCAAATGGTCAAAATGACAATGAAATGAGAAAGACAATCATAAAACATCAAAAGATCATTTTATACCTTTGCTATTTTACCTCTTCCTTGGATTGAGCCTTCGATGAAGTTGAATAGTGCCTCTCTTCAACTTGATTGGATGGGCTCCTTCTTGACAAATGTGGAATGCTCTCCAAATGCTCAACAAGGTAAGTGGATTATTGGATTGGACTTGAGTGATGGATAGGAGGATTTAGATTAGAAGATTAAGGATGGATGGATTTGATAGAGGATTGTGAAGAGGATGAGAGAAGAAATAGGCAGCATGACAATACATGAGAAGTGGATGATTTGTGAGGAGAATAGGCTCCAATTTATAGATTGGAGAATGCCAATGGAGGGCCAAGATTGATTTGATCATGAAGGGTTGAGATTGATTTTAGATAGAAGGCATGGATCAAGGGTGCCTTGGGAAAATAAACAGAAATATAAAATTCCTTGGAAAAATGAGGGAGAAATTTGAATTTTAAATATGAGGAATTAAAAATTCTAAAATAAGGATGCATTGAGGGATTCAAAGAAATTTGAATTTATTTGAGAGACTCAATGTTGATGTGACATGAGTGGGAATTAAAAATTGAGGTATAATGATAAGCATGATTTTGAGAGATTATAGAAGCATTAATTAGGCTAATGAGATTAGGAAAAGCGATTTGTAGGAATCACATGACTAGGTTAATTAATTAGAATTATTTTACTGGGTGGGTTTAGAGGAAATGATTATTGGAAGGGACTTTAGAGGAATAGGGGAATAATTAATTTATTTGATAAATTAATTATTGGATAATAGTGACAGGATTAATTAAATTAGATTTAATTGATTTTGAGAGGAATAAGGATAACAGAATTAAGTCAAGTAATTATGTTGATAGGCTTAAATTAATCAAATATTAATTTTAGGTGTCTACATTTTGTCCCTCTTTGATATAGCGTCGTGAAATGATGTTATATCAAAGAAGAATAAAACATAGTGGAAGAAAAGAATAAGGACTAGTAGCATGATGCCCTAGTAATGAGATGAGGAAGAATGATGAGGAGGTAGTGGTATGCCCCCTCGAGAGGACATGCAGGTTTGAAGAACACGGGTGTGCTCTCGAAAGGATTTATAAGAATAAGTGATGAAAGGATGAACATAATGAAAGAGGGAATTAGGATGAGTTGGAGTGTTGTGAATGAAATGAGACAAAGAAATGATAAATGGATTGGATTTCTTGTTGAGCAAATATAGAGAGCAAACCTAGATTTGATATTGTCATGGATACTCTACACCATTGATTATAAGAACCAGGATGATATGAAGATTTGAGCCGTGGGCTGACGCTCAGTCAAATAGGAATGCCTTGCACACAATCATGCAATTTTTGATAAACACTAATGCAGGGTTGTCAGTTCGTACAAGGAAGACCTTCAAACACACCATGCCATGAAAATTATGCCCCATTATAAACCAACCAAGACATACCAAGATATAGGATGATCAAGGCAGTTCTAGGATACAAGATGAAAACAAAGAGAAAAGCTCAATAATGCAAACAACATGCACATGACCAACTGATATCTCTTGCCAAGAGTCGGACATGGATTTGGATAAACTGCCAGACTAGGGAAGGGTGCATCCTGATGGGAAGATGATGGATTGATTGGTGGATGACAAAAGACAAGTTGGATGCGAAAGATCTATAGGTGAGAGGATTTCCACTTGGATTTGATTAGCATAGTGTGGATGGGTGCTTGGATTAGGCACAAGTCAATGCAAGCTCAAGTAGATGGGGAAAGCTCAGTTTGATGGATTGGATAGGATTAGAAGAAGGATAAATGATTAGATAGGATGAAAAGGGGGATGGATGATTGAATAGGATTGGATTGAGGATGGGATTAATGATTGAATTAGAAGAGATAGATAATATGATTGGATTAGAAATTGGATATGATGTGGTGGATTGGTGGATAGGATTTGATTGACTAGAACCAATGACAAGGGAGAACCAATGTGTGGGTAAGAGGATGGATGAATAGAAGGAGGGAGTTATTGTTTAGATAGGAGATAGATGGATGTAGTGGATGGATATGTATAGGATATGGAGAACTATAGGGTAGGGTGATGGAGACCCAAGGACTATGTTGCAAAGGAGTGTAATGCCCCACACTAGAGGTAGTGGAATTAAGGATGCAATGAATGGCGGATAAATATGTATGAGGTGGGAGGATAATGTGTAATGGATATGGATGGTAGAGGATTAAGGCTTGTGTTTTTCAAAGCATGCATGTATATACATTATTTTGCCTCTTATATGATCAAGATGAAATATAGGAATGGAGGATTTATTTTGATAGGATGATGGATATGAGATGGAGTATATGGATAGGATAGTCAAGATCAAAGATAGGAAAGGAGAACGGACTTAGATATGATGTAGATGGATGGGAGGATTGTGTGGATGAAGATTGCCCCCAAGTGTAGAGTGCAAGGGGATGAGGGAATTACACATGATGCTTGTTTGCCAAGTTTTCATCATGGTACTTACCCAAGGCACCACAAGAAGTGGTTTTCACCATAGGATGAAATGATTTTTTTTATTTATTTTTTTACTTTTTTCTGATTTTTTTTTTTTTTTTGAATTTTTGGAATTGTTTGGATGGAGAAGGATAAGGATGAGTGGATATGGAAGATAGTGGATCCATGAAGGAGGAATGGAGGAATCAAGCAGCTAGTTCCATAGATGGTATCCCTTAGTATTTCTTTGAACTAGAGGTATGCTCATATATTTTGGTAACAATAATTGGGGAGATGAAATGGATAGGGGATGGAAGATAAGGATTTGGAAAGGATTGGACTAATGGAATGGGATTGTGAAAAGTGGATGGTGGATAATGGATGGGGTTTTGAAGAATTTGTGGAAGATCAACATTGGTACACACCTTGAAGGGTGGTGGAGTAGTGGAGGATAGTGTTTTGAATTGGATGGGGGATAAAGTGTGGATTTTGGGAAATGACAACCCAAAATAGAAGGGGATGATGGAGTTGGGATGGTGGATTTTGGGACATTGGGACCCAAAATAGATTTTAAAGATGGAGGAGTGTTAGATGGAGGACTTGAGGACTTATAAATAGATGGAGCTTTTGGATTAACAAGTTTGGATGCCAGTTTTGATTCGCTTTAGGATGCATTGCTTCTTTGAGAATCCACATAGTTTTTTATTTTTTCTTTTGGGGCCTTTGTGGCCTTTTTGAATTTTCTTTCTTTCGGATCATATTTTTGTTTTGAGCATGTTGTTTTGAGGGCACATGTTGATCCTTTGATTTTTGTGGATTTTGAGCTTTATGCTTTTTAGATTGGGCATCCAAATTGATTCCAATAGTAATGGGATGGGTGCATGAGGATGAAGGATTGGTGGATTTTATAGATGGGATGGTGGAAAGAGAGTGTTGGGAGGCATTCAAGGATGTATGTCTTTGTTGATATTTCTTAGGGATTATTTGAGGTGATGGAGTGGTGGATGGAGGGAGGTAAGGACCTAATATGGATGGAAGGGATGGAGGATTGAGCATTAGAACATAGGGCCCAAAATGGATGGAAGGAATGAAGGGTTTAAAATTGGAACATAGGGTCCCAAAATGGATGCGGAAGATGAGGGATAATGGGATTTTGACTTGTATGAGGGAAATTTGGATTTAGGAGGAATAGAGGATGTACTGAAATCTTGAGCATTATCTTGAGGACCCTTATTATTTTAGAAACAAGATGCAAGTCCATTTTGAGGGGGATGAGATGTGGAAGGAAGATTAGGATCTTTAGATGGATTGGGATCATGACATGGAGATGAAGGGATACTTTGATCTTGACTAGGGAGGGTATCATGAGATAGAGTGGGAGGGGTGATTGGATCATGAGATGGAAGAGGTTCATGTGATGATAGAGGAATCATATGATCATGAGAGGAAGTGGATGGAATGGGATCATTGGATGGAGTGAGGGAGATGCATCATGAGATGAAGAGGTTTCTATGATAGCATGCTTTGGAACAAGCTTTTGGCATGTTTGGAGTTGTGGGGATTGTGTGATGCAAGAAGGTATGGAAGCTTTGATATGAGTAGATGGGGAAATGGGGGTATCATGAAGTGTGGGGGATTGGGATTTGTTTTGAGGTGGAGGTGATTGGGGTGGATGGAGGACTTGAGGAGACTTGGCCACTTTGCTTTGAGGTGAGGATTTTGTCTCCTTTGCTAGCATGTCTTGGATAAGATTATGAATGATGGATTTGGAGGATGTGAATAATATGGATTTTGGAGGATTAGGATTAGATGGAGGATTGGGGTTGGATGGAGGATTAGGATTGGGATTGGAATTGGATGGAGGATTAGAATAATGGATTAGGGAATTAGGATTAATGGTTAGAGGACTATGCATTAAAGGATTTGGATGGGGAGTAGAGGTAATGAATGCATTGTAGAAGGATGGGGATTGTGATGTAGATGGGGCGGAGATGGAGGTATACATATTGGATTAGAGGAGTATGTGGATGAGGGATAATATGAAGATATGGATGGGGAATAAGATGGATTTCCCTTGTCGAAGGTAGAGGAAGGATACGAGATATGGTATAGATTGGGATTGGGAGTAATGTGTTGAGATGGGATGGATGAAGGTATGATAGGTGAGTGGGAGAATATGGGATTAACTTGGTAGGTAGGTTCATGAATTTCCATGAGCATCTTCTCATACCAAGCTTTGAAATTCTGGGTAGTCATGTTGAGAGTGAAGGATTAGATTGGAATTAAATGAATATATTTTGGAGGGGAAAGATTATGAAGATGATATTAAATGAAGATGAGGATTGGGACTTGGCTTGGAATGATGATGGATTAGATTTGATTAGATTTGGATTTGAATTGGATGAGTCCTTGGATTAGGACTTTATTTGATTTGATTTGGATTTGGATTGGATTTGCTTTGATTTGATTTGATTTGATTGGATTGAATTGGATTGGATTGGATTGGATTGGATTGGATTGGATTAGGTTGGATTGGATTGGATTGGATTGGATTGGATTGGATTAGGCTACATTTGATTTGATTTGATTTGATTTGATTTGATTTGATTGGGCTGGATTTGATTTGGATTGGTCCTTGGATTAGGACTTGATTGGATTTTGATTAGGTTAGATTGGTTGATTGGTTGGATTGGATAACCAGATTAGGAAGATGGTTGGATTTGATTGATTAGAATTTTGGAGATTTGATTGGATTAGAGGGAGAATGATTATGGAAGAATAGATAGATAATAGGAAGAATAAAGGGAGAGGCTACCCAAAGTTGGATGAATTGTTTGGACAAAAATATTGGTTGAGGAAGGATGATTGTTTGAATGGATGAAAGTGGACTGGGGATTGGAGAATTTATTGGATACATAGAAATGGATTTTGATGATAGCAAGATGGAATTTGGAAAGAGGGATGATTGATTGGTTGTGGGGGATGGACTTGGCAAGAGATGTGAAGTAAAGAAAACACAATAGTCAAAAGAAGTTAGACTCAAAAGACACTCATGCTCCTTCACAACATATCCTATGGGGAGTAAGGACAATAGTCAATGGATCCCTATTGGTTTCCCAGCTACACTTACCCAAAGCGGACACTTAGATGTTTGACCCAACTGGCTCCCCTCCATAGCACTCACTTCTCTGGGACAGCCAAGCATCAATTCCCATAAAAAATCCTCATGGAAAACTTTGTCTCTCTACTAAGGGATGGGCAGCTTCGGAAGTCCGACCTCCTGCACCAATGACTAGAAGGTTTTTGGCCATTATGCACAAGGTGTTTAGTATGGCTTCCCATTAGGAGCTACCCTTCACAGTTGTGCAAGCACAATTAAGGCCTATAGCCCAACGAAGCACCAAGAACTTAGTAGTCACACAAGCGTGATTGAGATCTCTAGGATCCTACTAAGTACCTAATGTGAGAGTGAACTCTCATATAGCTCCAACCATTGACCCTTTCACATCAATGGCCTATTTATCATAGTGAGTTGGGAACCCCAGGTCCAGGTGTACTCACTTGGGTCATTCCCCTCTTACCTTCTGAAAGAGAAATTTGGGAGAGCAGGCCCGCTAAGGGTAAGCATGCAACAAACATAAAAAACTTGGAGGGTCTGGATTTTTGATCGTCTAGCTAGACAAGAGCATACTCTCCTACCTTTACGCTTTTCACAAAACACAAAGGAAAATGGTTTATTTACCTTCTAATTAGATCTAGGTGCCTAGTTAGAATAAAAGATGCAATGTTTGCTTGAACCTCCTAGGCAACCTGCAAAACCACTTGATTAGTAGTTTGAAAATGAAGTCTTCAACAAGTGTCCTGCAAAAGACAAAAGAATGTCAAAAAAAAAAATTATTTTTTTGGGAATGAGTATAAAAACAAGAATAAAAACTTTTGTACTAAAGACAAATGTGGATTTGGAGGAAATTTTGATGGGTAAATGGGGTTTGACTAGGTTTTTGACACTTTCTAAGGGATAGGCAAGCATAAAATGGGGATTTTAGAGGCGAGGTGAAGGAATGGAAAAATTTGTCCAAGAGGGACAAAGAAGAAAAAATTGGAATAGACAATATGGCAAAATTTGGAGGTGATTGGATAAAATTGGAAGAAGTTATGGCAAACCCTAAAAATAGAGAAACGTGGGATTTCGAGCTTCAAAAAGTGAAATTTGGGATAAAGCCCTCAAGGAAGGAAATGTACAAAATGAAATTGTGAGGGATCTAGTGAAGTTTGGAGGAAAATAGAGTGAAGATAAAGAAGATATGCCGATTAGCAGATGTTCGTGTTGATTAGCAGACAGTCGCACTAATGTGCAAGTGGTCGCGCTAATAGTTAGAATATTAATATTAAACAGAGTAGATAATAGAAATGGAAAAAATTATAGTTGCGCTAATTAGCAGGCGCTCGCGTTGATGTGCAGGTGCTCACGTAAAAACAACTAGAGTTAGCACCCAAAAATTTAACTTAAAATTTTTAACAAAATGCTCGCACTAATCGCAGAGTTGACGCACTGAAGCAACAACTGAAAAGAGATAGAAGTGAGAAGAACAGAAAGAATGAATAAGAGGAGATAGATGGATTTGTGTGGCGGTCGCATTGAAGCCAAGGTGGTAGCGCTGAAAAATAGTGAAGCGCCAGAAATTCTTGAAATTTGATGCGATTGCACCGAAGTCGAGATAGTCACGCTGATTAGCAGGCAGTCGCGCTAATCTAGAAAACGGTCACACCAATGCATGTGCGCTCATGCTAAAGCCTAAACCTGCAAGAAACCTTCACAAACAACTCAATTTTTTGTTAAATTCAGGACGTGTGTCCCACCAGGCATGCCAAAATGAAGAGGGGAAAATAGGATAAAAGGTCAAATGATCAAAATGACAATCAAATGAGCAAGAAAACCATAAAAACATCAAAAGATCATTTTATACCTTTGCTATTTTACCTCTTCCTTGGATTGAGCCTTCGGTGAAGTTGAATAGTGTCTCTCTTCAACTTGATTGGATTGGATCCTTCTTGATGGATGTGGAATACTCTCCAAATGCTCAACAAGGTAAGTGGATTATTGGATTGGACTTGAGTGATGGATAGGAGGATTTGGATTAGAAGATTAAGGATGGATAGTTTTGGTAGAGGATTGTGAAGAGGACGAGAGAAGAAATAAGTAGCATGACAATGCATGAGAAGTGGATGATTTGTGAGGAGAATAGGCTCCAATTTATAGATTGGAGAAGGCCAATGGAGGGCCAAGATTGATTTGATCATGAAGGGTTGAGATTGATTTTAGATAGAAGGCATGGATCAAGGGTGCCTTGGGAAAATAAGCAAGAATATAAAATTCCTTGGAAAAAGGGGGGAGAAATTTGAATTTAAAATATGAGGAATTAAAATTTTCAAAATAAGGATGCATTGAGGGATTTAGAGAAATTTTAATTTCTTTGAGAGACTCAATGTTGATGTGACATGAGTGGGAATTAAAAATTGAGGGATAATGATAAGCATGATTATGAGAGATTCTAGAAGGATTAATTAGGGTAATGAGATTAGGAAAAGTGATTTGTAGGAATCACATGACTAGGTTAATTAATTAGAATTAATTAACTAAGTGGGTTTAGAGGAAATGATTATTGGAGGGGACTTTAGAGGAATAGGGGAATAATTAATTTATTTGATAAATTAATTATTGGACAATAGTGACAAGATTAATTAAATTAGATTTAATTGATACCGAGATGAATAAGGATAACACAATTAAGTCAATTAATTATGTTGATAGGCTTAAATTAATCAAATATTAATTTTAGGTGTCTACAGGTACTGTTGATAGTAATTTATACTTTAAGGTTGATAATGATAATATTTTGATTGTTGAAGTCTTTGTTGATGATTATTTTTGGAGGAGATGATGATTTGAGTATGAAGTTTGTTGATGATATGAAAAAATAGTTTGAGGTGTCTATGATAGGAGATGAAATTATTCGTGGGATTGCAGATTACATAGACTAATAAAGGAATTTTCATTTCTAAATCTAATTATGTGAAGGAATTGTTGAAGAATTTTGGGTTAGATGACTCTAAACTTGTTGGAACTCCTATGGTGACTGGATACAATTTATCTAAGCAAGATGAATCTCAAAAAGTTAATCAGAGTTTGTATAGATCTATGGTTGGTGGATTGTTATATTTGACTTAGACTAAACCAAACATAATGCATGTTGTTTGTCTTTGTGCAAGATTTCAAGTTGATCTTTAAGAGAGTCATGTTACTATTGTGAAGAGGATTTTTCAGATACTTAAAGGGGATAGTTGACTATGGTTTGTTGTATCCAAAGAATGATGATTTCATGTTATGTGCTTATACTGATGTTGATTGGGTAGGTGATGTTGATGACCAGAAAAGCACTACCAATGGAGCTTTATTTCTAGGAAAGAAGTTCGTTTCATGGTCCAATAAGAAGCAAGATGTTGTATCTCTATCTACTGTAGAAGCCAAATACATTGATGTTGCTAGTAACTGTACTTAGGTAGTTTGGATAAAGTAGATGTTGAAGGATATTAGAGTTGTGTATGATAATCCTACTATTATATATTGTGATAGTTCAAGTGCTATCAATATCTCCAAGAATCTTGTACTACACTCTAAAACTATTGGTTAACAGATTTGTCACTTCAATTTCAATACTTCCTTGCCCACAAAGTAACAACTCCAACCAATAGTTCACTCACTTGCAATGGTATTTGTGAGTGCTCTCTTCTTGTTTTATAAGGTGCAACTACCTTCAAAAGATGTACAATGAATAAAATGGGATATGATTTTAACCTGAAACTAGAAAGGTACTAACATCTACCCATAACCATGAAATTAGATGTGGAAAACTAATTTTAAAGGAAGTGAATGAAGATAAATAAAACAAAGTTTAATTACCTACACCCATGAATAGTACCCACTTGAAATAAACAAGAAATTGATAGCAATCCCTTTCAGACGATGTAAGCATTCAAGATTCAAATTTTGTCAAATACCCACACTCATAATCTATCATAATGGATCAAGTTGTCCAAGAATGACTGAAACTAACTTTCAAAAATAACAGTCACAAAGAAGAATAAATAAGCACAAAATCTCAGAAACTCCTCCTTATTTCTTAGATAAAATTGTAGAGTCCAAAGCCTCTATTTTTGTACAATAAATCAAGACTGAAAGTCAAAAAATATCTCCCCCTCCTTATTTCTAACTTCTATCTATTTATAATCAAATTTTGTTTTGTTTCAAGTAATGGTTCTTTAAAATAATGGTCTTGACAATGACCATTTCAAATAACACAAAAAGGCAATTCACCATCAGAAGGCAACTATTTTATAATTAAACAACCTCTTTTAATTTCCAGCGGTGCTAAATCATAGCTTATTCCTGTCACCACTTGTGTCGCCAATTCAGCAAATGCACTGCATGAACTTAAGGTCACATCTCCAAGAACTTCCCCTACTTCGGCTATTTCCAAAAGTGCTTCAAAATCTCTAATCCGACACTCAGCACAGAGATATCAGAGAGTCAGGGAGTTAGAGAAAAACACAAATGTCAAACTAATTCTAAAAGCAGTAGAAGGCTCGACCTTGCTTTGAGGTATTGGCCTCTAGTGAACTCTACCAAGCATGTCAGATGGTCGGGGATTTTCAAAATTTCAAAACTCCGCCACTAGGTTACAAAACATGAAGAAAGAATGACCAAGTTAGGAAACACCAAAAGGCCAAAAATGAGGCAACTAAGGCAAACAGGGGAGAATCTGCTAAGACTTCAATTTACCAAAAAATTAAAATTTGGTGTATAACAAAAACAAAGCATATATCAATTAAGTATCATTTCTTGAGGGAAAAAGTCAGTGATGAAGTCGTCAAATTGGAGTGTGTATCTACAAAAGATTAGATTGAAGATATTTTTTCTAAACCTTTGCCTGTAGATACATTTGTATGTTTGAGAGACAAGCTAGGGGTCTCTGCCCCTCTTGATGAGAAATAGAAGCATTAAGATGCATTAATCTGGTGGACTTCATAGTCTAATCTTCTTATATGGATTGATGAGTTTGTGTTGCTACTCAGCTGGAGTAGTCAGTGTATGGTTCAGATGTTCAGATTTGTATGTTTGTTCTAAGGGGGAGAGATTATCTTGTAAAGGGGGAGAGAATAATAATTTATATTTTGTCTTTGGCATTGGTGTCAAAGGGGGAGAGAAGCATATGAAAAACTCCCTTATCCTTGAAGATTTGTGTGCATGATCTAAGGGGGTGATTGCTGGTGTTGATTTCTATCTTTGCATTGACTATTTTTTCACATTCATATGTTTCCATCAATGCCAAAGGGGGAGTTTGTTGGATATTGCTACTGCTAGGATATGTTGTTGTCATTGATGTCAAAATATTCCTGTGCTTTGGTATTCTGGCTTGCAGAGAGTTAAGTTGGTAGTTGATCTATTGTGCTCTGGTATGACTATATCCTTGGTTGTAGATTTGGGAGAGTGTTTGAGATGTTTGTGTGTATCTTCAATTCAGATGGTTCATGATTTGGTGCTCCACAAGTTATCTTTCTAATCCTAGTTGTTGTTGTTAGGTGTTCTTGAGTATCAGTGTGATGATCGATGGAAATTTGATTAAGTGGTGTTGGTGTAGCTATTACGGATGGTTCTAACATTCTTGTTGGTGTTTCCTAATCATGTCCTATTTGTTTTGGTGGTTTGCGTTGATCATTGTGTGAGTTATTCAAGATCTTATGGGTCTAGTGATATTCTTCGTGTTATGCAGTATTTTTGGTGGTGTAGCATGTTGCAGATGATCTGTTGGAACCAATGAACATTGAGAGTGGGGGTGAATCGATGTTTTGGTATTTATGAATTTGTTAATCTAATTCTTTAACCACTTGATCCACAAGTAAGAAACTGAAATGCAGAAACACAACGCAAATATGCATATAACCATAACACCAATACTTTTACGTGGAAACCTAGAAAGGGAAAAACCACGATGGGATTTGAACCTACAATATTATTATACTATGGCCACTAGTAAAACAATATTACATGAGTTGGAATGTGCATGCATTCAGGCACACTTCCTAGAGCTCATTGCTCAATTACAAAAGGGCTACAACCCGGAGGAAGGCTCACTACCTTACAGGCTAATAGAAAATAATTACAATGAGTAATGAACTGAATAAAAGTATCTAACTATTGCAAATAATAGTTTCGGTTAGGCACAAAGTGATCCGTTGTTGTTGTTCTGATAAAATGCTTTGTTCTACCTTGCTACTAATTTTTGAATCAACTAAACTCAAGGTACGCACATGAAACTATGCTCAGTGACTCTCAAAATCATGTCACACATCATATCTACACACAAATGCATTAACCAAGATGATCCTATATATCCACACTAACGGAAATGATCTCTCACAAGTCAGCTTCTCAAAATATCAAAATATGAGATGTGTAACTTCAAGTCATCTCAAATCTTCTAAAAACAATATTTTGGATCCAAAACATATGATCACACTCTTCCCATTAGTCGGTCCAATTACCTCAAACTTACCAATCAACCACCGGAATCAGCTCAAACAATGTTGTCCACACGATACACCTTCAATAATGGAGATAACCTTGTTTTACTACTCTACTGGATACCAGACCTTCTAACATGCTAAAGAATCAAGACATCTAGATAACCAAAAATCCATACCAGATAAGATCAATAGGCTGAGTTGCCATCAATGACAACTCCTAATAAATATCATGCACCAGACATCACCAATCATCACCAAAGCATCATCGGAATAGTGTCTTATGCCAGCAATCTCCCCCTTTGGCATTGATGGCAACATTGTGAAAAATACTCCAGAAACTGCAAGCAATCCGACAATCTGAAATTTGTATACTCAACTGACTCCCCCTAAAAATAAGCATCATTTTTCATTTCTTTCTCCAATTCTCTCTCCCCATTTGACATCAATGGAAAAGGGTAGGGATCTACCAAAACTTATGTATAAATGAATGTAGTAATTTACATGAATTTAAAAATGTTTGCAATAGTAATCTTCAAGGATTTCAAGTAGTCCTTCCATCCTCTCAGGAAACAATCTAAAACATTAATCAGAGCACTAAACATGTATGCATTCACTTCAAAACTTTTGAGATCAGATGGCATTGGCTTACCTAAAGCACTGACTACATCTTGTTGAGCTCCAAGTAAGGTGTTCATCCGAGAAGTGATCAGACTTCTCAGTTCTCCCACCTTGCTCAACACTTGCTCTTTTTATTTATTCAAGCCCTTTATTTTGTTAGTAAAATCCATTATTTTGGCTTCAAGGGAACTTGGAAAAACTGAATGAGGGGAAAGTGAATTACCAATACTTGCAAGCTTCCCTTCAAAGTCTCTTTTTTGCTTCTCAATATCTGTAGTAAACTTGGGAAAAAATGGACATGATTTGAATATTTTTCCGCCTTCACCTAATGCATCCTCTACTTATCTTCACCATAGTCTTCAAAACTTCTCTATCATCTTCAATTGTCTTCAAATAAGTTTGAAGCCTCATCTCATTGAATTTATTCAAAACCTTTATCTGTGTCACTTTCTCCAATGATACAAAATTGGACTCTACTTTATTTAACATATCCTTAAGCTTACCAGATGGTGAGTCATTGGTAATCTTCTTAAGGTTAGGCAAAAATTTATCCAAAATTGTAGTGGCCAAAGATACTACCTCTTTCTCTTCAGATGCAAACTTGATTAAGTCCTCACTAGCCTTGATCTGTGCAAGAGTGGCCAACTTTAAATATTGAAGAGAGGATAGGGTGCTTAGATCTACTAGACCATGAGAAAGATTATCTTCAACTACAATCTTCTTTCCCTTATTAGGGATAGTAGCTTTGGTCAAGGTTGTCAAGCTTTATATGATTGCTCTTCACCCTTCTCCTTCATAGCATCTACATTTTTATCCATTCCACTCTCGTTGCCATCATCTTTGGTCTTTCCCACTTCACCCAACTCCTCAGCTATCATCTCTACAATTATTTCTATCTTAGGAGGATCCTGAGTAGCATCACCAGAGTTATCCACAACTTGATTATCAAAGGCATCAACTGAAGCTACCTATTCAATCGTATCAATTTGTACAGTTGGCTAATCCTGAGGAACTTTTGTCTGCACATGAATTGCCGGAGGAGAAGTGCCTTTTCTTGAGTGTCCTTTCGGTTGGGTATCATTCTTCTCTGGAATAAATTGATTGCTATTTTATTTCAAAATTTTCTTCAAAATACCTTCAGTATCTTTCACTACTTCATCTACCCTTCTTATCATTATTTTATTCACTCTATGCTTCCTACGAAAATTTTCCTTTGCAAGTCCCAAAATCTTAGGCATTTCTTCTCTCGTTAATTCCAGACATATCTTTACTAATGTAAATTCTTTCAACCTTTTATCTTCTATATTGGTTGTGTGTCGTCGAGCATCCAAGATATCATACAAGATTTTGGGAATCATAGATGATATTTCTATCAAGACCCTACTGAATTTATCCATATACTCTACAATTGCCTCTTCAACTGCTCGTTGATCTTTATCCTCACAATTATCATAATATAAAGAAATATTTTTCAAATTTCCATCTTTCAAAACCTCATCAATTAACTGTCATAAAGTCAATGGGGGCACAATTTCATATGGACCTTCTATCTTACTGGATTTAAGAGCTTCTTCTATCTCTAATTTCTTCTTCTTGTATGTCCTAGCCTATGCAGATGGCTTTAATACCGATTATTAGAATCAATGAACATTGAGAGGGGGGGTGAATCAGTGTTTTGGTATTTATGAATTTGTTAATCTGATTCTTTAACCACCAGATCCACAAGTACGAAACTGAATTGGAGAAACACAAAGCAAATATGCATATAACCATAACACCAATATTTTTACGTGGAAACCTGGAAAGGCAAAAACCATGGTGGGATTTTAAACCACAATATTATTATACTATGGCCAGTAGTAAAACAATATTACATGAGTTGGAATGTACATACATTGAGGCACACTTCCTAGATCCCATTGCTCAATTACAAAAGGGCTACAACCCAGAGGAAGGCTCGCTGCCTTACAGGCTAATAGAAAATTATTACAATGAGTAATGAATTGAATAAAAGTATCTAACTATGCCAAAAAACAGTTCCAGTTAGGCACAAAGTGATCCATTGTTGTTGTTTTGATAAACTGCTTTGTTATGCCTAGCTACTGATTACCGAATCAACTAAACTCAAGGTGTACATGTTAAACTACACTCAGTCACTCTCAAAATCATGTCACACATCATATCCACACACAAATGCATTAACCAAGATGATATTATATATATGCACTAACAAAAATGATCTCTCACAAGTCGGCTTCTCAATATATGAGATGTGTAACTTCAAGTTGGCTCAAATCTTCTCAAAACAATATTCTAGATCCAAAACGTATGATCACACACTTCCCATAAGTCATTCCAATTACCTTGAACTTACCAATCAGCCATCAAAATCACCTCAAACAATCCAATCCATAGGATACACCTTCAATAATGGAGATAACCCTATTTTACTGCTCTACTGGATACCAAACTTTCTAACATGCTAAAGAATCAACACCAGAGGATAATATTGCATGATACTCTTCTTTTATTACTCAATCAACTTAACTCAGATCACTAAAACCAAAAACACATCACCAAAAATGAGAACTGATCACCAAAGCATTACATAGAGTATCACCGATAGACTTGCACCAAAACTTACTCAAAACATTCTCAGGACATCCGGAAAACCAAAAATCTATACTGGATAAGATCAATAGATTGAGTTGCCATCAATGAAAACTCCGAAGAAATATCATACACCAGACATCACCAATCATCACCAGAGCATCACTGGAATAGTGTCTTATGCCAACATGATCTTGGTGAGATTTCTGATGGCATTGCATGTTCAAGGATTTGATTTGGGTCCATGCTATGTCATCTATGGAATTGTATTGGTCTGGTGGTTAATTTATGTATCGTGTGATGTAATTTTGTAATTAGGTGTTAAGAGTTGAGCCTACCTTGTAGTCAAGGTTGATGATTTATATAAATCGGTGTTATATTCATGTAATTTGAGTGCAGTAGTTGTGTCTGGATTATTAGAGAGTGGTGTATGTGCGAATAAGAGAATTAATCTTTTGGTGTGAAGTGTTGAGAAGAGATTTTTGTAGGGCAAAAAAATGAGCTTAACTGGAACTCTCATCAGACATTTGGAGATGATATTCTTTCAGTTCATCTAGACCGGATTGTAGTCCAAATGTTATTGTAAGGTAGTGAACCTTCCCTAAGTGTTGTAGTCTTTTGACTCATTATATTTTGAGCAGTGAGCTCTAGGCAGTGTGTCTGAATACATGTGCATTCCCCATTGTAATATTTACAAATACTACTACAGATTATCATTTTATTGTGGGTAGGTTGCCACCATGGTTTTTCCCTTAACCGGGTTTTCCACATCAAAAATCTTGGTGTTATGTGTGTTGTTGTTATTGTGTTTATCTTTATTCTTGTTGTAGTTGATCAGATCTAAATGTGTGCTTAAATTGTCTGATCTGGTGAAAACTGATTCACCCCCCCCCCTCTCAATTTTCCTTCATTGTTGTTGCTAAGAATTGGTATCATAGCTAGATCCTACGGAAGAAGTTTAACCACTTGAGGAGATTCGGGATGGCAACCTACGTGTTCAAGAAAGAGAGTCTGAGATTTGATCGAAACAATTATATTGTATGGAAGGACCAGATGGAGTGTCATTTGAAGTGTCTTGGAGATGATTATTGGAAGACTAAAAAGAATACCTACAATATCCCTCAGAATGGTCCATTTACTACAGCTAAGATCAAGGATGTTGAATATAACATAAGATCTAAGGAAGCATTGTTGAGTGCCTTGACTGATTTAGAGATGACTAATGTGATGGTTCTACAGACTGCACATGAGATCTAGGAAAAGTTAGAGACCTTGTATGAAGGAAATGAACATGTCAAAGTTGCTAAGATATAGAGTTTGAAAGGAAATTATGAGATGTTATAAGTGGGACAAGATGAGAACATATCATCCTTTATGGCTAAGGTGAATGAACTTGTTATGAACATCAGATGTGTCGGTGGAACTCTTGAAGAAGATGATATTGTTGCTAAAGTGTTGAGATATTTGCCTCCTTCTTATAAATCTAAAGTTGTTTCTATTAATGAGATCCGGACCATGACTACTATGACAAGAGATATGTTGGATGGTAATCTTGTTTCTTTTGAGTTGAGTGAATTTGGAGAATCACATGGTAAATCTGAGATAGCATTTAAAGCCATTGTATATGGAAAGAAGAAGTATGATCCAGGAGAAAGTTCATCTAGGGTTTCTAGATATGAAAGAGAAATGAGAGATATGGAAGAACATGAAAGACAGTTGGATGATATTGAAGCACTTATTTCTCAGAGATTACCTAAGGGAGCCGATAGGTATGATAAGAAGTTACCTTTGAAATGTTTCTCTTGTAATAAGATAGGACGTTTTGCTTCTAGGTGTCCTGAAAGGTATGATAAACATGATAAATATGATAAGCATGATAGATATGAGAAGCATGATAAGTATGATAAGCCTTATAAGCCTAACTGGAAGTACAAATATCAGAAGAGATTTTATTATGTTGTTGATGAAGGTGTGATAGATGACGAGTCTGAGAATCGGAATTCAAAAGATAAATTTGTATTTATTGCTATCAAGGAAGATGATCCAGTATCAGTGAATTCTACAATATGCATTATTGTGGAGAAAGCTTTGGTTGCTAAGATTGAAGAGAAAGATGAATGGATTATTGATAGTTGTTGTCACATCATATGATAGGTGATAAAAGAAAATTTGTGAATATGGAGAGGTACGATGGTGGTATAGTAAGATTTGGAGATGATAAAGCTTGTGTGATTCGTGGTAGAGGTTATATTTCCTTTTATGATAAGAATGATACTAATGATGTCTTATATGTTGAAGGTTTGAAGCATAATCTTTTGAATGTTGGACATATGGTTGATAAGGGATATGATTTGCAACTCAAGAATGGTAAATGCAAGATTCTAAATGCCTCTAGTATAGAGATTGCATCAGGGACTAAGACTAAAGGTAGTATATTTCACTTGAATGTCGATGAGAAAAGTTGTTTGATTGCATAGATAGATGAAAGTTGGTTGTAGCATAGAAAGATGTGTCATGTTAATTTTGACTACATGATAAGGATAAGTTATACTCAAGCTATTAGAGATTTACCTAAAATTGTGAAGCGTTCTAATCTGATATGTAAAGAATGTCAGTTGGGAAAGCAAACAAGAACTTCATTAAAAAGTAAGTTGTATATATCTAATGGTTTATTGGATTTGTGTATACTAACTTGTGTGGTCCTACAAGAGTGAGAAGCATGTAGGGTGACATATATTTCAAGTTGTTGATTGATGACTACTCTAGAATGATGTGGGTTACTTTTCTAAGAGAGAAATTAGAAGCGCTAGAGAAATTCAAGATATTCAAAGCTAAGGTGGAGATAGAGACAAGGTTGAAGCTAAAGTGTCTGAGATCTGACAGAGGAGGAGAATTCATATTCAGTGAGTTTGATTCATTTTGTGAGATGAATGGAATTTGAAGACAATTATCTACTCCTATAACCCCTCGGCAAAATGGAGTTATTGAAAGAAAGAACAAAACCATTTTGGATGCTGCTAGGATAATGTTGATTGAGGGAAATGTTGCACAAACCTTTTGGAGAGAAGTTGTTAGCACTGTTGTTTACACATTCAACTGGTAGCATATAAAAGGTGATTCGAGTGAGACTCCTTATGAGTTATGGTTTGGTCATGTTCCTACAATTAGATATTTTAGAGTTTTTGAAACCAAATGTTATATCAAAAGAGATGAGAATATATATGAAATTTTGATGTAAGATGTGATGAAGCAATCTTCTTAGGTTATTCTACTAAGAGAAAGGCCTATTGGTGTTACAATAAGAGAATGACTAAGATAGTGGAAAGTGCAAATGTGAAGGTTGATGAATGTCATGGAAAGCATATCAGAGCATGCAGATATGAGTTTGATGATCAGGATGTTATTTCAAAGCATGTGCAGATTGAGGTCCTAAGGTAGAATGATCTGATAGATACATTTAATCTAGATATTGTTGCTGCCAGTGAAGAAGCTCAAGAACCTAAAAAATTAGAACAATCAGAAGACTCCAAGGTATGTGAAATTGAATCATTCAGAAAATCAAATTATTGGTGACAAAAATAAAGGTGTGATGACTAGGAGAAGGATTGTTGCTGAAGAGATATGTTTGATTTCCATGATTGAACCTAAAAATGTTGCAGAAGCATGTAAATGTGAGAATTGGATAAAAGCTATGGAAGAATAGTTGAATCGGATTGAGAAGAATAACACATGGGAGCTTGTTCTAAGACCCAAAGACAAGAATGTGATTGGCACTAAATGTGTGTTCCGAAATAAATTGAATGAAGCTGGTGAAGTCCTTAGAAAGAAAGAAAGATTAGTATATAAGGGATTTTCTTAGATGGAAGGAGTCGATTATGAGGAGACATTTTCTCTGGTAGATAGAGTTGAAGTTGTTCGATTACTTCTTGCCTATGTTGCATACAAGAATTTCAAGGTATATCAGATGGATGATAAGTTAGCCTTTTTGAATGCTGATTTGGAAGATGAAGTCTACATTCAGTAACCAGATGGGTTTTCATTATCAGATGAAGGAGACATGGTATGCAAATTGAAGAAAACATTGTAAGGACTAAAGCAAGCCCCTATGGCCTAGTATGCTAGATTGGACAAGTATTTGATGAAGTTGGGATTCTGTAAAGGTACTAATGATAGCAATTTATAGGTTAAGGTTGATAATGATAACATTTTTAGTGTTGAAGTCTTTGTTGATGACATTATTTTTGGAGGAGATGATGATTTTGTTGACATTGAGTTGTCATTGATGTCAACTGGTATTCCAGGTTACTGGTAGAGTGTGTGAACCAGTATGAAGAAGGTTGAACCGGCATAAAGAAGAGAAGTATGTTATGAGTTGACAGTTGATACCACTAGTATGAGGTGAGATGCAAGAGTGAGTTGGCAGGCTTGAGTTATAACTGGTAATGCATAAACCGATATGAAGGTTGGTTGTTTGTTTGTGATGAAGAGGCAGAATATTGATGAATCACAACAACACCCGGTGAGCTAAATAAGAAGAATGACATAAAGTCATACCGAAAGGTAAGATGAATTGTTAGGATGATGTGTTGCTGGTAAGAGTGATTGATCACTGTGTCGGTCATACCGATAAGGTTCTATCGATAGAAGGGTTTCCTAGTTGTTCATGTTTGAACCGACCCTATGTCAGTGAAGTTGAATATATGTTGATGTGTCCTCCATGGAGCTAAGGTGGTAAACATGCAGAGGTCGATGAAATGTTCATCGACATGGTTGTCTGTGTAGTTGCTAGCCATTAAATGATAAAACCACAAATCACAGGATGATATCTGATTGATGTGGCTCGAGGAAGTATGGACGATAGAGAATGATCAGGCAGTTGTTGACATTGTGATCAAGGCATGAAATCTGATTGCAGATTGATCTTCAGTTAGAAACAACTAGGTGAAATGAGGTCGACAAAGATCAAGGCCAAAAAGTAGGGTGAATTTTTCTATTTTTAGCAAACATGCATTGGATGAATAAAAACGTGTATAGATGCATCTCCTCAAAGCAGGTGAGCAATCCAAGACAGATCAAATCATATTGGATACAGATTTGGTCGAAGGAAAGAAACCCTAACCACCTGAAGTTTGAATTTATTTTTGGTGAGAAGACTTATTTTTATTTATACAAGTCTAAATCAATGAGGTTGTGGTTGTTCAATTAGATGTGATGATGCTGGTGAATGAAAGTGAGATAGAAAAGATTATTTGAGTGAAAAAAAAAAAAATATTAAGTGACTGTGTGTTGAAAAAGAAATCAGTAAGGTGTGTGTGAACTGGTAGAGAACAAACCAACAGAGACAAAACTTGGCAAAGTGTGGGCAGGTGTGAAGTGAATCCAACACTCAGAGGGAGAGAAGTTTCAATAGAGTAAGGACCAACTTAAAGGCAGTGTTGCAGTGTGTGTGGTGGTTTCACAGACCGGTAAGATTGAACTCGGTAGAGCAGAGTATAGAAGGGTTGCAAAAATTCATTTGCAATAGGGAATTTATTTATGTATTTGAATTTTCATATTATCTTCACTAAGTAGATTCTTAGTGCAGGGGTTGTAGCTCCTTTATCTTGTAGCCTATAAATTGTTCAAGGGTTGGTGCTCGTTTGAGTCGGTGCTCAAAAATCAGGGGTTGGTGCTCCTTGGGTTGGTGCCCTAAAATTGTAATCAGATCATTTTCATTGTGAGGCTGGATTAGAGCAGAAGATCTCCAACAGCTATTCTCATCCAGGTTTTTCCCACATTGGGCTTTCCTCATATATCTGGTGTTATGTGATTCATTCTTGTGTATGTGTTATATTGATGTTTTAGCAAATCCTTTCACACACTTAGTTTGCATTGTTTGGTTTACCAATTAGCATTTTGTTTATTTTATATAGTACCAGTATATCCCTGGTTAGAGAAGAAAGTGTTTAAATCACTGATTCACCCCCCTCTCAGTGATCCATTGTGTCCAAAAATTGGTATCAAAGCCTAGGTACACTGTTTTGTCAAAGAGTTCTCTAGCTTGGGTAGATCTTGTCAAGTGTTCACAATGGCAAGAAATGAAGCAGCCTCCTCAAAAGCCCCTATGTTTGATGGTGTCAACTATGCTTTTTGGAGTAGAAGAATGGAAACCTATTTATCCTCTCTAGGTTGTGATGTATGGATGTCATTTGTGAATGGGTATACAGTCCCTAATAATCCCCCTACTGATCTAGATGCTAAGAAGGAATATGAGAACAATACTAAAGCTAAAAATGTCATTCTTAGTGGGTTATCTGATAATGAGTTTGTTAAGGTCATGCACTACTCATCTGCCAAAGAAACTTGGGATAAGTTGTAGAAAATATTTGAAGGTGATGCTAAAGTCGAGGAAGCCAAGTTACAAACATTGAGAGCACAATTTGAAGGTTTGAAGATGACAGATGAAGAGAAGATTGTTGACTATCTCCAAAGGATTGATGAAACAACAAACACCACTAGAGGGCTTGGAGAAAAAATAAAATATGAGGTGGAAGTGAAGAAAGTACTTAGATCTCTAACATCTAAGTATGATACAAAGGTTTCAGTAATAGAAGAAGTAAAATATATAAAAAACCTTTACAATGGATGAGCTATATGGTTCCCTAACTACTTATGAGATGAGGATTGTCGGTACTAAGGTTGTCAAGAAAGAAGTTGCATTACAAACATCAAGGAAAGGAAAAGAAGATTTTGTTCAAGATGGAACCGGTGAATATTCTGATGATATCTATAGCATCATAAATTGTACGCACTTGCTAGGGTGGTACAATTTCACACCTAGTTTAGCACCCGCCTTAGTGAATTTTACATTCTACATTGCATTTCTCCTTAAGCACTTAATTAATCAAATTAATTAGGTCTAAGGTCCTATTTCATCATTCTCTACATCATAAAGTTGGGCCCTTTCACTAAAGCGCGCCCTTCGCATTTTATTCCTCCAATACACCACTTAATCAAAAACCCTAATTAAGTCCTATTTCGAACTTGGGGGCTTGGTTTCAGGGTCAAAACATCTCGAAATCACCTGTAACTTCGGGATTCTCTCTAAAATCATCATATCCGACAGCCTTGAAAATTTGGTGAAAAGTTGTCAGGACCGTGGCGCCCGGAGTGCACATGGTCCCGGACATTTTTCTCAAAATTTTGGGAGCATGATCCAATCATAAAATAAAGCTTAACCCCAAGAAATTGGCGGGATATTCAATCTCTAGGTCGGCCAAAAGATGAATTTACGATCTAGGGTTTCCTACATCAAAGCTCTCTTTCTTCATTTGAAGGGATCGGATTTTTGTTTTGAGGAACTTCATATGCAGCGAAAGAGCAGATCTTTGAGGACTTCAACAAAATTCAACATCATTCTATCAAGCATCTATCAAATTCATTCATCCACTTAGGGCTTAGAAGACATTGAAGAACAATAGGAGATTACCGACTGAAGATTGGCTTGTACTCCTCCCTTGAGGGTTGGGTATGATTTCATGTTGTTTTCATGTCTTTGCATAAGCTTCAATACGTCATTTATTCATGCTTTAGATCACATTGCATCTTGATTTAGAGCATTTACATTATCATTTACAAGCAATTAGGGTTTACTTTTTAGGTTGCTCTAGTTTGCTTTCTTGCATTTTTGGACCTTGCACACACACTAGGTCTGCACACACAATACATTTTACAAAATAACTTGGCTATTCGTGGAGGTGGAAATCACCAAAGCGGGGGTTTGACTAAGGCAAAACCCTATATAGCCACCCATACACCCTTTTTCAGATATCATTGCAGGTTTCAGAATTCGGACGACACCGCGGGATACAGATCCGGAGAGAGAAGGTCGAGAGAGCACTCTGTGTCAAGTTGCAGAGCAGAAGACTGGGACAAGGGCACTGGGTGCCCTGGTCCTACCAAGACAGGGGCGCTGGGTGCCCTGGTCCCTGGGATAGAGGCACTGGGCAACCTGGTCCTCCGGACAGACAGCTTACAGACAGCTTCCCGACAGTGTTTCAGAGTGCAGAACAGTAGTTTCCGGTGCAGTTTTCAGGACAGCTGCGCCTGCGCCCCCGTCCCGAACATTTCCAGTCCGATTTTGATTCTGGGTACACATCTGCATTCTTATTTCATCCTTATATTTATAGTTGTTCATTGTTTAATCTCAATTCTGCAATCTTGTTATTAGTTCATACTTGCATTTTGGGATTAGGGTTTGAACTTGTATCACTTTAGCTTTCAATTTCAACAAAGGAATAGGAATCCTAATAGATATCCCGTGGCTCTCTCTTTCACAAAAAGAAGTACCCAATTGTGCGATATCTCTAGGCTCTTTCGTATTCTGTAATGTGTGTCAAAAGGTAGGATTAGGGCACGGTTAACCTAGTCTCGCTTTTTCCCCTACACAATATCATGGAAAACTTTGTCAGAAGACTCAAGACGGGTTCCGGTAAATAAAAAGGTAAGTTGCCCTTGAAATGTTTCTATTGGAATTATTGGATGAATTTATTATGTGTTGCATTGTTGTTTTGTCATTCATGTCAACACTATTTGTTATGGTTCGTTACCGGCAGACAGGCTTTGGTTACCGGTAGAAGATCTAGTGTTACTGGCAGAAGAAACTATCTGTTGGACACTTTTGACATGTTTGGATCTATGGAATGTGATTAGTTACATGTGGTACATGCTTCTGGAGTGTGTCCTAGTCAGTTGCTATTGAATTGGTAATCAGATGCTATAAATACACTCTGGTAAACCCTTACCAGCACTAGTTTAAGGCTTTATCGGCAGAGCTCTCACTGAGGAATCTTGAAAGGATGCATAATTGGTGTTGGTGCAGCTTCTAGATGGATTTTAGGATGTTGAAGATGTTCTTTGATCATGCTTCAACTGATTGAAGATATTTCTTTGGCATGGTGGACCTAGAATAGGTTCGGTACCTATCTAGGTTATGGACTGGTATCATAATAATGTGTACTCTACATGTTACCAAGATATTTCAGGATGATCTATGGATTTATTATTGTTATTTTGGTCATAAGTTGACATGGCATATCATTGTAATATGGATTTATGTAATGATTTTATTGTAATATCTTTTAGGTGGCCGACCTAATTTGTTTAGGCCTTAGGGTTTGTATAAAATAATGTAAAATCTCAATGTAGATTGTGGTATGGGAATGGAATAAGTGTTCGTGGTCTTGGAATGCAATATCATATGAGGAGATTTGGTCAATCATAGGTGATCGATTTGGGATTAAGGAAGAGGTCAAAGGCCTCTAGTATTGAGCTTAACCAAGACTGTAATTAGGCATGGTAGATGTTATTTCTGCCAGTTCTTTATTCTGGATTATTGTCCATTTATCTGTAGATGGTTGTAGCCTCTCTATAGTTAGTGAGACTCTTTTGTAATGAGCAGTACGCTCTAGGTAGTGTGCCTTCCTGCATGTGTAGTCCCCTCATTGTATGAGATACTTTCTACAAAAGTATCATCTGACTGTGGGTAGGCTTCCCACCGTGGTTTTTCCCTGTCTGGGTTTTCTATGTACAAATCATAGTGTTATGTGGTATGGTTCCTTTGCATTGATTATCTGTTTAATTTTTAAGTTGTATTATTTACCAGTATTTGTTCCTATCGGCCTTTGTATGTTCTTTACTGGTACTTGATATGTTAAAGGTTATTAAGTAGATTAAAAGTTATAATTTATTAACAACTGATTCACCCCCCCCCCCTCTTAGTTGTTCACCGATTATCCTAACAGTTTTAATTGTGGAAAGATTGGACATTTTGCTGTCAAATGTCCCTATGGTGATAAGAATGAAGATGATCAATCAAGTGGTAGTAGATCACGCGGTAAGGATAGGAAGAAGAATGTCTACCGGTATGGTAGAAGAGGCAACTGGAAGCAGAGCAGTCTTTACACACATGAAAATGATACCAGAAATGAGGAGAGTGCCTCAAATGACTGTTGTAGTGAGGATGAAGTCAGACAAAACCTTTTTATGGCCCAAGAGGTTCTAGTACCTAAAGAAGTAGATCTTGAAGCAGAGCTCATTAGCCCCTTGGAAAAGATGAAGAAAACAAGAAGAGAACTGAAGAAGGTGAAAAAGGTTGTAGCTAAAGAATAACAGATGTTGGAAAAATCTCTTCAATAATCCAAGAAAACAATTGCAGATCTAAAACTTCAATTGGAAGAGACCAAGAGGATCTGTGAAGTTACTAGTATTGGCTTGAGTAAAAAGGAGAAGGAGCATTAGGACCTTGAAGAAGAAATTAGGCTCCAAAAGGAATTAGAGAAGAGAAAGAATGAACTGATGATAAGAAGCAAGTATGAAGGAAAAACTGAAGCCTTAGACAAGATGTTGAGCAAACAGAAGCAATCTAAAGATACAGGTGGCTTAGGATTTGAAAGGGGTCAAAGTTAGAACAATAAAGACACATCTGGTAAGGAGATATAGTTCACTTTTTCAAATGAAGGTGAAGAGAAGAAGACATTCATGGTAAGAAAGGATACTGCTAAGAAGACATATGCAGATTTTATTAGAAACTGCCACACAAACTGGTATACACAATCAATGAACCAGAGGCCATACTCAATGCACCGACATGCAGATCCAAGGAGAAATGCAAGAGTTGATCATGAAGGATTCACCAAAGCTAGCAGCATGAAAGGAAGACCCCCGATGAGGCAGTTATTTGTAGGAGCAAGGCAATCTAACCGGTATGTTCCAAACTTTCATGGTTATTGTCACCGGTGTAATAAGTTTGGTCATAGAATGGCAGATTGTAGGAAAATGAATGTAAACCCCAGTTTTGAGAGTAGAAACACATTTGCTACATTACAAAGTACAGATGTCACATGTTATAATTTCAAGGAGTTTGGTCATAAGAGTTATGAGTGTAGAAGAAATGTGCAGATGTCCTACAAGAATGCTTTGGATACATCTTTCAATGATAATGTAAAATGTTACAAGTGTCAAAATTTTGGTCACATAGCAAGGCATTGTAAGATGAGAGCTGGCGAGCAAAAGAAAACAATACTGGATTAGAATATAGAGACTAAACCGAAACACAAGATGACAAAAGAGGAGAGGAAAAAGATAAACAGGTTTGGATAGAGAAGGAGAAGAACAAGACAAAGTCAAGCTTGATTGTGCAGACTACTCTACATGCTGAAAGGAGGAATCTATGGGTAGTAGATAGTGGCTACTCGAATCACATGGCCAGAGATAAGAAAAAGTTTATCAAGCTTGATGATTGGAATGGTGGTTATGTCCAGTTTGGTGACAACTCCTTTATCAAGATCAAGGGTCGCGGTACATTAATATTGATGGAAATATCAAAGCTCATGATGTGTACTATGTGGAAGGACTAAAGCATAATCTGCCAAGTGTAAGTTAGATGTGTGACAAAGGGTACAAGTTCACATTTGACTCTATCAGTTGTCAGATAAGCAAGGAGAGTACTAGTCAAGTTGTGGTAGAAGGAAAGAGGACAGATGGTAATGTCTACAACCTGAAGGAATGCTATGAGTCCCAATGCATGATGGGATAGGTTGATGAAAGTTGGTTGTGGCATTGGAGATTAGGTCATGTGAACTTTGATAATCTGATGAAGATAAGCAAAAACCAGTATGTGAGAAATATTCCACAAATAACTAAACTAGCAAGTACTTTTTGTGATGAATGCATCAGAGGCAAGCAAATCAAAGTGAGTTGCAAAAAAAAAGAGTACAATACCTCAAGACCTCTAGATTTACTACATATAGATTTGTGTGGACCAAAAATGACAAGGGATCTGACCGGTGAGAGATACTTCATGCTATTCATTGATGACTACTTAAGAATGACTTGGGTGACATTTTTGCATGAAAAATCACAAGCATTTGAAAGATTCAAGATTTTTAGAAGGATGGTTAAAAATGACAGTGGACACCGATTAAAGTGCTTAAGATCAGAGTGGGGTGCAGAATATTCTTCAAATGAGTTTATTAACTATTGTGAGAAACATGAAATTCGGAGATAGTATTTAGCAGCAAGAACACCATAGCAAAATGGTGTGGCAGAAAGGAAGAATAGGACAGTGACGGAGATGCCCAGAACAATGTTGAATGAGGCTAGCATACCAAATACATACTGGAAGGAAGCAGTTCATATTGTTGTCTACACATTAAACCGGGTACAGCTAAGAGTGAACAGTAGAATGACTCCTTATGAGTTATGGTATGACTGGAAACCATCACTCAAGCATTTCAGAGTGTTTGGAAGTTAGTGTTTCATCAAAAGAGATGCTAATGGGTTAGGAATTTTTTATTCTTGCAGTGATGAAGGAATATTCTTGGTTTACACAACCAATAGAAAATCCTACAAATGCTACAACAAGAAATTAAGAAAAATGGTTGATAGTATAAATGTAAGAATAGATGAAGACCTACATAAGAGAGAATCTACATCGGCACCCTACATTGATGTTTTAGATGTTGAGTATGAAGAACAATCTAACAATGGACCATTCAAAGAATCACCAAGCAAAAACTCCAACCAGCATGTGTAGAAGAACCATCCAGAAGAAAAGATCATAGGAGATAAAAATGAAAGTGTGTAGACCAGAAGGAGACTAGCCTAGAATGATGAACAGGTAAATTTTTGCCTCATGACAGAACTTGAGCACAAAACTTTTGTTGAAGCTAGAAAAAGTGAGAAGTGGGTAGATGCCATGAATGAAGAGCTAGAAAAATTGAGAAAAATCAAACTTGGGAACTTGTTCCTAGACCGACAAACAAGAATGTCATAGGTACCAAGTGATAAATCAATGATGACCAGTTAGTACCAAACCGGTACTGAGAGAGGGGGGTGAATCACTATTGATAAAAAATAGTTTCTCTTGAACCGGTTGGACTGAGAACCCTGCCCTTTGACTGGCAAGCAATAACACAAGTCTAAACCAGATTACTACCGGTTAAGCACAGTGAAAGACATAAACCCATAACTCATCTTTCTACACAATCTAACATCTTATTTCCACTTCACCCATGTGCATACACTAGTAATACTTTAACAGGAATGTAAAGACTTACAAGTTCAACATGCTTTATTGCTTAACAGAGAATAACAAAGCATCGTATGAAAAGCATCACACATAACACACATATTTTTCATGTGGAAACTCCAACTGGGAAAAACCACAGTGGGGATGAATACCCACAAGCTGTTCTTTGAACCCTTTTGAAGTCCACTCTATTAGGAGCCTAGTCCGGTTAAAGACTTTACAATAGGTTCTGTTAGGAACTGATCCTGCTAGGGATCACCCGTTTAAGGGATGGCTAAAATACCCAGTTAAGGGTTAAACCCTGTTAAAGGTTACCTTGTTAGAGGATTTTTAGAACTCAATGATTTTGAGTCACCCTGCTAAAGGATTTATAGCAAGTTGGTTAAAGCTACCCTGTTAAGGGATTTTCCAAATGTTGAAGTGGTTATAGGTCAATAGGTATTACAATGATATGGTAATAGCACTCAATGCCAATGCAGATCTGCTTCAGTTTCTTCCTTCTGCACTCACACTCTGTAGGTATCTATTCTCATATCTAGTCTGGCAAGCATCACGTATCTTTGCACTTAGATACACACAACATTTGCCAACAAACTCAACATGAAAAACAACATTGACCTTATAGGAAATAGATAGGTTGGTAGCATAAACCCTAAACCCTAAACATTTAGGTTAAGAAATTCAGTCAGTTCAATTGTAACCGTTGATCATATTGCATTGATTACAATAGTCTTGAATAGTTCTCAAGACATTCTCCATCATTTGTTCTTTGTCGCTTCTTGGAGGTTGATAACCCATCACGCATTCTCCACTATTTACAGAGACTTTGCACATTCCTGAGGTAGATAGAATCAATCTCCTTCATGCAAGATCCTTCATGCGCACAGGGCTAACATGGCAACACAATATGTTCTTCATTACAATGCTAACACATCACACAATGTCATTCGTTGAATCACATAGTCATAGAACACTTCAACCAGAAACCCTGAAGCTAAGACTACCAACCAATAGTCATGTCATATGAAACCTTGATACAAAACATTCCATATACCGGTTCACATTCCATCATACTAGTTCACTTGAACAAACATACCACTTCACTTTGTCACATATACCGGTTCACATTTCAACATACCGGTTCACTTGGACAGCCATACTGCTTCACTTTTTCACATATACCAGTTCTCTTGCAAGTGCTTACTTCAATATACCGGTTCACTCTTCATCATATTGACATCAATGACAACATACAATATCATCATGTCAACATACTCTGCACATATGCCAACACCAAGCGGGTCTACCAGAACAAGATGAATGAAGAAGGCAAGATAATCTGGCATAAAGCAAGGTTAGTTTGCAAAGGGTATGCTCAAGTGGAAGGTATTGACTTCAAAGAAACCTTTTTACCGATTTCCAGGTTAGAGGCAATAATAATGTTTTTATCTTTCTCTACCTATAAAGGATACAAAGTTTATCAAATGGATGTCAAATATGCATTTTTGAATGGTAATATTGAAGAAGAAGTGTATATGGAACAGCCAGAAGGATATCTATTACATGATGATGAGAGTTTTGTATGCCGATTGAGGAAAGACTTGTATGGTTTGAAGCAGGCCCCTAGAGCATGGTATTCCCGGTTAGACAAATACTTGAAAGAGAAAGGATTTTGAAAAGGGAATGCAAACAACAACTTATATATTATGGTAAATGGAGATCATATGATTATAGTTGTTGTATATGTGGATGACATTATCTTTGGTGGAGACAAGGACATCATGTGCAAAGAAATTGCAGATCAAATGAAGACAGAATTTGAGATGTCCATGTTGGGTGAGTTGTCCTATTTTCTTAGTTTGCGGATCTCACAGTAGGAGAAAGGAATTTTCATCTCACAAACGAAGTATGTGAAAGACATGTTGAAAAAGTTTCAAATGGAGGAGAGAAAACCGGTAAGTACTCCCATGGTTGCCGATTGTAAATTGGGCAAACTAGATAAGTCACTTGAAGTAGAGAAAACACTATATAGGTCTATGATTGGTAGTCTATTATATCTAACAACATCAAGACCAGATATTGTACAAGCAGTTTGCATGGTTGCGAGATTCCAAACTGCTCCTAAACAATCTCACTTAAATGCAGTCATGAGAATCTTTAGGTATCTGCAAGGAACTATTGATTATGGCATGTGGTATTTAAAGAAAGGAGACTTCTCTTTGTAGGCTTATACTGATGCAGATTGGGCATGATGTATTGATGACCGAAAGAGTACAATTGGAGGTGCTTTTTACTTAGGAGACTACTTATTATCATGGCATAACAAGAAGCAAGATTCAATGTCATTATCTACTACTGAGGTAAAGTATATAGCAGCTACTACATGTTATTCATAGGTATTGTGGATGAAGCAGACACTGAAGGACATACAAGTGGAGATACTGGAACCTATTCCAATCCAATGTGATAACTCAAGTGCAATCAACATCTCCAAGAATCCAGTAATGCACTCAAGAACAAAACACGTTGCAATCAAGTATCACTTCTTGAGGGAGAAGGTAGCAGACAAGGAGGTCATAGTAGAATATGTTCCAGATGGTGATTAGATTGCTGACAAATTTACCAAACCACTTCCTTTGGGCACATTTGAGTACTTGAGACAAAAGATGGGAGATCTCCCACCATCCAGAAGCACTTAAATGTGTAGGGAGATGTATGGTTCAGGGGGAGTCAACAATTCTTACTATCTTATGACTCTTGAATCATGAAGCATCGACATAGGGGGAGAATGTGTCCTACCAATTAAAGACAAGGGAGAAGATTATGGTTAGACTCTGGTAGTATGATTGGTGAGACTAAGGTTCCCTTTTCCATTGTTGTCAAAGGGGGAGAGAAACCAGAATAGAAAGTGTTGACATCAATGCCAAAGGGGGAGATTGTTGGAATTGAGTTGTCATTGATGTCAACTAGTATTGTAGGTTGCCGGTAGAGTGTGTCAACTAGTATGAAGAAGATTGAACTGGCATAAAGAAGAGAAGTATGTTATGAGTTGACAGTTGATACCACTCGTATGAAGTGAGATGCAGGAGTGAGTTGGCATGCTTGAGTTATAACTGGTAACGCATAAACCTATATGAAGGTTGGTTGTTTATTTGTGATGAAGAGGTGGAATGTTGATGAATCACAACAACACCCGATGAGCTAAATAGGAAGAATGTCATGAAGTCATAATGGAAGTCAAGATGAATTATCAAGATGATGTGTTGTCATTAAGAGTGAGTGATCAATGTGTTGGTCATACCAATAAGGTTCTATCGGTAGAAGGGTTTCCTGGTTGTTCATGTTTGAACCGACCCTATGTCAATGAAGTGGAATATATGTCAATGTGTCCTCAATGGAGCTGAGGTGGTAAACATGCAGAGGTCGATGAAATGTTCATCGACGTGGTTGTCCGTGCAATTGCTGGTCATTAAATGATAAAACCACAAATCATGAGATAATATTTGATTGACATGGCTCGAGGAAGTATGGATGACAGAGAATGATTAGGCAGTTGCTGACACTGTGATCAAGGCATGAAATCTGATTGCAGATTGATCTTCAGTTAGAAACAACTGGATGAAATGAGATCAACAAAGATCAAGGTTGAAAAGCAAGGCAAAGTTTTCTATTTTTAGAAAACATGCATTGGATGAATAAAAAGGTGTACAGATGCATCTCCCTAAAGTAGGTGAGTGATCCAAGGCAGATCGAATGAGATTGGATATAGATTTGGTTGAAGGAAAGAAACCCTAACCACCTCAAGTTTTAATTTGTTTTTGGCGAGAAGACATGTTTTTATTTATACAAGTCTAAATCGATGAGGTTGTGGCTATTGAGTTAGATGTGATGATGTTGGTGAATGAAAGTGAGATAGAAAAGATTGTTTGAGTGAAAAACAAGAAAAATCTTAAGTGACTGTGTGTTGAAGGAGAAATCGGTAAGGTGTGTGAACCGACAGAGAACAAACTGGTAGAGACAGAACCTGGCAAAGAGTAGTTAGGTGTGAAGTGAATCTAGCAGTCAAAGGGAGAGAAGTTTCAACAAAGTAAGGACCAGTATAAAGGAAATGTTGCAATGTGTGTGGAGGTTTCATAGACCGATAAGATTGAAACCGGTAGAGCAGAGTATAGAAGGGCTGCAAAAATTCATTTGCAACAGGGAATTTATTTATGTATTTGAATTTTCATATTGTCTTCACTAAGTAGGTGCTTAGTGTAGGGGTTGTAGCCTATAAATTGTTCAAGGGTTGGTACTCCTTTGAGTCGGTGCTCATAAATCAGGGGCTGGTGCTCCTTGGGTTGATGTCCTAAAATTGTAATCAAATCATTTTCATTAAGATCTGGGTATATTGTTTAGCTTCTTGTTTCCATTTTACCAATTTTCTTCTTTGTCTAGGTTGATTGGGGAAAGATTATGGGTTAAGCATGAGGCCTTCTTTGCCTAAATTAATGAACTCTTCTTCCCTTGTAAGTTCCTTACCAGAGCTAGCTGATGCAGCTCTAGTTCAATTAGATTTAGATGTTTTCTTAGAAAGAGTAAGGAACCCAACTATTGATTCTATGATGAAAGACATTGCACAAAGTGGTTTATTGGAAGCGGTCGCATTTCCCACAGTTGCCTCTTGTCCGGAGTTGGTTTTAGAGTGTATGAATCACTATGATAAAGTTAACAGATGCATCATGAAAAATAATGGAGTGGTCTTCTTGTCTATTGATAGAGAGACAATAATGGCTGCCATGGGTATCCACATCGGGAACCCTATGAGGATTGGACTATTGGTAAGTCTTATGGGGTTTATTCTGAGAAGAAGTAGTATTACAAAACCATTGTTGCACGGAATTGGCTTTTGAAGTTTCAAAAGGGCGGTTCAAGGTTGCCAAGGCCGTTAACCCAAGAGCATTTGATTCCTGGAATCAGGGATTTGGTAATAATGTTGAGCAGAGTTAGCGGAAATTCACACTCCTATTGGGAAGAATGGATGTATTCTTTCATCCAAGTCACTCTCGACAAAAACCGGTTCATTGACTGGGGCACCATTATTGTAGAAAGGTTGCATGAGGGTTTTTAAAATTACCTTGGGATGTCAAATTTCTATATGTCTTCATATCTGTTATATATGCTAGCTTGTGTGAGGGAGTGGCCTGGCCTGTTCCATGCAAAATGGGTCTAGGGTATAAATATTTATGAATACCACCCCCATTTGACCCAAAAAGGACATGTTGATAATTACCTTCGCTAGAATGACATTTTTGCTGGGAGGTTGACTTTTGAGTTACAAGATAATTTGTACAGAAGAATATCAGTAGAAGTGGGTTGAACTAATCACTTCACTTACATAAGGGTTGGAGGCTTTAAAGATGAACCCTTTAGGCTACCTAGATATGTTTCAGACTACTGTATTTTGATTGAAGTTTCCAGGCAGTTAGCCTATGTTGTAAAGGATTATGGTGAAGACTCTTGCAAAAGTGGAATTTTTCCTATCGATTTAGGACATTACAGTTGTAAGTCTGTTTCTGATGCACTAAATCTTAAGTTAGAATTTAAGAGATTTCATTTGAAAACCTTTGTGAAAAGAGATAATTTTGGTAGTAAAGGTTTTATTGCTCATTATGTAAAAAAGATAATGTCTGATCAACATGTGCCCCAGTTGGAGGATTATTGGGAAGACTGCCCAGATGAGTTTGAAGTGAGAAAAAGGAGTTGGTCCAAGTTAACTTTGAAACAAATTCTTGACATGAAATTGCAAATGGATACCTCTGGTGTCACTATTGATAATGAAGATGTACTGGACCCAAAATTCATGAGATGGGTACATAATGAACCCCTTCCAGAAGTTGACTGGAGTAGAAAGATGGAAGATAGCGTACAGGCATGCACTTTCAGTATAATTCATAGAACAGAGAATTGGCTTAGGAGTTGCAGGTTTCATCCAGCAAAGGTAACTAGTTCGAGAAACAAGAATGGAAAAAGGAAGATTGTAAGCAAACCCACTATTTTAACTAACATCCATGTTTCTGTTGCAGGAAAGAAGCAAGCTAAGATTAAAGAAGAAAAACTCGACTCTGAAGCTGCACATTCCATTGGTGGCCGAGTGACTAGGTCAAGATACAAGAAGAATTTTCAGCCACCTGCCACTCATCTCATCCTTGATTTGGATACCAAGGAAGTATAGGGAAATATGAAAACCCCTATTTCTGATGCTAACAAGGTCCTAGCTGATTCTGATGTTGCTATCCAGGATTCACATGTGCTTGATGTTTTGTCTAATGTAAATGATGCTACATTGTCACCTTCAGGAGGGCCTTCACCCACACAATCCAAGGATCTGACTGTGGCCCCTAAATGGTTAAGTGATTCAATTACCAAGAAAAGAAATGTGGTGCCTATTTCAGTGTCAATGGAAGATGTCATGAGTAAATGTTTGGGAAGAGCCACGAAGCCTAAGCATCTAAAAATGGAGACCATGATTGGTTTTGATGAAGGCACAAAACATTGGACTGCGGACATTGTCAAACTTACATCTGATAAGGATGTTGTCACCACCTCAGAGACTGATTATACTATTGAGCGAGTTGATTTAGGGGTAGGAACTAGAGCAGTTGATGTGAAACATTTAGAGACTTCAACCAAAAGGATTATCTCCCGCACTTGGAAGGACGAAAAGGATAAAGCAGAGTTGAAGCAGAGTTTAATGCAAATGGCTTAGTACATTCATTCTCTATAGAATAGTTCGCTGCCATTATCCCAAAGCTCTAATCCCTTTAGTTCAAAACCCCTTGGTAATTAGAAGTTCTTTGATGAGGTTTAACGAAACAAGATGATTGCAAATATTTTCTCTGAGTGGCTCACATCAATTGTGCATCAAGGAACTAATTATATATATGATTTAGTTTAAATTTTTAAAGATTCTAATGAATTTACCAAGGAATTGGATGCCGACTTAATCTCATGGGAAAAAGAAAAGACTAAATAGGTGGTGATTTTGAAGCAAATGCATGATATTCAACGCTATGGCTTGATGAATTGGTCCACATGCTTCAGCAATGATCTCCAATCACCAAGTCTCGAACATGATCACCAACAACATCCTAAAACTCCATCAAAAGTTGCACCAACACCACTTATGCAATTCATCAAAAGATCTCCACCAAAATCTCTGTTGGTGAAACCCTCGCCGGAACTAGAAACCAATCTTCTAAGCAAGCGGGATAGCATCCAATCACCAGACCAAAAACAACTGATCCAATATGAGTATAAGTATCATGAACAAGTTAATTCCATCACCAGATTATACCAAAGTCTATCGAATCATGCCAGATCCAAGTTAACCAGAAACCACTCATCCTACCAAGACCAGAAGGGTGTCGATAAAGCATCCAAAAAGCTAGTGTTGATATCAATGACAAAACATCAATGCAACACATAATCAACTCCACCAAATGGCCAACAATGTAGAAGGTCATCCACACACCAAGAAACATCAAGATCAACACTTAAGGCTCTGCAAGCTTTGGAATAGGTTCCAATAGATCACTAGAATAGGTCTCAGGAAACCAGTAATAAAGGAACAACCGGTAACAAGAAATTGTCATGAAAATCGGTAGCGATATCTTGTTAGAAAGTGTTCCAAATGATATGCAGTTAGAAAGAAAGAAAGATGATCAAGTCTTCAAGTAGAATCCAACTCCATAGGATCTGGTAAGCCAAAACCAAGACACACAAAA
This sequence comes from Cryptomeria japonica, assembly GCF_030272615.1. NCBI lineage: Eukaryota > Viridiplantae > Streptophyta > Pinopsida > Cupressales > Cupressaceae > Cryptomeria > Cryptomeria japonica. The sequence goes on from NC_081412.1 coordinate 644,594,806, forward strand.
AGGAACATTGAAACTGCAAACAAAAAACAAAACAGAAAAGAAAATGTTTTTGGTTGATGCAAGATTGTTGTGAACCGGGGATTCTCCTACATCAGAAGGGATGCCTGCCCATGGGCAGGCTATGTATTCTTTTGGGAAGAGATTACAGCATGTGAAATATAGGCTGAAGAGGTGGAATAAACAATGTTTTGGGAATCTGCATGTATAAAAAATGGTAGCTCAGTCCAAGATTGATGATGTCATACATCAAATTAGGGATGAAGGGATGACTGTTGATCTTAGTAAAGCTAAGTCCCTAGCTCTTAAGGACTTAGAAGAGAGGGAGTTGTGTGAGGAGATTTTCTGGAAGTAGAAGTATCGAGTTGATTGGCTCCAAGAAGGTAATAGAAACACAACATTTTTTCTTAAATCCATTAAGGCTTGGATGTCTGGTAATTCTATTACTTCTCTCATATCTTCAGAAAGGACCCATCTCTCCTCTTATGAAGAAATTTTCAGGGAAGCTGCCAGGAATTTTTCAAAATTATTCACCAAAGAGGATCATGAAGCTATGGTGGAAGAGAGGGTCATCTTGAATTGTATTCCCCCTCTAGTCTCTATTGAAATGAATGATGCCCTCTTGTGCCCCATTTTTGTTACCTGAAATGGAGGAAGTTGTGTTTCATATGAAAAAAGGTAAGGCTCTTGGCCATCATGGGTTTCCTATTGAGTTTTTTCAGGAATTTTGAGAGGTTATAAAGTATGATCTTCTAGATGTGGTTCACGTTTCTCATAGGAATAAGCAAATTCTTAAGTCTATGAATTCTACCTTCTTGGTTCTCATTCCTAAGAAGGAGGGGGCTAATAGTTTGGATCAGTTCAAGCCTATAGTTCTAGGTAATATGGTCTACAAGATAATCACTAAATTGATTGTTGAAAGACTCAAACCTTTTCTTTGTACTCTGATCTCTAAGGAGCAAGGTGGTTTCATTGATGGATGACAGATTCTAGACGTTGTTGTGATAGTAATGGAGGCTATTCACTCAATGGAAAACTCAAAGGAGAAAGTGATGTTTATTAAACTTGACATGGCCAAAGTCTATGATAGGGTGAACTAAGATTTCTTACAAAAAATCATTTTGGCCTTTTGTTTTAGAGAAGAGTGGGTGGATTAGGTTCTTAGTTGTGTGACTTCTACCTCCTTCTCAGTTCTTATTAATGGGGAGCCTTTACATTTGTTCAGTTCTTCTCAAGGACTTTGGCAAGGGGACCCTTTATCCCCCTATTTATTCATTATCATGGTTGAGGGTCTTGGAAGATTCATTACATCCCATGTGAGATAGGGTCTTATTCAAGGATGGAGTTGGAGTGATGCTCTACCTCCCTATTCTCATCTTCAGCTTGTGGATGACATAGGTTTGATGGGCAGGGTCAGAGTCAATGAGGTAGTGAATTTTGGGAGAGCCTTGGGCATCTAATTGAAAGCCTTAGGTTAGAAAATCAATGAGGATAAATCTTCCATATGTTTCCTTAATACTCCTTGGCTTATTCAGAATAGGATTGTTAGCATCCTCATATTTCAAATTGGTTCTCTTCCTTTGATGTACCTCAGGATTCCTTTGGACTTGTGGACTCAGTGTAGAGATTTTTGGCAAGGAATTTTGGACAAATTTCAAAGCAAGGTTAGTCATTGGACTTATAGGTGGTTATCCTCTCCTAGGAGAGTGACTCTTTTGGAGAAGGTGGTGTAGGCTCTTCCCATGTATAGGTGTTTTGTGTAGACTCCCCCCTCCAGTTTTGTGAGAGATTTTAATACTCTTTCTCATCAATTTCTTTGGTCTGGTAGTTTTCTTTCTTCTAAGTGGAGTTTAGTTAAATGGGAGTCTGTTTGTAGACCGAAGCGTGTTGGGAGCCTTGGTCTTTGGTCTATGGCTCTAGTTAGAAAGGCATTGGTGGCTAAGTTGTATTGGAGGTGGTGTAACAGTCAATATCAGGACTGGGCCATAACACACAAGTATCTTCCGGGTGTTGTTGGCCAGGAGCTGCCATGCCTTGGTTTATTAGGTAGGGTATCTTTTATCTGGGATACTCTTAAAAAGGATGCTCGGCTTATTAAAGATGGTCTTTTCTTGATTTGTAATTGAGGTTCTGAAGCTCTATTTTGGCAGGACTCTTGGGATGGTCATCCTGCTATTCTTTCTAGTTATCCACAACTTTAGTCTCTTTGCAACATTTTCACTGATGCTGGATGGACTAAGGTGGAGAATTTTAAAACAGTTAAGCATACGAGTTAGGTGGAGGTGACTTGCTAGAAGGATCCTCGGGAGTGGCCCTTGGGTGGTTCTAATGAGGACCGTACTTTGTTGGTTGAAATCTTGGGGGTTAGGTTATGCAGCTCTCTCAAAGAGAGAAATATTTTGGCTTGGGTTTGTTGGAATCAGGGATCACTGAGAGGGGGGGTGAATCAGTGATCTACCGATTAGCAAATTTTTAGACTTAACTTTAAACCACCAGAAGGACAAACATAAAACTGAAATGCATGAACATAAAACAATCAACCATAAAATCATAACACCAGAATTTTTACGTGGAAACCCAAATGGGAAAAACCACAGTGGGATTTGAACCCACAATATTATTCCACTATGGCCAGTAGCAAAAAAATATTACAATATGGGGAATGCATAGACATTCAAGCATAGTGTCTAGAGCTCACTACTCAAATACATTAAGGGCTACAACCTCAAAAGGCTCATTGCATTACAAATCAATTGCAATGATGTATTACAATGAATGAACTCTAAAATTGCATCTGCAATGTCTGGATGAGTTTTGGTTAAGTGTCAAATATACTAACTATATCACCTTTGTTGTTCTACTTTGTTCTGCCCTATTCTCTATCTTAGTCAACAACCAGATCAAGAATGCACACGTGAAATTGTGCTACAAAGGATTCTCGCTCGCATACAATCATACTATTTCACAAAAAGATCTCCCACGCTGGTCTTATATATCTGCAATCACAAAATAGATCATTTATCAAGTCGGTCTATTAATGTAACGTGTAGTCATATGTTGGCTTGACCAGATCACCAAAGGTAAATGTGGATCACCAAAGCAGTGATAAAATAATTTTTCTATGTCAGCTCAATCATCCCATACACGATTCAATACACCACAATCACCGAAAAGCTTCCGGACCAAAACTATTATGTTTAACCTAAAATATAGGTTAACTAGCTACCGATTGACATCCTCTTCCGAAAATCAAGATCCATGTTTACCAGATAGGAATATCAAGAAGAGTTTCCATCAATGACAACCCTAAACCAGTAATCAACCATCAGAAGTCACCGGATAAGTTTCAATTGCCAACATGGGTCCGAACCCAAAAGGAAAATTTACTGTAGTTGAAGATTATGCCAAGTTAGATAGGCAAGTACATGGTCTGATAGATGTTCCCTTGTAGAAGAAGGTATGGAATGACTCTTCTTGGCCTAAATGCAATTTTTTCCTATGGCTGGTTGCTCAGAGGAAATATCTCACATGGGAGAATCTTCGTAAGGGAGGCTTTCAAGGACCCTCTATCTATTCTCTTTGTATGCATAGTGAGGAGTGTTGCTCCCATTTGTTTTTTCTATGCCCTTTCTCTAGAGAGATTTGGCATAGGTGGTGGGAGGCTTGGCAACATGCCTATATTTATGCTACATCCTTAATTGATTTTTGGGAGAGTTTGGGAAGACCTCAAGTGAAGACATCTTTTCTTCAGGTGGCTTGGGCTATTGGGCCTGCCCTTATTATCTAGAACCTGTGGCTGGAAAGGAACCGTATTGTCTTTTGTGATTCACAACTAGGGAGCTTTCAATTGTGGCAAAAGATAGTCAACAAGCTCTAGGAGACTATCTCTACAAAGTGTGATATGTCTAAAAATGTTGATCCTGGTGATTATGCTATTGTAAGGAATTTGCAACTAGGGAACAATAAAGTGGGTTGTGCTACTGGCAAAAGATATCGACATGCTAAGAAGTGGATAAGTAGAGAAGGAAAGTGGATACCTCCTCTTATGGGGGTCTTAAAAATTAACACAAATAGCTCTTCTCGTGGGAATCCAGGGCTTGCGGGTATTGGAGATATTGGTAGAGGTGATGATGGATGTGCTGGTTTTTTCTTCTCTATTTATAAAGGATAGCACTCTAACAATTTGATGGAGGCTCTTATTATTAAGACTGTTGTTGAGAGTGGTTTCTCTTTAGGATGGAGAAGGATTATCTGTGAGTCAAATTCTCAAGTGGTTGTGGATATGCTGAACAAACAAAGCTTGGGGGACATTAGTTGGCAATTAGCTTCTGTGGTTAGACAGATTTTACATATGTGCAGTTCTTTGGATTTTGTTTCCTTTTGTCATATACCCAGAGAGTGGAATAGAGTGGCTGACTGCTTGGCAAAGTGGGCCTCTGAGAATGGTGAGGGATGGGATATTGGAGGAAGGGATGGTTTACCTTCTGATTATCTTGAGATGTTAGATAGGTTAGTGTTGGAGGATAAGAATATGTAGTACCTTTGTTGGTGTTGTCTTTTGGGTGCTTAGTTGTGTTTTGTTCTTGGTGGGCCTAAGGCCTCTACTTTGTATCATTTCTTTGATTGAATAAATATTACCCCTTTTTCAAAACAAAACAAAATTCAACACAAATTTGAGCATAAGAGATTACCTTCCTTTACTAAGTTTGCTAATCATAATCAACCAATTTTCCATGTAGAAGAGCAATCTAATAAAGAATGTTTCTCCTCCAAAATTCAAGTGAAAGTCTTAGAAGATGACCCTAGACAAGAACCCTCAAAGGAAGCTCGTCAACTAATTTTGAACCATACATGTCACCGAACTAATTATAAAAATAAGAACCACTCTCAAAAGTCTTATTTATGTCTGCCATGCAAGAAAAGACAAATAGGAAATAGCTATTTGCAACCATCATTATCTCCATATCCCCTTCAAAGTTCCAAATCCACTGGGCCTAAGATTCTAGAACAACCATAAAGAGTCGAAGCCCCATGAATTTGTAGATAATGGTTGTATGGTTGCTCAAATAAGTAATATCCTTTGAGATTGTCTCTAGCTGAACCAAAATGACAAGATCCTAACATCTCTCCGAACAACCATTCACTTTCTTGATTCAAGGAAAACCCTTCAAAGATGTAGAACCTTTGCTAGTTGATATCTTGTTCAAATATTCTATGATATTTGCATGCAGAGAGGGAGAAGGATCTAAAACATCCATAGCTCCAAAATCCACCAAGCTTAAGGAAACACCATGACTAAAAACCCAAGGCACAAAAACATAGAATGGAGAATCCATTCCTCCAAACCCTAGGGCAAAAATCGTGCACCCACCCAAGGAAAACAAACCACCACCCAAAACCAAGGAAAAGCCTCCCCAGCAACACCCACACAGTACAAAAGTAAGGCAATAACCAAAAGAAACTAGAAAAAAAAAAACCTTCACAAAAACATGGCCTAGACCCCTAGCTCAGCACACACCAAAACACCCCCCTAAACAGTAACAACCATCCACCAACAAAATGAGAATTGCACCCACTAACAAAAAAAAAAGAACTGACCAAAACCTCAACAAAATGTAGAAATACAGAAAGAAGAAAGGATAGGGCATCAAGCCTTAGCCCACATGCAACAAACATCTCCCATAGTAGGTCTCTTCACATACACCATCCTCCAAAAAAAAAAAAATTACAATAACTTTCATTATAATGAAAAAAAAAGAAGAAAATCTTTGTGTATTTTGTTTTTTAAATGTGCCACCAAGTATTGTGAAATTATTTGAAGTTTAGAGTAGGATGCATTATCTAGTCTACCATTCAAGATACAAGAAAGTTTCCAAAATAAATTCATGATACATTAGTAGTGGTGAGCCTCTCTTTGATAATCATAAAATGATTAAGGACCAAGTGTGCAACTTAGTGTATTCGGGCCCCAACCATCATTAAATGTAGGTTATTGACCTAAGACCCAATATATTCATTTTTTCAACACCAAGTGTTCTTTGTCAATGGTGAGGCCCACATCACTTTAATTCAATAGATTTTTGTCGAGTCTTTTAAAATTGTTCCATGTAATCCCTAAAAATTGTGGAATTTACTTTGAGAATCAGCATGAGTCATCTATCTTCCCCTGTCAACTCTAATCCATCCAATTATGATGAAATAAAGAATAACATCAATTCCAATCTAAAGACTTTTTGTTGGACCATTAGACATTTGACAAACTTTTCCATGACAACAAACGATATTCAATTGTAGAAAGATTAATCAAATATAAATTCTCTTAAATTTTAAACTAAATGAAAAGAAATCAATCTCATTATTTTAAGATTATCTTACAAAAAAATCGCACATTTATATGACTTTCCATGCCTATTGCTCTGCATGTTAAAAATGGTCAGAAGAAAAATCTAAATATAAATAATTCGGAACTATATATAGCCATAAAAATTTAAATTTCTACTTTTAATCTAAACAAATACAATTAATCAACAGAATCTCACAATATTTTCCTTACTGAACTATTTTCCAAATCAAAATGTAATATGCGGAACATTAACTGTTCTACAGTTCTGGTATTGTCTTGATTTGAAGCCTTCCAAAAGAGGTTTTAAAATTTTATAGTATTCTGCGATGGAGGACCTTAAATAATCATTGCGTTGAGCACTAACACACAAGCAGTACGCATTAAGATGAGGAATCATTTGACTCTCTGAGCAACATATCCATGTTAAAAGCAATAGCAAACCCTAATGTGACTCAGATAAACCTTTTTCTTTCGCTTTACTCCACCTCGGTGATTCCAACGGTCAGTTTGTATTGGACTGTCCTCGTCAATTTTGACGTCACGACTACTTATTTGTGTCACTAAACAAACCCAATTCAAAAGTTGCAAGAATGGGAATCGAAACCTTATCCTTCCAACACGAAACCCCACTTACTTTCTTCATGTTTTATAAAGGGGTGCTTGCTGATGGCCATCTTGGTCCCATTTGTACGAGGATAGACTCATGCCCATGGAAGATATCACCTAGTTAGAAAATCTCTTTGTGATGGTTCTCTTCAAAGAAAAAAAGTTATTTCCTAGAATTATTATTCAATCTCTTCAACAGTTGGATTAGTAATGTGGTTATCATATAAAATTATAACAATTCAAGCACGTATTCCACCTGCTTAATTAATCAGTAAATTATTTCGTTTATTAGAATAAGCTAGAATAAGCATGCAAGGGCAATTATAGCTAACAACTTACTACCGGGAGAATTGTGGGTTGGAGGGTTCCTCCCACCCAAGCCAACTATTGTTCCCACTTGGCCCCACCCATCCTCCCACTAACATTGGCTAATCCTCGTTGCCCACCAAGAACAGCTACAATTGGAACTACCACCTCAGGTGGGTGTGGAGAGATTAAAGGTTATGTTTAACAATAATTTTATTCTTTTTAATTTTGGTTGTGTTTCTTATACCATCTGAATCATGTCATCACTAGTATATTTGAGGGAATTTCGCTAGTTTTTAGTGGTCATAATGTTTGTATTATATTACTAAAATGTTGTATTTCTATATCTTATAATTATTAGATTTGTACTCTTGATGGTTAACATTTTCATCTTCTCATTTGATAACGTGTCTAGAACCACCCAGAATCACAATCATATTAATCTTCTCTTAGGGAAAAGCTAGGAGAAAAACTCATGACACTTGATGAAACCTCAAATTACATAATGACACACTTTTCAACTCTTCCTTGAGAAACAAAGTCATCTTAACATTAACAATGAGAGATGGAATTGGTATTGAGCCATTCAAGGAAAAGGACAAAGGATATTTGGCATTATTCTTATAGGGAATGAGTGATCTAACCTTAGTCATCATGACTTAAAGGTAAAGAGTAGTATAAAACAGTGAAAACTTTTAGAAACCCCTTCTCAAAAAATTGAATAAAATCTTGGTGAATATTTAAAAAAAAATTAAATAATAATTATTATTGGTGATATTTCTTTTTTTAATGAAAAATATTAATTTCATTTGCGAATTTTTTTATATCAATTTTTTTTGGTAGAAAATATTGGCGAATATTGGAAAATAATAAGAGTATGCATTAAGTACTATTCCAGATCCTTTCATTAAAAAAAATAGTTTTTATAGAAAAATAGAGGCCTGAAGGTGGAAGTCATTAATGAATTTAAGGGGTAGACTCTACTTTATTTAGTTTCTACCATTAATTTAAAATAATCTAATAGCCATCTTTGTATTTTGTGAGATAAAATGTACCAACAATTTGTAACAATCATGGGGCCAAAAATTGTTTTTAGACCATTGATTTTCATTGAGGTCAACAATTCAAAATAAATTTCAACTCCCACGAGCATTACAACTTGTTGGTACAATTTACCTCATGGAATACAATGGAGGTTGCTAGATTATATTTTAAATCAATTCTGGCAACTAAAGATTATTGATATAATCCTAAAGTAAACAATAACTATGATATATTATTGGCAAATTAATTTAGATTTCTACAATGAATTATAAAATGTTGGCAATTTTGATCCAATCATGTATCGAATATTGTGGCGGATCTTTGAGTTAAAAAAATTAATAAAATAAATTCTCTAGCAATTTAAATGATACTAAAATAAAAATTTACAAAAATGTGGCGATTCAAGTCACCTTAAAAGTTGAAATTATTAGCCAAATTTTGATTCCCAAATTTCAAAAAATAGCCAATTGGCAAATATTAGCCACTAAAAATTTCACTGGTATAAAAGTGAATAGATCCTAATTAAATGTCATTGACACTTCCTTTTGTAATGACCAAATCTGCATACCCTGCACTTTTTCCATTACAAATTGTCCTCATACAAATGTACAATCCTATACCATGTTCTTAGGGTCATTAAGCATGTCCTCATCCTTTTTCCCTAATGTGAGTGCCAATAGATCCTATCTTTTTGTATCTCTAGATCTACTATATGTGTTTAAACCTATTTCCTAGAGCCATCTTATTCTATACTTTTATGGTATAATACTAATTAAGACATATCATTTAAATAATAAGTGTACTTTTGCACTACCATCCTATGCTAACTTATGAAAATATAGTTTCAATATAATGTGTATGTTGGTGATATTGTGATTTTTTTATTTTTTTTTTGTAGTTAAATAAAAGCTATTATAGGGTTGCAAATCAAAAACCAGTTTTACATTCTGTTATTGAGGTCTCAAGGCAATAAGCCAACAAAGCCCATTAACAGGCCCAGCATAAAAATAGATAACCAAACTAACATAATATTACCTCTTGACAAAGCCTAACATGCCTAAGCATAGCAACAAAAAAAAGGACCCCACCCATTAATAGGTGAAGGAAGCAAAACCAAAAGTCATCCTATCCAAACTTGACAGAAAGTGGAGATAGGCTCACTATAGATTTAAAAGATTTCTCCATATTTAGAGTGGGAGCAAAGCTGCATGTTAAATTGAATCTAATGTTTCTTCATTTTTCTTTGAACCACTATCCATTTTTCTCTTAGAGCCCCAACACTAAGGCATTCTACAGACATTTGTAAGGATCCATCCACCATCCCTAGAGACTCAACCCTCTCAACTAGAGGCACCATTCCCAATCTCTCATTCTTCTCTATAAATATCTTGTTTGAATCCCCAATGGAATTGCCACTATCACATCCCATCCCAAATTAATTTGCCTTCCCCATATTAGAGAATGCATTACTCAGATTCAGTAGGCCACCAGCATCACAATTTAATATTTTGGGATCCACCTTGATGGTCTCTTCTTCCATAACCGGCTCGTCCTTTTCCATAATGTAATGATGTGGGGATACTTCCTTCCACCATGTAGCCTAATTATTATTTCTCTATTTGGAACAATGGGTAGCAACATGCCTTGTATTGAAGCATTTGTGGCATCGTAAGGGGATACCTTCATAGTCAACAACTTAAGTCCAAAATCCATTTTTTGTTTTGAGTGATATCTCAACAAAAATATCTTTAGAGATGTCAATATCCATCAAAATGTGAGCATATGTTCTATGAAAAAACAATTGTGGATCCCTCATCAACCTATAAAAACTTTCCCAGTGAATAGTCAATTGCTTCAAAGCAAGAATCAAACCAAAATTGAAGAGGAAGGTTTGGAAGCCTTACCCAAGTCAAAACTATAGAGTTCAAGATTCTAAAACTGGATTAAAAGTAGAGTGCCAAGGTTTCAACATTAACAAATGTTCCTCACAATCCCACAAGTAATTACAGATGGTGAAGCGGCAATCATCTATATTATCAAAATCCACAATGAAGAACCCCCATGCACAAGGGTAAATCTACAAATCCCTTTCCATTATGGGCCTCCATGTAAAGACGTAAACGTTCTAACTTCAATAATAAAACAAAAACTCTTTATTCTTAAATAATTTCATTTATTTCTTTCACTACTACTCTTAATTCAATATTGTCATTCAAATATGATCCTTACATACTCAAATTTCTACGACTGAAATAATGATTCTTATTCAATAAGGAGATTTTAAATAGTATTTTACAACATAGGGTCTTCATAGTAGTTCATTCATAGTTACATACAATACTTAGGATTTTCATTTGCCTTAAGTTCAACTAACAAGAAATTACAAAGTAGAGGATGAGATGCATCCATTGATCTTCAATCCAAAGCTATCTTTACTTCAATCCTTAGAATAAAGACGAGAACAAGATTCAAGTTCTTTTTCCACCCAACCTTGAAGTATACACTTCCCCTGAATTCTTAATCTATTTAGAATACCTGAGCCTACACGAATTGCTTAGCAAAAGGAATTCAATAAACAAGATGGAATCTAGTGCGTGCCTAGAATGATACATGCATTTTCTATTTTCTAATTCATTTAAGAAACAAGAAATATCATAACAAGGATATGGTAAAGAACATAATTAAATCCATCTATTTCAATGGTCAATAAATTACTCGATCGAGTATGATGCCATGCATAGAAAATAAACATAGTTTGGAAAAGCAAACTATTTTCTCTATAAATTCCACATTCAGCACCCATCCTAGAAGGTAAATTTTCCCACAAACACAACCATATCTAGCTTTCCTATTGTTTGTTTGATATCCAAAAATGAATATAAAACAAGGCAATCATTCATTAAATGGATATAGAAGAAACAATCTTTCGTTAAATAGATATAGAAGAAACAATCTTTCGTTTACAACCAATTGTATCTAATAAGAAAATAATCTTTCACTTCTATCTTTCTAAGTAAATTAAGGATAAGAATTAAAATTAAGAAGGTGTAATGCATGTATGCACATTTTGCATATAAACATTATACAAAAATGAAAATATGAGCACACGTTCTTAAATTCTATGTTCCTATATGGTTTTGAGTTTATTTTATGTATGAAATAAGAACATTCAAAAGAGATGTGATCTAGTAAGGTTTTCATCTATTCTAATTTTATTTTTTAAAAGAACCAGAAAGTGTGTTCTCATTCAGCTTCAATAAATTTGTTCATATAAAAATGTATATATATATATATATATATATATATAAGATCTAATGTGTTGATTTGTTCTTCAGCCCAACAGAGATGAATTCCATCAAACAAAGATGCAATCTTTACCAATGGAGTTCTCAATTTACAGAGGACATTTATACTTCAATAATATGAATTAGATAGAGATTTTGTTCAAAAGAAATGATTCAACCTACCTTAGAATTCGATTCCTGAATTGGGATGATCAAATGACCTGTAGAATGCTATCAATTTCCTTCCTCAAATGACCTGTAGAATGCTACCAATTTCCTTCCTCTTTCTCAGAATTCAATAAATGTTTTTCTTTAAGAGTATTCCTTATGTTTTTTGTGTCTCTTCAAAAATGAATATGCTTTTTCTATAATGTTGAAGGCATTTGTATTTTATTTTTTAAAATTTGTGGCTAACACTTTGTTTTTTACTGTTAACTGAAGTTATTATTAATTCCAAGGAAATGGTGGTAGGTTTTTCTACTATTAACAGCAGCGACTGGCCAAGCTTACGCGCCGCCCCCCCCCCCCCCCCCCCCTTCTCCACGCATTGCATACATTTTGCAAGTCTTGCCACGAGTCACACTTCAACTAATAATTTAATTTACCAAATCTTTCACATCGACTGTGATTTACATTCCTTATTTGGTGTAATAAATGCATACAATTTGCAAGTCGATGTGTATATGTATATATATACATATGTATATATATACATATGTATATATATACATATGTATATATATACATATGTATATGTATATACATATGTATATGTATATACATATGTATATGTATATACATATGTATATGTATATACATATGTATATGTATATGTATATATATACATATACATATGTGTATGTATATATATACATATATGTATATGTATATACATACACATACATATGTATATATATCTATACATACATACATACATATATATATGTATAGATATATATATACATACATATATGTATGTATGTATGTATAGATATATATACATACATATATATATCTATACATACATACATATATATATGTGTATGTATATATATCTATACATATATATATACATATATATATATATATGTGTATGTATATATATCTATACATACATACATATATATGTATGTATGTATGTATATATATCTATACATACATACATATATATGTGTATGTATATATATCTATACATACATACATTTATATGTATGTATATATATCTATACATACATACACACACACACATATATATATATGTGTGTGTATGTATATATATCTATACATATATATATATATGTATGTATGTATAGATATATATACATACATGTATGTATAGATATATATAAATATATATATATATATATATATTATGTATGTATGTATGTATGTATGTATACACTCAATTATTTTAATATTCATGTCATTCATTCAAATATATATGTGTGTGTGTGTGTGTGTGTATCAAGACCACTAATATGCATATATACGCATACACACACACACACATATGTATATGTATATATTTATGTATATATGTATATATATATACATATACATATACATAATATATACATATATGTATATTTATATATGTATATGTATATGTATATGTATGTATATGCATGTATATATACATATACATACTGTAGACACCCAAAAATGGTCAACGCTTGTGAAGTCATACTTTAACATTTGCGCATTGCCTCATTTTAGGTTTTTGTGTTGCATTAACATTTCTCCTATGTCACGCACTTGGTCTTTATCATTTGTGAACATCGATTCATTCTTCTACATTCTTCAATCATCTCGTCCTCAAATTTGGTCTTGTCGACAACATTATCCAGTCATGATTTTGATCGATTTTATCTTGTTGCATCAATGAGCATGCTTATTTGTCATCATTTTGGACATCATCAATCCTAGTTTAGGGTTTTGTCCTCTTATCAATTTTATCATCAATCTCATCATTTTGGACATTGTCAATCCTAATTAGGGTTTTGTCCTCTTATCAATCCTGTCAATCTTGCGATCGATTTGTCATTGATCGTTGTCCTCTTATCAATCTTGTCGATTTATCATCAATCCTTCAATCTTGTCATCATGCGATCGATTTGTCATCGATCGTTGTCATTGTTCGATCGTTGTCATGTTTAATTTTGTCATTTGACGATCGATTTGTCATTGATCGTGGTCATTTTCAATCTTGTCATTTTGCGACCGATTTGTTATCGATCGTTTTCTGTCTCAATTATGTCAATTTGGATCAGTTTGTCATTGTTCCTCGTCAATTGGCACATTTCTCAATTAAATCGTTTATCGCATTGGTCATTTATCAATTCAAAATCATGACATTAGTTATCTTCAATCAAGACCTAATTGTCATTTTTGCACTTCTAATTCGTCTTCTAGGGTTTTATGATTTATTCATTTAACCTAATTTGCCATTTCTTCCTCTAGGATTACTAAATTATTTATTAATCCTAAATCTTCTCATTACAATTAAATATTCATTTAATTGGCTAATTATTCCTCTTTGTGAATGAATTAATTAATAAATGAAAAAATTATTGATTAATTCACTAATTTCTAATTTCCATCAATTTCTTAATTTCTAATTTCATTATTTCCTAATTCCTAATTTCCACCTATTTTCTAATTTCCTAATTTTAATTTCCACCTAATTAACTTGTCTCTAGTTCTCCCTATTTTTGTGCTTCATGTGTCATACTCTTGACATAGCAAGATGTCATAAGGTCCTAGTTCTCTAACCATTGCATTGGAAATATGTCATAATTCATGACATAGAAGGTGTCATAACCTTCCTCTTTCCACTCAATTGTGCCATTTTTGAAATCAATTGCCAAAATATCAATGTCATGCTAATCTTGTCTTTTCTCCAATTTCTCTATAAATTGGATGATCTTCATCAATCAAATCCTTAATTCCTATCAGACTAATGAACTTATGCTTCTAGTACTCTTGAGCTTTTCATCAATCTTGCTTTCAATTGTATGTGCACTTGTAGGTGAGATCCACAAATCCATTGAAGAGGAAAGAAGAACAATGGAGCCGCATGGAAGGAGCATTCAATTCTGCATTTGGTTTGCATAATCTTTCATTTTGAATGCTTTGTTTTCATATCTCTATTGAGTGTGCTTAGGATTAGGTTCATTTGCAATAAGTGCTCTCGTGATTGAGTTATCATGTCTAGTGTTTTGTTTCTATTGTTTTGATGATTCCTAATTTCGATGCTACATTAATTGGTGAACCCGACGTGAATACTAACCTTCTAACCCCTTTACTGTGTTTTGGAGTTCTTCTAAGTTGATTTTGCAGGTCAAAAACCCAAAAACAGGGCCGTGCAGGGTATTCTGGAGACTTTTGCGCTTGTGTGAAGCATCTTGCGCCTGTGTCATGCATCTTGCACTTGTGTAGGTGACATCTTGCGCTTGTGTCATACATCTTGTGCCTGTGTCATGAGTTCTGCGCTTGTGTAAAGTCCAGAACAGAGGTAAAAAATGCAGTGTTTACTTGAAATTTTTGGTGTTTTTGCTTTCTGTTTTCTGTGCTTTGGATTTTGGTACTAATTATTGGTGCAGGATCTTGGCATACGCATGGCAAAGACTACAAATCAAACTAATAACATGTGTTATGCAGAATCGAGGGTCAAAGACAACAAATCAAACCTCTAACTTGGGTTTTGCAGGTTGCCTTGGAGAAACAACCAAACTGTGTGTTTGAGATTTTTAATTAGGCACTTAGTGATTTATAAATAGGTGGGAATGAACATTTGTTTGCTTTGATTGTTAAGTATGACATTGGAGTAGGAGAGTATGCTCTCATCCTTTTTAGGGTGATCAGAAATCCAGATCTTCGATACCATGCTTGTGTTGTTGATTGAGTGTCTCCATTAGAGGGCCTGCCTTCCCGACCACTTTGCTTTTGCAAGCAAGTGATAATCGTGAGAAGGGAACGACCCAAAGTGAGTACGGCTAGAATTCCTTGGCATTCTAACTCACTATAAAAAAATACCTGATGGGCGAAAGCTTTGAAAGAAGTGTTACGTGGGAATTGCAGTTACTTGGGAAGTGATGACCCTTGAACTCTTTCTCATATCAACATCTAAGTAGGGCCTCTTGGTCTAAATCGTGCTTGCGCGACTACATTTGTTTGGTATCTTGATGGGCTTAATGTCTCAATCATGTTTACGTGACATCAAGGAGTAACACTTAACAGAAATCCTTACTAAACACCTTGTTTTTAGAGGCCAAAAACCCTTCTAGTTGCTTGAGAAGGACAAATTTAGATACTTGGAAGAGATACTAAGTTCGCCATGGGGAGATTTCCATGGGGACTGATGCTTGGCTGCCCTGAGAAGTGAGTGCCATGGAGGGGAGCCCGTGGGGTCAAGCATCTATGTATTCTCCTTGAATCTCATAATGAGTCTACCTCTCAAGTACCTAATGTCTTTGCCTACCATAAGAAATGTGGAAATGAGCATGATTGTTTTGAGTCTAAGTTGCAATATCTTGTATTCTTTGATTGTCAAAAGTTGAATTTTATCTCATTTCAAAAAGCAAAACAAATTGATCTAACATAAGATTAAACACAAGAGACATTCATCCAACAAAAATTCAACAAGATTCAAAGATCATATTCCTAAAAGCATGGTTATCCAACATTGTTCAAAAACTTGTCTCAACATTTATGTCACTTAGATTTAGGTGCATCCTAGGTCTGCATTTTGCAAGATCATTGTCAAGGTTAAGTTTCACCTAAGTCATACTCCTTTGCATATCAATAAGAGTTATCCATTTTGCATATGTCCTCTTGCATTGGAGTAATATCATTGTCATACATTCATATTTGCATACCCTACGTCTCTTCATTAAGCTTAAGTCATTATCATATCATAGCAATTGTCCCTTTGCATATAGTGTCAAAACTAGGTCTTGTCATACTTGAGTAATCCAAATCTTTGATAAACCCTAAGTCATTGTTAAGAAGTCTAGACCGTATCAAATCTTTTGTCCTTTTGTCATCAATATCATTTCGTCAAACCTCGCTTAGTATCCAAGCATATAGGGGAGACATTGTCATCTTGTCCTTTGTCAATTAAGTCCTTTTGTCCTTTGAGGTATAGACATCATTTCAATTTCCTAAGGGTCTCTTTTAGATTTGCATTCATAAGTTTGTCAAAATCTTCAAAAACACCAAAAACATAGATTGCATTTTCATTTATTTTAGTTTGCATTTAGTTGCATATCATACATTATCCTTGAAAAATTCCAAAAATATTGCATTTGCATAGTGACATGTCTATTGAAACAAGGTTCCAAGTGCCAATGATGCAACAAAGTTTGACATATCAACCGACAATGCAATCAAATTTTAATCCAATGCAATCATAATTATATCCAACCCAACAAAAAAGCAACATTGATCAAACTTATCATGATGATGTAAATGTCCAAATACAAAAACTAGAGGAGAAGCTAGCTCAAGAAAATGAGATATTGGAACAAAAAGTGAAAAACATTGCGAAGAATAGATCACAAGTGTCCAAAATGTTTCAAAAATTTCCAGGTCGAAATCCAAACATTGAGCCAATTGATGTAAGATCTCTTCTTGAACGATCAGACATACCAGCTCTCCTCTCACAAATAGAGATGATGAAACAATTTCAAGAAAAGAGACAACATCAATTTCAACATTATGTGCCTCCACAACAAGAACAAGAAGGTGTTTACTATCAATCAGATTTTCAACCATCACAACCAATTGTTCAACAGTTCGAACATTTCCAACAGACACAACCAATGGTCCAACATTTTCAACCAACACAACCAATGGTCCAATTTCAACAATATGTCCAACCAACTATACAATGTCCACAAATGGTTCAACCAATGGTGGAATATCAATGTCAACAACCGCAACCAAACATTCAAAAACAAAGGTTGCAGCACACACCAAGCCAAGTTTCAAACATGTCAGAACAATTGAACCAAGTCCAATATCAAAACATGACATCAAACCAAAAACAAGTTCAAATTCCAGATACAACTATGTCAAAACCTCGAAAGAAAGGTGGCTTTATTGCAATGATCTTAAGGAAACTACCAAGTGAGTTCTTTGAGGAAGATAAAGATAATACAATTATGTCTAGCAATGCCTCATCCCCCCGCAAACAAATTGACTCTCCAGTGGCATCTATCCCTAAACCTTTAGAAGTTTCACAAGAACCTTCTATATTGTCCTCATCAAACAATACACCCAAGGATGCAATTATCCAAGAGCTATCCATAATTGATTGCCAAGATAATCCAATTCATGATGCACATCCTTGTCATGTTTCAGAAATACAAGACCCAATGCAACCATGCACTTTATTGCCATTACCTATTTTAGAGGATCCCATTCGAAGTCCCTCTTAGTCTTGTTCAAGCATTGATTCCTTGCTAGAATCCATCACAAATGTTTAAAGTGCATCTCCTTCATGCCAAAACATTGATTCCTTGTCAGAATCCCCCATGCATATCCAAAGTCCAACCTCATGTCAAGAGGATAATTTAGAGCATGAAGAAATGTGTCCTAAAGAAAATCAAGATCAAGATCCTGAAACCTTATCATCCCATCCAATTGTTGACCAGGATCCCATCTTCCCTGACACTCATGACGATTCCCCTATTCTTGTCCATCCTATCCAAAGTCCTATTGACATTCCACTCCCCGAGCAAGATCAAGATATTCTAGTCCATCCAATCCCAAATGATCCCATTCCATTTCAAGAACATGATGTCCTTTCAAATCCCATTGACATTCCACTTCCTAAGAAAGATCAAGATATCCCTTCCATTCTTTCCGATGATCCCATTAAAAGTCAAGAGCAAAGCACCTTTGAAGAGGATTCCAATGATCTTCCTCCTTGTCAAGATCAAATTATTCCTTTAAATCCTCCACAAGATCCACTTGTTCCTCCATCTCCTTGTCTAAATGTTCCATATACACTCCAAGATCACATTTCTTTTGATGATCCCATTATTTCTCCCATTCCATCTCTTGAAGAGCCTGTCATTGAACCATGTCCACTACACAATCCTAGTCCCCCTCATGATCCTAATCCCCCTCATGATTCTAATGTGTCAGTGCAAGATGTTCATGAACCCTCGACATGCATAATGGGTTCTTCCTCTTTGGTCCAATCTGATCCACTTCAAGATCTCATTATTTCTCTCATATCATATCCACCTCATAATGGACTTGTGTCTTCTTCCCAAAGAAAAGAGTATCCTACAAGTCAAGATATTCATAAAGGCAAAGGAGTAGATCTCCATAAGCAAGAATCCCTTTATGTCAAAGAAGATCTTCAGGGTCATGTCTACACAACTCACTCTCAAGACGTTGGTATTCCTCCATCAAAATCAAAACATACACCTTCCCCATCATACCTTCCATCCATCTTAGGTCCGTATATCCCTTCATCCTCTATGCAAGGTCAGCAAAGGCACACATCTTTGAGAACCTTCCAGTCATCCAAAATAATTCCACTTCATTCATATCCATCCATGCATTCATTTCCTCTTCCAAGCAATTTGGATGCTAAGTATAAGCATCATAAGTCTAGCAATCCACATGTATTCAAGGATCAACATGTCCAATATAATTGACATGTCAAAACAAAGAACAATATGATCTATAAAGAAAAAAATATATCCAAAAGGCCACAAAGGCCCACTGAGCAAAATAAAGCAAAGTCAAAATATATATGGGTTCCTAAATCCCTTGTGCAAGTAATGCACTCCAAGGAACCACAAAAGCATGAAACATCAAAAACCATGTGGATTCCCAAGAAGCTCCTTGAAGCACAAAGAGAAACATCAAACTTGGCATCCAAAATTGCTATTCCTCCATCCAAACCTTCCAAGTCTATTTCTCCATCACCTCCTTCATCCATTTTGGGCCCTTATGTCCCAAAATCCCAAGCTATTCCTCCATCAAAATCTCAATATCCAAAATACATCTTTCCTCCATCAATCCATCACCCCTCAAGGTGTGTGCCAATGTCGATCTTGCCTTCATTTCCATCCAGTGAAGCCCAATTCTTCCAGTACCCTATCCATTATCCAATGCATATTTTCCATCCTTCGATCCCGCTGATCCCATCCTTTGCATAAATCCTTGCCTTAGTTTCATATTATTTTCCATGTCCTTATCCTACCAACGTCTTTGAGCATACTTTTAAAGGTCATGGTCCATTTTTTATTTTTATTTTTATTTTTTTTCAAAGCTACTATCCAAACAAAAAGATGCTTGAGTCCTTCTTCCATCCCCTATCATGTGTCCGTCTTCTATTGAAAAAGTTAAAATAAGTCAAAAAAAAAAAGTAAAAATGAAAAAGAAGAAAAAAAGTAAAGAAAAATAATTCGTCCACTGGTGAAAACCTAGTAAACAGGTGCCTTGGGTAAGTACCATGATGAAAACCTGGCAAGCAGGCATCATTTGTAATTTATGAACTTCTTGCATACCACACTTGGGGGTAGATTTCCTCCTTCATATCCTATTGCCCTTCATTATCCTATCATCCCTCATGTCCATTTTCCCTTTCCACCTTTGATCTTGACAAGGCTGACGATCTTCATGAGCATTATGCATCTTGTTTGAATTTGCTTATTACAACCTTTCATCCATATTCCCTATCTTATTGCAACTTTCTGCCACTATCCCGTATCCATTCTTGGTCTTGCTTATCCTATCCATATCTTATCACTATCCATACACTCATTTTTATTCCTTGATCTTGATCTGACATAAGGACGCAAAATCTAAACATATTTTTCAAAAACCTCTTGACATGTCCCTCATGCCATGTCACTGCTATACATTGTCATATCCAGTCTCTTGTCCCGTCACACAATAGCTCTTGGAAATTGCATCTGCGTTGTCTCCATAATAAAAAGCCTTTGTCTTCCCTCTATCCACCATCATTGCAGCAAGCCTATTTATTCACTTGTCATATTCCTTGCCTTGCTAGACACTGGGGGCAAAATCATAAAAAAAAATTTCAAAATGTCCTGAAAAAAGTCATAAAAAATTGAAAAATGTCCTGAAAAAAAATCATAAAAATTTAAAATGTCCTGAAAAAAATCCTTAAAGAAAAAAAATCAAATAAAGTCCTGAAAAAACGAACAAAAAAATTTATAAAACTCACAAAAACAAACATTTTGCAATAAATTATTCCTTTTTTGCATCGACAAATCACTGAGCATTCATCCAACGACACTCGCAATCCATTTCACGCTACGCTTTAATGGAATCATGCTTTAACAGATGAGCTTTTTCAATCAAAACCAAACATTCAAACTGATCACACTTGTCATAACAATCGAATATCGGCATCAAAATCATTTGTCCTTGTTCCTACTATCATGGGTCTTATACAGGGTGTGGTATACTCGAAACCAGACTGTGTCCTGTCTTAGATGGGGTACCGCATTCCCTGAAACCAGACAGCATGATCGTCCTATCAGCACTTTCAACTTTTGACAATGAAGATCAAGATGTTTGTTTGATTTGTTTGAATTGCACATCTTATCTCTTTATTGATTTGGCTTCGATCATGTTCCTATGTTGCTCGATGATGTCACTGAGTGATTTAGAGTGACCGGGATGGTTCATGATCCTTTTCTTTTTTGATTGTGATTGTTGCTTGTTTATGCTGTGTCTGTCTTTTGCAAATCGGGTTGCATTTTAGCTCTGGCCTTCCATGCCATGATGCTACGCATCCATTTTGCTACATAAAAATAAAGGTTCTCACCTACAAAGTGCATTACTGAAAGCAAGTTTTTCGTCATTTCTAACTGTCTTCTATCTCATTTCTTACTAACACTTCTTCCGTCCGTCCGGATAGTCAGTTTGGTCTAGTGCTCCGATATCCAAAACCATATTGCGTCCTGCATCCATTTGGTTAGTACATTTGCATTACACCAAGCATCACATCAAGCATTTTATCCATTTCATATTATAAATGCATCAAAAATACATAAAAATGCATCCATACATGTTCATAAACCAGTGCATAAGTCATCCATACATGCAAAAAAAATAAGTCATAACATATTGCATCCATCATATCGATGCATATCATATATCATAATAATGTCAGAGTACAAAATCGGACTGTCTGTCCTAATTATGGCCCGCAGGCTGACTACAGAATATCAAACTACATAATGTCCACTGTTTGTCCTAAGGAGTACGTGCCTCTGTCACTAGGTGCTCCCTCTGTCCTCCTCATCCCTACCATGTCTCACAGATGATGTCCCTCCTGGTCCTGGCTGTGGTGGTCTCATCGGTCCACTCACTCCTATGCTACTTAATGACCTCCGAGAGCCTGACCTGCTCTCTGTCCTCGATCGTGCTCGATATGAAGGTGCTCTCCGCTCTGGTGGAACTGCACTCTCATATAGTGTCCTCCAATACAGTCTCTCCTCGCCGGTCTCTACCAGCATCTGTGCCATCTCCCGTGCACTGGCATCCCTAATCGACCCAATGAACTCAGTGACTCTCTGTCCCTCTCGCTGTGCCTAAGCTATGGCTATATCTCAAGCCTCTGTGAGTCTGGCTATCTCCGCTCTGAACTACTCATGCTGTCTCTCCAATGTTGCAATATAATCCTGCTGACTCGCTATGGTAGCCCTGCACATATCCATCTCCTCTGTCCTAGCTGTCTCCGGCTCTATAGGAATATCCTGCAATGTCTCCTGATCAGCTGAGTCTAGCTCATCATCATCCTCCCCACCATCATCTTCATCATCATCCTCCCCACCATCATCCCCAACTCCCTCGTCCTCGTCTCCATCATCATCATCACCCTCGTCATCCTCCTTATCCTCATCATCTCCCTCCTCTCCTGTGAGTGGGAAGTCCTCCTGTCTCCTCGGTACTGGAATGTCCGGATCTGTCAAAGGCACTGGCCGTCGTCGTGCAAACCATATCTCATACTCCTCTATCATCCCAGCATCTACCACATCTAACCACCACTCCTACTATCTCTGTTGTAGCTGTGCAATGTCGGCATATGCTATATGTGGCTGAATCATACTCCCCCACTGACTCATCTCTCTATGAGAGTGGGCAAAGCATGCAGTCCTCCTAGGTACATCCTGTGTCTCTCCAAACTATCGTCTGACCCTCTCTGGTAGGTATAACTCAATCACTCTCTGGCGATTCACTGGTCGCCCAATCAAGTACCTCTCCTTTCTGCAATATGGTAGTTCCTCATGATCATCTGACCATCCGGGGCAATCTCGATATGGCCTCCATATGAACTCTCTCAGTCTGTCTAGCTCATGTCGCCAGTATAATATGTATCCAAATGGACCTTGTCTCAGTGCTCCTCCATAGCTATACACATATGGTTGGTGTGGTACAATTTGTCTCTCTGTAATCTGTCGACATATGGCAATGTGCTCAAATGCCCATACCTGTAGCAATGTGACTCCACAGCTCAGCATCTGCACTCCCTGATATGCTATCTGATGTAGCTGAAAATATAACATAGCCAGTACACATGGTCCCCACGCGTACACCGTGCCCTCTGTCGCCATCCGCTCTAGCACCCTTCCCCATCCAATAGGGAATCCATGACCTCGTCTGTCACCTGCTAGAAGACATGCTATCACAACTGCTATCACTACATATCGTCGGTCATACTCGGCAGCCATGCTCTCCCAGCCGATCTCCCTCTTGACAATGTCCAGATCCTCTGTGTCACACTCAAATAGCCAGCACAATGCATCTCTACCTATCACTGGGTCGTACTCTATCATCTCTCCATGTATCAGAATGCGGAGGATGCGCCATACATCCTCTAGAGTCACTATCACCTCGCCAGTCACCAAATGGAATGAGGAGGTCTCCGAGTGCCATCGCTCTGCCAATGCGGTAAGTAAACCTGTGTTTGCCCTAATCTCAGGCATGTATGTAATGTAATATATCCCCAGTCCAGCTAATGTGTCTCTCTCTATGCTCCTGAGTCTATGTCGTAGCATGAAATAGTCAGGTCGATCCTCCTGCATGATCAATGGATACTGTCGACTCTGTATCACAATCGGGGCATCATTTTGTCAGTTTTAGGGTTTTCTCCTACGGGTTGCATTTCCTCATTTTTATGTCAAATCAGGATGTTTTTCATCTACATTGGCCTATCCTACCCTTCTCCCCCCTTGTCAGGTCATTTGCATGCAGTTTCGAATCAAAAGTGAGTCATTTCTGAACTATTGTGCCTGTGTTAGATAAGTTGCGCCTATGTTAGATGAATTGCGCTTGTGTCTCCCTACACAAGCGCAGAACACCTGACACAAGTGCAGGATTAGATGACACAAGCGCAGAAGTCATCATTTGCCTTCACTGTGGACCCCGCAATGTCCCGTAAGCACTCAAAATTCATGAAATTGAAAACATGGGTTTTTGAGATCCATACCGCTGCTCCCACATCGTCCAATTGTTTGTACATGTGTACACATTCTCTGAGGTGATTTTCCATTGGAATGTTCGCCATCTCTCTGCAAGTGTCCTTTTCCAGAGCAACAAATCCTCTTCTTGGGCTAGTGCAAATGAGCAATTTTCACCCTCTTGGTCTCATTTATAGCTCTTTGTCATTGCATAGATGGAAGTGCATCCTCTCCATCTTATGTTGGTCGCAGTCTTGTGCACCTTACATTGCTTTTCCTTCATGCATCCGATCTCCGATTGTCAGTCCGTTCGATCCTATCATTTTTATCGATCAATTGGCCTCTTTTCCGCATGTTTCCGGCCAATTCCTCGAGGGGGCATGCATATGTCATTATCGTTGTCTAGGGCATTTTCGTTATTGTTCTTTGAAACAACGCTTAAAATCACATTGTCTCAAAGAGGGGCAAAATGTAGACACCCAAAAATGGTCAACGCTTGCGAAGTCATACTTTAACATTTGCGCATTGCCTCATTTTAGGTTTTTGCGTCGCATTAACATTTCTCCTATGTCACGCACTTGGTCTTTATCATTTGTGAACATCGAGTCATTCTTCTACATTCTTCAATCATCTCGTCCTCAAATTTGGTCTTGTCGACAACATTATCCAGTCATGATTTTGATCGATTTTATCTTGTTGCATCAATGAGCATGCTTATTTGTCATCATTTTGGACATCGTCAATCCTAGTTTAGGGTTTTGTCCTCTTATCAATTTTATCATCAATCTCATCATTTTGGACATCGTCAATCCTAATTAGGGTTTTGTCCTCTTATCAATCCTGTCAATCTTGCGATCGATTTGTCATTGATCGTTGTCCTCTTATCAATCTTGTCGATTTATCATCAATCCTTCAATCTTGTCATCATGCGATCGATTTGTCATCGATCGTTGTCATGTTTAATTTTGTCATTTGACGATCGATTTGTCATCGATCGTGGTCATTTTCAATCTTGTCATTTTGCGACCGATTTGTCATCGATCATTTTCTGTCTCAATTATGTCAATTTGGATCAGTTTGTCATTGTTCCTCGTCAATTGGCGCATTTCTCAATTAAATCGTTTATCGCATTGGTCATTTATCAATTCAAAATCATGACATTAGTTATCTTCAATCAAGACCTAATTGTCATTTTTGCACTTCTAATTCGTCTTCTAGGGTTTTATGATTTATTCATTTAACCTAATTTGCCATTTCTTCCTCTAGGATTACTAAATTATTTATTAATCCTAAATCTTCTCATTACAATTAAATATTCATTTAATTGGCTAATTATTCCTCTTTGTGAATGAATTAATTAATAAATGAAAAAATTATTGATTAATTCACTAATTTCTAATTTCCATCAATTTCTTAATTTCTAATTTCATTATTTCCTAATTCCTAATTTCCACCTATTTTCTAATTTCCTAATTTTAATTTCCACCTAATTAACTTGTCTCTAGTTCTCCCTATTTTTGTGCTTCATGTGTCATACTCTTGACATAGCAAGATGTCATAAGGTCCTAGTTCTCTAACCATTGCATTGGAAATATGTCATAATTCATGACATAGAAGGTGTCATAACCTTCCTCTTTCCACTCAATTGTGCCATTTTTGAAATCAATTGCCAAAATATCAATGTCATGCTAATCTTGTCTTTTCTCCAATTTCTCTATAAATTGGATGATCTTCATCAATCAAATCCTTAATTCCTATCAGACTAATGAACTTATGCTTCTAGTACTCTTGAGCTTTTCATCAATCTTTCTTTCAATTGTATGTGCACTTGTAGGTGAGATCCACAAATCCATTGAAGAGGAAAGAAGAACAATGGAGCCGCATGGAAGGAGCATTCAATTCTGCATTTGGTTTGCATAATCTTTCATTTTGAATGCTTTGTTTTCATATCTCTATTGAGTGTGCTTAGGATTAGGTTCATTTGCAATAAGTGCTCTCGTGATTGAGTTATCATGTCTAGTGTTTTGTTTCTATTGTTTTGATGATTCCTAATTCCGATGCTACACATACATATACATATACATATATGTATGTATACATATATATACATATACATACATATACATACATATACATACATATACATATACATATATGTATGTATACATATATATACATATACATACATATACATACATATACATATACATATATGTATTTATATGTATGTATATGTATATATACATACATACATATATATATATATATATACATATACATACATATGTATCATATATATGTATGTATATGTATATGCATGTATATATATACATATAGTATATATACATATACATACATATGTATCATATATATGTATGTATATGTATATGTATGTATATGTATATATGTGTATATATATATATATATATATATATTTCATAAATTGATGACAAGAAATAAACATAACATTCATCCATTTATTCGGAATATAAAACTCCATCTGCATTAACAATATATTAACAATGAATCAAAATGCGTACTTTAAAAACGTTCAAATCAATCTATTTTTTTTTAATATGAATTCAATTTTGAGCAGTTGTATAAGAACTTCATCATTCCGAAATTAAACAAGCATTCTATTTAAAGTCATTTAACACACTCATATATGCAAGATGCATTCAACAAGATCTAATGTGGTGTGTGAGATTCCATCTATTCTACCGAAGTCCAAGAACTAAAATGATTCTACCTGAACCATGTTCTCGCCTTCATTCGCATTCACCTGTTCCTGCATTCACTTGCACTTGATTGCTCATTAGCAATGACGATCCCCAATTTCATAATAAAAATAATACTAATCATTCAATTGCATTTACATATCAAAAAGGAAATCAATTTAAATCATTTCATTGCATTCAAATTTTCATTTCATTATCATCTAATTTCACTTAAAATTTCATTTACATTTCAATTTCATTTTATAAGCGAAAAATAAGCATTATTTTCCTAATTAAATAATTATAGATAAATATAGTTCGTGACACTCCAAGTATTAGAAATCCACTTATGTAGCTCTACAAGACTCAGTCGTAGCCCATGAAATCTCCCAATCAGACCATGCTTTGCAAGAAAATAAACATTCTCGTCAACCTCTTTTAAAATATCCTTGAACCCAAAGTCAATTTGGAGAGGGGTTTTAGCTGGCTAGAGAACTTGAGGGTGTTGTATTGGGTTCCCAGTCCAGTATAGGGGGATTGTCATTCCCCATCCAACAAACCTTAAAATCTAACTTATTTAGCCCATGTTATGGCCTAACACAATCAAGATTAGTCACATAAGAATATGAAGGTTTATGAATGCCATTGAGTCCCACATTACACAAATTTGGAGCCCAAAATGAGCTAGCCCTAGTAATAGTATCTGTTTGAGAGAGATCACAAGGATTCTAAAAGAAATGAAAAGGAGGAGATAGAGAACCAAGGACACGAGGTCGTAAATCAGTGTGATGTCACCAAATATTAGGATGCTCTAAAGGTTTGCAGGAAGCGTTAGCTTCTGGAGGTTGTAGAAGCGACATCACAAGCTGATGATATTGTGATATTGTGATTTTATTCATTTGTAATTTAGTCCAATTATTTGTTGAACCTTGTGACCTTGATTGTAGTATATATCTCATTAGCCCAATTATTCATTCAACCTTGTGATCTTGGTTGTAGTATAGTTTTACCATTATTGATTTCCTAAATGAACCTTGTGGGTTACTATCTCTCTCTTTCAAATGCCAATTTGTAATTGTGTGCCATTATTAATAATTGAATGGTATCAAATTATTTGTGTTGTGGTGGGAGACCACTTTCTATTGTAACCTTAATTTTACTCCCTACACATAATGATGTTATTTCTAATAATTAGCTCACTGGTGTTAAAATAATTGCATTACTCTATTATATCTTAAATTTTATTATTTAACTTAGTTAAGATTGGATGTGAATTACATGTGAATAAATTAAACTAGAAAGTGGCAATTCTTCAATAGTGAGAGTTTGATTTTTTATATGGTGTAGGGGTGAAGGTTATACAAATATTGTTCCTTGATTTCAAATTGTTAATGTTTTGTATTCAGGTCTATGATGAAAAAATTCATGAGAAAGATTAGAACCACTAGGATCATTAAGGTGACTCATAAATATTGGAAACTAAATGAGCTAAAATGAATTCAATAGATGGAAAAACTAACTATGTTGAAGGTACTAGTTCATATTGATTATGTTCTATTTAGTTCATCAAAATGATTAAATTATCAATTCAATAATAATAAATAATAATATAATAACTTGAATTGTTGATGTTTGGTGTTTCTCTCTAATGAAACAATTCATGAACAAGATTAGTGTCATGGCTAAACTGACTCCAAAACCGCATGTCAATAACGCGATTTTTTTCAAAAATTACGGATCGTTGATCATGATTAGTAGAATTAACTATGGCTTTGATTTTTTGAAAATTTTTGAATAAGTCAATAACACGAGTTTTATAACCCTCATTTTGGAGCCAGTTTAGCCGTGTCTCAAGATTAGAACCACTAAGCTCATTAAGATGACTTATAAATGAGCTCAAATGAATTCAAGAGATGGAAAAACTATGTTGAAGGTAGGATTTGGGTTCTATGGATTTGGTTAAGTTATAAATGCATGGTATCTTAATTTATTGTAACCAATTTTGTTTGCAATTATTTTAGGATGAATTGGACTATAGTACATGATACTTTAATCTTAACTCCAACCTTTATATCATTATTGAATTGATAATTTAATGGTTATGATAAATTAAATAGAACACAATCCATATTAACTAGTACTAATTACGTTGTAAATTTTTAGTAATAAAGATAGTAATTAAACAAGATATTGTTTTGCTATGATGATTTGGCTATACATATATTGGGTCTATTGATATTGTAATTAACATGTAAGTGTAGTTGACAATGGGAAAATAAGAGAATCGTCAAAGCACTAATCTTGCCCCACTTCATGTTGTGAAATAATGTGTTATACCATGTATTTTGGTGAAATAATAAAGTAGCCTAATATGGATTAAGATCTTCTTCATGATAATATATTGTAATAATTTTTCTATTGTTTTATTTATTTTGAGATATGTGTCTACAGTGATTTAGGTATGATTTGAGGGATGGGAACCCCCTTAGAGTAAAAACTTGGATTTGCAATTATAAAGTATGGTTTTAAAAAGTGATTAAAGGTCTTTCTCTTTTAATTTTAGGTAAAAATAGGTCTCTAGTGTAAGTACCTATGGGGTAGTATACTTTTTGGGACACAAATATTCAGTTGTAGGCAATATTTAACCGATCTAAACTCATTGGGAAGGAGGTGAAATAATTACTTGTAGGGATGGAATAGCAACTTGTGACTTTCCAATATCTCCTTCTTAGGGCCTTGTATGAAGGGTCGTGTCAAGTACACACCCATTCTAATGACCTAAATATATGGAAGCACTTACTAGCATATTTACATGAGGAAGAGTGTAAAAGTACACTACACTTTGCAAGGTCACTGATGTGAGGGTCAGGTTTAGGCTTAGATTTTTCAATAAGGTTCACAACATGGTTGTTAACTTCTACACATTTATCGTTATGAACTATAATATTTAAATATTTAGGCTCTTGACAACATTGATAGAATGTGAAGGTAAAAGATTGGTAAAGAATTGCAAATTTTGCTTAGGAGGTGTCACAAATTTATTTCTTTTATCATTCACACCCTCTATGGTTATAGTGTTGGAACCAATGAGATCTTGAATCACATTTTTCAATTTATATCACTTCTTAGTATAATGGTATACTTGACAATGGTATTAGCAAAAGCCTTTAGGATCAAAAGAAGCTGGCAAAGGCTTAGAGGTATCTATGGGCTTGATAGGAGGAAGCTTTATCACATTAGCATTAATCAATATAATCATGATACTATGCAATGATTCAAAAAGAGGAGTAAAATTACAACATGTAATTATCAATGATAAAGGGACTACAAATAATGTTGAAGTTGCCACTTGTGTATCAATATGATTGGATGAATTATTATTGATCTTGATGAAATTCTTGTTTTGTTTTTGGAATTTTTGAAAGAAGTGATGAGGCTCTTAATTCTTATCAACTAGAGCCATTAATGAAGAGGATTCAAATTGACTCACTTGAAGCTGATAATTATGAAACATAATGCATAAGTGTGTGAAAGTAGCATAATTAGAAAATAAAAGCTTCTCTCTAATATCCTGTGTAGGGGAAAAAGCGAGACTAGGCTAACATGCCCTAATCCTACCTTTTGACACACATTGTGGAATACGAAAGAGCCTAGAGGTATCACACAATTGGCTACTTATTTTTTGTGGAAGAGAGAGCCACGGGCTACCTATTAGGATTTCTATTCCTTTGTTGTAATTGAAAGATAAAATGATGCAAGTTCAATTCCTAACCCCAGAGTGCAAGTATGAACTAATAACAAGATTGCAGAATTGAGATTAAACAATGGAAAGCTGTAAACACAAGGACAAGACAAGAATGCAAATGCATACCTGGAGTTAAAATCTGAGTGAAAATGTTCAAGACGGGGGTACAAGCGCCACTGTCCTGATTCTACCCCTAAAACTGCTCCTGAAACTGTTGTTTTGCAACCTGAAAAGTTGTCTGAAACTTGTTGTCTGACAAAAGGACCAAGGTGCTTAGCGCCCCTGTCCCAGGGACCAGGGCACCCAGTGCCCCTGTCCTGGTAGGACTAGGGTGCCCCACACCCCTGTCCTGGTCTTTTGCCCTGAAATTTGGTGCGGGGCTCGGTTTCCATTAGCTTCTGTCGGATCTGCAATTTGCGGCGTCGTCCGAACCCCAAAATCTGCACTTATATCTAAAAAGGGTTGTAGGCGGCTATATAGGGTTTTGCCTTAGTCAAACCCCCACTTTGGTGATTTCCACCTCCACGAATAGCCAAGTTGTATTGTAAAAGTAGTGTGTGTGCAAACCTTATGTGTGTGCAAGATCCTAAAATGCAAGTAAGCAAACTAGAGCAACCTAGAAAGTAAACCCTAATTGCTTGTAAATGATAATGTAAATGCTCCAAATCAAGATGCAAAGTGATCTAAAGCATGAATACAAATGATATAATGAGGCTTATGCAAAGACATGAAAACAACATGAAATCATACCCAACCCCAAGGGAGGGGTACAAGCCAATCTTCAGTCGGTGATCCCCTATTGCTCTTCAATGTCTTCTAAGCCCTAAATGGATGAATGAAATTGATAAATGCTTGATGGATAGATGTTGAATGTTGTTGAAGTCTTCAAAGATCTGCTCTTTCACTACATAGAAGGTCCCTGAAACCAAAATTCCCCCCCTTTCAAATGAAGAAAGAGAGCTCTTATATATGAAACCCCAAGTCTTAATTTCAACTTTTGGCCGACCTAGAGATTGAATCTCCCGCCAATTTCTTGGGGTTAAGCTTTATTTTATGATTGGATTGTGCTCCTAAAATTTCGGGAAAAATGTCCGGGACCGTGTGCACGCCGAGCGCCACGGTCCCAACAACTTTTCACCAAATTTTCAGGGCCATCGGATATGATGATTTTAGAGCAAATCCCGAAGTTACAAGTGATTTCGAGATGTTTTGACCCCCGAAATCAAGCCCCCAAGTTCAAAATAGGACCTAATTAGGGTGTTTGATTAAATGATGTATTGGAGAAATAAAATGAAAGGGGCACACTTTAATGAAAGGGCCCAACTTTATGATATGGAAGATGATAAGATGGAACCTTAGACCTAATTAATTTGATTAATTAAGTGCTAAAGGGGAAATGCAATGCAAAGTGCAAAATGCGCCAAGGCGGGTGCTAAACTAGGTGTGAAATTGTACCACCCTAGCAAGTGCATACAATTTACGACGCTAAATTTAGCCCCTACTTTAGCGGTCATATGGGTACTACGTGCATATGCAAGCTAAAGTACAGAAAAGTAAACATTATTTGAAAAAGGATATATCCATAAGTCTATCGAACGAAGCCCCCAACGATATCTGCAGTACACAGTTAGGAACCGCACCCTACAAAACACACATTAGATCACAAAATCACCTAATGCTTACTAAGGAAGGTGATGAAAATTCGAGGGTAGCTATATTCCCCCCCCTATTTCGGCTTGCTAATTTTAGTGAGTTGAAACAGGGTATCATGTTTACCACTTCGAATTGTTAAAGAATATTGATGACAAATGCTCACAAGAAGATTTGATATGAGATCAAAAACTAATGGAGAATCATTTGGTAAGAAAGAGGACTAAATCTCAATTCCAACACAACAAAGAGTGTGAGGATTTGAGAGTTCTCTAGCACAAGATGAAGGATGTAAATGGAAACAAAATGCAAAGAGAAGAAAGGAAGAAAAAAAAAAAGCATGAATACACACATTGGTGATCCATGAGAAGAATACTGAGAGAGAAAACATGGACTTCTCGCCCCTAGATCTTGTCTAGGTGATCCATGGGAAAAAGGACATGGAAAAATAGCCTCTAGAGTCTGTCTAGGTGATCCATGTAAGGGAGGAGAGTGAGAAAGTCTAGCCTTATGCCGCTAGTTCCACTCAACCTCGTGCATGTGTGTGTAAGGGAGGTTAGAAGCACCTCATAGGAGTCTATGCCCGAGTATGCTACAACCTGTATATGTATAGTACAAAAGTGTGACATCTCGCTCTAAGAGTCTGTGCTCTGGTTCCGGGAATGACCCATTGCTCAAAAAGTGCCATGTTTATGTCATAAGCAAAGTAGAACAAGGATACCTACCTTCATTACAAAAGAAGATACCCCAAAAATGATACAATGTCATAGATCCAAGCAAGAGAGTTTTGCACTCTTTAAGAAAGGATAAGATAGTTGAAAAGGGGATATCTTGTAGTATGTGTAAAGGAGATCCTTAGAGGAGAAGAGATCTTTGTACAAAAGACACCTCTCCCTGAGAGGAATTGTCTTAGACAAATATAACATCTTCTAGAATAAGACAAAGAAGAGAATAAGAATACAATACTTCCTTCTTTTGCGAGGTGAAAGTGATTGTTAATGAAGGATGACTCTCTTTTTAACCCAATTGGGAGAGTGAATTCATTATGGATGTATTTTACCAAGTGCAAAAGAGGATGTAGTCAAGGACTTACACCTCTTGTAAGAGAGAATCCTTGAACAAACAACAACAAATGCATACAAGGAATAACATCAAGTAATAAAGTTCACACCATCCATGAAATAGGAAAAAGTGGATCCTTAGATAAAAAATAAGGAAAGATCATTGCCTCCCAAGGATAAGGACAATGAGAAGGACTTACACAATCTTCTAGGGAGAGATTTAGACATAAGCAAAATGTACTACATACTCACATGAGTTCATGCAAGCAAGACATTAGTGTATGTAAAAATGCTCCTTACAAGAAGTGGGTAGGATAAGAAAGAGAATACACATCTTCTCCCATATCTAGGAAAAGAGGATTCTAAAGAAAAGATGATCAATATTTCCACACTATTACCCCAAAGGGAAATTTTAACCATAAAAAGAAGAGATGTATGAAATCACTCTTGTCCCCATAGGAACAAGAGATAACATAGAAAATTAGACTATTATGTTGCTTCAAAAATATGATTGCACTTGAAATTGTACCATCATGAATGACAATGAGCCCCCAGTAAATGAGCTACCAATGTCACATAATGATGAGCAACATAATAGCCATTAATGTTATTTAAAGACATGACAGATTGAAAGAGGTATTTGAATATGACATGCTAAATGCTCAACTATAAGTGAGATCAAGAACATGTATAAAATGATAAAAATTGAAGAAGAAAAGTCACAAGAAATCTTAGAAGAGGGATGAGTGTAATTTATTAGAGCCTTATTCCTGGAGGAAAGGACTTTATGATGAATAGGAGATAAAGATCCATAAGTGGATTTAGAAATTTGAGGGGAGTCATAAAGAGATTTGTTCATCACCAAGATTTCCTTATGAGGGGAATGAGAGTTGATAGAAGTAGAAGATGATTTAGTTGAAGTGATATCATCATCACTACTAAATATAGCATTCACATTGAGAGATGGTCTTTTAGATGCTTTGGTGGGCTTAGAAAGATTATATCCAAGTCCAAATGAATATTCATGCATGTTATGTTCTAAAGGAATTTTAATTCCTTGTTCATTTGTGCCACAACCATTTCCACTATAGCCACTCTTAGCCAAAATATGAAAACCATGACCATAATGATTAGCCATTTTAGAAAGAGAAGGTGGTTTTTCATAAGACAAAGAATCAAATCCTTCAGAATTAGAGCTGTGAGGAGAAGAAGTTTGAGAAGCGGCCACAAAATTATTGTTCATAGGTTTAGGTAAGATTGATTGATTTTTAGTTTCTTCCTTCTCTTTAACTTTAAGCTCTCTAGGAGGAACCCTATACTCACCTACAAAGGTGGGATTAAAGTCAAGAGATCCCCAATCATCTTCTGCGAGAAACTTCTCAGGATCAAAAGCCTTCTCATGTGTAGATTCAAGTTGAGAAAAATCTGTTATCACTGTTTAAAATTGGGTTTTTCTTTTCCCATGATTGGCTATGGTATATTAAATTTTTTCGAATAGGGTGTAATCCCAAGTGCTTCAACTTTGTTCTTGACCTTAGGGGTTTAAGGGTTTTTGATTTTTTAGATCCTATCTTTTTTGTGTTAAACCCTCTGGTTTCTAATCTTCCGTTACTTTATTCACTTAAGTTATGGGTCGTGGGGTCGTAGGAAGTGTCCCCCCTTGTTATTTGCCTAGGCGGTTACGTTGATTATTTGAAAATTTTATGCCTTGTATGCTTTTCTTCTAAAGTTGTCGGGCCCAGTAACTAGTGCACATCTCGCTAATGATCCAATGGCCCATGCTATTTTGTAAGGGTAAAATGCTCACTTTTTACGCCTGCGAAATAGCGAGAGTGAACGAGAACCGTCCATGTGTCATGATGGAGGAAGTAAAGGGTGTAGCTGTCAAGAGTGGTTGGAGCCCCATGGCTTTCTTCTGGCGTATTAAAAGGTAGCACGTGGCACAAGTCACCACAGTTAGTGGGTCAGGATTAAAGGTTCAAAGTGGGCCCCAGAGATGAGTCAGGTCGCAGGTGGAGATGACCTGGCAGGTACAGCTGTTAACAATTTATTGAAGCCCCGTGGTTTCCTTCTGGCAAATGATAGAGTGACAAATCAGCTCCAAAAGTGACAAGGATGCCATGTGTTCATGATGAGTCAGCGGGCCCACCATTCCTAAGAGCCTTTTCAAAGGATTAAATGCCAATCAACTTCAGAGATGATCCGACGGTCGGTGCTATTTTGCAAGGGTAAAATGCTCACTCTTTAGGCCCGCGAAATAGCAAGAGTTAACGAGAGTCGTCCACATGTCATGATGATGACGTGGGAGATAGACCTGTTGAGACGAAAGTGGGGCCCCCGTGGTTTCCTTCTGGCGAATGACAGAGTGACAAATCAGCTCTGAAAGTGACAAGGATGCCATGTGTTCATGATGAGTCAGCGGGCCCACCATTCCTAAGAGCCTTTTCAAAGGATTAAATGCCGATCAACTTCAGAGATGATCCAATGGTCGGTGCTATTTCGCAAGGGTAAAATGCTCACTCTTTAGGCCCGCAAAATAGCGAGAGTTAATGAGAGCCGTCCATGTGTCATGATGATGACATGGTCTAAGAAGAAGGTGTGGGCCCACTGCAGTATAAAGAAAGACACGCAGCCAGTATCAAGTGGAATGCGAAGGGATTTTCAAGGCCAATGGTTGGGTGTTGCGTGGTATTATGTAGCCAATAGAAAAGTAGGACCCAAAGTAAAGCCAAAGCCGTCAGTAACGAAATGGTAAAAGTGAAACACTTGCAGGAATGTTGTGACCCATTGGAGCGAAAAATATGAATTCTCGTATGAATTCGATTTTGAAGGGACGGCCAAAGCATGCAGAATCAATGTTATAGTTAAGGCCCTGAGTACAAATATTTGATTTCCTAACTACCAAGTGAAGATATCTTTTAAAAGATTTTGCAAAAGAGCAGACGCAGAGTTATCTTTTTCAAATACAGAGCAAGTCGGTTCAGTCGCAGAACAAATTCCTTCAAGCAAGCATCAGGTTCTCTCATATTTTGTAGCAATTCTTGTGTGGTGTTCTAAGTAAGATAATTCTCTTGTTGCAGGATTGTTTAAGAGTGATATTCATTTTCTTGCATTTTCAAATGGCTCCTAAAAGGGAATTTTCTGGCAAGGTTAATTATTTAGAAAGAAGTGTATGTGATGATTTTTTAGAACAATTGACGTTGTCAACTAACCAGGCATCAAAGGCCAAAGAGTTAGTGCCCAGGGCTCCCCGTCTGAAGATAGGAGAAGGATTGTATGACAAAGGTAATTGGCTGAGAGACCCACAGGTTGGACTATCCGGATTGGGGTTGTTTAAAGTCAGATTTGGAATGAGAAATTCTCCTACTCCTCAAAACAGTATTTGGGAACTAGATGTTGGGAAATTAGTAGTCCCAGGGGTATTCATGGATATAGACCTGCTAACCCAAATGGCATTGAATTATGATCCAGTCACAAGATGCATCCAGGATGTAAATGGGAAAACCCTTGTGGAAATTAATGCTGAAGAATTAAGGACAGCATTTGGGCTTAATGAGTTCACAAACTTCCTGGAACCCATAAATTTCACATCATTAGCCCAATTTTATAGTGCACAGAGAAGTCATCTCAGAGATGGGCCTCTTAAAGAACTTTTTGTGAAAATAGGAGGGTTAGCAGTTGTAGAACCCAACACACAAGAGCCTTTTTCATTAAGTATGTTTACCTTGAGGGCTAAAGGAATGTATTGGGCACTTTGTCAAGTTCTAGGAGAGGATGCTGAAGCAAATATGCCAAATCATTACTTGCTAATGATTGCCCAGATTTTGAATCCTTCTCTTGCTATCACTTTTGATTATGCCTCTTTCATTGCCGATGCTATCCATGGAGGGTTGATAGGAATAAAGAATGGAAAGGTGGACAGACCTTTCGGATGGTATTCACTCTTAATGCACCTTTTTCTCTTCAAAGGTGGTGATTATTTTGCCAATGGACTAGACCTGGTTAAGGAAAAGGAAGGAGAAAAAATGTCAGTACAATTATGGAGTACTGTGTTGTCATGGGATAGAGAGGATGCTAGTTTTTTTAAGTTTGACAAATATTTTGCATCCAAAATAAGAACTCTCTTATGCTCTGATAACCCAAGAGTCCCCAAGGTTCTTCTGGAATTCATAAGGCCAAAAGAATTCATAGAGAACATCAAGATTGTTCATAACTGGGGCGACATTTATTTATATCCAGTCTCCACAATTTTCAGAGTTTTTGGTTTCAGGGGTACTCCATTTTTGTTACCCTACCAGGTCCCTCTCAAAGTGGGAATAGCGGAGATCCTTAGGCAAATTGGTGGCCTACAAGAGGCAGAGTTGACAGGCAGAGGTAAAGGGACTATTTTCCCTGTAGCTACCATAGCCCACCAATTCATAATAACAAAGGGAGGCTGGAATTGTTTTGAGGATTTCCTCAAACCTTACCATTTATCTATTGCAGTTTCCAGGTGTGTTGATCTAGAGGACTTCTTCAACGGTGTGTTCAGGAGGAAGGTAGCATGCAGAGGTAGGCCTCATCAATTCCAATTTCCTGAAGACCTCATCAGAAATGAATTTGATTTAGATGAGCAGGAATTAAGGAAAGAAAAGTGGGTGGCTTACAAGAAAGCCTTGGATTTTGTGCATCAATTTGATGCTAGCTATGACCCATTATCTAGCTTCTTCCCATTGGAAGAAAAAATAAAGTTTTTGATTGTTTGCTTTGAAGATGTAATGCAAACACTAAAAGAGAAGAGGGAAGTTGTGATTAAAAGCAACCCTGAAAAGGCCAGAGTGATCCTGAGCAGGTCAGCTTCCACCAAAGCAATTCCTCCTGGTGACTACACACTACGAAAGAAATCAGGTTATAGTGTGCTGGTGCCTACAACAGGGGAGCCTTCTACATCCAAAGGAAAGAGGAAGATACAAGATGTCATTGACATCCAAGATAGCCCAAAGAAGCAAAGGGTGGGGAAGGAAGTGCAATCAGATACACCCTTGTATTCCCCATCCCAATCCCCTATCCATATAGGAGATGAGCAAGCAGCAGCTAAACACCTCTTGCAGTTGGGTAGCTTAGGCGAAATTGCATACACCTATGATGAAGTGGTGGAAGGGATGCCAGAAGAGCCCATTGATGCTGAAATGGGTATTACCTCCACTAAACTTAAAGGCCAAGAATGGGATCCTGAGATAAAGAAGGCAAGTAGTGCCTTTTTAGCTGATGACAACTTTGTCACATCAGAAGCATTCATGCAATTCATTTAGAAATAGCATATAGATAGATATAATGCTAGATGTGAGACAAGAAAGGCTGAGCAGCCTAATAAAGATCCAACCTCAGTGGAGGAAGAAATAAAATAGGAGATGATGGAAGAATTCAAAACCATCACTCCTGAGTAGGGAAGAGATCTAGTAGCACAAGCTGGAGTGCTTATCTTACCAGAGTGGGATATTGCTGATGCTCTGGTGCTAGATGTAGTAAGAAAAGAAACTAAACCCATGGAAGGGGTTACATTCAATGTTGCACTAGTTATGTGGTCTCTCAAGAGAAATGAGAGCAAGAAAGGAAAGGACACCCTAGGGTCAAGTTATCTTGGTGGAATGATGGTAAAAAGAGTGCAGAGTACAGGGGTAGTAGAGGCTGCAAGTACTCTGTTAGAAACTACAAAATTCAGTGTTGCAGTGGCAGAAAAGGAAGCCAAAGAAAAAGAGGCCCTCCAAATTAAGTTGGAAACAGTTCTAAAGGCCTATAATAGTGCTAAGGAGGAGGTAAGAGGCAAAGATAGCATCATTGCCAAGTTGCAGAGCCAGCTGATGGGACAACACCAACAAGGTGAGTCTTCAACATTGATGATTTCCTCTTCTCCTGCAAGACCTCCGCCTACTAGCCCTATTATTGAATTTCCACCATCTCCATCACCCTCTAGTTCTCAAATGATTGAGATTACTCCCCAAGAACTAGAAAACCTGAAGCAGGCTCAGGCCTTATATGCAGGGAAATATGAGGAGAAAGTAAGGGCCACAATCTCCAGTTTTGCAGAGACAATAAATGCCTCATTTCTCTACAATAATGTGGGAAAGATTATGGAGATATGGAATGAGCTGAGGAGAGATAAAGCCACTTTGACACCCATTTTTGACAGATGGAGGCCTAGGGAGCTAGATCTAGAATTCATGTGTGTATCCTGTGATGAAGCAAGAGCCAATCCCATTATCAAATCCACTTCTGATGTCGCTAAAGTTTTAATGCAATTGGCAGCAAATGTAGATAATGTGGATAGAAAGGTTAATTTATGCAAGAAGGAATACACTGATCAAGTTTTTGAGTTGCTCCCAGGAATTTTTGCTAATCCGGATCAGTTAAAAGACAAGCAAATATGGCTTAAAGAGATAGAAGTTAAGTTGTCAGCAAGGGTTAAAGGAATCATTGATCTTGATGATACCTCTTTCTTTGTTGTAACAATACAGGAAATAGAGAAAATTAAATCACATTATGGTTTTCTTAATTCAGAAGTCAACAAACTGAGAAATTCTTGGAACAAGTTGACTAAAATTAAAGATGATGTGATTAATTTTTCATGGCCGACAGAAGAGACATATAGTGAGTGGGAAGTTAAATATGCCACCCATGATCCGAAGCAGTTGGAGAGCGCCCCTGAAAAGATAGAAGAGGTTGCAACCGAACAGCCTGTTGAACAAACTGCAGAGGCTGAAAAGAGCGTGTAACTGCTTTTACGCAAAAATTGTAATCACTTCATTTTTTGAAATGATTGTAACAAACTCTCCTCGAGAAGTCCGAAGCTTGGTGCATCCATGTTGTTATAAATGGATACCAGGACTAGAGGGAGAGAGATCACAAAATTTTGTAAGAAAACACTGCAGAAATTTATCTGAACCTTTCCGAGTCTAATGGAGAATCAGAATTTATTGTAATATTTCTTGAAATGAATATCAATATAGAGGCCATC
Source organism: Cryptomeria japonica (assembly GCF_030272615.1). Lineage (NCBI taxonomy): Eukaryota > Viridiplantae > Streptophyta > Pinopsida > Cupressales > Cupressaceae > Cryptomeria > Cryptomeria japonica. Next base: position 644,635,011 of record NC_081412.1, read on the forward strand.
GGTTTTGAGTAAAGCTTTGTGTTGTCTTCAAGTTTGTTCACAAATTATTTACTGTCTTCATTCTGAATAATCTAGGGTTGTTCTGTTTGAATGGAATTGCCAAGCAATTTTTGTATAAGTGTTTGTTAGCTTTTCTCTTTAGGAGGGAAATTAAATACACGGGATCACTCATACCAGTAAATTCTTTGGGAGGAACTTTGAATTTTGAGGACCATAGCTTAGTTTGGAATGATTGAATTCTTGTATGTGCCAAGCATATATAAGGATTAATAAAAACCAAGCCGATGGGAAGTATAAAGACGTATTGTTTAAGGGGTCTTATTTGAGTTCAGATGACTCTGTAACCTTGGATAAGGCACTAATATTAATCGAAGTTGTTTATTGCATGCTTTGTTGATCAAAATGCTGAAGTTAAGTATAATTTCCATCCTTTGTTTTCAGTTGATTTCAAGGTGAATAAATCCACTGGTTTTCTGGACTGGTTTGCTGTGGGTTTATTGTTTGAAAGTGTGAAGTTAATTCACAAAGGTATACCCACCTGGGCTCCAAGGAAGCCCGAAGTGTAGAAGGTCTAATCAAACCTTGTCATATGTTGTCTCTGGAATTTCCTTATCTTTGATGTCTCCTCTGCACCCAGCTTAAATCATATTATTCTAAAGACATTGAAGGGAATCAGATTTTGAAGACAACAGAATCTTCTTCAGGAACTTTAGGCTCATCCAAAGAATTTTGATTATCAGAGGATGATGATTCGTCCATAGGTATCTTGTTTAAAGAGTCATCACTAGAAGAGGAAGGTTTAGAAGAACTCCCTTTGGAAGTAGATGTTTGCAAACAAGCTTGAAAATTAGTATCACCTATCAAGGTATATGTCTTATTGTTATAAATAAATTTAACTTGTCTATGCAATGTAGAGGGGACGGCTTGCATACTGTGAATCCAAGGTCTCCCTAATAACAAGTTGTATGTTATATTTCCCGACATAACATGGATAGGAGTAGGCAAAGTAACAGGTCCCACTATGATGGGTAAGGTGATAATACCTAATGAAGACTTAGCCACATTAGCAAAGCCTTGAATGGGACGAGAGTCGGGCTCAATAAGGGATGTATCCACATTCATCTTATGCAATAGATTAATGCTACACACATTAAGGCTAGAGCCATTATCTACTAGTGTTCGTCTTATAGCAGTGTCATTTATGATAACCACAATCATCAAGGGATCATATTGATGTTGAATTTCACTAGTAGGCAATTCATCTTGAGTAAACACAATTTGAGCTTTAGGATTCATCACAGAGTTAACCAAAGATACTATACTACTAGATGTATTAGGTGGAGGAACATTCAAATCTTTCAAGGCATCTTGTAACATTTCATGATGAGCAGAAGAAGTTTGGATCAAATCCCAAAGAGATATCTTTGCTGGAGTAGTTTTAAGTTGTTCGATAAGATCATAGTCCTTACTAAGAATTTGTGAAATATGAGGAGCTTGAGGAAGAATAGGTTGGGAAGGAGGAAGTGAAGTTGGGCTAACTGGAGGAGGATTAGGTTGCCTATTGTTTCTTGTGTTATAGGTATGAGCAACCGCATTATAACTCTCTCTAGTCAATTGCTTAGCATACTCATAAGGGCTCTTAGTAGAATAACCTCCTTACACAGTAATAATAGGTTTCTTAGGAGTGAAAAAAGAATCATTAGCATAACCACCTTGAACCACTAAGATAGGCTTATTTAAAGGTTGAGAATTTTGAGAAGGACAAGCACCTTGGATAGTGAAGAGAGGTTTGTTAGGTTTTTCATTCACATGTATCAAATTGATTGAGGATGGTTTAGAGGAATGAACAAAAGTGTTGGAAGAATTATTGATAGTCTTCTCTTGCACTAAAATCTTATCACGGATTAAATCAATTTAGGAGAGAGACAAGGGGTAGGCATTGATGTTCTAGTAGGAAAAGTAATACTAGGAAAGGTCATATCATCCTCTATCATCAAAGGATCTACATGGGGAATAAAATCTCTAGGAGAAGGATCAACATTACTCTCTAAAGTCTCACTTTTGAGAGGGAGATCTTTGAAAGAGATGTTAACCATCTTGCTTTGAACTAGGGTTTCCTTATGAGTAGAACCAAGTTGAGGAGAGGGAGATGCTTTATTTTTGAGATTCAAGGAAGGTGAGAAACTATCAAGGGAGTTTTCAATCTTGATTTCATCCCCTTTGGCTAGGGTTCTCTCACGGGGTAGAGAATAATCTACACCTTCTTCTAATGGTTCATCCCAAATAGTGAAGTTGTTGAAAGGAATGTTTGAAGTATTGTTAATTTCAGGAGAGGAGATAACATTGTTTATTAATTCCTCATCCTTAGGAAGGAGAGCATCAATATATGTGTCAAACTCATCCTCTTTCCTCAAAATATGTTCAATATGATCTTTAGGGGAGAGAGAATTAAGGAAATTGCTTATTATTTCATCTTCTTTCTCTAAGGGATGCTTATGGGTAAGACCAACTTTAGGAGAAGGGTAAGCGTTTATCATTAATTCATCATCTCTAGTGGGAATTTTGTTGGAAAAGGAAATGCCATCACTAGGAAATGTAGGGATAATGTCATCTTCTTGCACAAAAGGATCCTCATGAAGGGAGTGTTTTTTTAGGAGCCACAAAGTCATCAAGGGCATCATCCAACAAAGCATGATCATATCTATTAAAAGGTTTATCTTTTGATTCAAAAGGAGACATCTCTTCATAGAGGGGATCATTGAAAACAACCATGTTACTAGATTTAGTGGAAGAGCTGATAGGAATGTACCCTTGAGAGGAATCATTCGACTTATCTTTCTCATCACACCGAAATGGCATAGTAACAATGTTTATGAGTTTTTGGTAAAATGAAGGTTTGGTATCTTTAGGGTTCAAAAACTCATCTAAAGCTTCATCTAATTCATCTTGGCTACATACATCATCATAAATATGGACATCTTGCAAATAAAAATCTGACATTTTGAAATAAAAATTGCATAAAACTTAAACACACAATGCAAAGAAACAAAGAAACACACTCTTTCTTTTCCCTTTTTTTTTTTTCCTTTTTTTTCTTTTTTTTTTTTTAAATGAAAATGAAACTTAAATGAAACACACTAAATCTAGATTTAGATCTAACAAATGTAGTGCAAGAGAAAGCAATAACAAGATTCACGTTGGGTTCACCAAAATGTGTAGGGGAAAAAGTGAGACTAGGCTAACATGCCCTAATCCTACCTTTTGACACACATTGTGGAATACGAAAGAGCCTAGAGGTATCACACAATTGGCTACTTCTTTTTTGTGGAAGAGAGAGCCATGGGCTACCTATTAAGATTTCTATTCCTTTGTTGTAATTGAAAGATAAAATGATGCAAGTTCAATTCCTAACCCCAAAGTGCAAGTATGAACTAATAACAAGATTGCAGAATTGAGATTAAACAATGGAAAGTTGTAAACACAAGGACAAGACAAGAATGCAAATGCATACCCGGAGTTAAAATCTGAGTGAAAATGTTTAGGACGGGGGTGCAGGCGCCACTGTCCTGATTCTACCCCTGAAACTGCTCCTGAAACTGTTGTTTTGCAACCTGAAAAGCTGTCTGAAACTTGCTGTCTGACAAAAGGACCAGGGCTCTCAGCGCCCTTGTCCCAGGGATTAGGGTGCCTAGTGCCCCTGTCCTGGTAGGACCAGGGTGCCCCACGCCCCTGTCCTAGTCTTTTGCCCTGAAATTTGGTGCGGGGCTTGGTTTCCATTAGCTTTTGCTGGATCTGCAATTTGTGGTGTCGTCCGAATCCCGAAATCTGCACTTATATCTGAAAAGGGTTGTAGGCGGCTATATAGGGTTTTGCCTTAGTCAAACCCCCCATTTGGTGATTTCCACCTCCACGAATAGCCAAGTTATATTGTAAAAGTAGTGTGTGTGCAGACCTTGTGTGTGTGCAAGATCCTAAAATGCAAGTAAGAAAACTAGAGCAACTTAGAAAGTAAACCCTAATTGCTTGTAAATGATAATGTAAATGCTCCAAATCAAGATGCAAAGTGATCTAAAGCGTGAATACAAATGATATAATGAGGCTTATGCAAAGACATGAAAACAACATGAAATCATACCCAACCCCAAGGGAGGGGTACAAGCCAATCTTCAGTCGGTGATCCCCTATTGCTCTTCAATGTCTTCTAAGCCCTAAATGGATGAATGAAATTGATAAATGCTTGATGGATAGATGTTGAATGTTGTTGAATTCTTCAAAGATCTACTCTTTCGCTGCATAGAAGGTCCCTGAAACCAAAATTCCCCCCCTTTCAAATGAAGAAAGAGAGCTCTTATATATGAAACCCCAGGTCTTAATTTCAACTTTTGGCCGACCTAGAGATTGAATCTCCTGCCAATTTCTTGGGGTTAAGCTTTATTTTATGATTGGATTGCACTCCTAAAATTTTGGGAAAAATGTCCGGGACCGTGTGCATGTCGGGCGCCACGGTCCTGACAACTTTTCACCAATTTTCAAGGCCGTCGAATATGATGATTTTAGAGTGAATCCCAAAGTTACAAGTGATTTCGAGATGTTTTGACCCCCGAAATCAAGCCCCCAAGTTCAAAATAGGACCTAATTAGGGTTTTTGATTAAATGATGTATTTGAGAAATAAAATGAAAGGGGCACACTTTAATGAAAGGGCCCAACTTTATGATATGGAAGATGATAAGATGGAACCTTAGACCTAATTAATTTGATTAATTAAGTTGTAAAGGGGAAATGCAATGCAAAGTGCAAAATGCGCCAAGGCAGGTGCTAAACTAGGTGTGAAATTGTACCACCCTAGCAAGTGCGTACAATTTACAACACTACATATCCTTTACCAAATTATTAAAGAAAATTATTTGAACATGTTAGTAAACAGATTTATCACTTCAAAATCATTTACTATGTGCCCAATGGAGGAGTGACAAAAAGTTCCCAACAGTTCAAGAGATCATTCTATGGAACATGATCTTCCTCTACGTTTGAGAGGGGCAGCTCGCTCGTATGATAGGGGTATTTGTATTTTTCAGAATAAATAACCTTGCAAATGAAAACAAATAGTAACTACGAATGGATTTAGAGGAAATCTTAAAAACAAACATACGATTGCTACTTGGATTCCATCGACTTTTAAACTTGTCACTATCAACTCTAGACTACGAATGAGGAGAGAGTGATACAAAACATTTAATTTGCACAACGTTTATATATTTCTGAGATACCAAAGAAATTTGTAACGTTATATGACCATTGTCTTCATGAAACTGGGAAAGTAATTTGTAGGCTTTCTATTACAATATCACACGATAATCACATAACATCAAGAAAATGAACACTTAACAATCATAGGAGCACTCCCAATTTGCCTTGTATTCAAAACTGATGAAATAATACAATTCAAAAAAATTAGTTGTCCCAAAATCATAAAATCCAAAAAGTCCTTTCATCTACCTTTCTAACATTTATAGTCTTTCAAAATAACTACCTCATAACTAACTTGGTTCTGAGTTAGCAACTAACTCATTTGTGCGCAAATTGCAATGAGTTAATAACTAGCATATTTATGTGTAGAAATAGTCAACCTATTAACCTTGACTCTATGCTATGGAAAATCACAACATACACAATGAAACCAACAATAAACTAAAGACTAACTAGGTATCACATAACAAAATAAAATATACAAAGATGTGAACATGGTGTTACTTTTCGATATCCCGGAAAGCATGCTAGTTGATTATTTGCTTTTATTGAATTGGTGCTTTGGCCTTGAATGACGTGTATGCTTTGAGCACGTCCACCATGAACTTATACCTGGGAATGATCACATTATCCATTTTTAGTTTTGCAGTTGCTTGATTATCCTGAATGTTAACCAAATCCTGATAATATGAAGGCATGTCACAATCATCTAAAGCAACTGAAACAACACTAAGTCTTTTCATCCTATTTCCATCTGACACCTGGGTGTCAGCTAGTTTAGTATTAATTCTGTCATGAAACTTTCTTAAGAGCAGTTGACTGTCCATTTGCTGAAATTGCTCTTTGACTGACACATCACCAATGATATTCATTGTATCTTCTATTATCTTCATCTTTGTTTGTTCACAAGCTATCAAGAGTTTTTTATACTCATCTAAGCATTGCTTAATATTTTCCAATTTCCAACTTATACTTGTGCACCATGTATTGGATTGATTTTCTTCTTTATGAGAGAAAACCTTCTCAGAAATGAGTACATTCATATCTATTTTTGCTATCTTCTGGAATTCCTTCAAAGTATCTTGCCAAAACATTTCTTGCTCTTTAGCATTCTTCAATTCTACTGCAATCTCTTGTTCTTGCGCATCCAATTTTATATGAATATCCTTGGCCTTCTCAATAAAATCTTGTGTTTCAGACTTCATTTGATTAATCCACTCTTTCAGCATTCTGCTTTGTTTCTAACATTTCTGTATATCTTCCATCACCTTCTTTTCAATCATTTCTATGGTATGCACTAATGTTGAAGTTGAGGCCGACTCCAATTGTGTATCTAAAGAATCCACAATAGATTTGATGTAGGATGAAAGAACCTAAATTTGTTGCTTTAGTTGATCCTTTGTTTCCTTATCCTTATTTGCTTTTTCAACAAGAAAAGCTACTAAGATTTGAAAATTATGGACGGCTCCCTCGTGAGTTGTAGGACCTAGATCCACCCGTGTCATGTTAAAATCTGCCTCACTAGCTTCACTTATATCTTTTTCAACAATGGGCTGATCTACATCAACACACAAATTTCCTGATGATAGATTAATTCCCAATCTAGATGCAACTTTGGTTTTCATGGATTCGGCAGTCCTATGAATTACATTTGCAATTGCATCAAAACTAGGAGTTACCAGCTGAACAATCCTCTTCTTATTCTACAAACTCTATTGTAACCATAATGATGAAGATGATAGCAATGATTCTTGATTGCTCACATATGCAGAGGTTCAATTATTTGGGAAAAATGGAAATTGGATTTCAACATCATTCATTGTAGCTTCTTCATGAATAACAAAATCACCATGTTAAGGAGATGAAATTATGATAGATGGTGAGGCGAAAAGAATTTGTTGACTTTCAATATTGGGAGGGTGCTGAGGTGAAACACTTTCCAACTCATCTTCAAGTTCTTGGACAAGATTCATTATTTTTCCTTTTATCTTCGATATCTTTTTCTTAATGATAGTACTAACTTCACATGCCTTAGCAAGATCCTTCCCTTTTTTTGGATCTTCTCCATCATCGCCTCCTTTGAAAATATTTTGGTGTGGACCCACCCCTTGATTAGATCTTTGTGAATTGGCTGGAATAAAAGAACTTCCCTATGCTCCATTTCTATCCTTTGAGGAATTAGCTTTATTTGAAGGTCGAGTTGTCGTAGACTCAATCCTCTTACTTTTATCCCATTCCAGAGTCCTTCAAACCACATAAGCTGATCTTTCTTGAATACTCCTTATTTCTGAAATTGACCAATTGATGGGTGGAAGTGGAAGAAGTTGAATCCTTTCAAAGTAAAAACCATTGATCAAATCAGATTCATCATCCTCAATGCCATTCACATTTATTTTAATTCTATAGTCAATTATTTGTTTGATAGAAAATCTCATCCAGTCTCTTTTCCGTACTTCAAAATCATCTTCGCAGTCTGGCCAAAAATCTTCCATATCAAGAAAGTGTTCAAATCTGGCACCAAGTTCTAACTCTCCTGTAGCATATCCTTTTCCATCAAAGGGAAATCTCATTTCATAAGGATACGGGTGAATCTTTTCTATAGACCTCTCGATACTTTGAGCATCTAAATGGCTCTCACGGCTTTAATAACCAAGTCCAATGGGAAAAGAAATGATACCCTTTCTTTTATTCCGGCAAATTTTGTTGACTTGTGCAATCTGTCGGCATACCTCTATAAGGATCAACTTATCTTCAACAAACCTTGGCAACATGAGAGGGCAACCATCATAACCCCTATCCGAATGTATGTGGACTTTGGAAACTATATAAAGTAACTACCATATTTCTAAATCAATGTTGCTACTTCTGAAGACATTCTGAGTCCAATATTTCCCTGCAGTTCTCTTACTATCAACATAGTGAAAGCATCATTAATCCTCCTGAAGTGATGATAACTTTCCTCCAACTGCAATTGTAGATGATAATTGTAAATCTGGGTCGTATCATCATAAATGCCTTCAACATTCAATCTTGGTCATTTCTTCATCCCAACAATGACATAGAAGAGATACGATGTCATGTAGAAGTTATGATTGTCCTTTAGTTTGAGTAACTGAACGCAAAGATTATTGCTAATAATCTCGTCCCAATTAATAAATTGTATGCCCTCACATATGATATTAATGAATAAGAACATCCATCCTTCCAAGTGATTCGAGTCTTCATTTCCTGTGACCCGATTGAAGAGAATAACTATATTAGTGATATCTTCCATTGGTAGAGACCTATGAATTATCATAGGAAGCTATGTTTTTCCTTTCCTTGGTTTTACTAACCATTTTCTGGCTATGTTATTCAAACACTGGGTTTCATTATTGATAAAATAACTTTCTACATATTCCCTATTTACCTCCTTGAACTGATCTCTAAAAGGTAACCTGAAAGTTATAGCAATGGAAACTGGATCAAGTTTGGTGACCACGTTACCTTCTACCATCCTAACTTCTTTTGTATCTGGATTAAATTCTTTCATGCATTCCAGAACTAATTACGGATATTGCACTGATGTGGGATATCCCACTGTGTGAGATAACCCACTGTCTAATAATCTCTGAGCTGTCAAAGTTTTATCTTCCCTTTCCATTGTTTTCCAGAAGTTTGCAAGACTTACATTTCCCAGCTTGGTATCCCCAATATCTGAAAGTGAACATTTGAGAATGGGAGCATAATCGGGGCTATGGAACTTGTATTTCATTATGTCAAATAAAAATAATACCCTCACAGCTTTATTTTAATAAATAATTTCATCCCTATACTCTGATGAATGTCTATAACCTTGATTTAAAATTCTCTGCAATCATATATATGAGTAGTTGCGACCTCTTTCCTCTGAACTCTATAGATTATATACTAACCCAAACTATGCATTTCATTTTGCATTCATGAGTTCTAGAATGGTTGTGATTATAACCATGCTTTAACAAATCGCCATTCGCCAATCGTGGAATTTGGGTTTACACCTGTCACTACATCTTTTTGCAACATTATGTCATATAGTTTATTCATCTTGTGTGAACCTCCAGGATTTGCAACATCATCTACCAGAGCAGCTGCAACTCCAATGCCCTACATAATTCCTTTATTCTTTGTTGAGTGTTCATAGCTTAACTTAAACTATGACTTGACTTCCCTGTTGAATTGTAGCAAAAAGACCGCCAATGACTTGTTAAAACTATGGTTGGTTGCTCCAGTCACCGCTGCCACTTAAGAGTATTTCATTAAACCTTTTTCAACTACATGCAACAGCTAGCCATAATGTGTGCATATATTTCCCTCTTGGTTTGAAGCTTCCACTTTATTGTTGGCAGGGAGGATGCTGGATAGTTTCTAAAGCATCTTCAATATATACCACGAGACCACATTTCTTTGAAAGATTTTTTCAAATACTTCACTTGTTGGTTTTAACCTTCAACTTATGGCATTTCACGAGGTATTATATCAAACACTTCGCATGCATTGTTTATGTATTCACTTCCTGCATTTTACATGGCATTAAATGACCCCAGCAATCAGGAGAATGGAGATTACAACACAATTAACTAGGCGTTAAACTTGTAGTGCCTTTATACCATGGCAAGGTGACATTTCCTTGAGGCACTTCGTAGGACAATTCACAAGATGTTTTTGCTTCTCATTCTGCACGCAAGACTACCAAAGTGGTTACACCTATCGTCTTACAAACCATTCTAACTTTTACGCTTTGACAAGTGACTTAGACAGTGCGGTGCATATCCTGCAATCATTTCAATTGTCACTCCTCTATTTTCTCTGTGATGTATGGCTTGTTTACACTTACCATATTCTGCAATCATATGCATTTAAACTTTATCAATTGCAACCTCTGATGTGATTCAATGCAATTCATCTATCTTTATCTAGCAAGGAAAAGATATTGTGTGAGGGTGAGAGGTTGAATTCATCAAACAAATCTCTACAAATCTTCATTGTGTGCAAACAATTCATGTGCCCTCACTACACCTCTCACACTTTTGCATTCATATCTAGAATTTGCGGCACGTCTGTGCTTCCATTCTACAATTATAAGAGGTTAAAAATGCTCAAAAAGTGAGCATTTCTAACCTTTTTGACAAAGTGGGACCCGTGAGGTTAAGAAATGAGGTTAGGAATGCTCACTCTCACTTTTTGAGCATTCTTAACCTTTTTTTTCATTTTGTGTTATGAGAGGTTAGAAATATGGGTTAGAAATGCTCAAAAAGTGAGCATTTTTAACCTTTTTGGCAAAAGGTTAAGAAATGAGGTTAGGAATGCTCAAAAAGTGAGCATTTCTAACCTTCTGCTTCAACGAACTATCCTTTAGACCTTAGAAACCATTGATCATAGAGAGGAATCAAGGAAGAATGCAATCGATGTTTTTGAACAACTTTTTAATCACAAATGACAAAACATATTAAAATAATTTAAAATATTAAATTATTATTTAAGGGATAATTTAAATATTTTAAATTTATTGCTTTGGCTGGAGAAAAATGACATAACTTTCAAACGGTAGGGAATTAGGTCCTAAAATTTTAAACACGCATCAATGGTAGGGGAATAAGTCCACACAATTATTCACACCTCATGACAAAGCCTAGGATGAGATATTTTAATCATTTTGGGGCAACGGACACCAAAAATTGAAAGTTTAAAATATGACAAAGTATGAACTGGGTTCAGGTGAAAGTTGGCCACATGATATAAAATGACGCTTAGATCCTGACTGTCAAGTGATTTCCCTCAATTTGTGATGATTTTCAAAATTCTTCCATTTTTCGTATTTTGACTAGTAATGACCTTAGACGACGCACTTATTTCTTATGCATAAACACCCTCTGGACCTTTTCTCGATACTAAGTCTACTTTGAAAAAGATATGTCAAATGTAGGGGCAACAGTTGGCTCTGACTGGGGACAAGGACTGCAAAGGACACAGGATGAACCCAAATCTCTGGTTTCGCAAACTAGTGCACAATTCATTGGATCAAAGAGTCAAGAGAGACACAAGACAAAAACATGTAGAAGACAAGAAGGACAAAAACAAAAAATGAAGGAAAGAAAAATCCTTTACTACAAACCAAAACTGGGACAAGGGGAAAACCCTTATTTATCTTATGTACATGGATGAATGACAATCCACCCTACTGATTATAAAGTTTCAAATGTTGCCCGCTATAAGGAAGGGGCAAATGTGTTCCATCCATATATATGCCAAGTAGAATGAATTCTCACCACAAACCTACCTGATTTGAAAAGGCCCTCTCCAAAGCGAATCAAAATTGCCATGCATTCCCTTTGGCTCTCTTCTTTTATCCCATAACAAAACCAAGTCACCAACACGGAATGATCTTTCTCTTGCTCTTCTATCAAATAACTCCTTGACTCGCATTTGATGTTCTTTAATTCTATCGACCACATCACTTGCTTTTCTAAGGCATCTTTGAATTCATAATTCTCCAAAACTTCCTGCAATTTGAGAAAAGCTAACTCCAAAGGAATAGGAAACTTCACTTTTGTTCCATAAACTATTTCAAAAGGAGATAACCCAATAGCTCTTTTCTTTGTGGTGTGATCAACCCATAATGCCTCATACAAATGTTTGTGCCATGTCCTTTGATTTTCATCAACTAGCTTCCGAAGAATGGTAATAATATTTTTATTACTAGCTTCAACTTGACCATTCCCTTGTGGGTAATAGTCGGATGCATGAGAGAGAATGATTTCATATTTGTAACAAAAATTTGATATCTCATGGGAAGAGAAATTGGTAGCATTGTCAGTGAAAATCTTATGAGGGACTCCATATCTTACCAAGATGTTTTTCTTGATGAAGTCACAAACTACCTCTAGTGTTGTTTGTTTCACTGGAACAGCCTCGACCCACTTAGTAAAATAATTCGTAGCTAATAGGATATGGGTGTGATTTGCACTAGAGTGAGGATGAATAGGACCGATGAAATCCAATCCCCATTGTTGAAAAGGCTCCTCTATGATTACTAGCTTTAATGGCAAAGCAGCAACTTGTACCTTTCCTTTAAACTACTAACATGTGACAAATTTCTTCACCCACTCATCAACATCCTTGAACATCCCGGGCCAATAGTAACAATTTCTTAGTATTTTGTATGTCGTTACTAAGGAAGAAAAATGCCCACTACATGCTTCATTGTGAAAGAACTTAAGAAGCTTCTCTCTTTGCTCTTTATCCACACATCTGAAGAAAGTACCATCAATTCCCTTTTTATACAAGACATCACCCCAGATAATATACTTAGCTACCTTCAACTTGACAGTTCATTTCTATTTAGAGGTGAGGTAAGCCGGACATTCTCCATATGTGATAAAGTAGGCTATATTGGTGAACCAATCGTCTATGGTGCTAATGAACAAAACTAAAGGCAATTCAGACTCTATAATAACTTCTCCTTTAACTTCTCCTTCTGATGTATTTTCAGCCAACAACTTGCATAATCCTCGCCCTTAGACAAGCTTGGTAGGTTTGATATCAATATCATATTCCTAAACCTTTGCAATCCAAGAAGCTCTCTTGCTCAATCCAATCTCCTATTGAGTAAGAATTGTCTTCATAGCAGTATCTAGAACATATATATTAGAGTGTGAATTCAAGATGTAGAAATGAAATTGTTTCACAGCCTTCACCACTACAAAAGCTTGCTTTTCGACAATGGAATACTTCAGTTTGTGTTTCTTCAAGGGAATGCTCATAAAAACTATCAGTGCCTCGACATTATCATTATGATTTTGAGTTAAAATTGCAGACAATGTGGAATCTAAAGCATAACAGTAAACATTGAAATCCTTGTTGAAGGTTGGATACATCAATGTGGGAGCATCTGATATAGCTGACTTGATTTGACTGAATGCTCACTTTCCTTCCTCTGACCATTTGAAAACCTCATTACCCTTCATCATCTCAACAATTGATTTTGTGATCTCGGAAAAATCTGGGATGAATTTCCTTCTACAATTGATTTGGCCAAAGAATGAGCAAACTCTAGGCTTACTAGAAGGTAATTGCAACTGCTAAATAGCTTTAACTCACTCAGGATCAATGTGAATTCCTTCCTTTTCAACAATGTGACCCAACAACTTCCCTTCGGTTACCCCAAAAATAGATTTCTTTGGATTCAAGGAGATCCCTTGTTGCCTACATTGCAACATGCATTCAAGATGATATGCATGCTCTTCTCATTTCTTGGAAAAGATAGTTAGGTCATCCAAATAAACAACAAAAATCTTGTTTCTTAGATCACCAAAGGAGAGATCCATTGCACGTTGAAAAGTGGCACCAGCATTAATTAAACCGAAAGGCATTCGGTAGTAAGCAAAAGTTCCCCATGGAGTAGTAAAAGCAGTTTTGTGTTGATCCTCTCTATCCACATTGATCTGATTATAACCCAAAAAGCCGTCAAGCATGGACATCATTTCAAATCCAGAAATAGTTTGAAGAAGGTGATCCATAACTGGAAGAGGATATTTATCCTTGAGGGATGATTTAAATTGTGAAAATAAACACAAATTCTGATCTCCCCATTTTTCTTTCTAACAGGAACTATATTTGCTACCCACGTAGAATGATGAATTGGATAAATTATTTTGACTTTCAACATTTTATCCACTTCCGTGAAGATTGCATCTGCTATCTTTGGGTTGAATTGCCTCTGCTTTTTCCTGAATGGAATTGAATTGGGTTTGAGGGAAATTTGATGCTTGAACTCACCATTCACAAATTCTTTAAGATCATCATCGCACCATGCAAAAACATCAATGTATCTTGTGAGTAGATAAATGAATACCTTCCTCTCCTTATGTGTAAGGCATTTCCCAAGCAAAACCACTTTGGGATCTTTTTCAAAACCTATGTCTACCTTCTCAACTTCTGAAGATCCTGAGGACTTGCGTTCACTTTTCTTCTTCACAAACTGATCATTTTTATCAAACAAACTCTCGAGAGAAACTAAGCCTTTGGGAATGGTATTGCCTTTAAGCTACATAATTTCAGGTTCCTTCTCCTCTTCTTTAGTAGTTTGTTGACTAGTCGAAGGTGGGTTCCCATCAAAAGACAAATTGGAAAAATTTTCCCTCCCTTCCAAGAATAAAATGATATGTTTATCATCATCGAAGACTTGCCAATTCTGATTATTGTCTGGCACACTAGGTTGATAGATCATCTCTACAACATAGACATTCTTATCAAATTCAGGATGAGGAAGTATTAAAGAAGTCAAGATAGCAAGGGAATCCACCTTCATATTTTGCTCTCTTGGAATGGCTTGTATGGAAAAAGCATCAAAACCTTCGATCTCATCCCACATTTTATTTCGATGCAATCTTAGCCTCTTGTTCTTGCTCAAGTATTTATTCTTTACTTGATTCACTATCAACTCAGCATCTCCTGTGACCTACAACTTCTTGATCCCTTTCTCCTTAGCAAACTCCAACCCTAAAAGGAGAGCCTCATACTCTACAATATTGTTTGTGGTGTCAAATGAAAGCTTATAATCTTTAGGAAATTTTTCATCTAAAGGGGAAATCAGCACCACTCCTACACCTGAACTAGAAGATGAGGAACTTCCATCAAATTACATTTTCCAAAGTTTGAAAGATATATCTAGAGCGAGGATTTCAAGGACATTCTCTCCTTTTGATGACATCATATAAGTACCCGGACCAATTTCAACATATAATATCTCTGCCCTTGGATCATCAGTTTTAAGGGTTGTATATTTTACTTTAGGTTCTAGGTCTAACCTGATTTTCTTGCTACCTAGAGGTATCAAAGCATGGGACCAATCTAACTGAATTTCACCACCTAAATCTTTACAAAAACCATGACTTAAGAGAATTACATAACTAGCTGGGATATCAGCAACCAAGATGCTAAGTTTCAACTTCTTTTGGGGGTGAGCGGCTAAGGCAACTTGAGCATCTTTGATTTGTCTGACAAGAGGGACTTGTTTAGACTCCATTGAAAACACTTTATCAGTTGGTTTCTTCAAGGATAAAACTAACACATGAGCAACTTTGGAAGGCATTACATTATCAGATGCACCAGAATCAATGATACAATTACTTAACTTATAACCAGCTATATACAAAGATATATAGAAAGGGTTGGGCTTATCAGAAAAGGAAGAAGCAGCAAGGGACGATTCCTTTACAATATATTTCTCTTGATCATCATCATCAAAGTTCTTACTTGATTCTTGGTGTATATCAGAATGAGACTGCATAAGATCCTTTTTGATATAATGCACCAATTTATCCAACTGCTGTGGATTCTTCTTGAGATACTCAAACTAAAAAATTTGCACCTTGGTCTTTTTACAATGTTCTACAAAATCAAAAGAATCTTCAAGCGAAGGTTCCCTATGATCAATAGCTTTGTCAGCTTTGCTTGACGATCTTGGATCTTCTTTGTTTTGCTTCCTGGATAAGATCTACTTAGGAATATCTTCTGCTTCTTTATCTTTCGTAGCATTTTTAGCTTTTTCCTCTAGTTTTTGGCGCCAATTCTTTGTAAAGACATTACAAGAATGATTGTTGATGTCACTCTCCTTCTCATCTTCCTCGCCAGACTCATATTCTAAAAAGTTAACTGTAGATGAACCAAACTACTGATCAAATTCATCTTCAATATATTCTTCAAGTTTCTCACTGGTTAGATTCATCTGCATAAACCGAGTCATTTCAGGGCATGAACTTCCATCATGATCTATTGTGAGGTGAAAGTAACACATTGCAGTAGTTTGGCGATTACTTGTGGATGGATTTTCGATGGCCAACCTTGGTGTGGGGGCAGGAAGCTTTGGTTGTCAATTTTGTTGATAAGGAAGATAATTTCTCCTAGGAATATCCTAAGATAAAGGTGGTGGATTTTGTGGCAACTATTTCCTCAGCTAGAGAAAATCATTGGCCAGCTTTTGAACCATTGGATCAATAGCTACAGGGTTGGCTTGATGCGTCTTTCCTTTTTGCAATTCCTTATTCCATTTTCCTGCATTTAATAGGTTATCTTCGACCTCAATAGCTAGCCTGTGTGCTACTGCAAGATCAGCAACTCGTCCTCACCTTATTTGGAAACTTATACCAGGAGGTTGTGCATTAATAAAGAAACACTTTTGATTTTCCTATGTGGGTCTCTTATCAACCACAAGTCTATTGACAAGTTTGTTGAATCGTGCCACAAATTCTCTCATAGGTTCATGCACTTCTTTCTTCATCTGAGTCAACTATGCTAGAAGCAAGTGTCCATCATTGATAGTTTTGAACCTATCTTCAAATTTTTGTATCAGAGTCACCCAATTATGGATAGAACCTGTTGAGAGTTGATTAAACCATTCAGTTGCGGCGTCGATAAGAGTTTCAACAAAGAGTCGAACAGAAACATCTTCATATTGAACTCCAAGGATTGCACATGCGATAAAGAAAGCACTGATGTGATCTTCCGCAAAAACTTTTCCATCTCCTAAAATTTTTGGAAGATGCTTTCTTGAGCCAGTTGGCAAGTCATGTAACTTATTTCCCAATGCCAAAGGACCTATGGCAGCACCCCAGGGAACTGATGGAGGATTTTGTTGCATGATTGGTGGTATAAAATTGATTACAAGAGGGGGAAGTAAGGTTAAAGCTTGAAAAGATGGTGAATATATACTTGCTTTCTTTAGAGAAGAAGGTCTGCTAGTAGACTTAACTTTCTTTTTATGAGATATGAAAGGTGTTGAAAAATTTATCTTATCTAGTTCAGCAAAATCAAGATCAACAATACCCTTACTCCTATCACATCTGGTATATCTTTTGCTTGCCAGTGTACTTATTGGTTATTTTGCTCTAGCTGATCTTGTATGTGCTGAAAATTTTGCCTATTGCGCCTTGGAATTACAATGATTCTTTCAATGACGATCAACTCTTGTCCAATAGGTACTCTCCTGAGAAGGCCACCAAACTTTCCTTCATCAACCAACGCTTGATGTACTTGCTGATATTCTTGATCACTTTTGCAACTCTTCCACACGAGCCTATTGAACTGCAATATCACTTCTTGTTCAGCTTGCACCTGATTAAGATTTGGTTGTAGGACAGGTGGGTTATGACGAGTTAGAACCATAACTAGTCACAAAACACAATGTCTTATCTCTTGGGTTGTCTTTGAACTTGAGGCTGATTAAATTCAACAACTGGGTTTATTCCTAGGAACACAGGAGGAAATATTTCCACTACTCTTTCGAACACCACCACTGGATTTCTAGCTTGTATTTGTTCTTCTTCAAGAATTAAACTCACTCTCATTTTCAGACTGATTTTTTCTATTTCTCCAGGATAAAGTATCCAGTTGTGATACTATATTTTCTTGCTCAGCTTCAACCCAATTAAGATTCGGTAGCAATACAGAAAACACATTTTCATGCGAAAGAGCCATCTTTCTTCATGGCAAGCTAAAAGAAAGAAAATATCAAGGCAATTGTCTTCTTGTTTCGGTCCCCAGCGGAGTCGCCAAAAATTTGTTAGTAAACAGATTTGTCACTTCAAAATATTTTACTATGTGCCCAATGGAGGAGTGAAAAAAACTTCCCAACAGTTGGAGAGATCGTTCTATGGAACACGATCTTCCTCTGCATTTGAGAGGGGCAGCTCCCTCATATGATAGGGGTATTTGTATTTTTAAGAATAATTAACCTTGCAAATGAAAACAAATAATAACTACAAATGGATTTAGAGGAAATCTTCACAACAAACATACGATTGCTACTTGGATTCCATCGACTTTTAAACATGTCACTATCAACTCTAGACTACGCATGAGGAGAGAGTGATAAAAAACATTTAATTTGCATAGCGTTTATATATTTCAAAGATACCAAAGAAATTTGTAACGTTATATGACCATTGTCTTCATGAAACTGGGAAAGTACTTTATAGGCTTGCTATTGCAATATCACACGATAATCACATAACATCAAGAAAATGAACACTTAACAATCATAGGAGCACTCCCAATTTGTCTTGTATTAAAAAATGATGAAATAATACAATTCAAAAATTTTAGTTGTCCCAAAATCATAAAATCCAAAAAGTCCTTCTTTCATCTACCTTTCTAACATTTATAGTCTTTCAAAATAACTACCTCATAACTAACTTGGTTCTGAGTTAGCAACTAACTCATTTGTCCGCAAATTACAATGAGTTAATAACTAGCATATTTATGCGCAGAAATAGTCAACCTATTAACCTTGACTCTATGCTATGGAAAATCACAACATACACAATGAAACCAACAATAAACTAAAGACTAACTAGGTATCACATAACAAAATAAAATATACAAAGATGTGAACATGGTGTTACTTTTCGATATCCCGAAAAGCATGCTAGTTGATTATTTGCTTTTGTTGAATTGGTGCTTTGGCCTTGAATGACGTGTATGCTTTGAGCATGTCCACCATGAACTTGTACCTGGGAATGATCACATTATCCATTTTTAGTTTTGCAGTTGCTTGATTATCCTGAATGTTAACCAAATCTTGATAATATGAAGGCATGTCACAATCATCTAAAGCAACTGAAACAACACTGAGTCTTTTCATCCTATTTCCATCTGACACCTGGGTGTCAGCTAGTTTAGTATTAATTCTGTCATGAAACTTTCTTAAGAGCGGTTGACTGTCCATTTGCTGAAATTGCTCTTTGACCGACACATCACCAATGATATTCATTGTATCTTCTATTATCTTCATCTCTATTTGTTCACAAGCTACCAAGAGTTTTTGAAACTCATCTAAGCATTTCATAATATTTTCCAATTTCCAACTTATATTTTTGCACCATGTATTGGATTGATTTTCTTCTTTATGAGAGAAACCTTCTCGGAAATGAGTACATTCATATCTATTTTTGCTATCTTCTGGAATTCCTTCAAAGTATCTTGCCAAAACATTTCTTGCTCTTTAGCATTCTTCAATTCTACTACAAACTCTTGTTCCTACGTATTCAATTTTATATGAATATCCTTGGCCTTCTCAATAAAATCTTGTGTTTCAGACTTCATTTGATTAATCCACTCTTCCAACATTCTTCTTTGTTCCTTACATTTATGTATATCTTCCATCACCTTATTTTCAATCATTTCTCCAGTATGCACTAATGTTGATGTTGAGGCCGACTCCAATTGTGTATTTGAAGAATCCACAATAGATTTGATGTAGGATGAAAGAACCTGAATTTGCTGCTTTAGTTGATCCTTTGTTTCCTTATCCTTATTTGCTTTTTCAACGAGAAAAGCTGCTGAGATTTGAAAATTATGGACGGCTCCCTCGTGAGTTGTAGGACCTAGATCCACCTGTGTCATGTTAAAATCTGCCTCACTAGCTTCACTTATCTCTTTTTCAATAATGGGCTAATCTACTTCAAAACTCCCGATGATGGATTAATTCCCAATCTGGATGCAACTTTGGTTTTCTTGGGTTTGGCTGTCCTATAAATTACATTTGCAAATGCATCAAAACTAGGAGTTACCAGCTGAACATTCCTCTTCTTATTTTGCAAACTCTGTTGTAACCATAATGATGAAGATGATAGCAACGATTCTTGATTGATCACATATGTAGAGGTTCAATTATTTGGGAAAAATGGAAATTGGATTTCAGCATCATTCATTGTAGCTTCTTCATGAATAACAAAATCACCATGTTGAGGAGATGAAATTATGATAGATGGTGAGGCGGAAAGAATTTGTTGACTTTCAATATTGGGAGGGTGCTGAGGTGAAACACTTTCCAACTCGTCTTCAAGTTCTTGGACAAGATTCATTGTTTTTCCTTTTATCTTCGATCTCTTTTTCTTAATGACAGTACTAACTTCACATGCCTTAGCAAGATCCTTCCCTTTTTTTGGATCTTCTCCATCATCGCCTCCTTTGAAAATATTTTGGTGTGGACCCACCCCTTGATTAGATCTTTGTGAATTGGCTGGAATAAAAGAACTTCCCTATGCTCCATTTCTATCCTTTGAGGAATTAGCTTTATTTGAAGGTCGAGTTGTCGTAGACTCAATCCTCTTACTTTTATCCCATTCCAGAGTCCTTCAAACCACATAAGCTGATCTTTCTTGAATACTCCTTATTTCTGAAATTGACCAATTGATGGGTGGAAGTAGAAGAAGTTTAATCCTTTCAAAGTAAAAACCATCGATCAAATCAAATTCATCATCCTCAATGCCATTCACATTTATTTTAATTCTATAGTCAATTATTTGTTTGATAGAAAATCTCATCTAGTCTCTTTTCCGTACTTCAAAATCATCTTCGCAGTCTTGCCAAAAATCTTCCATATCAAGAAAGTGTTCAAATATGGCACCAAGTTCTAACTCTCCTGTAGCATATCCTTTTCCATCAAAGGGAAATCTCATTTCATAAGGATACCGGTGAATCTTTTCTATAGACCTCTCGATACTTTGAGCATCTAAATGGCTCTCACGGCTTTAATAACCAAGTCCAATGGGAAAAGAAATGATACCCTTTCTTTTATTCTAGCAAATTTTGTTGACTTGTGAAATCTGTCGGCATACCTCGATAAGGATCAACTTATCTTCAACAAACCTTGGCAACATGAGAGGGCAACCATCATAACCCCCTATCCGAATGTATGTGAACTTCGGAAACTATATAAAGTAACTACCATATTTCTAAATCAATGTTGCTGCTTCTGAAGATATTCTGAGTCCAATATTTCCCTGCAATTCTCTTGCTATCAACATAGTGAAAGCATCATTAATCCTCTTGAAGTGATGATAACTTTCCTCCAACTGCAATTATGGATTATAATTGTGAATCTGGGTCGTATCATCATAAATGCCTTCAACATTCAATCCTAGTCATTTCTTCATCCCAGCAATAGCATAGAAGAGATACGATGTCATGTAGAAGTTATGATTGTCCTTTAGTTTGAGTAACTGAACATAAAGATTATCGCTAATAATCTCATCCCAATTAATAAATTGTATGCCCTCACATATGATATTAATGAATAAGAACATCCATCCTTCCAAGTCATTTGAGTCTTCATTTCCTGTGACCCGATTGAAGAAAATAACTATATTAGCGATATCTTCCATTGGCAGAGACCTATGAATTATTATAAGAAGCTGTGTTTTTCCTTTCCTTGGTTTTGCTAACCATTTTTTGGCTATGTTATTCAAACACTAGGTTTCATTATTGATAAAATAACTTTCTGCATATTCCCTGTTTACCTCCGTGAACTGATCTGTGAAAGGTAACCTGAAAGTTATGGCAATGGAAACTAGATCAAGTTTGGCGACCATGTTATCTTCTGCCATCCTAACTTCTTTTGTATCTAGATTAAATGCTTTCATGCATTCCAGAACTAATTCCGAACATTGCACTGATGTGGGATATCCCGCTGCGTGAGATAACCCACTATCTAATAATCTTTGAGCTGTCAAAGTTTTATCTTCCCTTTCCATTGTTTTCCAGAAGTCTGCAAGACTTACATTTCCCAACTTGGTATCCCCAATATCTAAAAGTGAACATTTGAGAATGGGAGCATAATAGGGGCTATGGAACTTGTATTTCATTATGTCAAATAAAAATAATACCCTCACAACTTTATTTTAATGAATATATGCAACTTTGCCAAAACAATTTATATACTCTATTCTTTGTCCTGGATGACATACAAAACTTCTGCAACAACTGCAATCATGACATCAGGATAAATAATTTCATCCCTATACTCTAATGAATGTCTATAACCTTGATTTAAAATTCTCTACAATCATATATATGAGTAGTTGTGACCTCTTTCCTTTGAACTCTGTGGATTATATACTAACCCAAACTATGCATTTCATTCTGCATTCATGAGTACCAAAATGGCTGCGATTATAACCATGCTTTAACAAATCGCCATTCGCCAATCGTGGAATTTGGGTTTACACCTGTCACTACATCTTTTTGCAGCATTATGTCATATAGTTTATTCATCTTGTGTGAACCTCCAGGATTTGCAACATCATCTACCATAGTAGCTGTAACTACAATGCACTACATAATTCCTTTATTCTTTGTTGAGTGTTCATAGTTGTTCATACCTCATCTTGGAACTTGCATACATTTCTTGGAACTTGCGCTAGGGTATTGCGGTTCAATCTGAGTTGTAGATCTTCCTGTCGATCTTCCATTGCCATAGATCCTTAACAAACTTCATACATGTTGTATCAATCATTTAATCATAACCAACTCATCAGCGTCCATCATTAAATAACGCATGCATTCATCCAATGCATTTTGTTATCACTCAGTTGCAACTCGGTAAATACTAAACTTCACTCAGTATACACTTATTAACCGATAGCAATTACCTTAGGGTTTACCGACTAGGTTCCTTAGGGTTTATCGACTAGGTTCCTTGCTCGATAACATAGTATAGTATTAACCTTACAAACAATAGCATATGTAGGATATCAAAACAATCTAAACAACATGATCTCATCATTGTCTAACTCGGTAATAGTTGCCCATTGAATAACTTATTCCTCCCCTTATTCATCACATTATTTCTATGTCTTTTACCGACATCTTAATTCTCTTCAAAACATACTTCTTAAGATATGGCAACATCATACTAAATCAGAAAATCAATTTCTTGACATCAATGACAAAATAATATTGTGAAGATAGTAAACATCCTTAATCAGTTATATCCATAATTAACAACAACCTTCTCAATATCCTAATTGAAATGCCAACAATCTCTTATTGTTTGTTATAATGCCAACAAACATAACATACTTTATTGTCCAGTAGATATTTGTGCTTCTTCCTCTCTTTCCATGGATCACCTAACATAACACAACTTGCTAACTTGTGGAATCCATGTCTCTCTCTCATTCCTCTTTTATTAGCTAATAATTATGTATTTAATTATTAGTCTATTATACTCTATGCTTAAGTTAAACTTAGGAATCTTATAATTCTTTAGGGTTTTCACCTTCAGGGTTTCGAGTATCCTTTTATAAGGATTCTCTCTTTGTAATTTCATAACAATTGTAATTATTGAATTGCATTCTTGTTGCACAATCAATATGACTCCTCTTTTTTGAATCTCTAAATTCTGGCCTCCATAGCTTTTTTGCTTCTCTCTCTTTCTGTGACAGGTTTGCATGCAGGTGATCTTTGGGAGCTGTAGAGTTGATTTTTCCTCAACTCCAATATGGTATAAGAGCTCCAGATTTGCATGCCCCTGTTCTCTTCATGAGAGATTTTTGGCCTTGTTCTTCATATCTATGTATTCGGGGGTTTGTGCAGTTGTTTTTTTTTTCATTTCTGTGGGTAGTTGATTTTTCAGTACATTTTGGTGCCAAAAGGACCTTATAGTTGGATTCAGAAGGCTCATTCCATGAATTTGGATATATAATTTGCCTATTTATGGTGACAGGGGCATTTGGGGCATGATTTTTTATTGACACATTTTTCGAGGCTCAAAAATCCGTATGGTTGTACCTACAAATGCGTCAGAAAATTTTCATCAAAAAAAAGAAAGAAAAATAAATAAATAAATAAAATTATATATATATATATATATATATTACCCTCTTTATGTCCTAAAAGAGGGTTTTTTTTCTTTTGGCCGTAACTTGGTCATACGGAGGCGTTTTTCAACAAATCTTATATTGTCTGAAAGCTCTTTTCGAGATCTAACCAAATCTAGAGGTTTGAATTTTTTTATTTTTTTAATGGCATTTTTTGTTGTCAAAGCCAGAGGTTCATTTTTACACTCTGGGAGACATAGCTTGAGCATCCAACGTTCGTTTTTCAAAAACTTTATATTGTTGGAAAGCTTATTCTGTGTATTTTCTAGTCATATGAGTTTTCTTTCCATATTATGCTCCAGGTATATTTTATTCAATTTTTTGTTTTTCAGCACTCTAGTGAATATCTTGGATGTTTCAGGTCTTGGGATCTCTTTCTTTGAGTAAGATGTCTCGTCTTTGATTATTCTTGCTATTTCCAGTCTTCTATCACTTCTGATCATTATAGCATTTTATTTATGCAAACACACTGAGATAAAATGCCATCATACATTGTATACTTGGGATCTTACACATTTTGTGCCTTACTATACATGCACTACTTATAAAGTGTCATGGGGGGGTTGATGTTTGCCTTTTTTTCCATCTACCTTTTTCATGTGAGTGTTTCTTCCATGACATTACCCTCATGATGTGTGTCAAGTGAGTGTTCCTTCCATGACACTATGTACTTTCTCTGCACCTTCGATGTTCCTGGTTCTTCATCATGCAGTTCTTGTTGGTCATTCTTTTCAGTGTACCTATCCCTCTCCCTTTTCAGCATTATGGGGAGGTTTGTCCTGTAGGTTCTAATGCTTCTTTAGTTTGATTGATCAGCTCTTTAGGCTTTGGTGTTTCATGTCATCTATATCTTTGAGTTCAGTTGTTTGTCTTTGTTTGCCATCTGATTCGAGTAGTGTCATTTGAGGGCACTCATGTAGATTACAATCTTCTCTACTTGGTCATGTTCTATTTCAGTGGAGGTTCTTTAGATCAGCAGTTACTCTTTGACAGTGTTTGCAACTATTTCATGCTTCAATGGTGTTCTTCATTCTCTTCTTTTTGTTCCTATCTTCTGGAACACTCTTGTTTGGAGGCTTCTTAGTCCTTCACTTGAGATTTCATCTCTTCTTGGAGAGGATTTTTGTTCCCACAAGGTTTTCTCCTTTTTCTCCACTTTATAGAGATTTTATTGTACTTGGGTACCTCATCAGGCCTAGTTGCCAGGACCCATTGTTGCTTTCATGCATTTTTTTACATGCTTTTTTAGTCCTTAGTTATTTTTTAGCTACTCTCTAAGTTCATCTTAAGGGGGGTGTTAGAGTAATCTTTTATTAGCTAATAATTATTTATTTAATTATTAGTCTATTATACTCTATGCTTAAGCTAAACTTAAGAATCTTATATTTCTTTGGGGTTTTCACCTTTAGGGTTTCGAGTATCCCTTTATAAGGATTATCTCTTTGTAATTTCATAACAACTATAATTATTGAATTGCATTCTTGTTGCACAATCAATATGACTCCTCTTTTTTGAATCTCTAAATTCTGGCCTCCATAGCTTTTTTGCTTCTCTCTCTTTCTGTGACAGGTTTGCATGCAGGTGATCTTTGGGAGTTGTAGAGTTGATTTTTCCTCAACTCCAATATGGTATAAGAGCTCCAGATTTGCATGCCCCTGTTCTCTTCATGAGAGATTTTTGGCCTTGTTCTTCAGATCTATGTATTCGGGGGTTTGTGCAGTTGTTGTTTTTTTCATTTCTGTGGGTAGCTGATTTTTCAGTACATTTTGGTGCCAAAAGGACCTTATAGTTCGATTCAGAAGGCTGATTCCATGAATTTGGATATATAATTTGCCTATTTTTGGTGACAGGGGCATTTGGGGCATGATTTTTTATTGACACATTTTTCGAGTCTCAAAAATCCGTATGGTTGTACCTACAAATGCGTCAGAAAATTTTCGTCAAAAAAAAGAAAGAAAAAAAAACAAAAAAATAAAATTATATATATATATATATATATTACCCTCTTTATGTCCTAAAAGAGGGTTTTTTTTCTTTTGGCCGTAACTTGGTCATACGGAGGCGTTTTTCAACAAATCTTATATTGTCGAAAAGCTATTTTCGAGATCTATCCAAATCTAGAGGTTTGAATTTTTATTTTTTTTAATGGCATTTTTTGTTGTCAAAGCCAGAGGTTCATTTTTACACTCCGGGAGACATAGCTTGAGCATCCAACGTTCGTTTTTCAAAAACTTTATATTGTTGGAAAGCTTATTCTATGTATTTTCTAGTCATATGAGTTTTCTTTCCATATTATGCTCCAGGTATATTTTATTCAATTTTTTGTTTTTCAGCACTCTAGTGAATATCTTGGATGTTTCAGGTCTTGGGAACTCTTTCTTTGAGTAAGATGTCTCGTCTTTGATTATTCTTGCTATTTCCAGTCTTCTGTCTCTTCTGATCATTATAGCATTTTATTTATGCAAACACACTGAGATAAAATGCCATCATACATTGTATACTTGGGATCTTACACATTTTGTGCCTTACTGTACATGCACTACTTATAAAGTGCCATGGGGGGGTTGATGTTTGCCTTTTTTTCCATCTACCTTTTTCATGTGAGTGTTTCTTCCACGACATTACCCTCATGATGTGTGTCAAGTGAGTGTTCCTTCCACGACACTATGTACTTTCTCTACACCTTCGATGTTCCTGGTTCTTCATCATGCAGTTCTTGTTGGTCATTCTTTTCAGTGTACCTGTCCCTCTCCCTTTTTAGCATTATGGGGAGGTTTGTCCTATTGGTTCTAATGCTTCTTTGGTTCGATTGATCAGCTCTTTAGGCTTTGGTGTTTCATGTCATCTATATCTTCGAGTTCAGTTGTTTGTCTTTGTTTGCCATCTGATTCGAGTAGTGTCATTTGAGGGCACTCATGTAGATTACAATCTTCTCTACTTGGTCATGTTCTATTTCAGTGGAGGTTCTTTAGATCAGTAGTTACTCTTCGACAGTGTTTGCAACTATTTCATGCTTCAATGGTGTTCTTCATTCTCTTCTTTTTGTTCCTATCTTCTGGAACACTCTTGTTTGGAGGCTTCTTAGTCCTTCACTTGAGATTTCATCTCTTCTTGGAGAGGATTTTTGTTCCCACAGGGTTTTCTCCTTTTTCTCCACTTTATAGAGATTTTATTATACTTGGGTACCTCATCAGGCCTAGTTGCCAGGACCCATTGTTGCTTTCATGCATTTTTTTACATGCTTTTTTAGTCCTTAGTTATTTTTTAGCTACTCTCTAAGTTCATCTTAAGGGGGGTGTTAGAGTAATCTTTTATTAGCTAATAATTATTTATTTAATTATTAGTCTATTATACTCTATGCTTAAGCTAAACTTAAGAATCTTATAATTCTTTGGGGTTTTCACCTTTAGGGTTTTGAGTATCCCTTTATAAGGATTATCTCTTTGTAATTTCATAACAACTATAATTATTGAATTGCATTCTTGTTGCACAATCAATATGACTCCTCTTTTCTGGATCTCTGAATTCTAGCCTCCATAGCTTTTTTACTTCTCTCCTTTTGTGACAGGTTTGTATGCAGGTGATCTTTGGGAGTTGTAGAGTTGATTTTTCCTCAACTCCAATAGTTTTCATATTATTTAGCAAATATGAGGTTTTGCTTAAAGTAATATCTCTTAGGATGAGTGAACTAGAATAACACACCTTGCTAGCCTGATTTGACTCTCCTTGTTTTCACACGGATCACACAACATAACACACTTTATTGTCCAATGGATATTTGTGCTTCTTCCTCTCTTTCCATGGATCACCTAACATAACACAACTTGCTAACTTGTGGAATCCACATCTCTCTCTCATTCCTCATGAACCCAAAACATAATATATCTTGCTAGTTGTTGGATCATGGTTTCATGTCTCATCGATTGGTGGATTCTCTTTCTCTTTCTATAGGACTACTTGTGCTCTAGCAATAACATTCTGAGAATGATATTAGTAGTTGAGACATTTTTTTATTATCAAAGTCTCTTCAACTAGTTGACTTAGAGCCCTTATTTAGTGCTAACCCATTTTTGTGTGTCTTTGTTTTTAACCCATTTTTTTGGTTTTTCTTTGTTTGTCCTTTTGTTTTGTGTGTCCTTCCTTGCATGTGATTGAGTGAGTTAAGATCATAATCTCTCTCTCTCTCTCTCTCTCTCTCTCTCTCTCTCTCTCTCTCTCTCTCTTCTCCTTTACCATATGAGTACATGAGAATAAGTTCAAACTCCCGCTAAAGTGGAGGATAAATGTAGTGTCATAAATTGTAACCCCTTACAAGTTTAAACTCTTATTTGTGCCCTCGTCATAGTGTGTCTCCTCCTAGATCTTTTCCAAGCATATTTATGGCTTTGTACTACAAAAATGATGTCATGTGATGATATGGTCATTTGAAACCCTATTATAATCCCGCATACATTAGCACCACCTTTGTTTCATCCCTTTCTAGGGTGGACTAGGGTGCTAGGCACCATATTCCCCCTAGATTGGGGATGAAAGTATAGTGTTGTGTCGCACTTTAGGTTAAGTGCAAGGGAAAAAAAATCCTACTCGGCCAAGTCTGCATGGTGCCTATGTGGAGGACGGGTGGCGAGGTATACTCAGCCAAGTAGGGTTCGACCCTACATATACCCGTCGATTGCACTTAGCCCCCCATTTCCACAATCCAAAATAGCTAGAGTGGGAGGGGGGCTAAGAAGTCCTTTGGCCGAGCAAGGTAGGGCTGAAAGGCTTTTTATTCTTTTTTTAATTTTTTTTTTCTTTTTAATTATTTTAATAATATATGTATACATTTTTTTAAAAATTATTTTAATAATAATATATGTATATATATTGTTTTAATTTTTAAAAATTAAGGTTGGAGGGATTTCAAAAGCATCGTTCAACAATAGTAAATACAATCAATGATTTTAAATGGCTCAATCGATGTATCCTCAAACAGAAAATACAACCAAAAAAGCATATTTGATCTATAACACCCTGACAACTCACAGATCCTCAAGTACAATGCTTCATTTTGGAGTCAACCAAATCATGTAAGCCTCATCCTTTATGACAACATTCTCCATTTTCTTTTCTACTAGCCAAAATTGAGAATATATCTTTTGTGGGTCCAAAGTTAAATATAAACACCACTATAGTGAGATCCATCTCCCTTATGAATGCAATTACCACTAATATAAGAGAATATAATTTACAAACAATCTCTCTAATTACATTCAGGCATCCATGTATACCTTCCAAGAGTGTTGGAGATACATAAAATATACATAAAGATTTGTATAGTCAATTGTGACTTAATCCTAACAAAATTATTTCAAGAACCTTAAGTACTTTGTTGGTTTGAAATGGTGGTTTGTTTAGGAGATCTTTTAGTTTCATGGAGTACCAAAGAATATCATATTTAATAAAGGTAAGTTTGATAAGATCATATTTGAGACACCTGGATAATGTCAAGTTTTTGAAAAACCTTACACAGAATTGGGAAGTAAATTGGACTATAGATCAACCCATCACCTTAAGATTGATCAACAAAAAGAAAGTGAACCAAATTCTTGAGGACTTGTTATTGATGTAGAATCTAGGATTCAATAATAAAGATGTGAACTTACTTACCATTAATTGAGTTTGCATATGATAACACTAACCATAAACACACTTCTCATTTCTTCATTGGAGGTTCGTAAGCAAGTATTGTATTCTTAACAAATAGGAGGACATGGTAGTTGTGGATCCAAATGAACTAGAAAAGATGAACGACCAAACTTAGATTGATTAGCAATTGGGAAATGTAGTAGATTTTTAGAAAATTTATAAATGACAAAAAAATATGTCAAAATAGTTATGTATCAGAGAGAGTATTTCTAATAAATTAGCCACTGACAAGCTTGATTAATTTTTGTCTTCCAAACTTGCATCTCACTTTGTGGAACCTTTTGAGATCCTAGAACCTTTTGGTGTAATAACTAATATATAGTTAGATATGAAAGCATCATATCTAGAAGTTACTTTGCTTTTCACCTATAGGTTAACATCACCACTAACCCTAATTTGAATTTATAATATATTTCATGTATCGATCTTCAAGAAACATGATGTTCATGAGTTCTATGTTCTTGAATAACATATTTTTCAATTTTAAGATCCAAAATTGTTTTGGTTGTAAAAATATTGAGCATGCTTGAGATGCATCAATTCCATTGTGCAATAGTGAGATCTCCTAGTATAAGGTATAATAGGACTAGTATGTTGAGTGAAGTGCAACATGAGTAGATGTAGCTAACACTTCGGTAATGTTTCCTTATTTGGTTACCAAGTATCATGAGGACACAACCTCTATGTGGGAGGTTGTCATGACAACCCCCTATTTGAATGTTGGAGTTGATATTGAGCCTCACAACTCCCAAGAATCACTTACAATAAAAACACCAATCACATCTAGAGAGAAAAAGCTATGGTTGTAGGCTATCCAACTTTGAGATTTGATCTAGAAAAACATTTGATATTGAAATGAATATGAATTAAACTCGATTAACTAGATTACATTGTACACAAATGAATGCTTATAAAAGCAAAACTAAAACCCTAGATAAAGTTAAAGGAGACCTAATTAATGATTTATTAATAAATTAGGTGATTGTCTATTTTACTCCAACATTATATACCTATTACGAAATTTAATATTTGAAGTACAATTATAATAGAATGATTATTATTATTGATATTTGGCATAACTTTCTAGTTCAATAAAATGATCATAATCATTATCTATAATGGTGTACTCGCATATGCATATTAAATTTTTTATGTTAAATAAGTTCATGTGTATGTTCATGTAATTTGTTTTTTAATGTAATATTTAAGTTTCAAAGTCTATAGGGAACAGTTCATTTGATTTGTTTTGTTTAAAATGTTTAAAGTATATTTGTACAATGTTTTGGGGTATACATTGTATATGAACTTGTTTTTAATTCAATTTAATGTATACATGCAGATTCACATGCATGCACACACACACACACACACACACACACACACACACACACACACACACACACATATTCATACATTTCACATCACATATAGATATGGCTTCTAGTGGTTCACAACATTTTTCTTCTGAGTAGAGTGTGCATCCTGATCCTCAGCAGACCTCACGTAGGTCTGAGACTCCTAAGAATTTAGAGACTACTCATACTCAGACTATTTTGAGAATGCAGTCCTCTCTAGTGCACTTACATTGGACTTTAAATAACACTCTTGTGTTGGCCAATAGGGATAAATTAGAATGTATTAGAGATGAGTTGATGTGTATGATTGAGCTTGCTCAATCATACAACCCATATGATGACCCTCATATTGAGCATTTTTATAGGACTTTATCTCACACTATCTATGGCATGGTTAAATGGAAAACAATAGATAGAGATGTTTTTGTAGTGAATGTGAAATCCATGTTCCCATTTTACATGGAAATGGTTGTGGTTAGAGGATATCGGGTCACTAGATGTGAGGATCCTATTGTCGCACCATTCATATATCCTAGATGGTTGGCGACACATCATAGGTGGCCCCAGAAGGATGAGCTGCCACAGTATTTCTGCAAACAGTTGTATGCAGAATTTCATCTAGGATATGTTGTTGATTACACAGACTTTCCATGACATGTTGGGCAGGGTACGGGTAGATTTACAGATAGTTTTAGACACCATGATACACAACCCCCTAGTAAGAGGGCAATGGTGGGTCAGAACCTTTCGATTTTTCTGAAAGGTTTGGATTTGGTCATAGGTGGTGCTGGTGATATGGCAACTGAGGAGGCACGCATTGACATGTATTCTAGCATTACCAGCATTGTTACTTAGGTTGATGAGATGACTTTTGATCGTGTGGGGAGATATATGTTGCATTCTCGTACTGCCCCTATTGTTGATGAGACAGATCCATTTTATGACCCATATATTCGTTATGAGCTACTGTCACCTGTAGAGATCTCACGGTTACCGGAGGATCATCTGACCATATGAGCTCCTATTTAGTGAGTGATCTTGTGGATGCTTATCAGGCTCTCTCTACATTACATGGGATCACTCCTCAACAATTGCATGAGTTCATTGGACGAGTACTTCAGAGATTCTCAACTAGTACCAGCCATGGTGGAGGAGATTCAAAGCCCAGTAGTTCCAGGCAAGAGGATATTTTAATACCTCCTACATCTCCCGAGACTACAATGCATCCTACACCATAGATTCCAGGAGTTCGGCAACCAGGTTTTTCATCTCTTCTTATGGATGACTTTATTGATCCAAATGCTATGTCATTACACTCTTCAGAGATATCTGGCATCAGGCGTGCATTTGAGGAGAGGAATAAGGTAAGAAACCAAAATTTGATTTTAACTTAGTTGTATATATAAAGTTTCTATGTATTCACTACCACTGACATATTTTTTAATTTTAAATATATATTACAGGAGATTATGATGGCCGCGAGATATGGAGATTTGCAGGCACTTGGTGATCCTATTCATCAAGATACACAAGTAAATTTATATTTAAATTGATGTCTTATTTTTTCTCTATTCATCAAGATCCACTATATATAATTTTTTTAACATGGAAATTGTGTACACAATGTAGGCCCCTAGAGCAGGCGATAGATCAGATCAGGGATTGGGACAGGGCGCAACATAGCTCATTATTGTTATATACATGCTTGCTTCTTTTATTCTGGATATATCTGACATTTCTATTATCTGGATATATCTGACATTTATACATGTTGTGGACATTTCTATTATACATGTTGTGAACATTATATTTCTATTATGCACACGATTTCTATTATACATGTTGTGGACATTTAGATATTATACATGAATGGTGGACATTGCATTTGTAGCCTTATTTTAGACATTATACCTGGACATTTCATACATGTTACATGTTTATCCAGACATTTCATGTGTTACATATTTATAGACATTTCATGTGTTGTACATGTTTATTTTATGTGTTACAATGTGCTCTCACTCTGAATTAGGTGCACTCTCACTCTCCTAATTCATCAACACCTTTCCTTAATATTTATAATTGTTGGTGTAAATAAATATTCATTTTGGATATTATTACACTTACTTAAGTTAACTTAGGATAATGCATCTCTTCGTAGTTTGGATTTGAGACACTTAGGGAAGTGTGCACATAGGGATAGAGCTTGTAGGAGAAATTCCACATTTTGTGGTCTTATTTTGTTGTTACACTCCACATTCGGTGAGTCATCCACCTCTTGTGGAATATTATATTATTTCTCCTACCTACCCCTAGTATTTATTACCTACCCTTGTTTCTCATTGAGCCACATGTCATAATTGTGTGCTCATACATCCATATGGTCTTGCCTATATAAGTAGGCCTATATTCATTGTATTTGTAAGAATCCAGTTGATCATTTGCATATTGATGAGAATACAGTTTTTTTCTTGTCATTCTATTGTCTCTTTTATGCTTTTCATTGTGCCCTTGATCTTGGCAAAATCACATGGTATCAGAGCCATTAGAGTGCCATTGGTTTGCCAATTGAGAGAAATTTGGGGTTTGCATTTTGGAGCTTTCTATTGCAGGTTATTATTGGAGCTTGTTGGGTCAGATTTGAGGTCATCATTGGATTGAGGGGGTTCGAGAAAGTAAGAATCGCCTTTTATTTCATCCAACTCTGACATCTGAGGCCAAATCTAGAGTCATTTGAAGGTGGAGGGTGGTGACTTGTCCTGGCAGCGATCTGCAATTTTTGAGCATTTTTGGTCAAATCCGTCATTGCCATTGCGCTCAAAAGGCCCAAAAACCCCAAGATCGACTGTCAATTTGTCAAAATCGGCCTCCGTCACCCCGAGTTGAAAAAATCTCCCATCCCAGCCCGCCGTACGGACTTGCAGGTACAAATCTGAAAATATTTTTTTAATTTTTCCATTTTTTTAAAATTATTTTTGGAAAATAAAAAATTAAATATTAAAACGGGGCATTTTTTTTGTTTTTTCGTTTTTTTTGAAATCGCAAAAAAAAATTTAAAAAAATAATTTTGGGGTTTTTAGCCCGCAGGTGTACCTGTGGGTACCGCAGGCCACCTGCGGCCCCGCAAGCACCGTGGGTAACCGCAGGGTACCTACAGCCCCACAATGTACCTGCGGGTCACCGCAGGCTCTACGGCCCCGCAGTGTACCTGCGGGTGTCCGCAGGCACTGCGATCCCGCAGTACTGCGGGCCCCTCCCCGCATGGGGGGGGTAAATTGTTTTTTTTAAGTTTTTTTTAAAAATAAAACTTTTTCAATAAGTTTTTTAATAATTAAAAAAAAAAAAACTTTTTAATAAAAGTTTTTTTTCTTTAATAAATTATTATTAAAGTTTTTTTTAATATAATAAAAAAAATGACTCGCCTTTTTTGTTTTTTCTTTATTTTTTAATAAAGTTTTTTTTTGCATAATAATTGTTTTTATTTAGATTTTTAAAATCTTTTAAAAACACAAACATCTTTTTAATAAGTCAAATTGGGAACACTTTTTTTTGTCACTTCAGACCTGTCTTGCAGTGCTTCCAACCGGCAGTCAAGGGGGGGGTTGATTTGCTCCTTTATATCTCTTGGCCACATCCCAATTGGAGGCGTCTTTTTTCTATAGTATACTACAGGGCTTCTTGGTGGCATCATCTTCATGTTTCCAGATTTGCACTATCATGTTGTATGCTCTTGCATGAGCAATGTTGTACTCGCACTATCATAAAGTGCCACACCTCTATGTATCTTGTCATTATTGACATATTTGATGTAATCCTCTTGCACACGTAGATTAGGAATATCTTGTGAGACTTGGTGCATGGCTCCAGTTGAGACTTAGATTGTACACATTTGTGCATGGCTCTCGTGAGACTTGGATTGTACCAGTATTTCTACTATTTCTGAGTATCCAGATGATACTCACAACAGGTTGTCTCCATGCCTGATCTTCTTTTTGTTGCAGCGAGTGATTCATCGTCATCGACTTGGCACCTGGTTTTGTCACACTTTGACATTATTGGTGCAGCATTGGCTCTCTTTCTTCCTTATGGGGAGGTATTTTGGTCATCATCATTGGACCATCTTTGTAGGAGATTCGACATTGAGGGGGGGCTTCATGGTCTCTTCTTCTCTCTTATGGGGGGGACATAGTTTGTTCTTCTCATTCATCATTGAGAGCATTGTGTGCTTTCATCATCTCTCTTTTGGGGGAGGGTTTTTTCCCATTGGGTTTTTCTCTCTTTCCCCGCTTTATGGGAGATTGCATTTGCATTTGTACATGGGTGCCTAACATGGCCTCGTAGCCGGGACCCATCTTGCATTGTTGACTTGAGTCTTCATTCCCCTAAGTTGCACTTAAGGGGGGGTGTTGGTGTAAATAAATATTCATTTTGGATATTATTACACTTACTTAAGTTAACTTAGGATAATGCATCTCTTCGTAGTTTGGATTTGAGACACTTAGGGAAGTGTGCACATAGGGATAGAGCTTGTAGGAGAAATTCCACCTTTTGTGGTCTTATTTTTCTGTTACACTCCACATTCGGTGAGTCATCCACCTCTTGTAGAATATTATATTATTTCTCCTGCCTACCCCTAGTATTTCTTACCTACCCTTGTTTCTCATTGAGCCACATGTCATAATTGTGTGCTCATACATCCATATGGTCTTGCCTATATAAGCAGGTCTATATTCATTGTATTTGTGAGAATCCAGTTGATCATTTGCATATTGATGAGAATACAGTTTTGTTCTTGTCATTCTATTTTGATCTCTCTTATTTGTGCTTTCCATTGCCTCTTGATCTTGGCAAAATATCACAATAATTTATTATTTAGTGCATAATTTAGTTGAAAAAGGATGTCTTAAGGGGATCATAATATATGCTAAATTAGTATTCTCTTTCTTCGAACTCATTATTATTGAATTTATCTACTTAGTTGTGTTACATGTTTATAAAACCATTGTTCACCATGTCAAAAAAAAAAAAACTAGATATGATCCAATATTAAAAAATCATCTCTAAGTTTTAATATGGTCCAAATATGTGTGTGTGTGTGTGTGTGTGTGTGTGTGTGTGTGTGTGTGTGTGTGTGTGTGTATTTCCTAGTTCAAATTAATTTTGGGAGATATTCTTCAGATAATAACTACCCAACTACAAGGTTGAGGTTATGAATTGGTACAACTACAAAATCTACTAACCTTTGTCATTGATGCCAAAGGGGGAGTAGTAGATAAGAAAATTCAAAACACAAGGATCACATGCTCAGGGGGAGCTCTCACATCTTTGGTAACATTTTTTGGTCTACACATTTTTGGATATCTTTTTGAAATTTCTCATGAGTGTTGCCATCAATGCCAAAGGGGGAGATTGTTGGCATATGGACACTCCAATGAGACATTGTGTGTGATTGAAGGTTTTGTCATTGATGACAACCTTGCAATCCTATGGCACCAGCAAAGCATTACTCAGGCAACCTTGCAATCCTATGGCACCGGCAAGACATTATACCGGCAAAGCATTACTCAAACAAAACAATGCTCCGCCATCAACAAAATCAATCTACACCAACACTGGCATAGAAGATGTACACCGGCACAGAAGGAAATATGTATACGAGCATAGAGGCCAACAGGATTTTTGATATGTATTATTTTGTTTATCATTGTAAGCCGACTTGGCAAATTGTAAAATGACTCTTGTATATAAAAGAGATCATTGTAGGCATTTGTATGATATGGATAGAAAGCAATAAATAAATTATAAGGTGGACCTAATGTGCGAATTGTAGGTCAAGGGTATATTTAAAGAACAGAGCAAGAATCGGTACTGAATCTAGCATTGAAGATGCTATTGTAAAGTAGTACAGAATATTGGATTTGTGTAAATCCTCATTGTAAATCAATGTGACTTCTTATTGAGCAGTGAGCTCTAGGCAGTTGGCCTTCCTGCATGTGCAGGCCCCTATTGTAAGTAATATTCTCTTATTGGCCAGTAAGTGAATATTGTGGGTCACAAATCCCACCGAGGTTTTTCCCACACCGGGTTTCCTCGTTAAACATCTTGTGTTATGGTGTTCTTTTCATGTGGATGCTTTTGATTCTGTTATTTGCATTAATTCTTGCATACCGGTATACTGTTACTTTATATTCTGCATATTCAGTTTTAAGAAAATTTCATTACCAGTTAGATACTGATTCACTTGCCCCTCTCAGTATCTGTGGGAACCCTAACTATATATATATGTCCTAGTTCAAATTAAACATGAGTTCAAATATAAAAGTATGAGCTACAAAAACAAGTTAGATAGCCTAAGTGAGCTCCTGATACATATAGTCTAGATCCTCTCTATCTTTTATTATCTCCAAAAAATTTCATGTTCTTCAAAAGGTAACCTCCACTTTTGGTTGTTGCATCCTTTTTTTGGCAATGTCTCAAATTGTAGCTTTGTCTCTATAACCAAGTGAGTGTAATGTAGAACTGTTTTTCCAGGCATGTATTCAATAAATTGAACTTCATTTTTATCTATCTTAGTTTGTTGATAATAGGTGCCTTCTATAACAATCGAACTAGTTGGATATGACTATCCATCACCGTCTACAGTTAGTTCTGGCAATTTGAATTTTGCTTTCATTCATCTTAGTAGATAATAATCTACACCTTCCACATTGTCAGGATCCACAATCACAACAAAAATATCACCTATGTATGTACATCCAGATGACACCATATAAATTTTTAAAAAAAGTAAGATGTAGATAAAATTTGAAGATCACTACATGATCTAAATTAAAACTAAATAAAAGAACATGTATGCACACACGCACCTGTAATGACTAAATCAAAAACACGTTCATAATCAACTGAAAATATAGGATCATGAATGTCTATGTCATTTTCATCATCTTCATAAGGAGGTATTCTGATTAACTCTAACATATCCCATTGTCAGACATATCCATTTGCAATATTCTCACATTGACTCATTGGATTGTCCTCAACACAGTCAACACAAAAGCATGATTTTTCTCTTGAATCAATGGAGGCTTGTGGTGCTCTGTAGTCATCACTTGATGTAAACTTCTAATACCAACAATTGTTTGACAATTGTAAGGATTAGATCGATCAATACCTGTTACAAATATGAAATGAAATTTGCACATTTTTAGATCAACAACTTTAGGATAAAAGTGAAATGTAGAGCTGATGAAATTTTTTAAGAATTCTTGAGAATAAAAATATATTACCTTTCACTTCCCAAAAATAACATTTGTTGTATGGCATGTACCGACTAGCAAAATGACTTTGACACCATTCAACAATTTTGTTTGAATTCTCTATGCTATTACCTACATAAAAGAACTTAGAGATGTTGTTATGTGCCCTTCTTTTTAAATAAAATTATATTAAGAAATAGATACAAATAAATTGAAAACAAAATTAACAGTACCCGCAAGTTCATGTTGGTGAAGTGCATGCTTCACACATGCTCCTGCTCCATCGTGCTCTCCTTTTCCATGTCCATTTTCAAAGAAGTTACACAGAAACTTAACTTGTGTCTAGCATGTTGCATGGATAGCCAAATAAAGGATTTTGTAGATTTAAATTCTCCTGCTCCATGTAAAGTTGTATGTCATGTACATGTACAATTGAACATTTAAAATAAAATTATCAAATTGAAATCAAATAAAAAATTACATATAAATGAAAATGAATTGAAACTTATGTACTCACTTGCACAACCATCCGACCAAATCCAATGTTGTGAAACATTTATCCTGCGATTTGCAAGATCTTCAAAAAACATTGCAAAACAATGAGCTACATAGCTCCTATCATGAACCTTATCATCACTGATATAGAAGTGAACCTCCTTGATGATAATGAGTTCATTTGGATTAGTACAATTTTTTAGCCCATCCACATCAAATTGTGTGTGTCTATCGGTCACTTGCACAAGTATTGAAACTTGATCAGAATGATAATATTGAGCTTGAATCTATGATTGAGGGGCAAAAGTATAGTTCTTGGAGAAATCTACAATTGAAAGAATACAACCAGGTGGAAACAATTTTTAGAATCATGAAATTGTTTAGCTTGCCATTGTGCACCATGACAATATTAGATATGTGGATAAATCATGGTACAAAAACTGCTCATAAATTCAAGGTAGGGCAATTCACTCTCCTTCAATGCAATTTTATTGGATTCATCTCCTATCTTAGTTCGATATGTCTCATATTGAAATCTCTTCCACAAAACTGGCATTGAAACATCAATATTCTCAATTTGTAATGGAATTTTTTGTAAATCTCCATAATCAATGCATGTACTTTTTATACATTGTACATTAAAGTCATCTAAATCTTCTGATTTATCACATAAAATTGATTTCACAAATTGTGTCGTACTTCTAGGGATGACCATATCTAGATTAAGTACTGCCATATCTTTTTTATATGACTCTAATTATAGATGAAACTCAAAATGATTTCGATAGCAACAAGTTTCACGTACCTTATTAATGCGTACAAAGCAAGGGCACAACCTCAAACATTCTCTGACATATTTTCACATCTAAAAATTCTTCCTTGAATGCTTCAAATAGTTCTCTTTGTGTTGTATCTACAAAATGTTTAGGATGTGAAATCTTCATACCGGTCTCTTCATCTTTTATTTGTATAGTGTCCCTTCTATTGGAAGAAACATGGGAGTGGCTGGTCCAATATTCAATGACCAATCTTCTTACATCTTCAGAAATTCTGTCTTTTTGAGGAAGTCTACAAATATTTACCCAATTCATTTCAATGTTTTCATCTAACATTGTTCTCCTCCTAATATATCTTTGAACAATTTTTCTAGATATATGCATTAATTCAGAAATTGCAGTAACTTCTCTTTTATGTGACAACCTCTTACTAGAAATTGTAGTCATTAGCGCTCTACGTGCAACACTTGAATCATCTCCTTGACTTGTGGTATTAATAAGGTTCAATGCATCTTGCAAATTTTCATTTCTTTTACATGACCTCCCAAGCTTTTCCTATTATCAACACCCA
Organism: Cryptomeria japonica; assembly: GCF_030272615.1. NCBI lineage: Eukaryota > Viridiplantae > Streptophyta > Pinopsida > Cupressales > Cupressaceae > Cryptomeria > Cryptomeria japonica. The sequence continues at coordinate 644,675,080 of NC_081412.1, forward strand.
ACAACTCCAAAATAGGAGTCATTTCTCTTTTCGTGAATAACTTTACAAATAATTGTGCTCTCCCGACCATAGATTTTTTTTCATAATATTCCTCCCACATGTTTTTGTAATGCAATTTAATTGTGCTCTCAAGTACCATGTGTTCAGATGAAATTTGACTGAAAAGAGAATCCTCATTCATCTCCATCAAATTTCTCATGACAGAAGAAAAATTCGTACCTTGACTAGTACCAATTTCTTCCACTACTTCAGTTGCATCATCTTCAACATCAATAGGATTCTCTTGATTACGTTTTGTATGACCTTTCGTTGAATCATCCCTTATACGATCATATTTTTTTGCTCTGTTTCTTTTATTCCCCATTACACAAAGTATTGAAATTTGCTTTCCTAAAATCGCAAGTGAATACTCCTTAAGAAAAAAATCAACTTCCTAGAAAAAAAATTGAAGATTTCATGAATTGTTTATTTGTTTAATTTATTTATTTATTTTTAAATAAAAAAATTTAAAAATTACCTCATTAATACATGAGGGAAAGGGTGGGGAAGCAAGCGGTCACTTCCCCATGCGACTGCTCGCGGTGGGTCCCATCGCTTGGGGGACTCAACCGAGTCTCACTCGGTCGAGGCTGCCTATGTGACATCCCACATGGTAGCCCACTCAACAAAACCACCCCAATTTACAGAACTTTCAAGTTCTGCTAAGAATCAGACCATCAATTAAAAAAAATGAAAAATACCCTTTTCAAGAGCTCGGAGTGAGGAATGTTGACATATAATTTTTATAGAATTTTAATTAGAATTAGTATACTAAAATTACAAAATACTACATGTAGGTATATTAACATTTGAGAAGACTCTGATTCAGAAAAACAAAAAAAATAGTAAATCATATCAAAAAAATTTAAAAATTATATATAACACTAGAGAAGAGAGTCCTCTTCAAGAATATATAATTTTTTTTGGGATTGCTATAGTTTTGATAGGGAAAATTTGGTGGGAGACGAAAACTGTCGATTTCGGGAAACTTTGACTTTGAATTGTTATAACAGTGAAAATATATATTGAAATCAGATTTTTTTTTTCTACACTGGCTATGGATGTCATGTAAAAAATATTTCAAAATTAGAGGAAAACAAGATTATTTACATATAGTTTTGTGGTGGGAGGTGAAACCCCTGATTTGCAGTATTTTTCAATAATTGAAAAATTGACTTTAATAATTAAAAGAACATATCAATTCTTGTTCCAATTTTTTTTAAAAAATAATAGGCATAAACTTCATCCAGTTTTACATATTTCATTAGTTTACATCATTTTCAAATACCAAATAGAAATATCACTTTTGTGCCATTGAAGTTGAATTGTTTTGCTATTGTTAGCCTTTTCCTTAATAAAAGTGAGACACAAGTTTTTACTTTTACCATTGGGCCTAATTTTGAATATGTCGGTGTATTGATTCTTGCTAGTTGATTCTCTATCCTGATATTTTAATATGACTATGGGAGGTTGGACTAATTTATGAAATATCTTGGGAACTCTATATAGGAGCATATTTCCTAATTCATTTTCATCCTACAATCATACTCTATATTCCAATCACTTCCTAGAGCAATTATATGAGCAAATTTCTTAAGCATTATGGAGCAACAAGTTGCATCAATCTTCATACAAGTGGTTTTTCATGATAGAGTGTTTTATGCCTTGTCATGTCACATTATTGCATCAACATTTGCGAGTCCTATCCAAAGAGAATTGCATTAGCATCATCATCAACAAGATCAAGCTTGAGGTATAATATTATGGATCTAACATTTTACTTTAGAACTTTCCTTTTTATCTATTTTCATTATAGGGTTAATTCCAACCTAGAGTTTGATTGAGGCAAATCCCTATCAAATCAATACCATTTTCCCTCTCTTATGTGTGTAGGTTTTAAGTTTTTATGAGAAGGAATATAGATTCAAAAAGTACAGATTAAGACAACGAGAACCAAAAAACCCTGGATAGTGGCAATCACTAAACAGTGTCTGACACTTTTTTGATAGAGTTTCAAGATGATACTTTGAGTGACATCTTGATCTCGAATCTGTTATAAGTATCCACATCTGACATCTTGAGGACACAATGCCTATTGGCATAGTCCAACACTTTCAGGCTCAAATTGCAAACACATGTTCCTCTCTGATTCCCATCTCCAGATATGTATTCAAAGTATGTATATTTGATTTATAATATATTGTTCATGCTAATTAATCTTAATTTTCAACATTAGCCCTAGTTCTCACATTATATTATCAAATCCAAATCGTAAGCGTAAAGAAAAATCAAATCATTAGTGCTCAACTCTTTCCAATAGGTCTAAAGTCGGGCCTATTGATTATTCTTAAATGTATTTATGTGGTAAATAAGTTTGATTCCTAGTTTACATAATTTGACTAGTGGATCACTATTTACCCACCTTACAATAGGTTGACATCTTGTAAGGTCCATTACTTTAAAGGACCCCATTTTGTGTCATTTTATATTTTAATATTACACTACTTGCATGTTTGTGAGTGCTACATACTTTAGGATGCATGATCATTCTAGGACTCACATACACCTCTAGGTGGGAGGAAAGTGTAATGGTAAAGTTTGCACACCCATACAATTTCAGATTTAGTTTTGTATCTATTTTGAGGAGATTGCCTTAAAGTATTATCATATCAATAGATGCCATATCTTGGTGCAAAATTGGGTCCCTTCCCCTATACCATTTACCTATGCATTTATAAACATTTTAATACACGTATCCCCAACTTATCCATATAGACACTATCATAATATATTCATTCTACCTATAAATTTATTATAACCTTACGTGCACATACTTCAATGTACCTATTTTCTCCTTTGATTTAGCCATGTTTACATCCTAGGTCAAGCTCGTGATAGTGAGGTTGATCCAAGGTTCTTAGATTTGACCCTTTCAAATTAAAAATAAAAATTAAATTTTAGCCAATTCCCACCACTTCTTTTCCCTTCAAAGGCATGTTAAACATAACATTGTGTGATTTATTACTACATTGAAGTATATTTAAATTCATTTAAGGCATTCACTTTAACCATCCAAGGAAGCTCTCCTAATTCGATGCTCATTTGCATGTCATTTACATTGCGACACTTCAATTGGCACAATAAAAAGGAACTATATCATTCAATTGTCCAATGAACATATGCATGACCAATAAATATTGTCTTTGATCATCTACTTGTCTACTCAAGTTTTTTGAAGGTTGACCTAGGAGAAGATGTTCCAATGTGCCACCAATGACAATTTTCCAAAAGGTATTCTCAAACATAGTTAGTCTCCAAATATAAGAGCAGGCGAAAGAAGCAAAAGCAAGTTTGGTGAAATCAGTAGTAGAACCATATAGACTTCTAGATCAAGCTTATAGATATAAGACATTTCTATAATTACAAAATTGACCATGATTGGTAGACTCAAACCAATACAAAAGAAACACAATATTTTGATCCTAAAATGATTTACAAACAATTAGAATCCTTCTCTAATCTTAAAATATAAAGATTTCCATGCCATACCAAATTACTTTCATTTGTCAATTGTAAACTTAAAATACTTTTATTAATCTAATTAGACCTTTGTACCTATCCCCGTGACTACAATTAAGGTTAAATTGATCTAATTAGACTTTGTACCTATATATACCTAGACTACAATTAAGGTAACTTTATTTTCCCTTTACAAACACATTTGACTAAACTAAAAAAGAATATTTTAGAAAGGTTAATGAGGGGTAAAATCTTCCTCCCAATCAAGTCGCTAGAAGCCCCTTCTCCCGTACAAAAGAAGATTCACCGGCAAGCTATCTTTGCCTCAAGTGGCTCAATGTCCCTGTCAAACAAACTGTACGGGACGGTGTGCATGCACTCCAAACTATATGGAATGCACTGTAGATCTCCGGACAAATCTGCACCTTCCACGTTTGGAACTTGAGTACAGATATGGATAACAGAAAGCAAGTACACTAAGCAAATATTGACAAAACATGGTGAATTGGGTAATAAAATCAGAGAAAAAGTGGGAGGTTAGTGTGAACAGGGATCTTGACTGAATGTTCAAAATTGCATCAGCAAAAATAGATTAAAAAAACATGGAACCCATCTCGAATCCAGAACTTGACCAACACCCGGTAATCACAATGTAAAACACAAAAAAAAAAACTTTGGAAATCGAAGAGTGACCAAGAAGCTATTTAGCCCAGAGTTAACAAGGATAACCATAGTTTAGATTGCAAATAAATACATCATATGGGGGCCTCATCATTTCTCTCAGCGTGTAACTGTCCATGGATGTCTAGAGTTGTGTGGCGGGAAGTGACATTTGTTCTGGTGTACCAGGTAGTTCGAATCCCCTTTTTTCGCTTTTTGATCATATTATTCTCTCGTAGATTTCTTTGCTGTTCTTATTTGCAGTTAATTCTATTACAGGATATTCAATTGTGACTGTTGTTTAGGAATACTTAGCTCCATTAATGGGTTTCTGAAATAAAACTACCCCCTTTTTCGATCATATGTGTATTGGGTTTTTTATTTCTGATAATACCCATCTCCATTAAGGGGTTCTGGAATAAAATTATCCCCGTTTTCCCTCTTATGCGTATTGAGTTTTGATTTTTAATAGCACCTATTTGAAGTATTTTTGTATGGTTCTTTTTGTCGACAATGGTTTGGGATTTTTTTTATTTTTTGAGGGTTTTAAGGGTTTGATTATTGGTGTGAAATTAGGGCTCTTTCTGGAGTGACCCCATGTCAAAGAAGCAACACAGAAAGCGTGGCAGAGGCTCTCCCCATGTGGAACATTGTAATCTTTTTTGTGGAGGTACGCTGTGGTGCATTGAGCAGAGCTCTTTGAAGGATAAGGGTTCCTGTTTTGTTTAGCCCTTGAATGTAAGAGGGCTCCGGCAGCGCATGGTCGCATTTGATTTTCAATGGAGAAATAATAATGATTTTTGACGAGTTCTCGGTAGTTGCGGTTGGCAACTTACAGTTGTTGGGGGCTGAATTTTTTTTGTTACTGTAAATCATAGGAATTCATGTCGGGGTAGTACCTCAGTTTAACTGGGGCTCTGCTTGCTGTGGTGTTTTTGATTCATTTAGATGACTGAAGCCGGATAGATATCATCGATTTGATCATTTTTTAACTTTCAGTACTGCAAGAGAGAGATTTTTGTTTTAGGGGGATTGCAGTTTTTCTACTCAAGGATTTCTCTTTCAAGATAAAATTGTATCTAACTGCAGTCGACTCTGCAATCCCCAGCATTGGGACGGAAATGGGTTTTTGACAAAGATATTGATTCTGGGAGTGCGGTATCAAGTTAACTTCGAGAAATAGCTTTCCTACTTCTCAACATTTGGCTTTTAGGTCAGAATTGTCTATAAACAAATATGCTTTTGTTCGAAGAAACATACATCTGAATTTAGTGGGAATTTAATGGTCTTGTGAATGTGAGAAGTCTGTTCTATTTCCGGAGTTATTTGCTGCAGGAAGTTCTGAAGAAGGCTTCTTATATCAGGCTGTGTTAAGTTGTTTTCAATGTACATGTGGTGTATTAAACTCTGCTTGGGTTCAATGCATATAGGATCACCCATTTGATGCTGGTATAAAGTTCTCCTAGCATCTGAAGATGTGGTAAGGTTTCCCCTTCTGGGCAGCTAACAACTGCCAAAATTGTACAGAGCAGGATGACGTGACTGTAGCTTTTTAGTCACTGAGTGTTTTCCAGTGTTTCTTCCGGAATTCTTATCCTCACATGTAAATTGTGACAAAAATCTCGTAGTAGTAGAGACCAATTGAGATTAAGAGTAGACATTTAAGATCAGTGAACAGCTCTGCAAAAATTGTGCATATAAGGGTGAGATAGCATCTCGTTTTGGTCACAGTGTGTATTCCAGCATTTATTCTGCCATATTTATTGATAAATTCAATTCAGTGCAAGAACTCTCCCGGAAGTCCCCGTTTAGGATTTGAGGCCATGATTTTATGGGCAATTTATCAGCTGCCAAAATTTAAAGCAGGTGACAAGACCCGTTTGGTCACTGATTGCTTTACTCTATTTGTTCTAACATTTTAATCCACCCATAAAATGTGCTGCAAAAGAAATAAACTGGAAATGTAAGAGACCTTTTGGAGCTTGACAGTAAGTTTTATGGAGAGTGATCAGCGATCAAACAGGTTTAAAGCAGCGTGAGATAAAAAAACATTATATTGGTCATCGACTGTTCTCGGGCATTTATTTTGGAATTTTTATCCATCCTTGTTCTTCACTGCAAAGAAGAAGGGAATATTGTTCAAAACAGAGTCTATTTGAGTTCGAGGTTAATTTGGTACCTGTTTAATCCCTACAAACGTTTGGATGGGGCACAATTCTCAGCCACCTGGTTTCAACTTTCAGCCTACCGATCAGGAGCTTGTTGCCCACTATTTGGAAAGGAAAGTGTATGGGTGGTCTCTGGATGGAAACATCATCTCAGAGGCAGATCCATACACGTACGAGCCTTGGGAGTTGCCTGGTACTTTCTTTCACACTTGTCTTTGAGCATACTGAGCACTGATAATTCACTTTTTGTTGAATGGTATGGGCTATAGGTTTTGCATCTTGTCTGTTTAATGCTCTAGGATTAGGTAAATATCATAATAAAGGATGTTGTATCATTGTTGAAGCAGAATTTATAATAGTTATTTATGTGTGACTGAGCTAGTCAACTTGAGAAGTGTAATATTGTTAAAATCTGTTTAAGTCCTAATTGAAAAATTTCTTTTCCATATTACTTTGGGAACACAGGTAAATCTTGTACACGGGGGAGAGACTCAGAGTTGTATTTTTTCAGCCCCATAAATGGAAGATATTCCAAGGGAAACCAGTTGTTTCGTGACTACTGGAGAACCATTGGAAGAGAGGAAATTATGTTTGCATGTTCTGGACCACGAGCGATTAAGAAGACTAAAATTTTCTACAGAGAGCATGATACACAGAGAGAAAAAACCAGTTGGCATATGCATGAGTATGTTCTTCAACATGATGATTCAAAGCCCGTGCAGGTAATAGAAGTTCTATTATTCAGCAGACTTAGATAAATCACTTTACTTATTTCTCTTATATAAGACTGAGATTGTCAGCCTTTAGTCTGTTAGCTGATGAATTTAAGTACTCTTATATTGATTTGCAAGGCATTGATAGATCTGATATTTGCAAGGCAGTTAATTTTTTATTGCTGCCAACATTTTGATTAAGCAGGATGATTTATTACTACTCTTGTTTGTGGAAGCAGAATTCTGTTGTTCTGTGTAAAATCTTCCAAAAGGCTATACCCAAAAGAGATGAAGGGTGCACAAGTGAAGTCCCTTGTACAGAGACTGTGGTAAGGTCATCTTTGGGCAAAGAAAGTAAGTTGCTTACTACACAGCCAACAAACGTCTTCAATCCCAATTTTGATTACAACAGTTCTCATGGAAAGACATTAGCTGAGGACGCTTTCATACTCCCAGGAGATCCGCTACCCTCTGATGATGAGATACAGATGTTCTTGATGAGTATCCTTTGTGATCCTGATGATATAACACAAAATATTGAAGAAAACAGATTGGGGGAAACGCCTGTTTATGAAAACCAGGTAATCTAATGTTTCTTTTATGATGGTATTACGTTGATTACTTGGATGTAAAGTTGGGATTAGATATAGCTGTAATTTGATAACCAAAATATAGTAGTGGTCTTCTATGTCCGAGTTTTTTAATTGATGGGCTTTATGTACAGTTTCTCTCTAAGCCCAAATATTCCCTCTCTTAACCGAATTTTATTATTTTAATGTCTTTCTTAACTGATAGACCATGCATCTCATTGCTAATTACTTTGGTGGAAAGTTGGCATTAAATAGCTGTGATCTGCTAACCAAAAAATAGTAAATACTAGTGGACTTCTATGTGCGGTTTTTTATTTTAGTGGGTTTTATGTTCAGCTTCAGTCTAAGCTCAAATGTTCACTCTCTAAACATAAACTTTATTATTTTAGTGTCTTTCTTAACTGACAGATAACACATCTCATTGATAATTAAACTCTTCTGCCATATGTCTTTTTTCTATCCAACTCTCTCTAAGCTCAAATGTTCACTCTTTAATCAAACTTTATTATTTTAACGTTTTTCTTAACTGACAGACAACACATCTCATTTATATTTAAATTCTTCTGCTGTCTTGTCTTTTTTCTATCCAACTCAACAAATACTGCATTTAATCTGTAAATGCAAGAAAAATGCAAATGGTGTTTGCTGCCTGAAGTTATCCTGAATTTCTCAGTTAACAAAACATTTCCCCACTCTTTCATTGGAGGAAGTAAGGCATCAACTGTCTGTTGGATGCAGCCTCTCATGCTGGAGAAAGGAACTTCTTCTGTTAATGGAGCATACTCTACGGAAGATGATATTGGTAAACGGCACATCGAACAAACTTTGATAGATGAAAGCAGGCAGTTATCTTCATTCTTGTCAGATCAACAAGATATCCCCCCAGAGATTCTGAGGGGTGATTTCATAGAAGAAAATGATCTGAATACTCCACTTGATTGTGATTCCAGCAGTTCAGACATTTATCAGTGACCTTATAGTTTTATCATGCTTCAGGTATTGTTGCCTTACATTTGTTGTATTGAAGTTACTATTTACTGGTGCTTTTCTATGAAAATGCTCTGTAAATGCATCAACAAATTTTTTATTATCTTTTTTAATGTTCAACCTTAATGAATCAAACAGGTATAAAATACAAGATATACCAGGCTTAGCACAAATTGCACACTTGGAGTCAATTTTACATCAGAGAGCAAGTGTGACAGGCATACCAGGCTTAGCACAAATCGCACACTTGGAGTCAATTTTACATCACAGAGCAAGAGTGACAGGCATGTGCATCTCGATGAAACAATTCATCAAAAGTAAATGCTCTATGTCTTGCATCATTGGACGTTAAAAATAAAAGATTTTGTTGGCATAGCACTTGTGAACACAATGCCAATAGATTTCAAAAAACTGTGGATTCAACGTTTGATCAGTTTGATTTGAAAACCCATGTTCAAGAGGATCATCTATTCAAAGATTGTTGTTATTATGGTAGCTGTTAGGTAAAATCATTTCGCCTGGATATTGTGGAAACTTGCAATTAGATCAATTGAAAAACGACATCCAATTCAATAATTATTCATGTTACTTAGATCTGTTGCTCTGATTGATTCCTTTTTATCTCGACTTTAAACTTAATTGCAATTGGACCAATTTACAAAATCAGATGCTTGTAATGAATGTATACGGTACATTATGATGTTGCAATAGGTTTTTTGTTTGAATAACATTTGAGTAATTTTGAATATTGGTTAAACCCGAAAGATGAAGATGCAAGCCTATTGTAAAATGGTTATTCTGGTAATCACGCTTAAATTTTCTAATAGGGTTTCTGTTCATAGGTGATTTTAGCGTACTTTTATACCTTATGCAAGTGTCTGTGTTATGGAAGTTCTTTAGGTTCATACCCTCAATGAAGATGCAAGCCTAGAGTAAAATGGTTACTCTGGTAAATCACGCTTAAATTTTCTAATAGGGTTTTTGTTCATAGTTGATTTTAGCATACTTTTATACCCTATGCAAGTGTCTGTTTTATGGAAGTTCTTTAGGTTCATACCATCAATGATTTCGTATTTTAAGTTTATGGCCAAGTCTACTTGCTGTGGTCGTCACATTTTTGTAAGCTCAGTTTTGTCCTATTAGATCTCAGAAGTCCATTACTGTTTTTCTTCAAAATGGTTCTCACTTAAAAGAGGCAAAATGAATATCTATTATCATATATGAATGCCCCATGCAAGTGTGGTTGCTATGGAAGTTCTTTTAATTCATACCTTCAATGATTTCATATTTAAGTTAATGGTCAAATCTACTTGCAGCAGCCATCACCTTTTTGTAAGCTCAGTTTTGCCCTACTGGAAGTAAGAATTTGATGATTCATACCTTTTTGTAAGCTCAGTTTTGTCCTACTGGAAGAAATAATTTGATAATCCTTTCTTCAGAATGGTTATCACTTTCAAGAGGTAAAGATAAAATGGTCGTTGTTGAGCAGTGCAATGAAGAGCTTTTGTAAATGTTGCAGTGTCTATTCCCTTCCCTATGAAATTGGCAAACGTAGTTTTTGGATGTGTTAAACTAGTACTTGAATCTTAACTAGTCCTCTCTGCTTCCCTGTTTCTGGTTGTTTTGTAGTTTACTACTAGAGTTTGGGACGTTAATGCACCTGAATACTTTTGTTTCTATGGCTATTTTGTCTCTGACTAACATGAAGAGATACAATATTGTGTATAATTTAATGTTTGTTTGTCACCAAAGGATGTTATTTTTATTTGAATAAATGTAAAATGTAAGAATGAGGATGTGGAGAAAGTTAAAGCCGAGTTTTTACAATCATTCAGCTATCTTCAATCCTTTGAGAAATTGGACCAGGCAGAAAATTTGTGAGAAACTGTTTTATCATTAGCGTGGCATCCCTGCTGACTCTTTTTTTCATATTTTTTTAACATAGCTAGTTTACAATAGAAAGAATAGCAGTCCACGAAGGAGCTGTGTAGGGAAAGAGTAATCAACAGCAGCAATACAAGGAACAGCCCTATGGACTTTGGAACGACAACCGATAATAACAGCCCTTTACTATCTGAGCAAAATCTGTAACAATAGTCTTGTAAGACATACTCGGCCCATATTGTCATCCTACCTGTAACCAATAAGCCAATCTTGGAACAAACTCTGTATATAGTGAAGCTGATGAACAAATCATATTCTGAAATTGAAGAGATTGTGGAGTTGTCTAGACCATCAAATATCACTTTCAGTTGTAAATTTAAGTCTAAATTCTTTCAAAGCATGTTGTATTTGGCATCTTCCTTGGGAACACCTTTTGGCTGAGACCATAGAGAAACATTGTAATAGGATGGCAAAGTAAATCTACAGTATTTCTACTTCTTGATGAACAATATGATTAGAAAACATTGACGAGCTTCACATTTTCTGTATGTTAAGTAAAATAGTCTATCTTGTATGAGCAACAACATTTTTATTTTGACCAATATCCAAAATGATGTCTTTTCAGTAACATTGTACAAATCTTAGAAAATATTTTTTGAGAACATAGAGAAACATTGTAATAGGATGGCAAAGTAAATCTACAGTATTTCTACTTCTTGATGAACAATATGATTGGAGGCATTGAGTTGGATGTATTTTAAAATGTTACAATCTACTCTTCAAAGGAAGGTTGAAACGTAGAATTTCTAAGTCAAAATTTGAGTATTCGTTTCTTTGAATACCCAAATTTTTACACTTACTATTTTGAAATCTACAACCACATTTATATTCAAAAGGATTTTTGAATAAATTTGGGGTGCATAGCCTATGTAAGTAAATTGGCAAGAATAAGTGATTTCATAAATGTTACATTCCCCTTGGACTTGTAAAGGAGTGCATGGTTTCATAAGTAAATTTGCAAGAACAAGTGAGTTCATAAATGCCACATTCCCCTTGGACTTGTAAAGGAGTGCATAGTTTCATAAGTAAATTTGCAATCACAATCCCATTATACTTTTGGACAAGGTGATTTCATAAATATCACAATCCCATTGTACTTTTGTTCAGATTAAATGAGCTTTTGAAGCTTTGGCAGTTAGTCCAATTAAAGGGGTATTGAAATCTCAAATATCAGTGCACATCTTTTTTGAATAATTAATGAATTTTCTTTGGAAGAGAAACAATTAGTGTTCAATCATGATATTGAACAAGTTTGTTCAATCAAAATAGAAGAAATCACAAAATTAAAACTATGTTGCGAAGGATCCTTCTTCCAATTCATGATATTGAACAAGTTTGTTCAACCAAAATAGAAGAAATCACAAAATTAAAACTATGTTGCGAAGGATCCTTCTTTCCAATTCAAGAATTTGCAAACTTGAATAGATTTTATTGTTCGTCAATAAAATTATTTAAACTTGTTAAACAAATTGGTTAAGGAAGTAAATAATGGCTAGGTGTTGAAGCTAATCAGAAATAGAATTTTTGTTCATTTCCTTTTGAAGACGCTTGATTAGGCCAATTAATATTAGGTTCTAATGAACCATTCTTTATAGTTTCTATTTGGTTGAGTAAATTTAAATTATTGCTAAGAAAGTTTCTATTGACCCATGGTTTATCAAATACTTAAATTATTGCTAAGAACGTTTCTATTGGCATTAGGTTTACTGAATACTCAAATTTGTTCGGTTATTAAGTTGTTCATGCCATGGTTTATGCATCTACATAGTAAATGCGGGATATTGTCAACGCAAACCCAAATATTAATATGTTGGAGCTTTAGTGTGGATTTAGATCATTAACTATTTGTTCAAATGCATTCTACAACTTTTTAAGAAACATTCAATATTAATTTGCTTTCAACATTTATATTAATCATCAATTTGCATTAATGGATTTTGATGTCTACTATGATTTATATGAAGTTTGTTGTTAATGGGATAAAAATGGTCCAGGTTATAATTGGGCTTTCTAGTCCCCAATTTAATATTGTCATGCCATTCTTAGTGGGTTGAAAATTATGGAAATGATGGCTGCTCCTTTAAAATCTAGAAGGAAGAGATAGAAGTTGGTTCTTATTGGCTCCAAAAGAAAAAAGGTAGTTTGTTTGAAAGTGGTGGAAGCAGGGGCCATGGCATTTTCCTACCAGAACATGACCCTTCTCCAAATCCTATGCCTTGCTTGCGTAGATGATCTCATTTGCATTTATGTGGGTTGCCTTGTCAGTTTGGTGGAGCTCCAAAGATAATATAGGCTTTGCATGAACGTTAAGGAAGACGCGGTGGTGATAGGGGTTTACATGTCTTTGCATAATGAGAATTATTACTTGCCTCCCCATGCATGCGAGGATTTGAATGACACCCATTATGTTGTTGCAACGGTGGCTTATTTGGTTAGTTATGGCTTAAAGGATAATGCTTTCACCCATGATGTTGTTGCAATGGTGAGGGTGAGGTTTTTGGTTAGTTATGACTTAAAATTGAGGAAGTGTTTAAACTACTCACATTAAACTTCAAGGTGTAGGTGGTTTACTTGAAACTTAAATTTTTTTTTGTAAATAAGTCTATGTTTTACAAGATACAAAGGGTAATATGACATTGTATTAAGAAATGTGTTAGATGAGTTGTTAGCTTTCTTAGATGATCCAAAGGTGTTGAGACCTTTGCTTCATTCGCATCCAATACACTATTCATTTTCTCTTTTCTTTTAACCAAAGGCTTGTGTGGGTCTTGCTTCTAAAAATAAGTATTTGTTTTATTTGTATATTAGAAGCAATTTATCAAGATATGTTTCCTTTACACCTTCAAGCTTTAACCAATTCTTTACATTTGCTAAGATTCATGAGATTACCTATAATATTGATAAAAAATGATTATTGACTAATGACTTTAGTAAGGTTTACAAGGGCAAACTTGAAGATGGTACCAAAATTAGAGTTAAGAGACAATCTTAAATTAGAGAAAGGCATTATGGAGTTGGAAATGAAATTTGAGGTCTAGTCTAAGCTTTGACATTGCTATCTTGTATAGCATTTATGGATATTTTGAAGAGCACAATGAGATGATTTTGGTTTATGAATTCATAGCCAATGAACCTAAAAGTATCCACAAAATTCAAATCCTAAACCAAAATTTTCTATACTTCACACTCCTTCATTACCTTGTGCACCTCAACTTTCTCACCTAACTCCAAACACAAAGCCAAGAATAAAGAGGTATGTCTATGGGTCAGTCTTAAACCCACACACTAAGCAACATATTAAGTCTAGAGAATGTTAGTCAACTCTGAGTGTTTAACACTTTTAAGTGTAGAAGTGTATTCTTAGTGTGATTGCACACATTAAGCAATATATTAATTCTAAAAAAAGTTGATCAATTCTAAGTGATTAACACTTTTAAATCTAAAAATGTAAGCTTAATGTGTGTGATTTAAACCATTCTATGTCTATATTTGTGCGATACCAATATTCAAATTTCATGTGTTCTTCTCTGAATAGCATGTCGACCATTTGCGTGGACATTAGATCTTAAAACTTGAAGATATTCCTTGGCCTTTCGTCCAAGATTTTTCCCAAAAAGGAAAGTTTTTGCTTCCTTGTGAGTAGAGTAAAATTAGCTTCCATGTTTGGCTCTTTGTAAATGCCCACCTCTATGCTAGATCACAAAGCTCAACAACTCTCGAATGAGGGATGGAATGACAATTTCTACCCTTAAAACAACTTCTCACAATTTCTGTATTATGATTGGCAAATATCCTTCAGTTCTCATTACATGGATATTACATTCGTCTGGCTTGATATGCCACCTCTCCTCAAAATGAAGACCTCGTACATCCTCTTAAATATTGTCACCTTGCTCATCATTAAATGTAGTGACCTACTTTGGTAGGGTGTTCACAACATTGTTCTCCTCTCTCCTCGTGTGGGAGATTTCGATTCTATAAAAACGACAATGTATTTCTTATAAATTGAATGTATTTATTTAGTTTCCAAGCCAAAGCTTCACTCTTGATTATTACATTTATAATTACTAAGGAGTGTGCTTCTAAATGGAGCCTTGGGATCGAAAGTCTTCTAGTCATGTTAATTGTCAACAAGTGCTTCAACTTCATTATTAGTCCCACCTATCAATTTCTTTATCCCAAAGGCATTAATGCTACTAATCCAATCCCATGCATGATGGGCTATATTTTCATATACGTACACATATATACATTATGTGTGGCTATACATATACATATATAAATAATTGATCATTGTTAAGGATATAGCTTCATTCGAATTGAAGCAAGTAATATATGACGACATTAAACGAAGGGTCATGTCCCCATAGGGTCATGACTCTACGTGGCATAAGCCACGTAGAAGTCATGCCCCTACGTGGACATGACTCTTCATCCTTTTATTTATAGGCATCGACACTTGCTGTGAACCGAAACCAATAACTGTGGCAGTTTCACGAACCAACAAGCTGTCGATATTATCATAGAAGATTAATAGTTAGAGTTATATAAATAAATAAATAAATAAATATATATATATATATATATATATATATATATATATATATATATATATATATATATATATATATATATATATATATATATATATATATATATATGTAGACACACATCAGAGGTAAAACATATTCATTGAAGTGATCTTATTAAAGTCTATCCTCACTACATATTACCAGACTATTGTATTCTCTATCTCTGATCTAAATTCCTTAACATGGTATCAGAGCCACGTTGGTAGAGAGATAATAAAATAGTGACACCTCTTTTCTAAAAAAAATTCAGACTTGCACTCAGAATCAAAGGAAAACCAATCATGGTGAACAGTGTTAGAGTGGAGGATAGACTCAAAGACGCATCCAACTTTGTCTCATGGAGAATTCAAATAACAATAATTCTTCAAGAACTCAAACTAGATGCATACATAGAAGAAGATACTAAGATGCTCGAAGACGAGCCAGAGAAAACAACCTGGAAAAGACACAACAACAAGGCTAAGAAAATCATAATTGATGCTGTTAAAGACCACATTCTCCCAACCATCTCAAAACTAACTACAACTTATGATATGTTCAAGGCCATTCAAAACTCATATGAAATAAATAATGCAAGCATATTTATCACTTAAAAACAACAATTAATGCATATCTACATGAACAAAAGAGAAACAATCACATCCTATTTCATGAGCATTTCAGAATTAAAAGACCAATTGTCAACTATTGGGAATAATATAGATGATATGGAGCTATCTCTAATAGCACTTAAGGGATTACCATCCAGTTGGGAATCCTTTATTCAAGGCATTAGTGCTCGTCCGACACTACCAAAATTTGATCAACTCAAGAATGATTGTACTGAAGAAGAATCTCGACCAATCACAAGAGGATTGGGTCCAAACAAAGGGGGAGAAATTCAAGCACTACATGCTAACACAAGCAACAAAGGGAAGAAAAGGAAGTTAGAACAGAAGAGAGGAAATAATCACAAAAGCAAAGACTTCTCCAAGATTCAATGCTACAAGTGTGATAAATTTGGACACACTCACAGGTTCTTCCCAGAAAGAAAGAAAGCTCAAGCAACAATAGATGAAGTCAAGGAAGTAGAGAATCCTCTATTTTTCTTAGCCTTATCAAGCGAATTAAACTCAAACAAACATATGTGGATAATCAACAGTGGAGCAACTCGACACATAACCAGTTTTAGAGATCAATTCGAAACCTTTGAAAGCCACTCAATTGAAGAAGTTACAATAGGAGACAATTCTACCTATCTAGTGAAAGGAATTGGGACCTACTCAATTTAATTAAGAACATGAGTTACATTACAATTGAAAGATGTTTTCTTTGTACCAGGTATCAAAAGGAATTTGGTCTCTATTTAAGGACTAGCTGATCAAGGATATCGTGTACTCACCTTCCATGAAGATAAAGTTCTACTCTGGCCTAAAAACTCTAACATAAAGAATGCTATTCCTATAGGATCTAGAGATGGTAGTTTATACAAATTATGTAATACTAAAAAACAAGCACTAAATCATGAAGTATCAAACTCTAATGAAATTTGGCATAGAAGATTAGGACATCTTCAATTTAGTGCCCTACCTTCTATAGGAAAAATTACCACAAGATTATCCAATCTAAAATCTGATCATGTTGGAACTTGTAAATGATGTGCTCTAGGGAAGAACTCAAGAGGGTCCTTTCCCTCAAGTGAACACAAATCAAAAGTTGTACTAGAACTTGTCCACACTGATTTGTGTGGTCCAATGTCATTACCATCACTAGGGGGATTCTTGTATTACGTGATATTTGTTGATGATTACTCTAGGAAAACTTTGATCTATTTCATAAAACTCAAAGAATCAAATGAAGTGTTATTGAAATTTAATGAATTTAAGGCCCTAGTGGAAAATCAAACTGGGAAGAAAATAAAGACTCTAAGATCAGATAATGGGGGTGAATATATCTCTGAAAATTTTAAAGAATTCTACATTTCTGTTGGAATTAAGAGGGAGTGTACTATACCTTATAATCCTCAACAAAATGGAATTACAGAAAGAAAAAACAGAACCATCATCAAAGCTGCTAAAGCCATGATGCATGATCAAAATCTACACATCTCATTTTGGGCTAAAGCCTCAAATACAATCATGTACATTCAAAATAGATGCCCTCATTCAATCCTCGAGAATATAACACCTGAAGAAGCCTTTACAAGAAATAAACCAGATTTAAGTCATCTAATAATCTTTGGTTGCCACGTGTTTATTCACGTTCCTAAAGAAAAGAGAACCAAACTAGAACCCTTCGGGAAGAAAGGCATATTTGTTGGCAATATTGAAACCACTAAAGGAGATAGAGTCTATATTCCAGGACGAAGATCCATTGAAATGAGTAGAGATGTCAAATTCGAAGAAGATGTTGCTTATAAGCTATCTCTAAGTGCAAAAGATGATCTAACTGCAGAATTAGATGAAAATCCTACAATTGAAAATCAGAGGGAGAATAGCATAGAAAATCATGAACTTCAATCACCTAGTTTCGAGAATGCTGAAAATCCTAACAACAAGAAAAGACCACTATGGGCAAGAAGGATGATTGAAGAAAATAATGTGGAACCCGATGAAATCTTCAAAGAGAATAAGAAAACAAGAAGTCAACCATTCTATGTTACCCTCATGACCGAATTTACAAAATCTGAACCATCAAATGTTGAAGAGGCTTTAACATGTCAAGCTTGGAAAGATGCAATGATTGAGGAATACCAATCTATCTTAAAAAATGATGTCTGGGACATTGTACCTAGACCAAAAGACAAATCAGTTGTCTCATCAAAGTGGTTATTCAAAATCAAATATGCACCAAATGGTAGTATTGAAAAACACAAAGCCAGATTCGTTGCCAGGGGGTTCTCTCAAAAGGCTAGAATTGATTACGAAGAGACATTTGCTCCAGTTGCCCGATATACTTCTGTAAGAACCATCATTTCCATTGCAACTTCCAAATGGTGGAAGATACACCAAATGGATGTGAAGACCACATTTTTGAATGGTGTTATTGAGGAAGAAGTATATATAGAGCAACTTGAAGGCTTTGGTACACATGATAGAAATCCCTATGTGTGTAGACTTAAAAAAGCTCTCTATAATGAAGCAGACTCTAACATATACTTTAAAATATCAGATGGTGACATGTAAATACTTGTTCTCTATGTTGATGACTTGTTGATAACAGAAGAAGGTCACCTCATTACAAAATGCAAACAAGATCTTGTGGTTGAATTCGATATGAAGGATCTAGGTCTACTACACTATTTTCTAGGCCTAGAATTATGGCAAAAAGAGAATTATATTTTCCTAAATCAAGGAAAATACACCACTGATATCCTGAACAGATTTGGTATGATAGATTGTAAGCCTCTATCCATTCCAATGGAAACAAAACTTCATAAGCTCAAAAGTGAAGCAGTAGATTCAGAACCTACAGATCCTACATACTCTAGACAAATTATTGGATCTCTTATGCACCTGGTAAACACTCACCTTGATATTTGTTACGCTACCAATGTGTTAAGTCATTTCATGTACAAACCTAAGAAGATTCACCTAATGGCTGCTACGCATATTCTGAGATACTTGCGTGGCACTATTGGACTTGGCCTAAAGTATACAAATGTTGAGATACAACTCCAAGGGTATTCTGATTCCAACTGGGTAGGAAGTTCCATTGATCGTAAAAGTACAACGGGGTGTTCCTTTAGTCTTGGATCAGCTATGATATCCTGGTTTAGCAAAAAAAATCAACAGTTGCTCAGAGTTCCACTGAAGCCGAATATATAGTTGCCTCCATGGGAGCACGTAAGGCAGTATAGTTAAGGAAATTGCTAGTTGGACTATTTGGGAAGCCCCTAAACCCCACTGTGATTCACTGTGATAATCAAAGATGCATCAAACTTTCTGTAAATCCAATGTTTCATAATCAATCCAAGCATATAGAAAACCCATACCATTACATAAGAGATATGGTAGACTGAGATGTCATCAAATTGACCTACACCAGCACTGAAGAGCAAAGTGCCGACATATTCACCAAACCTCTTGCAAAGTTGAAAGTGGAGTGGAAATTTATGATATTAATCTTAATCATATGTAATTGATATATTCATGAATATCTTGAATGCAATATTGCATGTATATGTTATGTCATGGAAGGTGACGATCTTTCATGTGATGTAAGTGTAAGATCGCTATTGTAAGGTGACGACTTTCACAATAGCTTGATCTGTTATCAAGATTGACTTCATTAAGTTGCTATCCCGGAATGTGCCAAAAATATTGATACTAAATTTGCTATGATGAGTTATTGAATTGTTATCATTAAATGTGTTGGTGTAAATAAATATTCATTATGGATATTATTACACTTTACTTAAGTTAACTTAGGATAATGCATCTCTTCGTAGTTTGAATTTGAGACACTTAGGGAAGTGTGCACATAGGGATAGAGCTTGTAGGAGAAATTCCACCTTTTGTGGTCTTATTTTGCTGTTACACTCCACATTCGGTGGCTCATCCACCTCTTGTGGAATATTATATTATTTCTCCTACCTACCCCTACTATTTTTTACCTACCCTTGTTTCTCATTGAGCCACATGTCATGATTGTGTGCTCGTACATCCATATGGCCTTGCCTATATAAGCAGGCCTATATTCATTGTATTGGTGAATTCAATTGATCATTTGCATATTGATGAGAATACAATTTGTTCTTGTCATTCTTTTGTCTCTCTTTTATACTTTTCATTGTGCCCTTGATCTTGACAAAATCTCACATAGTATCAGAGCCATTGGGTCTTCATTGATTGGTTTTTGGAGACATTTTGGAAGACTTCTATTTTTGGATTTGAGGAACAAGCATTTTTTGGAGGCATCTTAGAGCGTTTTCGACCTCACCATTGCGTCCAGGAGGCCATTTCCATAAAAATCAAGTATAAACGCGACCTGTTTTGGCAAAAATTGTTTTTTGGGTATGGAGGAAATTTTCTACCCAATTCGGGCGGTACTGTACGGAATTTTCGGATTTTTTTTCAAATTTTTTTTATTCTTTCTGAAAAATAATTTTCCAGTTGAAAACTTTTTTTTTTTTTAAAAAGATTTTTTTTTTTTTGAAAATTGTTTTTGGGATCCGTACCTTCTACCCAATCAGCAACACCTAGTCAGCATTTTTTGAAAAAAAAAAAATTGACCCCTCTCCGTTGAGCAGTTTGGTTTTTTGGGCCAACTTTGGAGGCTCATAACTTGCTCAATTTTGCTCCTTTTTGAGTGCAATTTTTTTGATTTGGGATAAGTTTTGGTGCTCTTCGCAGTGGTGTTGTTATTTTTTGGTTTTGTTGCATAGGTTTTTCAGAATTTTTGGATTCTCTCAGCTGTACCTGTCCAATCCTTAATTCTGCAACTTCAAAGGCCTCATTTGAGCTCATACGACCTCCTTTTCAGGGGCTGTTTTTTTTTAAAGTGCATGTTTTTTTGTCTACTTTAATAATCTATGATCATATTTCAGATATTTTGAGTGGAAATTGTACTTTCAGATATTGGTCTTATTTGACCTATTTGGTACTTGTAAATTGCTTGGATCTTAGTTTAGATATATTTCACTATTAGTTTGAGTCTCTTTTGGCCTTATTGAGGCAATTGTAAAATTGAAATCAGAAGTCCACTTTGCCATTTTTTGCAAGTGGCCCATTGTACACGCACTAAGTATAAAGTGCCAAATCATCACTTTTGGGGGGGTTCTTTGATTGAGTGAATTTTTTTTTTTTGGGGGGTGTCTTATGTGATTGTGCCTCTCTTTCCTTGTTCTCTTTCATTTTTGTTGCAATGAGTCCTCATAAATTTCCACCTTTAACTCCACATAATTATGCATCATGGAAAATTAAAGTATGGAGCAAATTAATGGAAAAAGGTCTCACACATTACATAGATGGAACAATAGAAGCACCACCTGATCCTAAGGCTGATCGTAATGCTCAATTAGAATGGCTCGCTAAGAATTGTATGGCTCTTGGAACTTTGCGCAAGTATGTATCAGATGATCTCATCTTTCATATTGAAAAGTGTACTACAATCAAAGATGCTTGGGATATGTTTCAGAAATTTTATGGTCAAGTTGATGAAATCAGAGGTTATAAGATTGACAATGAGCTCACCAACTTGGATCCCAAGAGTTTTGATACAATCCAAGATTATGTCACCAAAGCAAATGAGCTAAGAGCAAAGCTTAAGGATTGTGGAATTGACAAAAATGATGCTCAGTTGATATTCAACTTGTTGGACAAGCTTGCACCAGAATATGCAGCATTTATGTCTAGCTTCCAAACTCATCGTTTGATAGTGAGGAGTTCCTATGTTATGCCTTCATTTGATGCTTTCACAGAAATGTTGATATTGGAACAATCTAAGTTGTTGAACATGGGGCTTCTCAAGTCTTCAAAGTCCAAGGCTTTGGTGGCTAATCAAGGGAATCAAGGAGGTGAAGGCAAAGATTCCAACATGAAGAAGAAGCACTCTACATCAAAGCCACAATAGGAAAAAGGACAATCATCCTCTCCGTCACAAGGTGATTTTTCATCCTCTTCCAAGAAGGGGACACCACCTAAGAAGGATAAACCAACTTGTGCATATTGCAAGAAGTATGGTCATGATGAGCATCAATACCACACCAAGCAAGTTGATGAGTTGACAAATATTCTTAAGAAAAACAACATCAACTTGCCATCCACCTACACAAAGAAGGATTCATCTCCTTCCTCTTCCTCACATTCTAAGGGAAAAGGGCAAGCATTTGTGGCTACAACAGGTTCTTCATAGCAGTGGATACTTGACTCAGGTGCCTCATATCACATGGGTTCTACAAAGGAGAAGTTTTCTTCATTGGAGCCATCTAAGGTACCTCACATTTACATAAGTGATGATACACAAGTAGAGGTTGAAGGGAAAGGTTCAATTGGCATGGATGATGGAACATTTGAGAATGTTCTCTATGTTCCTAACTTGTCTACCAACCTTCTCTCTATCTACCAAATCACTCACTATGGGAATGGGAAAAAGGTTGAGTTTACACCTGATTCAGCTGTGGTAAAGGAACTTGATGATGATGCCTTGGTAGCAGTGGGACAAGTCAATGACAACTCAAGGCTTTATTCATTCTCCCACTTTGTGCTAAGTTCTCCTTCTAGGGCCTTTCTTACTCATTCAAATTCAAAAAGTAAGCTATGACATGAGCGGTTTGGTCACCTCAACTACCGCTATCTTCAGCAGCTCAACACTAAAGACATGGTCATAGGTCTACCTTGAATCAATTTTTTCAGAGGGTGTATGTTTAGGTTGTTCCATGGGCAAGCATCCTGAGGAGAAGTTTGATAAGGGGAAAGCTTGGAGAGCTTTGGAAGTTCTTCAACTTGTTCACAACGATGTAGTAGGTCCATTTCCAACACCTTCATTTAGCAAGGCCTGCTATGTCCTCACCTTCATTGATGACTACTCCCACTTCACTTGGGTCTTCTTTCTCATTCATAAGAGTGAAGTATTTGACATATTTCAGGACTTCAAGACTTGTGTGGAGAAGCAATCTGGGAAAGTGGTCAAGATTCTTCGTACAGATAATGGAAGAGAATATGTGAACAAGAGCCTTGAGGATTTTTGTACATCTGAGGGGATTGATCTTCAACATTATGTTGCATACACTCCACAACAAAATGGAGTTGCAGAACGCAAGAATAGAACTCTCAAAGAAATTGCTAGTTGTATTATACATGCACGTTCTCTTGATCCCGCCTTTTGGGCAGAGGCTATCAGTTGTGCCACAGACATCTAGAATCGGGTTCCTCATAAAGCTTTGCAAAGTATTACTCCTTTTCAGGCTTGGGCTGGTTGGAAACCGATTGTGAGACATTTCAGAGTCTTTGGGTGTCCAACATGGGCTCGCATACCTCCGCAGAAACACAAGGCATTGGAACCTCAGAGTCGCCTTACATATTTTTGGATATTCTGAGGGTGTTAAGGCATATAGATTAATGGATCCTGAGACACATGAGGTGTTCATTGAGAGGAGTGTTCACTTTGAGGAAAGCTCTCCTAGCTTTGCCTCTCTACCTCCTCCACCTTCCTCCATTGTGGATAGTGATGACAGTGATTCAGATGATGACTCCTTCAACTCCGACTCGCAGGGTTACACCTCCGCAGGGTCCACATGTAGTTGAGGAGCCTCGTTCTCCACCTCCACCTAGACCTCATTGGGCTCGACAGACACTTAAGTCTGCAAGTTCTCTTGTTGGAGATCCTTCAGATACACAGAGGACTCGATCACAACATCAAGATCTTCCACATGCATTCATTGCTATCGCTTCTGATCTACACACATTTTGGGAAGCATCGAGGGTTCCTGAGTGGGACCAAGCTATGGAGGAAGAGTATAGTTCCTTGATGAGGAACAACACATGGGATTCAGTCCATCTCCCTAAGGGGAGAAAGATGGTTCGATGTAAGTGGATCTATCAGACCAAGTTTTCAACGGATGGGAGTGTGGATAAGTATAAGGCTCAGCTTGTTGCGAAAGGTTTATCTCAGGTTGCAGGTGTTGACTCGCCCGTAGCCAAGATGAATTCCATTCGCTTGACACTTGCTATTGATGCAGCTCATGGTTGGGTTGTACATCAGATGGATGTGAAGAGTGCTTTTCTTCATGGTGATCTTGATGAGGAGATTTATATGGAGCAGCCACAGGGTTTCATCCAGGATACTTCCTTGGTTTGCAGACTAAGGAAATCTCTCTATGGCCTTAAGAAGGCCCCCAGGGCTTGGTACTCCAAGATGGATTCCTTTCTTCTCTCAGGAGGGTTGACCAGGTGTCATTCCGATCCGAATGTCTACATTTTGCAACAGAATGACTCTCACTTGATACTTGTGCTCTATGTTGATGATTTGATCATTACAGGGAGTACCACATCCATCATTAGGAGGGTCAAATCTGCTTTGCATGACAGATTTGCTATGACTGACTTGGATCTTTGGCACTACTTTTTCAGGATAGAGATCTCACAGTCACCTTCCGGGATTACACTATCACAACCCAAATATGCTCTTGATCTACTTGCACGCTTTCATATGGCTGATTGTAAGCCTGCACCAACTCCCTTTCTTTTAGGAGTCAAGCTTGAGGCTCAATGTTCTTCTCCACCAGTTGATGCCACTTTGTATCATTTGCTTGTGGCTAGTCTCATCTACTTGACTCATACATGCCCTGATATTTCATTTGCAGTTGGCATGGTTTCTCGCTTCATGCGGGAACCACATGAGCTTCATTGGAAAGCCACCAAACACATCCTTCATTACATCCAGGGTACACATCATTATGGGATTCAATATACAACAGGTTTAGGACTTCGCATGCTTGGTTACATAGACTCTGATTGGGCTGGCGATCTTGATGATCATAAGTCTACTTCAGGTTATAGTTTTCACCTTGGTTCAGGCCCCATTTGTTGGCGGAGCAAGAAGCAACATGCTATTTCTCTCTCTTTGATTGAGGCTGAGTATTGAGGCATTGTTAACGTAGCGACTGAGACCATTTGGCTTCAGTAGATTCTCACAGAGTTTGGGTTCACCACTCCACGACCAACAGTTCTACATTGCGACAATCAGAGTGCTATTGCAATCTCGAAGAGCTTGGTCCAGCACTAGCGGACCAAACACATTGAGATTCATATGCACTATATCCGAGAGCTAATTCAGGAGCAGGTCATTGATTTGCAGTATTGTCCTATAGCGGAGCAGGTTGCTGACATATTCACCAAACCTTTCACCGAGAGTAAGTTCCAATAGTTGCAAGCTCTCTTGGGGGTGCGGGATGTGTCATTAGGGGGGGATCATCTGACTTCTCCTTCCTCTCTTATGGGGGGGACTTTTTCCTCTTTGTGGTTTTGTCCTTCTTCTTTGAGAGTCTTTTGTACATTCATCTCTCTTTTTGGGGGGGAGTTTTTTCCCACTGGTTTTTCTCCCTTTCTTCATTTGTGAGAGATTACATTGCATAGTTTTGCTTGCATTTGCATATTGTACATGGGTACCTATCATGGCCTAGCAACCAGAACCTATCTTGCAATGTTGGCTTGAGTCTTCATTCCCCTGAGTTGTACTTAAGGGGGGGTGTTGGTGTAAATAAATATTCATTATGGATATTATTACACTTTACTTAAGTTGACTTAGGATAATGCATCTCTTCGTAGTTTGGATTTGAGACACTTAGGGAAGTGTGCACATAGGGATAGAGCTTGTAAGAGAAATTCCACCTTTTGTGGTCTTATTTTGCTATTACACTCCACATTCGGTGGGTCATCCACCTCTTGTGGAATATTATATTATTTCTCCTACCTACCCCTAGTATTTCTTACCTACCCTTGTTTCTCATTGAGCCACATGTCATTATTGTGTGCTCAAACATCCAAATGGCCTTGCCTATATAAGAAGGCCTATATTCATTGTATTGGTGAATCCAGTTGATCATTTGCATATTGATGAGAATATAGTTTGTTCTTGTCATTCTTTTGTCTCTCTTTTATACTTTTCATTGTGCCCTTGATCTTGGCAAAATCTCACAAAATGATTGTTCCGAAATATGTTAGAAATTATGATAACAATCATATCATGATTGACTACATTAATTTGATGTCCCAGAATGTACCGGATATCATGATACTAAAATTATTTCACTTGTGATAATGACAATGTTACAATTGTCACTAGAATCAAGGTTGTAATCTGATTAGACTTTAAATAGTTATTGTCCCAGAGTGTTGGATATTAGATAATCCATATCTCTCTGAGATATGAAGTATTTCACTAGTAAGTGTTACTGAGTGAATGATCATGTCAAATGAATGTGTATGTCTAGAATGTTGTTCCTTAAAACTTAATTATGAAATTCAATCCTCTTTTTCTAAGAGGGAGTGTTAAGGATATAGCTTCATTTAGATTGAAGCAAGTAATATATAAAGATATTGAACAAAGGGTCATGTCCCCATAGGGTCATGACTCTACGTGGCATAAACCACGTATAAGTCATGCCCCTACGTGGACATGACTCTTCATCCTTTTATTTATAGGCATCGACACTTGTTGTGAACCGAAACCAATAATTGTGGCAGTTTCACGAACTAGCAAGTTGTCGATATTATCATAGAAGATTAATAGTTAGAGTTATATATATATATACACATTAGAGGTAAAACATATTCTTTGCAGTGATCTTATTAAAGTCTATCCTTACTACATATTATCAAGCTATTGTATTCTCTATCTTTGATCTAAATTCTTTAACAATCATGAGGCAATGGTCTAGACACAAGTTAAATCCAATTGACGCTTAGGTCTAGACCTAGCCACTAGGGTCAACGTAGGTCAAATTGACAATGACCTCAAGTGATATAAGATGAAACAAGCATATCACATCCATAAGACAACTTGAATAAACATATCTACATGTGAAGACTAAAATGGAAATACTTGCCTATTTCCATGTCTATATATCTCTCTCTGTAGTGATGCTCTACCTCACTATCCTAGAGGGAAAGGTGGATAATCCTACATCCATGTTATACCCCTACCCTGTTCAGGCTCTGTTCAGACCCATTTTGACCTCATTGACCAAGGTTGACTTTTTTTGTGGCTTATGTGGATGGATGATTTATTGTGATTGTGATGTGTATTTTGGTATTACGCTTTGGAGTGTGTTTGGTGAATATGATTATGCATTATAGTTCATTCAGAATAGATATTGAATATACATTATTGCTTATTGAAGAGTAGTTGTTAACTCTGCTTCTACACCGTATTTTATTAATGAGAAATGTTAAGTTTATTTATGTGTTACTACTAGTGATGGACTAACACATTTACTTTACGTGCGAGTTGCTTTATGTATATGTTGGCGTGTTGTGTGAAAGTGTATGGGGTGCGAGGAGATGATTTTCCTTCACTCACTTCAGTGAGACAAGGAACATCACGATTCTCCTTCACCAGTGTGTCTACTATGTTTGTATATATATGCATATGTGGTTCGTTGATGCAAGAAATTGTAGGTACAAGTACCATATAGGTACGAGGTATCGTCTCCACCTGGCTCCATAGGTCTGAGCATACCTAATTATCCTAATGAAAGTGGAAGAGGTAGTTCTAAGGTCCTAATGTTAACCCCAGCCTTGCTCAATTATAAGCGTCGTCAATCTTTTGTTTGCCTTGTCAGTTCGTAAAGTAGGTCACTTTTCTGACATTGGTATGTGTGTCATGTTCTATTTTGGTTTCAATTGAGTGTTGTGTGTTATGCGTTTTGTGTGTTTAATTATTCTCTTCTTGAGTAGTTAATGCAAATTTAATATGTGTCGTGTTAATTAAAGGGAATTAAAAATAAATTATATTAGAATCATTTTTGTGGTTAATTAATTAATCGATTATTTTTAATTGTCTAAGTTAGAGTGAATGTTGAATTATTAGTGAAAGTTAAATTATATTTGGCTTGAGTAATTGTTTAAAAATAAAATAAAATAAGACCATTGTTTTTATAAATTGATAAATCAAATTCTATTAAGCTATAAAAATTAGAGTATTTATTTATTACCATATGGTGGAATAAAATATGTGTTATGCTTTTTTTAACAATGAGTATTATTTTCCAAATTTTGGAGATTTCCAACCCTACAATGAGTTTTTGAATTTTTGATTGGGAAGGATTTGCTTGGAGAGATTTTGTGGGTAGGAGCTTGTTGGATTCGAGCGGGAAAACTCTTATTGCTACTTGGTTTTCGTGAGTTCTTTTGGAATCTTTGGCTCCATGTTTCATTTTAAAATTCTTCAACTTGAAGGTGAGTTTATTTGATTTCTCCCTTGATTCTTTATGAAATTGTGTAATTCTTGTTGCAAATGGATAGCAAATGGATTTAGAACCTTTCTCCAACTTGAATTTTGGATTTTAGTTTAGATATGAATTTGTATGTTTTAATTTTGAAAATGAGAGTTGCTTTAGCGAAATGCTGCCCAAATTTTTATGTATGCCTAGAAACTGAATTTTATTTCAAAAGTGTGATTTTTTTCTATTCACCCATCAACCAATGGGTTTTAAGGAATTTTTGATTTGGCAAGTTTTAATTTTTTGAGTTTTTGGAGGTCCATCAATGGTGGATGGCCTCCAAAACCTGGTTATTGGTCTCCTTAGACTTTTTGAAAATGTGAATCCGATGTTTTAAATGTGAAATTATTATGTGAAATAATGATATTATATATGAAAATTTCATTTGTGGATTGAATTGGATCTGTTCTCCTAGTGTTAGGGCCAATTGAGTAATTGAATAAATGTGCTGGAAATGCATTGTTGCCATGAGTATTTGTGTGAATTTTTTTAAAAAAAAACTCAGTTAAAACAAAATCACAATAAATGTTATTTCTTGTGCAATGCATAATATTTTATATTATTTTTAAATTCTATTTATACATACATACATACATACATGCATACATACATAATTTCCAATTTGTAATTTTTATTGAGAATGTTGTGTTAGATGAAATTCGATTTTAAAAAGAATTATTAGTTTAGTAATTAATACATAAATATATTTATACTATGTATTTTGAATTTACTATATGAAGAAAATGTTAATTATTGATTTAATGTAAACACAAATTAGTTGTGCAAATGAAATTTACATTGTTAGCCATCAATCACGTTTAGTCGATATGACTTTGAATTGGAAAGATTATTTTGATTCAAATATTGAATTTAGTTTTCAAAAGTATTTTAAATGTTAATTTTCATTATCTTCAAATTCGAAATTCAAGTGGTCTTTGTTATAGCCAAATTGGCTTAAATTGAAATGATTATATATTTGTTTTTAAATGATGTGTTGTTCCCTAATGTGGATTTTATTATCATGAAAGAGTCGGTTATTGAAATAGCTGCAATTAGAGATTTTAAGTTTTAAGTATATTTTGAGTGATTTGTAATTCACATTTTCACCCAATGTAAATAGTTTTAAAAGTAAGGTAATTTATTAATCATTTATTATAAGGTTTTTGTGCAATATTTAATAAATTTAAAAAAAGTAATTTACTTAATGTAATAATAGATAAGTTACTCACAAATTATATTAAATAAACATTAAAAACATAACAATATATTTGTGCAGAAGATATATTCAAGAAGGAACTTTTATAAACATTAATGTACATCAATAATCAAATAGTAAAACATTAATAATAATGATATGCAATAGTGAAACATTAGGGCAATGACTATAAACAAAATTGATAAATACATATCTATAAATCGAGGAGAGGCTTCTTTCTGGCGCACAAAGGATTAGTTACAGGCCTAGGGTTTTCAGGCAATGAAGCACTCCAAGAGGACACTGTTCTTACAAATAACTCCACATGCCTTCATGACATGAAATAAACACAACCCTGGCCAAGACACTCCTGATTGTACGCTATACCCCGAGTTGGACACACACTGTATGCCCCTTCTCCAATGCCCAATGCCCAACCACCATACCTTAACTATCCCCTCTCTTGTGCTCCTTTCAATTTATCCTTCTTTGCATTCTTCTCCTCTGCCTCCTCCCCCATTCTCTATTAATTTATGGGTTTTTAATAATACCCCAAGGATGGTTACAAAAGTCGCACCCTTTCATTATAATTTAATGTTTCTTAATTAATTTGAAATTTATATATTCCTTTATTGCAAATTATTTCATGGGAAAAAGTCTCATAACATTTCTCCCCTTGTAATTTAGCTATTGTCCTCAATAGAAAGAGATGCATTTGCATCACAACTCAAAGAAAAACATGTAGTGATTAATTGAATATTTTCATACTTGATTATTTTTCTATTTCTATTTTTATTTTCATCATTTAATTCACAGAGCTTCTTTTAAATATTCTTTTTGTTCCATCTTTAAATACACAAGTTTAATAATCATTTTTCTAATGAATTTTTTTTATAAGAATTATATAGATGTTTTTAAAATATATCATGCATTTGAAGAACTTATTATAGTTTATGTGTTTAATCATTACTCAACATAAATTCCAAGATGATATGACAATATTCATGCATTCTAGTCTACATGAATATCCTTCATATATCAAATGGAAAACATGTACAAAGTTATTGGGTTGATCAAGTCCAATAACAAAGTACAAAATAAATTAAAATATGGTGATCTTGCCAAGCATCTTAACAATATTAAAACAATATCAAATTATTAAAATATATTAAGATTTTGATAGAGAAACATTAGGTTTAATCCTTCCTTTATTTTAATCCAAGCATGAAGGTTGGTTTAAAAAGTTGTTTTGCCTAGAACAATGATGATTAAGGTATACCCATGTTTGATGAGATGAGAATTGAGAAGGATATTGGTACCTTTTAATGATAGTTAGAGATTGTTGTTTTATAGGAAAATCATGATAAATTTACAACAAAACTATATAGTAGTGATCCCTAGACAAATTTATGATTTAAAGAGACCGTATACACTTTATTTGTTGGTTTTCCCGTTTCTTTCACAATGTGGTACAATATTTTTCAATTTGACTATACCACAATTATGTACCAAATTATGATTAGCCTTGAGATGAATTACAAATTGTGAAGATAAGTCAAGGCCTTGATTACATTTCATTAAATTAAGTTTTAAATATATTTGATCAATCTAGCCCACATATATGGCATAACTAAACGTAACCATTTTCCCACTATGAAAGAGTAATGGGTAGTTAAAAGTTTTAGAGGTAGTTTCTCCCCCTGTAAAAATTGTGCATGTCCTCATGTCTAAGACTAAGAGAAACATTTTAGTTCCAAATCTAATAAAATATTATATTATTTTAACCAATTTACTCTAATAGCATAATATTTTATTAATTTTGAGAGAAAAGTAATCCTGAGACCTAAGGGTTATGACCCATGATGTAACCTATGGCTTCATAGATATTATTTATACATTATACAAAATAAGGGGGTTTGCAAGATGTGGAGCAATCTTTTAAGAAGATACAATTTCTAGTTCTTTGGTATTTTCGGGACAATGAGACTAGTGTTGCAGGTCTCTTCTTATTGTTTTTGGCATAGATATATTAGCGTTTACTCTTTCGACTTGCATTGCATGACACAAAAAAAACATGAACACTTGTATTTGAAAAATGAGTAAACCTCACATAGATCACAAACTTCTTTGCTACTGGCAAAGTTGGAGTGCTGCTGGCAATTTTGTTATGGAGTTGGTGATTGTTATGGATTTGGTGCTGCTGGATATCATTAGCATTCGTACTTTGCAATGACAAGAATAATGCTTGTTGTTAATAATCTCCAAAAAATTCGGGGTTTAGAGTTGTAATTTTTTTGAGATGGAATAAATAAAAATAAAAAAAATTGCAGCATTTTAAATGAGAATATTGTTTTCAGACATGAGGCAAGAAATGTTTCAACATATTCCCGTGTTATATTGCTCTTTTAAAATTTTCTTAAGAATTTGTTTTCCAATGATTATATCCCTAGGTTGATTTCGATGATAGGAATGGTGTAATTGAATCCCACTGAATGTGTGGCTGATGCAGAAAACTAGAGTCATGTGTTTCAATGTAGATGCAAAATTTGAAATTTATACTTTTATAGCTGGTTTTTATCGAAGGTATTTGAATAAAAGTTCACAGTAAATCTTCTCATTCAAAATAGTAAATCAACATTTAACGAACCAACATAACCTAAATCAATAATTTTGGTATATTTTGAATTGCAACAATTTTCTTTGGAACAGTATTGCATTGTAAATAACCCGTAGCAAAAATTTAATGCAAACTATAGTTCTGGTATAGAGTTTACGATTATTGTTTGTTCGTTTTATAATAATTTTGATTTGGTTTCAAGTATTTAAAACATGTTTTGAATTTCCAGATTGCCTTCAGTATTTATTAAGCAAATTTAAAAATCTCGTTGAAGTAAACGTACTAAATTATAAATGTTGTTGAAGTAGTGGAACTGTGTTGTGTGTTTCTATCCTTAAATCTTGTAGGGAATGTATTCAAAACTCCAAATTAATAATATGCAACAATGACAACTACCATTTGATTTAATTTTAATTTGGCTAATGTAATCTAGTTTGTAAATGGAAACATATTTACATGGAGGTAAATTTGGTTGGCATTGTTCTTAGTTTTTAATTGCAACAGTCAAGAAATCAATTTACTATGCCAATAAGTTGCAAATTTCAATTGTGATTTTCAAGATTTATTTTATTTGATTGTTATTGGTAGAAAAAAATAAAATTCTTTCAAGTTAAATTTTAGGATTTATTTGTTTTTATTGTTTGAGATCAATTTGGCTCTTATACCAAATGTAATTCACATTTTCACCCAATGTAAATAGTTTTAAAATTAAGGTAATTTATTAATCATTTATTATAAGGTTTTTGTGCAATATTTAATACATTTAGAAAAAGTAATTTACTTAATGTAATAATAGATAAGTTACTCACAAATTATATTAAATAAACATTAAAAACATAACAATATATTTGTGCAGAAAATATATTCAAGAAGGAACTTTTATAAACACTAATCTACATCAATAATCAAATAGTAAACATTAATAATAATGATATGTGTAGACGTCTAAAAATGGTCAACCCTTGCGGAGTCATACTTTAACACTTGCGCATTGCCTTATTTTAGGGTTTTTGTGTCGTATTAACAGTTCTTCTATGTTGCACACTTGGTCTTTATCATTTGCAAGCATCGAGTCCTTCTACATTCTTCATTTATCTCGCTTTCGAATTTTGTCTTGTCGATAACAATCTTCAGTCATGATTTTGGTCGATCTTATCCTATCACATCAATGTGCGTGCTCATTTGGCATATTTTGACATCGTCAATTCGATTTCATTTTGGACATCATCAATCCTAATTGATGATGGAATTAGGGTTTTGTCCTCTTGTCAATCTTGTCATCTTGCGATCAATTCGTCATCGATCCTTTTCCTTTTCAAACTTGTCATTTTGCGATCGATTTGTCATCGATCCTTCTCCTCTTGTCAACCTCGTCAATTTTGTGATTGATTTGTCATCAATCATTGTCCTTTTCAATTGTGTCAATTTGGATCAATTAGTCATTGTTCCTCGTCAATTGGTGCCTATCAATTTGATCAAATTATCAATAAAAGCATTTATCAACATTGGTCCTTTGTCAGTCAGAATCATGATCAAATCGACCCTACATCAATTATCTTTTGTCAAGACCTAATTGTCATCCTTGCATTTCTAATTCATCTTCTAGGATTTTATGATTTATTCATTTAATCTTGATTGTCATTTTCTCTATAGGTTAAATAATTTATTTATTTATCCTAAGTCTTCTTGTCACAATTAAATATTTATTTAATTGGCTAATTAATTCCTCCCTCTTTTTGTGAATTAATTAATGAATGAAAAATTATTAATTAATTTACCTAATTTTCCAATTTACTAATTTCTCCTAATTCCTAATTTCCAAAATTCCATCAATTTCTAATTTCCTAATTTCCAATTCATCTAATTTTCTATTTTCTTCAATTTTTCTAATATTTCCCCTAATTTCATGGGAATGACATAGCAATCTTGTCATAATTTGTAATAATTTGTCAATCAATCAATTTTGCATAGCAACTTTGTCAATTTTGTCATAATTTGTCAATCAATCAATCTTGCATAGAAAGTGTCAATTTTGTCATAATTTGTCATATTTGTCATTCTTGATTTGAAATTTCCTTTCAAATCTCTTCATGCTAATCTTGTCTTTTCTCCAATTTATCTATAAATTGGATGAATTTCTTCAATCATGGCCCCCGATCGATCAATCAATCACGCTTCTAGTATCCTTATGCTGTCTTGTTAATCTTGCTTTCATCTCATGCTTATGCACTTGTAGGTGAGATCCACAAACAAAGCAATTTGAAGGAGAAAGAAGAAAAATGGAGAATTATGAAGGAGATATCTGCATTTGGTTTGCTTTAATTTTATTTTGAATATCTTGTCTTCATGTTTTCTATTGAATGTTTTTAGGATTGTTATCATTGTAATCTGGTTTTGTGATTGAGCTAGTCTAATTTGCTACTTGCTTTGATGAATTCCAAATTCCTCTCTACATTAATTGGTGAACCCGACGTGAATCTAACCCCTTAACCATGTTTTGAGTGCCTTTTGAGCTGATTTGCAGGTAAAAACCCAAGAAACAGGGCAACTCAGGGCTTTCTGGGCACTTCTACGCCTGTGTAGGAGGGATCTGCGCTTGTGTCAAGGGATCTATGCTCATGTCAAGGCATTTTGTGCCTATGTCAAAGGGATCTGCAGCTATGTCAAGGCATTTTGTGCTTGTGTGAAGGCATTGTGCACCTATGTCAAGACATTCTGCGCCTGTGTAAGGCCAGAAATAGAGGTGAAAATCAGTGTTTTTACTTGCAAATTACTTTGTTTTGCATTCTGTTCTTGTATTCTGGTTTTCTTTGGTACTGATTCTCTGTGCAACACCTTGGCATTACGTGTAACGAAGACTAAGAATGAAACTACTAACAAATCTTATGCAGGTTCGCTAGTCAAAGACCAAACAAATCAAACTTATAACTTAGTGATTTTGCAGGTTGCCTTATATTCCAACCAAACTTTGTGTTTGTGATTCATAATTAGACACCTAGTATGTTTGCTAAGTAGGATGGAATGAACATGTGTTCACTTTGCTTGTCAAGTTTGACATTGGAGTAGGAGAGTATGCTCTCATCCTTCTTAGGGTGATCAGAAATCCAGATCTTCGATACCATTCTCATGTTTTGGATTGTTTGTTACCTTTAGAGGGTCTGACTTCCCGACCATTTTCTTTGTTTTGCAAGCAAGTGACAATCGTGAGAAGGGAACAACCCAAAGTGAGCACAGCTAGAGTACCTTGGCATTCTAACTCACTATAAATAAATACCTGATGGGCAAAAGCTTTGAAGGAAGGGTTACGTGGGAATTGTAGTTACTTGGGAAGTGATGACCCTTGGACTCTTTCTCATATCAGCATCTAAGTAGGGCCTCACGGTCTAAATCGTGCTTGCACGACTACATTTGTTTGGTATCTTGGTGGGCCTATGTCTCAATCATGCTTGTGTGACACCAAGGAGTAGCACTTAACAAAAATCCTCATTAAACATCTTGTATTTAGAGGCCAAAAATCCTTCTAGTTTCTTGAGAAGGAGGAGTTCGGATACTTGGAAGAGATACTAAGTTCGCCATGGGGAGATTTCCATGGGGACTGATGCTTGGCTGCCCTGAGAAGTGAGTGTCGTGGAGGGGATCCCGTGGGGTCAAGCATCTATGTATTCTCCTTGAATCTCATAATGAGTCTACCTCTCAAGTACCTACTATCCCTACCTACCATAAGAAATGTGTGAATGAGCATGATTGTCTTGAGTCTAAGTTAAAATATCTTGTCTTTTTTGCTTGTCAAAAGTTGAGTTGTGTCTCATTTCAAAAACAAGACAAATTGATTCAAAACAAAGTTAAACACAAGAGTATTTCATTCAATAAAGTTCAAAACACCTTCAAATATGGTTGTCAAACATTTTTCAAAATCTTGTCTCAACATTCATGTTAGTTAGATTTAGGTTCATCCTAGGTTTGCATTTTGCAAATTCATTGTCAACTACCAAGGTTAGGTTTCACCTAGGTCATACTCCTTTGCATATCAATAAGGGTCATCCATTTGCATGTGTCCTCTTGCATTAGAGTAATACCATTTCATAATTCAACCTTAGGTTTTGTCTTAGGTTGACATTGTCATACATTTGCATTTGCATCTTTGTCCTCATAACATTAGGTCACATTTGCATACCCTAGGTCTCTTCATTAAGCTTAGGTCATTATCATATCATATTAGGGTCATTTGCATAGTAAATGTCTCTTTGCATATAGTGTCAAAACTAGGTTTTGTCATACTTGAGTAATGCAAATATTTGATAAAACCCTAAGTTATTGTTAGGAAGTCTAGACCTTATCAAACTTTTGTCTTTTTGTCATCACTGTCATTTGGTCAAACCTAGCTTAGTATCCAAGTATATAGGGGAGACATTATCATTTTGTCCTTTTGTCACTTGGTCCTTTTATCCTTTGAGGTCTAGACATCATTTCAATTTCCTAAAGGTCTCATTTTTAGAATTGCATTCATGAGTTTGTCAAAATCTTGAAAAAAGAACAAAAACATAGGTTGCATTCGTGCTATAGATTGCATTTTAATCTATTTAGTTTGCATTTAGTAGCATATCATATATTATCCTTGAAAAATTCCAAAAATATTGCATTTGCATAAGTGACATGCCTATTGAAACAAGGTCAAAATCTAAGAAGATGGGCGAACCAATGTATCAACCTATTGACAACATATCAAACTCACAGTTTCAAACTAGTCAAACAGTACAAATTGAAGGTTCGTCAAGCACATCATTACCACCATATGGAATGGTTCAACTTGGACCACCTCCATTATATGAACCAGTGTTTGTACCCATGAAACTGGGACATGGGAGTGTTCCACCAACACCAAGAGGAAATGCACCTTTTGATTGGAATCAACCAAACCTGCAACATGACATTCAAACTCAAACATTATATGAGGAACAAAATCTTTCACAAGGATTTCATTTAGATCAAGGCATTCAACAGGAAACAAATCCAAGTATTTTACCAGATTCTTCATCAGATTTCGATGCTTCGGATGATGTTGATATGTTCCTTAAAGATCCAAATTTGACGAAAAAGATGGATAAAATCTTGAACAAGGTCTTTAAGATGTTCCCACAAAAATATCTTGACATGATGAGTAATGTGACCTCCTCAAGTGAGCAAATCAATGTGCAAAAACAACAAGGCAGTGAGTTGTTAAGTTTCTCTCCACATCCAAATGAAGAAAATGTACAACAAGAAACTCAACATACCTTGATGAGTAAACGTGCTTCAAAAGCATTGACAATGACTATTCCTCAAAAGTCACCATTTGAAACAATAAATAATCCACTATTTAATACAACACCTGTAACACAAGATCAAATGAGGGCCACACAAATATTGACAACCGTCCCTCAACAAGAAGTGGTTCATCACATGCATAAAATTGGATCAAAATCTAAGATGCAAGAAAGCTTTACGACTGGAATGCCTGATCTCACCAATGTCCAAAACAATTCCACAATGCAGCAAAGTTCCTATGTCCCATTAAGTTCAATATATTTGCCAAACACTCAAGTACCTTTTATGCAAACTATTGTGACAGATCCTTCGATAATGGCAACACAAAGAGCTACAGATAGTGGTTTGCATCAACAACAAATGTTGCAACAATTGGGGAATGCACAAAAGGCACAATCAAATGTGCAAACAAACAATGGACAACAACAACAATATCGCATTCAACAACATGTTGTGGTGTCTTCTATACCATTACAAGTTAATTCAAACTTGCAACCACCATAGTGGA
This sequence comes from Cryptomeria japonica, assembly GCF_030272615.1. Classification (NCBI taxonomy): domain Eukaryota; kingdom Viridiplantae; phylum Streptophyta; class Pinopsida; order Cupressales; family Cupressaceae; genus Cryptomeria; species Cryptomeria japonica. Next base: position 644,712,838 of record NC_081412.1, read on the forward strand.
TTGGACAAACCACACAACAAGTCAATGCAAGTGCCATACCCCATCTTAAGGAGAAACAACAAAAACCTCCCAAACAAAGTTTTTTGCAAATGATGGGATTTACATCAAGACAACAACAATTGGCACAAAGTCAGCAAATTCTGATTTGTCAGCATCAACAACAACATGTGCCTCAATATGTGCCAAGACAAACAAGTTATCATACTTCACAACTGCAATTGACGTCTGTGCAATATCAACAACACCCTCAATTGCAATATCAACCTAGGTTACAGACGATGATTCCACCACAAGAAGCATAGCAACAAGGTCAATATCAAGGCATGGCACAACCACAAAAACAAGAGGTGTACCAAGAACATTATATGCCGGAGACACCAAAGACGGCAATTTCAGAGCATCAACAACCGATGGGAAACATGATGTATTGACAAAGTGTACACCCAAGAGTAAATGATGAACTTCCAAAATCTTCCCTACCTAACGCATTTGCACAATAGCTTGAGAAGTTGCAATGACAAGTCGATGCATTGGAAACCAAAGGAACAAAGAAGTTGTACACAGATCAAGATTTATGTCCTAATCCATTTGACAAGAGCTTGTACATGCCTCCCTTCCCTAAGCATTTTGAGGCACCTAATTTTGAGAAATATAAAGGGAATGGCAATCCAAAAGATCATATTCGAGCATTTTTTGCGGTATGTACTGAAGTGAGTTATGAGGAAACATATTTAATGTGCTTATTTGCACGAAGTCGCATGGGACAAGCCATGGATTGGTATTCGCATTTGCCAGAGAATATAAAGACTTGGTCGGAATTGGCTCAAAAGTTTATATCTCACTTCGCATTCAACATTGATAGTGAAGTGACCATGTCAGATTTATGCAACACCAAGCAAAAGCAAGGTGAACCATTAGTGACTTTCTTGCAATGATGGCGAAGCTTGTATAGTCGTTCTTCCTTAGATATACCTGAAGAACAACAAGTGAACTTATTTATTCAAAATTTGGTCCCAAAAATGATGTATGAACTCAAATTGAAAAGTCCCAGTACCATTGAGAAACTCATTAAGAAAAGGATGAACATTGAAACTACTCTTGTAGCTAAGGGAATCATTAAGCTCAACAAAGACAGTGACAACACAAACAATTCAGGGGACAAAAATAGATTTTGGTACAAAAATAAGAATGTCACTAATGATGGAGTTGTTGACGCAAGAGCGGTGAATGCAAATCAACCCCCGTTCACAATAAAGAAATTGAGTGCTCCTAATATGTCAACTATGGAACAAAATCAAACACCAACAAGCAATGTTACTCAACAGCCGCAATACCAACAACATACTCAACAATACACTCAACAATATAATCAACAACAAGGTCAACAACAAAACCAGCAATGAATACCTTTCTGATCAAGGGATGGGCCTCCTCGATAGTTTACGCCATTGGGAGAGCCTATTGAGTCAGTAATGAAATAATTAATACAAGCAAAGTTTATCAAGTTACCAGATATCAAGGTAGAACCATTGGTAAAGCTGCATTGGTGGAATGATAATGCATATTGTGAATACCATCGGTCAAAAGGACATAAAACTGCATCGTGTTTTCAATTGAAACATATGATTCAAGACTTGTTAGATCAAGGAGTAATTGAGGTAGACCCGCCCAACGTGACCTCTAACATTGATCATACAATTTTCAAAACTCCTTTGCTTGATCATGACAAGGGTAAAGCATCTTCTTCAAACTCTACCCAAACAACAAATTATGCAAATACTAGTTATAACAATGTCATCAATTGTTTTTGAGCATCAAATGAGTATGTTTCCACCATAAGAATAAAGGGACAAGATCCTTCTTGTGTAGTCACCACTCGTCAATCCAAAATAGTCCTGAAAGGAGCTCCTGGAGTTCCTCCCAAATCAACCCCTACAAGTCAATATAATCTCCTAGATCATCTGGAGAAGACACCTACACAAATGTCAATTCTTGAATTGTTGAAAATGTCCCCTATGCATTGCGCAGTCCTAGATAAAGCTTTAATTGAGTCCACTGTCCCGATAGACATTGATGTTGACCACTTTCAAGCCCAAATTGGACATTTAGCTATCTCCCAACATGTCGCATTTTCTGATAATGATATTTCACCTGATAAGCTCCCGCATAATGATCCTTTACATCTTGAAGTCTTTGTCCATAATTGCAAACTCCAATGAGTCTTGATAGATGGTGGAGCGGGTCTTAACATCTGTACCTTGAGAGTGGTCATTGGTCTTGGTTATACAGAAGATGACATTGATTCGTCTAGAAGAATAACAATCAAAGCATATGATGATGCTGAGCGCCCATCCAGAGGGTTAATTTCATTGCCTTTCAGAGTCGGTCCAATGATAGAAAACACTTTCCTACAAGTCCTAGACCTCGATCTCTCTTACAATATGATTCTTGGTCATCCGTGGATCCACGCAATCAAAGCAGTTCCATCCACTTATCATCAATGTTTAAAATATCCTTACAATGGGACTGAGATAACAATTCTAGGAGAGCCTAATCCATTTCAATTTTGTGCTAATCTAAAGGATTCTCTGCAGCAACAAGTCCAAGTCAATAGAGAGGCCCACTCACATAATTATGTGGATCCTAATGAATTGTTAGATGTTGTCAAAGGAAAATTGAAGATACAGGACCAAGGATGTGGAGAGTATTCAATGGCTCAAACATTCCTCATTGGGAATTTACCAATATCTCCAAAATCACATGGCAAACCACATTTGTTGCAAAAGGAACCTAAGATAGTCATTCAATATCAGCCCCCCACTACATTTACAAGATGGGGTGAACTTGACAAAGAAAATTTGGATGATGATGTCATAGATTGGCTTTATAAGGATCCAACTGAGACCCCACCTATCAGGTTGCCAGTGGAGCGGTAAGACAAAGGATTTACTATGCTGCAAAAGAAAGGATATGATGGTTGTAGTGGCTTGGGCCCTGACAAGAAAGGAAGGCTAGAACCTATTATACCCAAGATGCGACCTCCAACTTTAAGGTTAGGTTTTGTACCATTGCGAATTGGACCCTTGTCTACCAAAGTGACCACATGTAGAAAGGAGCGTGACTCTGATGATGAAATGACACCTGAGGATACCCGACCTGAAACTGATTCCAATGAATGGGAGTGGAGTTCCTTTTCTTCTAGCTCCTATGCCCTTGACAATGTTTTCCTTGACCTCGATGTTTTGCCCATGGAAGACAAACATGAAATAACTCCCCCTCCCAAAACATGTCCTAACACTTGGATAGAGTCATTTTGGGACCCAAGCTCCGAATCAGATATGAGCAGTTCAGATAGTGATACCATAGACATTTACATCTTTACCATCTCAGCCCTCTCTCTCCTTAAAACCGATGATGACATGCCCCTTGTCTATCCTCAGCTTATCCAACATGACCAACAAGAACCACTCACATTAGATTGTTTTCAAAATGACGAAGCAATTGCCCAATTTCTGGGACTCCGAGAAGGCATACCACAAGGTGGTCATAAGGCAGGATTTGCTATTGATCTGGATTCCACAACATATTTTGGGGAGTTAACTCCATCTTCCAGTCATAAAAATGAAAAAAGAAAAGAAAAAGTAAAAAATCAAAAGAATGAGTCTTTGAGAGAAAACCGTAAGGCACTCTCTGATCATGAAAAAGTAAAAATAAAAGATGTACCTGCGGGTGAAAACCTCTCTAAGGCGCCCAAAGGTGGAAGATTGGACATACCCCTATCAAGTCAGGATAAATCAACATTGCTTGTGGAAATGACCGAAGAGATAAATTTGGGTACACCTGACAACCCTAAGGTCATTCATTTTGCTGCTTCACTATCAAAATAGGAAAAGATAGATTTTGTCAATTTCTTTCTTGAGAAGAAGATTAGTTTTGCATGGTCCTATGTAGATATGCCCACCCTTGATCCAGAATTAGTCCTTCATCACTTGCCATTAAAATCAGATGCCAAGCCTCAGGTGGCTCTCTTGGTCAAGGTAGAACTAAAACAATTATTATATGTGGGCTTTATCAGACCCATTGATTATGTAGACTGGATTTCAAATTTGGTACCAGTTAGCAAGGTAACTGGGGGCATCAGAATCTGTATGGGTTTTAGGGATCTCAATAAAGCATGCCCTAAAGACGACTTTCCACTACCAAATATAGACATCATAGTTGACCCGACTGGCTATCATTGATGGATGGTTTCTCCGGATATAACCAAATTCGCATTGCTCCTAAAGATCAACATAAGACTGCATTCACATGTGCTTGGGGTACCTACTATTGGAATGTGATGCCCTTTGGTCTTAAAAATGCTGGCTCAACATATCAAAGAGCTATGACGACAATTTTCCATGATTTTATGCATACTCTGATGGAAGACTATGTTGATGACCTATTATGTAAATATGTCACAAGAGATAGTCATTTAGCTATCCTTGGCCTAGTCATTGACCGAATGGAAACTTACAAGCTCAAACTCAATCCAAAAAAGTGTGTCTTTGGTGTCACAGCCGGCAAATTATTAGGGTACATTGTTTCTCACAGAGGCATCGAAGTCGACCCGGCCAAGGTTAAAGCAATAATGGATATGCCTCCTCCTTCCAATCTCCATCAACTAAGAAGTCTGCAAGGAAAGCTATAGTCAATCCACTAGTTTATAGCTCAATTGGCAGACAAATGTCATCCCTTCCAGCATTTATTGCATAAAGGTGTCACTTTTAAATGGACTGAGCAATGTCAATTAGCATTTCAAGCTCTCAAGGATTATCTGTTGTCACCACCTATTCTAATGCCTCCTATAGAAGGGAAGCCATTCATATTGTATATCTCTGCAACTGAAACGACACTAGGAGTTCTCTTGGCCCAGTAGGATGAGAAAGGCAAAGAGCGGGCTATTTATTATATCAGTCGGATGCTAGTAGGCTATGAGCTAAATTATTCAACTATTGAACAGGCATGTTTAGCAGTGGTATTTGTAACACAGAAGCTTTGACACTATATGTTAAATCATCAGACATTGCTAGTTGCAAAAATTGATCCCTTGAAATACTTGTTTAGTAGGGTAGCTTTGACAGGTCACCTAGCAAAGTGGGTTATGATCCTCAGTGAGTTCGATATTGAGTACATGGAGTGAAAGGCAATAAAAGGACAAATCATAGCGGATCAACTTGTCGAGGCTCCTATTTCTGATGATCATCCAATGTTGACGGATTTTCCGGATGAATCAGTCTTTTCTCTCACATCTTCTAATGAATGGAAGTTATAGTTTGATGGATCCCATACCAAATTCGGGTCCAACATAGGTATATTGTTTGTCACCCCTCAAGGTGATGCTATTCCCAAATCCTACAAAATAACTTTCCATTGTACCAATAACATTGCCGAATATGAAGCTTTGGTCACAGGACTCCGAGTAGTGATCCACTGGAATATCACACATTTGCAAGTCTATGGAGATTCTCAATTAGTCATCCGTCAAGTGAATGATGACTATGAAACAAAAGATGAAAAGCTTATTCCCTACAAGCATATGGTAGATTTCTTCAAGACAAAATTTATGGCTATCTATTTCAGTCAAGTTCTAAGAAATCAAAACAAATCGGCAGATGCTATGGCAACGATTGCTTCCATGTTAAATATGCCCCACAATATGGACAGATGTGAATTTTTGGTCGAACAGTTGCTTGTCCCTTCTTTTGAAATTTCGATAGCAGATGTGATGTGTGTTCTTGTTGGTCCTAATTCCCCGTGGTACAATGACATCTATCAATATTTGAAATCCCAAACCTTACCACCTAATCTTTCCTCTAACCAGTGCCGAGCCTTCATCCGACAGACAACCAAATATGTCATCATTGCCGACACCCTTTACCATCATTCTTTTGACCATACCCTCCTCAGGTGTTTGGATTCTGATGAAGCACAAATGGCTTTACGCGAGGTTCACAATGGTATATATGGAGGCCATTTCAATGGTTTGAGCTTAGCCAAAAAGTTGGTTCGTGCTGGGTATTATTGGCCCACTCTGGAAAAGGGATGTTCATGATTTTGTCAAGAAGTGCTACAAATGCCAAATCCATGGAAATTACATTCATGCGCTAGCCCAATAACTTCATTCTATCATATCTTTGTGGCCCTTTTCTCAATGGGGATTGGATCTTATTGGCAAGATTCACCCAACATCGACAAATGGACACAAGTTTATCATTATAGCCACAGAGTACTTTACAAAATGGATCGAGGCTATTCCTATGACCTATATCACTGGTGTGCAAATTTCAAAATTCCTATTGAATTATATCATCTACAGGTATGGAGTTCCCCTTGCAATTGTCACAGATAATGGCCGTCCATTCAAGAACAAAGATGTCAAGGAACTTTGTGAAAAGTTTCACATTCAACACCGTTTCTCAAGTCCTTACCATCCACAAGGTAATGGTCAGGCCGAAGCATCAAATAAAACCATCATTAAGATCCTAAAAAAGGTTGTCAATGACGTTGGTCGAGATTGGCATGTACAGTTGAATCTAGCACTATGGGCTTATCGTACTTCTATCCGCACACCTACTGGCGCAACACCTTATTCCTTGGTGTATGGTGCGGAAGCCATTTTACCCTTGGAAGTGGAGATTCCCTCTTTGCGTGTTTCCTTGGAACATTTGATTGATGATGAGATGCACAGAGTCTCTCGATTGCATCAACTTGAGATGTTAGATGAGAAACGTCAGACAGCCCTGACACATTTGCAAGCATATCAAAACCATCTCCATCGCTCTTATAATAAGAAGGTCAAAGGGTGACACTTCGAAGTGGGAGATCTGGTTCTAAAGGCAAACCCCAAGAATGCACAATCTACTAACATCATCAAAGGAAAGTTTGAACCTAATTGGGATGGGCCTTTCATAGTTACTACAGCCTATGGCTCGGGGGCATATCAGCTTGCCACCCTAGAAGGTGAACCTTTGTCAGATCCAGTCAATAGTATGCACCTTCGCAAGTACTAGGCATAGTTTTCTATCAGCAATTCTTCAAATATGATCTTGAAAAAATACAAAAAAATCAAAAAGCTCAAAAAAATACAAAAAAAGTGAAAAAAATTGAAAAGACAAACAAAAGTAAAGAAAAATTCACCCTCTAGTGAAAACCTGGCAAACAGGCACTTTGGGCAAGTACCATGGTGAAAACCTGGCAAATAGGCGCCATGTGTAAAAGATTATTGCTCCGTCATCTATCATGACCCCTAGCTATACTTTTCCCTTGCAGGTTTCTCATGCTTGGTCTGACCCAATGTTTTGTTCCAGGCCTGTGATTGGTCAACATCATTGTCTTGCATACTCAGGTTTCTAGTCCTTGTGCATATGTTTCGGTCCTGGTTGCTGTATATGTCTTTCAAAATTTCATTGGGTGCATGCCCCTTATCATGATCAATTATTGGAGCTTTCAAATTGAAAAATATCCTGAAAAAATCATAAAAATTGAAAAATGTCCTGAAAAAATCATAAAAATTGAAAAATGTCCTGAAAAAATTATAAAAATTGAAAAATGTCCTGAAAAAATCATAAAAATTGAAAAATGTCCTGAAAAAATCATAAAAATTGAAAAATGTCCTGAAAAAGTCATAAAAAATTGAAAAATGCCCTAAAAAAATCCCTAAAAAATAAAAAAAATGTCCTAAAATAAATCCCTAAAAAGTCAAATAAAGTCCTGAAAAAAGAAAAAAGAACAAAAAATTTGTAAAAACTCAAAATACAAAACACCAATATCCCCTTTGTGCATAGACAGATCACTGAGCATACCTCCAACGACAATCAATCCAACATTGCGTTTTACTGAAATCACGCATTAACAGATGAACTTTTTCAATCCAACCAGACATTCAAACTGATTAAAATTGTCATATCAATCAATCAACATCAACATCAATATCATTTGTCCTTGTCACTACTATCATGGGTCTTATACAGGGTGTGGTATGCTCGAAACCAGACTGTGTCTTGTCTTAGACAGGGTACCGCATTCCCTGAAACCAGACAACATGATCATCTTATCAACACTTTCAACTTTTGACAATGAAGATCAAGATGTTTGTTTGACTTGTTGGAATTAGCGAGTCTTATTATTTATTGATTTATCTTCGATCATGTTCCTATGTTGCTCGATGATGTCACTGAGTGATTTAGAGTGACCAGGATGGTTCATGGTCCCCTTTTTTTTGTGGTGTTTACTGTTTGTGGAATGTTTGTCACAAACTGGGGCAACTATATCATTGGGTGTTTGTGATAAGTATGTTCGCTTTGTGAATTCTGCACATACCTCGACCCTTGATGTATGCACCCTAGGATGCTTCACTCATTCCTTGTGTGCGATGTGTCTGTCTTTTGCAAAAGGGGTTGCATTTTAGCTCTGGCCTTCAATGCCATGATGCTCTACATCCGTTTTGCTACATTAAATAAAGGTTCTCACCTACAAAGTGCATTGGTGAAAGCATGTTTTTCTTTGCCTCTAACTGTCCTCTGTCTAATTTCTTCTTACTAACATTTCTTCCGTCAGTTTGGGCAGTCAGTTTGGTCTAGTGCTCCGATCTCCAAAACACATAAGCTGCATCTTGCATTCATTGATTATTACATTTGCATTATATCAAGCCTATATCAAGCATTTTATCCATTTCATATTATAAATGCATCAAAAACACATAAAAATATATTCATACATGTTCCACAATGGTACATAAATAGTGCATAAGACATCCATGCATGGAAAGTCCACATCAACCATAACACATTGCATCCCATCATATAGCTGCATATCATATCATATTTCAAAATAATATCAGAGTACAAAATTGGACTGTCTGTCCTTAGTATGGCCCGCAGGCTGAATACATAATGTCAAACTACATATGTCTCTATCGTAAGGAGCACGTGCCTCTATCACTGGGTGCTCCCTCTATCCTCCTCATCCTTGCTATGTCTCAAGGATGATGTCCCTCCTGTCCCAGGTCCTGGCTGTGGTGGTCTCATAGGTCCACTCACCCCCATGCTGCTCACTGACCTCCAAGAACGTGGCCTGCTCTTTGTCCTCGATCGTGCCCGATATGACACTGCTCTCTGCCCTGGTGGAACTGCACTCTCATATAATGTTCTCCAATGGTGTATCTCCTCTCTGATCTCTACCAGCATCTATGCCATCTCATGTGCACTGGCATCCCTAATTGACCCAATATACTTAGTCACTCTCTGCTCTGCTTGCTGTGCCTACGCTATTGCTGTATCTCGCACCGCTATCAGTCTAGCTATCTCTACTCTGAACTGATCCTGCTTTGTCCTCAAGGTAGCTTTTTGTCTCTCTAATCTCACATTGTGATCATGCTGACTCACTATGGTGGCCCTACATATCTCCATCTCCTCTATGCTAGCTGTCTCTGGCTCTATGGGTATATCCTGCAATGCCTCCTCATCATCCCCTCCATCCTCATCGTCCTCCTCATCATCCCCTCCATCCTCATCCTCCTCCTCCTCATCCCCTCCATCCTCATCCTCCTCCTTGTCATCCTCCTCATCCTCATCATCTCCCTCATCCTCATATCTATCCTCATCCTCTCTAATGAGTGGGAAGTCCTCCTGTCTCCTCAGTACCGGAATATTAGGATCTATCAATGGCACAAGCCGTCATCATGCAAACCATCGCTCATACTCCTTTATCATCCTGACATCCACCACCTCTGATCTCCAATCCCACTATCTCTGCTATAGCTGTGTGAAGTCAGCGTATGCTATGTGTGGTTGAATCATCCTCCCCCACTGACTCATCTCTCTATGAGATCGGGAAAAGTGTGTAGTCCCTCTCGGTACATCCTGCCTCTCTCCAAACTGTCATTTGACTCTCTCTGGCAGGTACATCTCAATCACTCTCTGGCGATTCATTGGTCACCCAATTAGGTATCTCTCCTATTTGCAATATGGTAGCTCCTCACTATCATCTGACCATCCCGAGCAATCAAGATATGGCCTCCATGTGAACTCTCTCAATCTATCTAGCTCATGTCGCCAATACAATATGTATCCGAACGGACCCTGTCTCAACGTACCCCCATAACTGTACACATATGGTTAGTGTGATACTACCTGTCTCTCTACAATCGGTCGACATATGGCTATGTGCTCAAATGCCCATACCTGTTGTAGACACTCAAAATTGTCATGTCTAATTAAATAAATATTTTATTTATTTAATTATCTAAGCCTATTTCTTCTATTAATTAAATAAATCTTTATTTATTTAATTAATTCATTTATCCTCTTCTAGTCTTATTTCTCATTTAAATAAATACATTTATTTATTTAAATTATCCCTTTCTTAAATTAAATAAATATTTTATTTATTTAATTATCCTACTTCTTCTATTAATTAAATAAATCTTTATTTATTTAATTAATTCATTAGCCTTTTCTACACATGACACATGTCATTCATCTCTTAATTCCTACACTACCTACCTCTTTCATTATTTTGGTATTTCTTTTACCTACCCTCTAATCCTAGCCGACCTCTCTTTTTACACCTCTCAATCTTAACCCTCCATTTCTTATTGTGTCTTCTATTTAAGGAGATGCTTTCTTCATTGTCAAACCCTAATAACAGATGCTAATGATCTTTCATGCAACTTGGCTACACTACAATTCCACTTGCAACCACATTCCGTTCTTTATTGAGCTCTTGTGCATACAAAAATCTGAGAGCAAGCATATCAAACAAGATCAATGGAGATAGGAAGAATGGAGATAAAAACCCTATTGGACATGTGATGGTATAATCTTTGTGATTTTGAGTTATTTTCCATTGTCTTAGGTTATCTTCATATGTTATGGTGGATCTTTGTTCATTGTTAGGCTAGGGTTTAGTGGTTGAATCCATTTTAGTCTTTCAATATTGTTGTTATTTGTTATCCATTTTCACCATATACATTTTGGCATGCCCGGTGGGACTCTTGTCCCTTTGCATTTAACATTTTTGTTGCAGATTTTGCATTTTTGAAGTTGCAGATCGGACGATTTCGATGACATTTTAGGTTTTTTTTCCGCGTCTGTGAGTGTTTGGATCGCGTTTTTGTGTTTCAGAAGCGTCTGTGATATCGTGAATCGCGCCTGTGTTTTTGCCAGATTTTTATTTTTGCAGGTTTCTGGAATCGCGTCTGAGAATTTTAATCGTGTCTGTGACTGCTCTTATCGCGTCTGTGTTCAAGAGTCGCGTCTGTGACCTTTGATCGCGTCTGTGAACTACAGAACCGCGTCTGTGTAGTTCAGACGCGTCTGTGTCTGGTATAAAGGCGTCTGTGCTTTCTGTTGTGCAAATTTTTCAAGTTTCTTTGATTCGGGTTTTTGGATTTTGTACTTAGGGTTTCAGATCTGGTTTATTTTCGGCTAACCTTTGCAGATCTAGCTAACCTGGTTTGTGCAGCTTGCTTTGGAGGCAAATACGTTTTTGTTGAAGGCCCCTTTTCACAAAGTCTTTTTGGGTTTTGTAAAATTTACCTAACTTGTGTGCTTTCAGGAAGGGGTTATCATTTGAAACAACCCAAACTACTAACAATTTTGTTGCAGGGCCTTAGCTGGGGTTTTGTAATTTTTATTGTGTGCCTTGTTTTCATAGCTTAGCAAACACTTCAATTGGTGCACTAAAATTGAATCATTGTCTTTTGTGTCTTGAGCAATAGGCTCTTTTTGTTTACTCTTTAGAGGGCCTGTCTTCCTGTGTGGTCATTAGGACTACTAGTGAGAAGAGAACGACCCAAGTGGTAGCGAGGAAAACCCACCTCATCCAAACCACTATAATCAAATGTATTCATGGTGAAAACTATGAATAACGTGTGCTGATTAGTTCATACCGACACTATGTCTCCCCATAAACCCGTTTGATCAAATTTATTTGATCATTTGTAGGGCGTAACCCCTACCGGCTGGGAGCCTTCTGTATTTACAGAGCTGAAAGTGCCACATGTATGGCCACATGAGCGGATGCCCTTACTAGCACCTTTTTGTTTTAGATGCCCAAATCCTTCTAGTTGTTGAGGCAGGAGGTCGGACCTCTGGTAGCGGCCCACACACATACGGTTCTTAGTAGAGATACAAAGTTTGCCATGGGGAGTTTTCATGGGGACTAATGCTTGGCTGACCCGAGAAGTGAGTGCCGAGGGTGGAGCCAGTGAGGTCAAGCATCTAAGTATCCGCTCTGAATAGCGTAGCCTCGGGGGTAAAACCCTATGTGGGATCAACAACTATTGTCTTGGCCAGCCCTAAGATTTGTGCTTGACTTATGTTAAACATTCAAACAATCAAGACCAAACAGCAAAACATTGTGTCTTTTGTGTCTTCAAGTGTATGCAAAACTTTTTACATCAAACAACACACTTTTTGGAGTCTAAACAGTCTGCAAACATTGAGTCATCAACATTGTGTCCTCTTGTCACGAAAAACAGTCGAACAATCAGATTTGGTCACAGCAAAACAAATTCACAGATAGGAAAGATTGCACTAAGGTTACAGAAACGCGTCTGTGTCTGTTAAAACCGCGTCTGTGTAGGATAAACGCGTCTGTGAAGTACAGAATAGCGTCTATGTTTTTATCAGCATCTGTGTCGAATAGAGACACGTCTATGTCTGGGAATCGCGTCTGTGAAGTATACAGGTGTGTCTGTGTCCACAATTGCAAACAAAAAAAAAAAAACTATTACAGTCTCGGCAAACATCAACAGGAAAATCTTAGAATCACGTCTGCGTCAAACAGAGTAGCGGCTGTGTCTTAAAACCGTGTCTGTGAAGTATACAGAGGCGTCTGTGTCAAGATTTGAAAAATTTTAACAGTCAAGCAAACAAAGAAAATCAGTTTTGGCATACTTGAGCTTCCTAGGTTGTCTCTTCAGGTTTAATCTAGCATTCAGCCTGTTCTAAGGTCTTACATAGTCCATCATTGCTTCGTACCTCATTTTACATTCATACTTTTCTAAACTTGAGTCAAAAGGTCACTTGCTTGTCCTCATCATACTTTGTCAACACACTACATACTACTACACTTTGCTAAGTGGTCCCTCATCAAGGTTTCTTACCTTTGGGTCTCATTTGGTCTTACTTAGAGTCAAGGTCAGCTTACCTCATCAAGAGAAACTATCCTCTCTTTGGAAGTCACACCTACTCTACTACTTACATACTTGGTCTTACACTTTGGACATTGCAAGTACACCTCAAGATTCATTTACACTCCATACAACTCTTGGTCTTCCATACTCTTGTCATTCTTCGTCTAGTCTCTCACATATTGCTAAACACCTAGTTCATGGTTGAAACCCGCCTTCAAAAATCTAGGAGAATAGCTAAAGAAGCTCAAGAATCCGTAAACATGAGTTCTTATGAGTATGACAATGATGTATTCTACAATCCTGAGCACACTACATTACCAGACATGAATGTTTATAGACATAATCCAAATGTGGAAAGCGCAAACACTATAAATAACAATGCTACACACAATGACACAGTGGACAATTCTTCAATACTATCAGCAGACATACAAGAATCTATAATGGACCCACAATTCAATAGATTGGTTGAAGAGATAATGAGGAGAGATCGTCAATACTTTCTAAACATGATGGCACAAAGTGGAGCCAAAATACCGCATGATTTTGACTTATCTCAACTTATGGAAAGTCGACCCTCACAACACACTCAACATAACATGGATCAAAGGAGACCAAATAGTGGAGGACCAAATAATATGATGCCGGAGTCACCATCAGTTTTGCTTCAAAAACCAGTAATACCACATACACAAGCTCAAATATATGATACTTACACTCAAAGACCATCATGGAGGCCTTATGCTCAAACACATGCTCAAGATATGGGTCAATCAAGACAAGTGGATACTCAAGGACATCCTCAAAATTTTGACACAAGGAGACCTCATGTCAAAATTGGGGGCAACACAATGGAAAATGAAAGACCTGTTGAATATGGTTTATACACACAAAACAGATATGGAGTCCCTCAACAAGAAGTTATGCCAAGTGCTCCATATATGTCGCAACAATATAGACCTCCATATGGACATGTCTACGATCAGTATCATCCATATATGCAGCAAGCTCCTCCTCAAATGGGTGTTTCAAACATAGGATATGCTACAAGAAATCCATCTCCTCCCAAAAATAATTTGGAGCAACAAATTAGAGATCTACAAAAGAAAGTGGAAGACATGGGCACATCAAAACCCACATATACTATGAGAGATATATGCCCTTATCCCTTCGATAAGAGCATTCCAATGCCTCCGTTTCCTCCGCACTTTGTAACACCAAAATTTGACAAATATAGAGGGAGAGGAGACCCCAAGGCACATATAAGACAATTCTTCACAGCTTGCATTGAGGTAGCGGTAGAAGAAACATACTTAATGAGGTTATTCCCATAGAGCTTAGGAGATCAAGCTATGGAATGGTTTTCTCAATTACCTCCCGGTATTAAGTCATGGGGCGACTTGGCAGAAGCATTCATTCAACATTTTTCTTACAACATTGAAACAAATGTCTCAGTTACTACCTTGTGCAATACGAAACAAAAGGAAGGAGAATCTTTCGCAACATTCTTACAGAGATGGAGAAACCTAGCTAGCAGATGCTCTTGTGAAATCCCGCAAAAACAAATGGTGGAGATGTTCACACAAAACGTTAATAAAGCTATTGGCTATGATCTCAGAAAAGCTTGTTTGTCTACATTCAAGGATGTCATTGAAAAGGGCCTAGCAACAGAAAAGGTCTTAATTGAACAAGGAGTTATCAAACTATTCAAAGAAAACAAAGAGGACTTCAAAGGAAAGGACAAACCAAAATTTTGGAACAAGAATAAGAACACAGTTAATGATGGTGTTGTTGATGCCAACACAGTAAGACCAAAGTTCGTCTTTTCTGGATCAAGTTCTACCAACAATCAACTGAACAATCAAACGGCTGCTAAACCACGAAGGAAGTATACTCCATTGGGAGAACCACTTGAATCAGTATTCAAAAAGCTTGTAGCAAATAAAGTGATCACGGTCCCAGATTTTCCTCCATATGAACCAAAGGTAAAACCGAATTGGTGGAATGATGATGAATTTTGCGAATTTCATAAGAGCAAGGGTCATAAGACAAGTAATTGCCATCGATTGAAAAACATTGTACAAGATCTCATTGACAGAGGAGATATTGAGATTGAGGGACATTCATCTAACCAAGAGCATGAGGTGTTTAAGGAACCATTCCCAAAACATGACAAGGGAAAAGGCAAAGTCATAGATGATCAAGCCAATTACACTAGAGCATCTTACAATTATGATTCCACTATCAATCACATCTCAATGGACAATCATATTTCTACCATTACTATCAAAAACAAAAATCCTGAGAATCCTTCTCAAAGACCCAAAATTGTCCTAAAAGGTGTGGGATCTTCGTCCGCATCTACCTCTGAATGTCATGTTACAACCCGTCGAGGTAAGATCACATTGCTAGGTGCCTCTACTAAGAATACCAATCTTTCATCAACCAAACCTGAGTACGACCTTGTAGAACAACTGGGGAAGACACCTGCGCTCATCTCTATTCTTGAGCTTTTACGTATATCTCCTGCACATAAAGCTATCCTTGATAAAACCTTGAGAGATACTGCCATCCCTACTGATCTGAACGTGGACCAGTTTCAAGCCATGGTGGGATATTTATCCATTCCACACTCCCTCACATTCACAGAAGCCGATGATGCCTCCATAAGTCAGCCTCATAATGCACCTCTACACATTGAAGCCTTCATACATAAACACCGAATAAAACGAGTCCTGATAGATGAAGGAGCAGGTCTTAATATTTGTACATTGAGCACCATCAGACAATTGGGATATTCTAACAAAGCTGTGAATTCTACAAACCAAATCACTATTAAGGCTTATGATGATGAAGAGCGTTCGTCCAAGGGCATGGTCATCTTACCACTAAGAATAGGGCCAGTCACAAAGGACGTGGTTTGTCAAGTCCTGGATCTAGACCTCACGTATAACATATTGCTAGGACATCCGTGGATTCATGAAATGAGGGCAGTCCCATCAACATACCACCAATGCATTAAGTTTCCTCATAATGGAGTCGAGGTAACGGTCAATGGTGATCCAAATCCATTCATATATTGCAATAACTTGAGATCACATACTGAGACTATCATTCCCAGCAATCGTGAGGCTACTCCTTCTTCAACATATATTGATCCTGAGTCATTAAAGCCCTCGACATCCAAACAAGGTGAACTTAGAGCCAAGTTTCAAGACAAAGGCATGGGAGAATACACTCTGAATCAAACAATGTTCTTACGACAAGTCATGAACTCCCCCAAGGAATATGGGAGGCCACATCCTAATAAGCAAATCTCCATCATGCTACTCAAATGGGATCCTACCGTCTTTCAAAAATGGGGCGAACTAGAGGAAGAAAATTTATATAAAATGCTATATAAGGACGCTGAAGAGGATACACATGATCAAATTATAATACCCTGTGAGAATTATGGCAAAGGTTTCAAAATTCTGCAAAGATTCGGGTATGATGGAAAAAGTCCTCTTGGACTACGCAAAGAAGGTGTCATGGAGCCTTTACAACCTGAGCTAACTACAAGAAGGGAACGCTCCAAGGGGCTTGGTTTTCTAAATCCCAAGATTCAAAATAAAAGAACAAAATAGATATGGCGAGTCAAAGTGGCTGAAGTTCAACAAGAAGATGACTATTCTACAGATTCCAACGAATGGGAATGGGGTTCAGACAAATCCTCCAGCGACTATGAGCTCAACGAGACATTTAGAGAGCCAGAGGAACCTACAGAGGAGGAGGAGTTTTACAAGAAATTCAGAGTTGGTCAAGAACCGACCCATAAGGATCCCGCACAGTCGTCGTTTCAAGGCCCTAGGTCAAGATCACATAGGATGAGGACACCTGTCCCTGAGGGTGCTACTAGTGATGATAATTTGGACTCACTCACGATCGAAACTGATGAGGAGAGTGCCATTGGCGACCTCGATGACTATCTGGACATACCTGAATATAACCACATCTTCACTATTAGCCTTGCGGACTCTAAAAACACTAAAGACCTTCCCCTCGTTCACCCCCAACTCATTGACTGGGATCAGGATGGACCAGCACAGCTTGATACATTTCAAAATGACGAGGCTATTGTCGATTAT
The DNA here is from genome assembly GCF_030272615.1 of Cryptomeria japonica. Lineage (NCBI taxonomy): Eukaryota > Viridiplantae > Streptophyta > Pinopsida > Cupressales > Cupressaceae > Cryptomeria > Cryptomeria japonica. Next base: position 644,730,145 of record NC_081412.1, read on the forward strand.
CTTGGCATTCGCGATGACCTTCCTCTTGGAGACCATAAAGCAGGATACGCCATAGAGCTTAATAACATGGCATACTTTGGTGAGGGTGTCGGGCCTTCTAGTCGCAAAAATGTGAAAATAAAAACAAAACAAGGGTCTTATGGCAAAAACCACACTGTGGCGCTATCTGACTCTAAAAAAGTAAAAAGAAAGGACGTATCTGAGGGTGAAAACCTCTCTGAGGCGCCCAAAGATGGAAGGCTCGACATTCTCCCAGCATCATACGAGGAAAAATCATTCATGTTGGTAGAGGAGACTATAAAGACAAACATTGGTACAACAGAGGTTCCACACAACATATTTTTGGCTCAATCATTGACAGAGGCCGAGAAAGCAAGATTCATAAGCTTCTTTAAGGAACGACAAGCCAACTTCGCATGGTCTTATGCTGATATGCCTGGACTAGACCCCGATTTAGTAATGCATCATTTAACAGTCAAACCGGGGGCAAAACCAGTAAAGCAGAAATTGAGGAAAATGCATCCACAAGTGGCATTATTAGTCAAGGCAGAGCTGGAGAAATTACTGGATGTCGGATTCATACGCCCAATTGATTATCCTGAATGGATTTCCAACTTAGTACCTGTTAGCAAACCAGATCGCAGCATCTGAATATGTACAGACTTCAGGGATATCAACAAGGCTTGTCCAAAGGACGATTTCCCATTACCAAACATTGATTTAATTGTTGATCTCACAGCAGGCCATGAGATGTTATCCTTAATGGACGGATTTTCTGGATATAATCAAATCAGGATAGCACCCGAAGATCAACATAAAACATCATTTACTTGTCCATGGGGAACCTTCTGCTGGAATGTCATGCCCTTTGGGCTGAAAAATGCAGGTGCCACGTATCAACGAGCTATGACTACTATCTTCCATGATCTCATGCACATAACCGTGGAAGATTATGTTGACAATCTTTTGGTTAAATCAATAGACAGAAATACACACTTGGACATACTTTCAGTCGCTTTTGATCGGTTGGAAAAGTACAAGGTAAGACTAAATCCTAAGAAATGTGTCTTTGGAGTAACCTCCGGGAAGCTCCTAGGATTCATTGTGTCTAAAAGAGGAATAGAGGCTGATCCAGCAAAGGTCAAGGCTATTTTGGACATGCCACCACCCAAGAATATCAGTCAACTTCGGTCTTTACAAGGGAGACTCCAATCCATACGAAGATTCATAGCACAACTTGCAGATAAGTGTAACCCTTTCCAGCATCTGCTACACAAAAACATCAAGTTCAAATGGGATGAGAACTGTCAACAGGCTTTTCAGGCGCTCAAAGACTATCTTTTGAACCCGCCAGTTTTGATGCCACCAATTCCAGATCAACCATTGCTACTTTACATATCAGCTACTCCAACAGCACTGGGGGCACTCCTAGCACAACAAATACCTGACGGCAAGGAAAAAGCGGTCTACTATATCAGTCGCACATTGGTGGGATATGAGCTGAACTACACACCAATTGAGCGTACATGTCTCGCTGTGGTCTTTGCTTCACAAAAATTACGACATTATATACTCACTCACAAGACTAGGTTGATTGCCAGAATTGATCCACTAAAATATCTTCTCAACAAAGCTACACTTACTGGACGGCTAGCCAAGTGGGTAATCATTTTGAGTGAATTCGACATTGAATACGTGGACAGAAAAGCTATAAAAGGACAAGCAATTGCAGATCAACTGGCAGATGCTCCCATGATAGATGATGCTCCTCTACAGTCAGAATTTCCAGATGAGTCCATTCTAACAATATCACCTGCAAAGCCATGGCAATTATATTTTGACGGCTCATACACACAGCATGGGGCAGGAGCGGGTATACTCTTTATAACTCCTCAAGGCGATTCTATACCAAAATCATACCACTTGTCATTTCCTTGCACCAACAATATAGCGGAATACGAGGCATTAACAACTGGGTTAAGAATTGCAGTTCAATGGAAGATCCAAGAACTTCGTGTTTTTGGGGATTCTCAACTTGTCATCCGTCAAGTAACTGATGATTATCAAACAAAAGATGAAAAGCTAATGCCTTATAAACAACTGGTAGATGATCTGAAACAGCACTTTGCAAAGATAGAGTTTGAGCAGATACCAAGAGAACAGAATCGCGCTACTGATGCCATGGCTACAATTGCTTCGCTCATTGATCTACCGCAAAATGAGACTCACTATGAGTTCCTGGTTGACAACCTGCTGATTCCGTCATATGAGATCACTCCTACTGAAATGATATGTGTTGTTGGTCCTGAATCCCAGTTATATGGTTCCATATTCACATACCTTCGCGACAATATCTTACCTCCCGATCTATCGAACAACCAACGCCGCACTTTCATTCGCCAATCCTCCCGATACGTTATCCTAGCTGATATCCTATACCGACGAGGTCTATATGGCACCCTTCTTAGATGTTTAGAGAGTGACGAAGCTCAGATTGCGTTATGAGAAGTGTACGAAGGGATATGTGGTCCGCATACTAGTGGTCCTACCTTGGCCAAGAAACTCATCAGGACTGGATACTACTGGCCTACTATGGAAAAAGATGCATATCAGTTTGTCAAGAAGTGTAAGCAGTGTCAAATTCATGGAGACCTCATACATGCACTAGCACAGGAACTACAACCTTTTGCATCTCCTTGGCCCTTTTGTCAGTGGGGACTCGATCTCATAGGCAAGATTCACCCTCCTTCTTCCAATGGACATAAATTCATTATCACAGCCACAGAGTATTTCACAAAGTGGATTGAAGCCGTGCCTCTCACACAAGTTACTGGGAAACAAATTGCTACTTTCATTCTGAACTACATCATTTGTCGATACGGGATCCCTACTTCCATTATTACCGATAACGGGCGTCCTTTCAAGAATCAGGATGTTTGTGAACTCTGTGAGCGCTTCCATATCTCTCATCGTTTCTCCACACCATATTACCCCCAAGGTAATGGCCAAGCTGAGGCGTCTAACAAAACAATTCTTAAAATCCTTAAAAAGACAGTCGACGACGCTGGCCGTAACTGGCATGTCCAACTCAATCCTGCACTTTGGGCCTACCGCATAAGTGTCCGCACACCTACAGGAGCTACACCCTACTCACTTGTTTACGGCTCTGAAGCCATCTTGCCTATTGAGGTCGAGTTACCTTCTTTACGAGTCTCCTTGAGAAACGTAATCAACGATGAAGACTACAGGGTCTCTCGCTTACAAGAACTAGAACTGCTGGAGGAATGACAACACACTGCTTTTAATCATCTCAAGGCTTACCAACAACGGATGAGTCGTAGTTACAATCACAAGGTCAAGCCTCGCACATTTGAGGTAGGTGACTTAGTCCTCAGAGAGAACCCCAAGAATCAGCAAGACAGAGATAAGAAGGGCAAATTTGAATCCAACTGGCTTGGTCCTTACATCATCACAGCAGTATATGGATCTGGGGCATATCAGCTCTCAACTACAGAAGGTGAACCCTTGGAGGATCCTATCAACAGCATGCACCTTCGCAGGTTCTACACATAAGCTCTTCGGAACATCCTAATTCAAAAATACAAAAAAAATCAAAATTTTTCAAAAATACAAAAAAAATTATAAAACTAAAAAAATCGTTACTTGGTGAAAACCTGGCAAACAGGCGCCTTGTGACACACAAAAAAATTGAAAAATCAAAAAAAGTAAAGAGAAATAATTTCGTCCAACGGTGAAAACCACTTCAGTGGCGCCCTGGGCAAGTACCATGGTGAAAACTGGGTCACCAGTGCCATGCGTAGGGACTTTGCTCCTCCCTCCTTCAGGATTCACTTTCATCCTTTCACTTTGCACACACTCACAACCAATTCAGCCATAATAAACTTACCCATTCCCATCATGGCTTGTTATTGATCTACCCAAGATTGGTTAGCCATTCATAATAAACCTCCCTTTTCACCCCCTTTCCATCCATAATAAATCAGATCCTATCTGTGACTACGGCTGATCCTAAGTCTAGTAATGGGTGTGGAACTGAGAACATCACATGTTTCAAGGAGTACAGTTTCTTTCAGCTTTCTTCAGTCTATCCGCGCACAGTCCGCAATAAAGCAACATTTGCATCACAGATCCGCAATGAAGTTCCATCTTCTCCACAATAAAGTATCAGTTTCATGGATTCAGTCAGTTTCAAATGAGACACAACAGCAACAATGAGCTTCAACAAAATCAAATCTTTCAACAGACTCAGACAACATATGGTTCAGTGCTATCTATCCTTTTGTGAAAGTGAACATTGTGACCACAATCGAATAAGACTTAAACAAGTGACAAGAGACACTAAACTTGAGGACTACAGTGGATGTTGGTGTCGAGTCTTGGTTTTCTTTTGATTTTATCTTTTTGGTGACATGTCTTTTAGCTTTTCCAGGATGTCTTTGACTAGAGATTCTATCTCCAGGATGTCTTTGACTAGAAAGGCAAGGATGGGGTATCGTCACCTATTTGCATTTGCTGTCTATGGATTGTCTTTTAGTAATGCTATGACTTGTCCAAGGATATGAGGACACTGTGAGTCTAGTATGAACTGGGGCATTCCTTGTTTGTGACTGTCTTATCTCCATGCAAACAGGTACAATGACTTTCTGGGCCGAACAAATGCCTCGATTGTCATAACCTACTTGCCATAATAAAGCTCAATGATGATAACGCACAAGAAGCTCTTTCACGTTCATATCTTCTGTCTTCCATCCCCCTTTCTTGATTGACTTCCATTGTCCTTCTCAAGTCTGCGTAGCCCGCTATCACATGACTGAGTATGATGACACACCAAAAACATTTGCATTTCATATAGTTACACCTGCATTATCACATATAAGCATTTCATACATACATATAGATATCACAATTGCATCACATCCTGCATACAACACATGTTAGCACATCTCACATTTTCATTATGTAAATAATCATTTGCATTATCATATTCATTTGCATTACATACATTCACATCTGCATCATGCATCACATATACAACATAAAAGAACAAAAATATATTGCATTGCATCATATAAGCATCCATATCATAAGCATCACATAAGAACATTTCATCACATAAGGTACACATGCATATAGCTGCCGCAAAATGAATCATCTCATATATAATCAAAATGTGTCATGATGCAATGATGTCAAAAGAATCATATGGCTACAAAAGAATCACCCGCAAGTGTCTACAATACAACAATGGTACATATACTGATACAATAGGGAGCCCTCTATGGCTATGATGAACTCCCTCCCTCGGAGCCGCCTGGCCTCGACGGAGTCTGAGCTATAGATGGACCCGCTCCAGGATCCCCCTGTCTCTCTGGTGGTGGTGGAGGCCCCATGACCCCACCGCTGGATGCCTATCTCCTGTGACTCCCTCCTGTAGCCGTCGCTGTGCGCGACGATCTATGGAAGCTCCTAGCCCGCTGATCTGCTGGCACGACTGCATAGTATAGATCCCTCTAGTAGGCGATCTCCTCTCCGACTCGCAAGACATATGCGTAGCCTGCCCCTGCATCCTCTGCTACCTGCCTCCCTGCCCTCAGAGCTGTCTCGGCCTCTGTGTATCTCTGGATGGCCTGATCCCTCTCCCGCTCTGTGTCTCTGACCCTGATCCTGAGGTGATCTCTCTCCCGCACCAAATCCTCAATCTCATCTGCTTGGCCCTGGCAGATCTCTCGTAGCCTCAACACCTCATCCTCCTTAGAATCTCCGCTCTCAGCCTCTGCCTGTGGCTCCTCCCCTGCAGGTGCTTGTCCCTGTGCCTCTGCCTGCACCTGTCCCTGTGCCTGTCTAGGTACCTGTGGCTGTACCTGTCTCTGTCCCTCTGCCTGCACCTGTCTAGGTCCCTGTGCTCTAGGACCCTGTGTTACTGGCACCTGTAGGGGCAGTCCACCCCGACCCCTCACCACTGGAGCTGCTCTCTCCTGTCCTCCCTCCCTCCGAGGTGCCACCCGCCTCTCTCCCACCACTCCCCTCCACCTCCGCCGGCCCCTACCTCCATCCCCTCCACCATCATCATCATCTCCTCCACCCTCTCCCTCCAGTGGCTCTGCCGGATCTGTCAACCTGGGAAACGGATGCTCTGCCCAATATGCAGAGTACTCTGCGTCCATCCCTGCATCATCTACCTCTGGCCACATGTCCCAGGGCATCGACATCATCTCTGCTAGCTGTGTCACCGCCTGATCATATGATAATAGCGGCCCAAACTGCACCTGATCTCTGACCGTACGGGCATACATGCCCGAGCCCCGTGGCATCCGCTGGATCCGCCCAAACTGCCTGCACACCCTATCAACAAGCTGCCTCTCCAAAATATAGGGCATTCGCCCAATCAGATACCTGCTCCTGAAGGCATAGGGTAGCTCCAATGCGTCGTCATCCCACTCCTCGCACCCCAGGTACGGCCTCCAGATGACCATGTCTATGTCATCTATGACACGCCTCCAATGCTCCAATCTACCAATCCGAGGCTGGGAAGTAATCATGTCGTACAAGTGCATGAAGCTCCGTCCCTGTCCTCTGCCTCTGAAATGAATGGGCCGTGTGATGGGAAGGTGCTCATAAGCCCACACCTGCAAGAGAGTCACGCCGCAGCCCAAACCCACTGATCCATGGTATACAAACTGATGCAACTCATAATATAAATGTGCCAGGACACATGGCCCCCATGCATACCTAGTGTGCTCTGTCATCAGTGTCTCCAATGCCCCTCCCCAGCCCACTGCCAATCCTCGTGTGGCCCTGTCTGGACACAAATACCCACTGATGGCTCCCCCAATAACTGCCGGCAATGCTAAACCTGTGGCAGTCATGGTATCCCAGGCTACATGACCTGCTCGCATCTCCAACCCGGGATCCTAGAAGACCCGTCTCAATGCCTCCCTGTCACCGTCACGGTCATAGGGAATCAACTCTCCATCAATAGGGATATGCAGAATCCTGTAGACATCCTCTAATATAACTGTCATCTCACCCATCGGCAGGTGAAACGTGCACGTCTCCGAGTGCCATCTCTCAGCTAATGCAGTCAGCAACCCCATGTTTGCCCGAAACTCAGGCACATAGAGCACATGTGTGAGACCCATCTCCTCAATGGATATCATGTCCTGAATCGACAACTCTGGTCACAGCCTCTGAGTCGACGGGAATCTCTCCCGTGACTCTAACATCGGCAAATACTCCTGCAGTCACACAATCAATTTTGTCAGTTATCGTGGCATTCACTGTTTATCACAAAATGCTACTTGCTACCTAAATGCATCTGGTTATCTCTCCTAGTGACACTCACTGTTCATCACAAAGTGTTGCTATCTACCCTAGTAGTGCTCCCTGTTCATCACAAAGTACTACGTGTGTGACATTCCCTGTTCATCACAAAGTGTCACTCACATTCGCACTCCCTGTTCATCACAAAGTGCTGCCTATCTTGGTGCTCCCTGTTCATCACAAAGTGCCTTGATCTATTCTACTCTTCCTAGAGGACCTGCTTGAAGTGTATCCTCTCAGCAGCTTATCCAATCGACAGCGTATGTTCATCACAGAACTGCCGGTTTGACCTAAAAGACTAAAACCATGCATTTTAACACACAAACGCGCTTTTAACACCTAAATGCGCTTATAGACTGCACAAACGTGCTTCTGCAACACAAACACGTTTTCTGAACACAAACGTGCCTATACCATGCACAAACGCGACCAAGGAACACAGACGTCCCTACATGACATAAACGCCTCTACAGTACACAGACGCTTCTACATTTCACAAACGCGTCCGCATTCAGCACAAATGCGGTTCTAGGCACAGACGCGCCTGGACCTGACACAGACGCGCCTACCCGACACAGACGTGCCTGGCACTGACACAGACGCGGTTGCGCGTTTTTGCATATTTCAACTATCCTATTCCTAGCGCATTTATTGCTACTAAACATGCATTTATGAAAAAACTTGAAATGCGTGAAAGTACGAGGAGGTTTTCGGGTACTTACCGGCTCTCCTGCATCGGCTGGTCACTGGAATCGGCGAACACGGTCGAATCTATGAATGGATGCCATCGCTGCTGACTGCTACTGCTCTTTTCTCATTCTGCACTATGATCTTCTAAGGGTGTGGATGACAATGAGGATGTCTTTTGCCCGTGGCCTATCTTATAGCTTACCCTAGCCCTCGCCTTCATTTCCCGAGTCAGTCTTCTTCATCCCGTGACTTTGTCACTTTATTCGCTCAACCCATTCTATCCCATCTTTCTTATCGAGAGATTGTCTGCAATCTTTTCAGACATTTTCATCCAATCTCTCGAGGGGGCATATAATTCCCATACTGGGGCAACTTTGTATCAGTTCATCTTATCTTCTTTGAAACAACGCGACAAGCCGCATTGTCTCAAAGAGGGGCAAAATGTAAACACTCAAAATTGTCATGTCTAATTAAATAAATATTTTATTTATTTAATTATCTAAGCCTATTTCTTCTATTAATTAAATAAATCTTTATTTATTTAATTAATTCATTTATCCTCTTCTAGCCTTATTTCTCATTTAAATAAATACATTTATTTATTTAAATTATCCCTTTCTTAAATTAAATAAATATTTTATTTATTTAATTATCCTACTTCTTCTATTAATTAAATAAATCTTTATTTATTTAATTAATTCATTAGCCTTTTCTACACATGACACATGTCATTCATCTCTTAATTCCTACACTACCTACCTCTTTCATTATTTTGGTATTTCTTTTACCCACCCTCTAATCCTAGCCGACCTCTCTTTTTACACCTCTCAATCTTAACCCTCCATTTCTTATTGTGTCTTCTATTTAAGGAGATGCTTTCTTCATTGTCAAACCCTAATAACAGATGCTAATGATCTTTCATGCAACTTGGCTACACTACAATTCCACTTGCAACCACATTCCGTTCTTTATTGAGCTCTTGTGCATACAAAAATCTGAGAGCAAGCATATCAAACAAGATCAATGGAGATAGGAAGAATGGAGATCAAAACCCTATTGGACATGTGATGGTATAATCTTTGTGATTTTGAGTTATTTTCCATTGTCTTAGGTTATCTTCATATGTTATGGTGGATCTTTGTTCATTGTTAGGCTAGGGTTTAGTGGTTGAATCCATTTTAGTCTTTCAATATTGTTGTTATTTGTTATCCATTTTCACCATATACACCTGTAACAGTGTGACCCCACAGCTCAAAGTCTAAACCCCCTGATATGCTATCTGATGCAGCTGGAAATATAGTATAGCAAGCACACATGGTCCCCATGCATACACAGTCCCCTCTATCGCCATCCGCTCTAGCCCTCTTCCCCATCCAATAGGGCATCCATGTCCTCATCTATCCCCTGCTAATAGGCATGCATAACCACTGCTATCACCACATATCACTGATCATACTCTGATGCCATGGTCTCCCAACCAATCTCCCTCTCTACAATATCAAGGTCATCTGCGTCACACTCAAATAATTTGCACAAAGCGTCTCTCCCTTTCACTGGGTCATACTCTATCATCTCCTCATGAATCGGAATGCGGAGGATACGCCATACATCCTCTAGTGTCACCGTCACCTCTCTTGTCAGTAAATGGAATGAGGAGGTCTCTGAATGCCATTGCTCTGCCAATGTAGTCAACAGTCCTGTGTTTTCCCTAATCTTGAGCATGAATGTAATATAGTATAATCCAAGTCCTGCTAATGTATCTCTGTCCGTGCTCCTAAGTCTATGTCGTAACATGAAGCAGTCAAGTCGGTTCTCTCGTGTAATCAATGGATACTGTCGACTCTGTATCACAATTGGGGCGTACTTTTTCAGTTTTAGGGTTTCCTCCTATGGGTTGCATTTCCTTGTTTCATCCACCAATCAGGGTGTTTCTAATCTATTTTGACCTATCCTACCCTTATCCCCCTTTTCGGGATCATTCGCATGCTGTTTTTGGTTAAATTAGGGTTCTCAATGCACAACTGTGCCTGTGTACCCTATCCTACGCCTATGCAGCATCAAGCTACGCTTGTGTACCCTACATAGGCATAGAACATCCTACACAAGCGCAGGATGTGCCCACATAGGTGCAAAAGTCCTTTTTTTCATTCCTTGTGGGCCCTGCAATGTCCTGCAATCTAGTAAAATTCATGAAATTGACAATATGGGTTTTTGAGATACATACCGCTGCTCCCGCATCGTCTGGTCATCTGTAAGTGTGTACACATTCACCAAGGTGATCTTCCATTGGAATGTTCGCCATCTCTATGCAAGGGTCCTTTTTCAGAGCAACAAATCCTCCACTTTGGCTAGTGCAAATGAGCTTTTTTCTTTCTCCTTGTCTCATTTATAGATCTTTGTCAGTGCATAGATGGATGTGCACGCTCTCCATCTTTTGCTGGTCGCAGTCTTTTGTACCTTCCATTTTTTTTCATTTGTGCATCCGATCTCCGATTCTTGATCCATTTGATCCTATCATTTTCTATCATTCTTATCGATCACTTGGCCTCTTTTCTGGATTTTTCTGGCCAATTCCTCGAGGGGGCATGCATATGTCATTGTTATTGTCTGGGGCATTTTCATTATTATTCTTTGAAACAACATTTCGCATTGTCTCAAAGAGGGGCAAAATGTAGACGTCTAAAAACGGTCAATGCTTCCGGAGTCATACTTTAACATTTGCGCATTGCCTTATTTTAGGGTTTTTGCGTCGCATTAATAGTTCTTCTATGTTGTGTACTTGGTCTTTATCATTTGCAAGCATCGAGTCCTTCTTCTGCATTCTTCATTTATCTCACTTTCGAATTTGGTCTTGTTGATAACAATCTTTAGTCATGATTTTGGTCGATCTTATCCTATCGCATCAATGTGAGTGCTCATTTGGCATATTTTGACATCGTCAATTCGATTTCATTTTGGACAACATCAATCCTAATCGATGATGGAATTAGGGTTTTGTCCTCTTGTCAATCTTGTCATCTTGCAATCGATTCGTCATCGATCCTTGTCCTTTTCAAACTTGTCATTTTGCGATCAATTTGTCATTGATCCTTGTCCTCTTGTCAATCTTGTCAATTTTGTGATTGATTTGTCATCGATCGTTGTCTTTTTCAATTGTGTCAATTTGGATCAATTAGTCATTGTTCCTCATCAATTGGCACCTATCAATTTGATCAAATTATCAATCAAAGCATTTATCAACATTGGTCCTTTGTCAGTTAGAATCATGATCAAATCAACCCTACATCAATTATCTTTTGTCAAGACCTAATTGTCGTCCTTGCATTTCTAATTCATCTTCTAGGATTTTATGATTTATTCATTTAATCTTGATTGTCATTTTCCCTCTAGGTTAAATAATTTATTTATTTATCCTAAGTCTTCTTGTCACAATTAAATATTTATTTAATTGGCTAAATAATTCCTCCCTCTTTTTGTGAATTAATTAATGAATGAAAAATTATTAATTAATTTACCTAATTTTCCAATTTACTAATTTCTCCTAATTCCTAATTTCCTAAATTCCATCAATTTCTAATTTCCTAATTTCCAATTCATCTAATTTTCTATTTTCTTCAATTTTTCTAATATTTCCCCTAATTTCATGGGAATGACATAGCAATCCTGTCATAATTTGTCATAATTTGTCAATCAATCAATTTTGCATAGCAACTGTGTCAATTTTGTCATAATTTGTCAATCAATCAATCTTGCATAGAAAGTGTCAATTTCGTCATAATTTGTCATATTTGTCATTCTTGATTTGAAATTTCCTTTCAAATCTCTTCATGCTAATCTTGTCTTTTTTCCAATTTATCTATAAATTGGATGAATTTCTTCAATCATGACCCCCAATCAATCAACCAATCACGCTTCTAGTATCCTTATTCTGTCTTGTCAATCTTGCTTTCATCTCATGCTTATGCACTTGTAGGTGAGATCCACAAACAAAACAATTTGAAGGAGAAAGAAGAACAATGGAGAATATGAAGGAGATATCTGCATTTGGTTTGCTTTAATTTTATTTTGAATATCTTGTCTTCATGTTTTCTATTGAATGTTTTTAGGATTGTTATCATTGCAATTTGGTTTTGTGATTGAGCTAGTCTAATTTGCTACTTGCTTTGATGAATTCCAAATTCCTATCTACAATATGCAATAATGAAACATTAGGGCAATGACTATAAATAAAATTGATAAATACATATATGTAAATCAAGGAGAGGCTTCTTTCTGGCATGCAAAGGATTAGTTACAAGCCTAGGGTTTTTAGGCAAGGAAGCACTCCAGGAGGACACAGTTCTTACAAAGAACCCCACATGCCTCCACGACATGAAATAAACACAGTCCTGGCCAGGACACTCCCGAGTGTACACTGTACCCCGAGTTGGACACACATTGTATGCCCCTTCTCCAATGCCCAATGCCCAACCACCAGACCTTAACTATCCCCTCTCTTGTGCTCCTTTCAATTTATCCTTCTCTGTATTCTTCTCCTTTGCCTTCTCCCCCATTCTTTATTAATTTACGAGTTTTTAATAATACCCCAAGGGTGGTTACAAAAGTCACACCCTTTCATTATAATTTAATGTTTCTTAATTACTTTGAAATTTATATATTCCTTATTGCAAATTCTTTCACGGGAAAAAGTCCCATAACATGATTGTTTTGATTCCTTAACATGGATGAATTTAGAGTGCAAGTAGATTCGTTTGAGTGTTTACTCTGATTGGTGAATTTTTGCTGTTGATTTGGTAAAGTCATTCTCGTGTCATAATGGCATGTTGTTGAATATTAGTTTATTATGCAAGTTGATTTGGTTAAGTTTTGGTTGTGGTTGTACATGCTTTATTGTGGTTTTGGTCTTGTTTTATGGATAGACCAGTTGTTTGTTTTACACCTCCAATTGGTTTAACCATGGTAGAAGGTTTGTTTAATCATATTGTCCTTCAATTTTGTTTTTTTGAACTCTTTATGTTAGTTGGACTTTGTGTTTTGCCTTGGGGTTCTTTGGAGGTTGTGTAGTGTCATAAGGAAGAGTGGCTTTTGAGTGGGGGCCACGACCAAAGAGGTAGCAGGATAACCCATAAAAAGTTGAATAATAAGTAATAAATTAATTAAAAAATAGGTGGTTGGGCTCTACAAACACTAATCAAGATAAATTGTGCCCCGCTCATGGTTGAGTGCTAGTATAGACTCAAGATGCAGTGGGAAGGCCTGGAATGGCAAAACAACTACCTTGTCCTCATGAAAGGTTTGTTGGGTCTGCATGAGACATGGATGGGGGCTGGAGGTTTAGGAGAGACTTCCTTGGTAACCTAGGATGGGAGACGGGGCCTATGGAGGCCTCCCAGGGTAACCCATACTAGCTATGTGATGACACTCTTCCCTTATGTTCACTAGTGTATAGTCATGTGTTGGATTTACTTGGAGCACTCTTGTGAGAATCATTCTTGTATCATTATGTCTTGTGTGAGTTTCTGATGTACATGTGAGACCATGTGATTTTTTGTTATGGCTTGCTTGAGGGCCTTAGTTATGTCTCCTAGCACAGAGGGGTGGTTCCTTTTTGGGCCACATGGTCACGTGGTAGTGCCACTTTCCATTGGGTATTTTGGTCGTGCCTTCTTGTGATGGATTAGCTTTGCAGGTGCTCTAGTTGTTATTTTTGTATTTACTCCATTCAATGTTTTAGATGGACCCTTTTGTTCTTTTTAGATCATTCATGTATCTCTTGGACCCTATGTGGTCATATGTATCATTTGTTTATGTATGCCTTAATGGAAGGTTGTAATTGATGTAAAATTTATGTATTTTTCATCTTTTGTTTATTGTAATAGTCTTGCACTTGAAGCGGACCTGAAGATGTAGCCCATTAGGGGTGAACTCCGATATAAATTGGTGTTGTATGATGTATGTGTTCATCTGGTTCCTTTTAATTTTGGATGTATGAATGGTATTATAGCTAAAATGTATAATGTAATTTAGGTTATATTAATCTTAATTGGATGTATGAAGTTATAAATAAAATATGGTAATATAAATTATGATGAATGTAGCTTTATTGATGTAATGAAACTAATGACAGATGTATATATTCAATCATGCTTAGTTTAATTTCTTATGGAATTTAATTGCTATGTTCATGTGGTAATCATTCTATCATGAGTAGGTTTAATCAATCTCATTGTTAATTGGATTAATACACCTTAATGTTCATTGGATTAATCGAGTAATCTTCATTGAAGACCCTTTAGTAGTTTGTGTTAAGTATTCCACTTGTGCAACTTATATTGCAATGTATATCTTGTACATTAGTGTGTTGTTATTAAAAAAAAAATTATTGCACTCTTTTTGAGTGTTTGTAGTTGTTTCCTTTAGGGTTTCTTGGCGGGGCATTACAATCCACTTTAGCAACCATAACTGTAGCAAGCCCACTAACTTAAATTAGGATCAAATACACCAGAATAATAAAATGATCATATATCATTGAAAATTAATGATAAGCATCAATGTTGGCTTGATGATGATTGTAATGGATGACTTCATGTGTTGTCATTGATGGCACATGTATACACACACATATGTTCACATTGTCATAGTAATCTTAGTTAAGACAAACTGGTATTACTCCTAAGTCTTTGTATTACAAAAGTAGTATTATATGTGTACTTAAGTTCAAACGGTTTAGAGGGTGTCTAACTGGTATTTGTAGACAACCGACATATACAGGAACAGATTGACACCAGCATGGAGATTCAACGAAGACCATCAAAGAATAAAATGGAGGACAATCGATCTATGAGTTGGAAGAGGTTAACTCTTAATCGGTATTGGTGTTTTGACCAGTTTTACTGATTGTGTGATGAGTTATCACCAGTTGTGATGAGTTATGTTAGATTGTCCAGATACACTGCACTTAGGAAATTGTGATATGATTCCTGAGCCAACATGAAATCTAATGTCTATATAATGATATTATGATGAACTTTTTTTTTGATGCGAGATAGAAGTGTTAAGTTATTGAAGGCATTGCAGAGTATGTTGGTGATGTAGTTTTGAGTGAGTAGAAGAGGATCTATTCAAGCAAGTTGTGCTACTTCTAGATCACACCAACTATTGTTTTCTAATCACTACAATAGTCAAATCCCCTAACCGGGTAAGCTCTAACAAGCTTCATTGTACAAATCCTCTAACAAGGTGATCCATTAATTTGGGTTTAAAATCCTCTATTGAGGTTACTCCTAACAGGGTACTACCTTTAACAGGGTATAGCTTCTAACAAAGATTTGGTATCTTTAATAGGATTCGCTCCTAGCAAAGCACTTTTGTAGACCTTAATCGATCAATTACCTATTACTGCAAATAGTTAACTTGCGAGTCCCACCTCACTGTAGTTTTTTCCAGTTGGGTTTTCCATGTATAAACACTTGTGTTATGGTGGATGTTTTACATGTTGTGGATACTTTAATATCATTTTGGATTGCATGATCTGGTTAAGTATCTTTACTGGTCTGTGTTTAAAGTGGTATTATTTTTGCTGTCACTAATTCACCCCCCCTCTTAGTGCTTTATAAGTCTATCAATTGGCATCAGAGAAAAACTTCCTTAAGTCTTAATCGCTTGGAAGGAAACCCTAAGGCCACCATGGGGGATATGAGTTATTTAGAGATGGCTAGAGTGCTTGATGCTACCAAGGAAGAGATGGAAACCCTAAGAGTTAGATTTAAATCTTCACAAGTCAAAAGGATACAACCGACTGAACAACTATTGGAGATATCTGATAATAGTTCTTCAAATGAGGCTAACATTGATGCATTAGATGAAGAAGTTGAAAAACTAAATGGTGAAAAGCTAAATCTGAGAAGAGAGTTAGAAACCCTAACTATTCGCATGAGCCAAGAACTTGAAGCAAGAAGGGCAGCTGAAGACCTAATCAAATAAAGAGATCATGAGATTGATAAGATCAAACAAGAGAATGCAAATTTGCATGAGCATTGACATGAAGAGAAGGAAGAGAAGGAGGCTTTGTAACTAGATCTAGAAATGGCAACATCTCTAAGAGAGACTCTAACAAAACACAATGAAGATCTTACCAGAGAGCTCATTGAGGCTAATGGAAATATGGGAAAGTTCAATAAGAGTTGTTCTATGTTGGGTGAGAAGATCCAATCTTAGAGGATGAAAGGTAACACATCTGGACTAGGTTTCAATACATCTCAGAAAGGAGAATCTTTCGGTACAAAGAGCAACATTCACAAAGATAAAATTGCTCCTTTGGCTAACAAGCCCATGGGTAAGAAAGCTTTTAAACCCATTTGCTTTGTCTGTCATAAACCTGGACATACTACAAATGTGTGTAGAAGAAAACCTAATGATAATACATGCTATAATGCTAGGTATGTATCTAGGAGATTTGAAGGTCACTGTTTTACATGCAACATGTATGGACATAGATTAGTTGAATGCAGATATGGAGCAAACAATCTGGCACCTCACATAAATCCAAGACCTAATGGTGACTGGAGGAGAGCCTATGACAACCGAGGAAACATGAACTGGAAGAAACCCTATGTCAACTGGTTTAGTCCATTTTAAATGGAAAAGGTAACTAATGTTTTTGATTAGGATAAATAGGTTTTGAGGGGACCAGAAACCCTGTACAATAGGTTTTAAAGGGACTCAAAACCCTCATATTTTTACGAATCCAGAACCAACAATGGGACACTACAGACAAAAAGATCAAGCATACCTAGCATCCAACACTAAACAAATCACCAGCCAGAAAAAATGATCAAACACTACAAACCACGTTGGCTAAATTAACAGATCTAAAACCAACTAGATCTCAGAGATAGAGAACAAGGGTTTGACTGACACCCTTATCCAACTAGTAGGGTTTTCCTCTGCACCCTTAACCTGTAGCAAAAACATCAAGAGAACATCAACAAAACCTTCACATAACCAAAAGTAGAGACTAGCCAAACTGGGCCCTTGAAAATTGCTAGCATCTAGCCTGACCCTGAAAAGAGAAAAATACATAGGGTTTTTCTAGGATTCCTTAACGAATAGAGTGGGTTTTATAGGGCTCCCACAACCAAATAGGGCTTTAAAAAAGCACCAAAAAATTTTAGCACCAAAATACTCAAACATGTGTATCCTTCAGGCATAACCAACAACATTTGACTCCACCTCGATAGAAGATAAAGAGCCTCCATCCACATCCATCTCCCCCTCCATAGTAGACAAACCCACCTCAATAGGAAATGTTGGATAAGCCCCAAGATGCAAATAGTAAATCATAAAGCACCAAGCCATAGAGCCATGAAGAAGGTCAAAATAACCCTCAAGAAAATAAGGTCCAAGATAAGCATGAGGCACACGAGGAAGAATAAAACCCAAAACAAGAGATAAAAAGGGTTTTATATAGGCTCCCTTAACCTTAATCTGAACCAAAGAAACATGGGATACAATATATCTCCCAAAATTACTAAAATCCACCCCATAGGGATTTAGCCGACTCCTTGAACAAGAAACCCTGGGTTTTAGCATGGCTCCTAGAACCATAACAATAAAAGATGAAAGAGAATGTCAAAGGAAATCAGCCAACCAAAAAATTTCCCTGCAACTACTTAAGAGAAAAATAACCAAGTCCAACTCCACCTCAATAGAAGTTGCAATCACCTCAATAGATCGCTTAGTAGACAACCCATGAGAAAGAAAACAAGGAAAGAAACCAAAAAAGGCCACCAACCTCAAACCACCCTCTAACAAGGCGCATAACCAAAGCCCCACAAAGCTCTCACTAAAATAAAAAAACCCTAGAAAAAGAAAGGGGTTCCTAAAAACCAACCCAAGTGGAAAGCCCGAAAAGGGGATGACACCCACAAAAACCCCCGAAAGAGGGACAAAGTTGTCCACCCAAAACCTGACCCACATGAACCCAAGAGGAAACCAACACCCATCAAGAGTGATAAACAACAAATCCACACCTCCATAAAGTGAACCATCAGCAAAAATAGCCAAGAGGTTCCCTGCCACTGTCTCCACAAACCAAACTGATGCTCTACAAAAAGAAGGAAGGTTAGTCAATGATAACAAAAACACAAACAAGAAGAAAAGCCAAGTTGTTAGTGTTAGAAATCATAAACAAAATACTCTCCTAAACAAGCATATCAAAAGAGATACCAAAAGCATGATAGAATATCTAGCTAGGAAGGTAAATATGATGAGGCATCTCCAAATGCCTCCTAACATGCTCTTGATTTCTTCTCCCTTGTTCCTCTCCTCTCCAAGTTCCAAAATAGTGTAGCTCTCAGTAGCTTTTTGCACTATGGATGCTTATGGAGGATTCAGATTGTAGTATTGTGCTTTAAATGTGAAATGAAAAGCTAATACTATGCTATTGATGCTAAAATGATTTATTTTTAACCAAAATAACAATACATGAGTTAATTATGCTAAAATGCTCTCTTAAAATGCCTATAGGTTAAATGCATACAAGTTTTTAGGATCTGGATTATGAAGAAATGGGCTCTATTTATTAGAAAAATGGAGCAATGGATGGTTGAGATTGAGTAATCTCAACAAGGGTCAGGATTGAATGATTTCACATCCATGTGAGGGCTTTCAACCCAATTCCAGGATGACAAGTGTCAATGTGAGATAGGTTGAGAGGGGAGGGAATAAGCATTAAATGCCTGATATGACTTTGAGATTTAGAGTCAAGATTGGTTGAATGAATAAACTCTTTATTCAAAGAATAAAGCTTTTATCCAATGGATAAACTCTTGTGCAAATGTGAAATGGATGAATATGGTCAAAATAATAAATGTTTGGGGTGACATGTTTGAAATAACCATAAATGGTTATGTAAGAGCCATAAATGGTCATGTAAGAGCCATTAGTGGTCTTCGAAGACTTTGGGGGTTAATTTGTTGAACACACAAAGCATTAAATGCTTTTCAAAGACTTTGGAGTCTTTGAGAAGTGACTCCATTTTGCTTAGGAATGTGACAATAATTAGAGGATAGATTAGGCTAATTAGGAAGGGGTTAGAAGAATCTAGAAGGGGATTAGATTTTGCAAGTGGATTTGGTGGGTGAGGGAAAATAAGATTTTATTTAAAATAAAAATTCATTTATTTCAATAAATGTGTGCAAGTTGCATTTGTAGGAAAATGCAAGTGGGGTGGGGATAAATGATTTAAATAAATATTTTATTTAATTTATTTAAAAGAGGAAAAGGGGATTAAATGAAATAAATATGATTTATTCATTTAATTGATTGTGAATTTAGTTTAATGAATTAATTAAAATAAATTGAATAATTTATTTAATTAATAGAAGAATGTTTGGGGATGAATTAATTAAATATTAATTTAATTAACTGATGGCTAGTGCATTTTTAATCAAATAGATAGCGAATATTTATTTTATTAAGCTTGACAGATTTGTGTGACTACATTTGCCCCTCTTTGAGATGGTACGGTTTATCACGTCATTTCAAAAAAAGAAAAACTGTTGTAAAGAAATACTCCATAAAATGTAAATTTAATGGGTGGCATGCCCCCTCGAGAGATGGGCCAGAAAATTTCAAAAAATCGGGCGATCTCTCAAAAAAGAATGAAAATTGGTAGGGGGGTAGAAGAGAAGGAGTTAGTTATACTGGTGAAAAATAGAAGAAATCGGGGATAACAAGGAGAAATGGGGGGCACAGGAAGTTCATGGGGACCACGGCAGTGAGCGAGGAGAAGTTACGGTGACAGTGAAGGGTATAAATGGGGTGAAAGGGGGGAAAACAGGATCATTTGTGACCACGACCAGTTGAAAATGAGAGCTCTGATAGTGACGTTTGGAGGAGCGAGCAACAGCTAGGATGTCGATTCCGATCATCAAGCACAGATTCGAGCGAGTCCGACGGTTCCAGTGGCCAGATGACTACGGACCAGCGGTATGCAAATTCGAAAACTTAAGTTTTAGGCATTTTTGATAGGTTGTTAGCTAAGTCTAAGTCAAGTCGGAGCAAGAGCGCTGGAACTACGTTTTTGTCACTTTTGTTCCATAAACTAGCGCTATTGTGCCGCAATAGCGCTATTGTCCCCTTGTTTGAGTGCTTTTGATCTTCATTAGCGCTATTGTATGCAAGTTTTAGCGCTGTTGCTAAATAAGCGCTATTGAGGGCTTAATTGAGCGCTATTGTATAGTTTTTTTAGCGCTATTGCAGTTTTCGCACTATGGGATAGCTGATTGAGCGCTTTTGTTAGGGTTGTAGCGCTATTGGGTGGAAACTAGTGCTTTTGTTTTTATAATAACACTTTTGTCTTAGGATAAAAAGATGCCCCAGTTTGAATGAAGAAAAATCTCCTGACGCCAATGATTGATGGATGGCGAGGTGAAGTGGGAGTTGTTTTGAACCATAGCAGCCTGATGAGACTTAGGTCATTTGTCAGGATAAATGCCTGTTGAAGTCTAGGGGGCCATGATTGCTTACCTATTGAGACCCGAAGATACTTGATCAAAGTATCTGATGATAGTCTAGGTTTTAAACTTAAGAAAGTTTGAAAACAAAACAACTGATGGTGATTGATGAATGTCCATGTGCAGGAGGATCTACGTGTGTTGCAGTTACGTGAGTGCCATCCTACGACACAGGGGTTGCGGGATCAATTGACATAGGCGGAGATAGACTATATTGCCGCGACTGATTTATACGAAGTGATGCACATGCCCATGATTCGTATGAATCACGAATTGATTACAGCACTGGCAGAGCAGTGGCACAGTGAGACGTGCACCTTTCATTTGGCACAGGGGGAGATGACCGTGACCTTAGAGGATGTGTGGCGCATCCTACGGATTCCGATTTGAGGGGAGCTGGTCACATACGATAGATCCTGAGGGACTATGGTAGTGCCGAGGATTTTTGATGAGGATGTATATATTGATGATGGCTCGATCGCGTGGGAGGATATAGCGGCACTATATGAGCCTCTTCCAACAGTTTTTTCAGCGATTATGAGAGGTCTGCTGTATCCAGACAGGTAGTCACATGGGTTGGCGGTGGGATGGGGGCAGGTTATCGAGATGATGATGACCAAGGGGACCCGATTTGCATGGGGGCCGTGTGTGTTGGCGCACATGTATCAGGAGCTCCATGAGGTAGTGTATTGGGGGAGGGGTTCCTTAGCAGTTGGCATGACGCTGCTACATATTTGGGCTTGGGAGCACCTACCAGTGACTCAACTGGTGAGTCTTAGATTCCGGGCAGTGGACCAGCCGTACATGTTTATGTACAGTGGCATGATGAGTCAGCCCCACTTGGGGAAGTTAGAGTGGTGGCAGCGGGCATTGGATGACCTGGATGCAGTGATATGGCGGCCATACTTGGAGTGTGAGCCATGGGATGATGACGCAGAGGTAGTGCCTTATGTGTTTATGAATCGATTCCGCATTGGGAGGACCTCATACCATGTAGAGAGACAGGTGCCTGGGAGAGTGATGAGGTACTTTGGACGGCAGCAGGGACTACCTAGCGGATCAGGGGAGTATGCACGGGTTATTCGAGAGAGGTATGCATGGGGTCTAGTGCTATCGTATGATCAGGCACTAGTAGAGTTTTAGACATTACAGGCGAGGCCATGGGACATACGATCGAGGGTCGTTGATGCAGGGGTGACAGATGAGTATACGCAGTATCGGGTAGCACACCCGATCCCACGGATATTGGATCCAGCAGAGCCGATCCCAGCGTTTGAGGATGAGAGGGGATGGGGACGGGGTCGGAGGAGGGCATGAGGTCGAGGAGGAGGAGATGGAGGAGAGGGAGGTGGAGGAGGAGGTTGAGGAGGATTGGGGATGCGGAGTCAACAGAGAGGGAGAGGTGGACTGCCTTTACAGATATCACAGGGACCATTGATACCGAGAGGAGTTCAGCTAAATGGGAGGGGGATGGAGAGAGAGATCCTAATGGACAGAGGGGAGGGGACTACTGGAGATGGTGGTGTAGGGGAGGCAGCTATGGATACAGAGGAGGGAGCCACTGGATATCTGCGGGATCACATCATAGTACACTTGCAGACATGGATAGAGGATTTGGAGGCGGAGGTGGTAGCTAGGGATGTGCAGCTATTTGCACGGGAGTCAAAGCTAACTGTGGTGGTGCGGGAGAGAGATAGTGCAGTGGAGAGATTGGCGGAGCTATAGGAGAGAGTGCGGATTGGAGAAGGAGCACAGGGGCCTACAGGGGAGGTGATGAGGTAGTTTGGATGAGCATAGGCTGAGATAGAGTACTGGCGGGGTTTATATAAGCAGGTGGTGCCAGTTAGTCAGTGAGCTCTCAGTTATACTCAGATGTGGCAGACTAGATCAGAGCGATCGTAGAGGATGCAGAGCAGTGGGGGTGTGATGGGTCCTTTGAGGAGGGAGAGATCAGGGGATACAGGAGGGAGTGGTGGTTCGATGAGGCCTCCATGGAGAGATGGATCAGGTGGTGCAAGCACCAGTGGTGGAGCAAAGGGAGGTGTTGGGACAGCATCTGGCCAGAGTGGCATTTGAGAGAGCATTTTTTCATCTATGTATTTGTATCATTATTTTGTGGACTATATCTTGGATGGCTCTTGGTAGCCAATTTTGTAGACTTCATTGTACTCTGATATATGAGATGATATATATGAGGAGGTCCCATATTGTGATGATATACAGTTGATTATGTATGGATGTTTATGCAGGATGATGAGTGATTGCTTAGATGGATATGTGTACATGTATGCATTGATGAGATGTTTCTTTTATGCATGTTTTTATGATATTTATGATGTTGGATACTGACATATGAATGCAGGTTTATATATGTATGATGTATTTGATTTTTGATGTAATGCTTTATGTATGTAATGCCATGATGATGATGTATGCTTATGATGATTTAGGAACAGGATTTTGGTGTTTCCTATTTTGAGATAATGATGAGATGATTTATGTGATGATGTTAATGCAATGGTTGAATGAATGATTTTATGTATGGATATGCATCTAGATGTGTTTAGATGAATGTAATATGGATAAACAAAATGTAAAGTACAAATGTTTATATGATAATGTTTAAATGAATGCGTATGTAAAATGGATATATAAAATGGTATGAACCACTGTGTTATAAACAAGTGGATTTATGATTCTAAATGCTTTTTTAAATATGATTTAAGTACAAATGATAATGGGATGATACTATAACTAACGGGTATAATAACTGCACCTTAATGCAATTAAAAAGATGATAATGAATGCAATGTGAATGAATCCTAAAATGAGCATAATATGATACTTAGTTAATGGATGAATGAATGCTCTTTTAACTATAAAGGAATGTATGCAAATAATAAATGATGAAAAGATGATAAAATGATAATGGATAATTTACATTGTATGAATGCCTAGTAAATGATTTTTAAAACAATCAAAGACAATCTGATCCCATGAATGAATCTAATTATTTATGATTGATGCAATGATGTAAATGATTCAATGAAAACTAATGTCAACAATGAACTATATGCAATGTTTTAAGTTTAAAAATGACATGAATGTACTTAATGCAAGATACAACTAAATGCGATGATGACATGACCATGAGAAATGCAAGGTTTTTGAGACTTTGCATGATGCATTGATGATGTATTAGAGTACTCGGTCGTGATTGTATCCAAGACCAGCTTTTTAATGGTCACTTTTTGCATAAAAAGCCTATATATGAATGAGTGAATGGATGGGTGATATGCAACAGAATGAAATATATATAAATAGATGAGATGAAATGACGATCCATAGTGCTCTATTTTCATCATTGAGCTTTAAAATGTTGGAAGAGAATACAAGCATCTTGACATAATGATTCAAGATGACCTGAGTATTCCTTACATGGATTTTATATAGCAAGTTAATACAAACGACTTGATATAAGGGTCAAGTCGACCAGAGTATTGCTTGCGGAACAGACAAGGATTATCTCCATTCATGCATGACTTGGATCGTCCTCCTTGATCTTAGGCTGATCATATCCTGAGACAAGTGCATACCATACTAAGAGATAAACCTTTATCCAATTTGGATGAGGAGGAACCAAAGAATGAGCATTGTACCTACAAACAAACAATATATACATAAAGAATAAAGAATATGGATCCTTGGTAATGGTTCATGCCCATATGGTCGAGGTATACACTGTAGTCAACAAGCTGTAATGATCCATGACTGTATTTGGCATAAGATCACGTAGCTTGGTGAACTTCCCACGTAGACACCATTAGTACATGCCCCAGAACTTCATCAGAAATAATGTGCAAACGATACAAAACAATACTGAAAGATCCCGATATAGATAAACAAATGATTGTACTCACAAATCAACCAAGTATTTGATAGCTTAACATAATTTTCTTGTCAAAGAAAACGTCACTTTTGTCTTTGTTTTGGTAAGGAAGGATGCATCCTTGTTGAAGACAGTTTTGAGTGTTGATGTTGATTATATGGTCGATTGATAAGTGGTCATCATGTGAGTATTTTGTCAATGGTTGCTTTGGTATCTATATGGATGAGTATGTACAAGGTGTTGCCATGTTTTTGTGTGATTTTTCAATGGTTTTTTCGATGTTTTTGGATTTTGTATTGTTTTGAATGTTTTTGGATTTTGTGTTGTTTTGAATGTTTTTGGCATTTTGTTGAGACATTTTCCAATGTTTTTGGTATTTTGACGATTGCTTGAATGAAGAACTTAATGAATCATAAGACAATGTAGAATCCACTTCCATCAATAGGTTAAAGGCATTGCCCCCAGTTTGAGACATGACTATGAAAAAGCGGGATGCAAGATGTATGGAGTACTATCATAATTGCAGATGAATAACAAGCCATGGTTTTGGATGGATGGATGTATGTATGAAGTAGATGTGATCGTAACAAGTCTGAAAGACAATGGAGCCATAGCCTTTACGCGTGGCACTTGTTTGCCAGGTTTTCACCATTGTACTTACCCAAGGTGCCACCGGAGTGGTTGTTCACCATTTGGATGCATGATTTTTCTTTACTTTTTTGAATGTTTTTGTATTTTCTTCAGGACATTTTTCTGAATATTTTTGGTATTTTCTGGTATGTAGGGGAGCCTGATGCTCTGTACACCTTAGGTATAAAACCATTTGAGGTGCATGTTGTTGATTGGATCTGCAAGCGGTTATCCTTCTGATGTAGCCAACTGATATGCCCCAGACCCAAGCACAACAGTGACAACATATGGGCCCAGCCAGTTTGATTCAAACTTGCCCTAATGTTCTCTGTTTGGTTGATTGCGAGGATCCTCTCATAGAACAAGATCACCTACCTCAAACGTATGAGGTCTAACTCGGTGATTGTAGCTTCTGCTCATGCGCTGCTGATAGGCTTTGAGATGATTGTATGCAGCTTGTCGCTTCTCATCAAGTAATTCTAAGTCTTGGAGGCATGAGACTCTGTATGCTTCATCATCAATGAGATTGTGCAAGGAAACTCGTAATGATGGTATCTCAACCTCAATAGGCAAGATAGCCTCTGCACCATAGACCAATGAGGAAGGAGTTGCACCGGTAGGGGTTTGAATGCTAGTTCGATATGCCCATAGCGCTGGATTCAGTTGAACATGCCAATCATGACCGGTAGCATTGACTGTCTTCTTGAGGATCCTCAATATGTTTTTATTGGATGCTTCAGCTTGAACATTGCCTTGTGGGTAGTAGGGAGTGGAAAAACGGTGTTGAATATGAAATTTCTCACAAAGTTCATGGACATCCTGATTTTTGAAAGGAAGACCGTTATCTATGATGATGGACATGGGTACACCATACTAGCAGATGATGTAGTTGAGGATGAATGAGGCGATTTGCTTGCCGGTGACCTGGGTAAGTGGAACAGCTTCGATCCACTTTGTGAAATATTCGGTGGCGGTAATAATGAATTTATGGCCATTGGATGAGGATGGATGAATCTTACCCACAAGATCAAGACCCCATTGATAGAAAGGCCATGGTGTCGTGATTGGTTGCAGTTCCTGGGCCGGTGCATGTATCAGGTCGCCATGAACTTGACATTTCTTGCATTTTCTGACAAAGTAGTAGGAATCCTTTTCTATAGATGGCCAATAGTATCCATTGCGTAGGAGTTTCTTGGCGAGTGATGGACCACTTGAGTGAGTCCCGCAAATTCCTTCATGTACCTCTTCCAAAGCCTTTGTTATCTCATCCTGTTCCAGACATTGAAGGAGAGTACCATCAAGACCACGTCGGTATAGGGTTTTGGCAATAATGGTATATCGAGCAGTTTGGCGAATGAAGGTTTTACATTGGTTATTCGATTGGTTGGGAGGAAGGGTGTGATCATGGAGATAGGTGTAGAATTCACCATACCATGGGGATTCAGAACTGACAAGGCGACATATCATCTCGGATTCAGGGATATCATAAGCGGAGATCCAAAGCTGTTCTACCAAGAACTCGTAGCATGTTGAATTTTGTGGAAGATCTAGGAGAGATGCGATGGTAGCCATAGCGTCAGCAGCTCGATTCTGATCTCTTGGTATCTGCTCAAAAGTGATAGTAGTAAATGATGTCTTTAGAGTGTCCACCATTTGCTTATATGGCATGAGTTTATCATCTTTGGTCTGATATTCATCTGTTGCTTGTCGAATGAATAGTTGGGAATCGCCATATACGTGCAGTTCTTGTAATTTCCATTGTACGGCTAACCTGAGTCTTGTGATCAAGGCCTCATACTTTGCGATGTTGTTGGTACATGGAAATGTGAGCCTGTAAGACTTCGAGATGCTGTCACCTTGGGGTGTGATAAATAGAATGCCTACCCTCGAGCCGTGCCTAGTGTATGAACCGTCAAAATATAGTTTCCATGGTTGTGCTATTGTGATCTTGAATATCTCTTCATTTGGAAAATTGGAAATGAGAGGATGATCGCCTATGAGTGGTGCATCGGCCAACTGATCTGAAATAACTTGACCTTTGATAGCTTTACGGTCCATGTACTCAATGTCAAATTCACTTAGAATCATCACCCATTTGGCCAAGCGGCCTGTCAATGTTGCTTTGTTAAGTAAATACTTGAGCAGATCAATCTTTGCAGTGAGTTGTACTTTGTGTGTTAACAGATAGTGCCTCAGTTTAGTGGCTGCTAAGATTACTACTAAGCAAGCTCGCTCAATAGGTATGTAATTGAGTTCATAGCCCACTAGTGTGCGAGAGATGTAGTAAACAACACACTCTTTTCCTTCTGCATTATGTTGTGCCAGTAGTACACCCAATGTTGTACTGGTTGCTGAGATATAGAGTAACAACGGTCTACTTGGATCTGGTGGCATCAGCAATGGTGGATTTATGAGATAGTCTTTGAGCATCTGAAATGCTTGCTGGCATCTGGCATCCCACTGAAAGCGGATGTTCTTGTGTAGCAGGTGTGTAAAAGGATGACACTTATCAGCTAGTTGTGCAATGAATCTTCGGATGGATTGAAGTGGTCCTTGTAATGTCCTTAGTTGACTGATATTCTTTGGTGGTGGCATATCCATGATTGCCTTAACCTTTGCTGGGTCGACCTCAATACCTTTGCTTGAGACAATGTATCTTAGAAGCTTCCCGGAGGTCACTCCAAAGACACATTTCTTTGGGTTGAGTCGAACATGGTATTGTTCTAGTCTATCAAAGATTTTATCTAAGATGTGGAGATGCCCTTCTCTGGTGAGTGATTTTGCGAGTAAGTCATCAACATAATCTTCCATCATAGTATGCATCATGTCATGGAAGATGGTGGTCATTTCTCTTTGATAGGTTGCTCCTGCATTCTTGAGACCGAAAGGCATTACATTCCAGCAATATGTGCCCCATGGACAGGTGAAGGCTATCTTATGTTGATCTTCTGGTGCGATCTTTATCTGATTGTATCCTGAAAAGCCATCCATGAGTGAAAGCATGGCATGTCCTGCTGTCAGATCCACTATGATGTCGATATTTGGTAGGGGGAAGTCATCCTTAGGACAGGCTTTATTCAGATCTCTAAAGTCAGTACAAATGCGGATGCCCCCTTTCG
This sequence comes from Cryptomeria japonica, assembly GCF_030272615.1. Classification (NCBI taxonomy): domain Eukaryota; kingdom Viridiplantae; phylum Streptophyta; class Pinopsida; order Cupressales; family Cupressaceae; genus Cryptomeria; species Cryptomeria japonica. The sequence goes on from NC_081412.1 coordinate 644,758,332, forward strand.
GTTTGCCAACAGGCACAATATTGGAGATCCATTCTGCATAATCAATTGGTCTAATGAAACCAACATCTAGGAGTTTCTTGAGTTCTGTTTTGAGTAGCACTGCAATCTGAGGATGCATCTTTCGAAGCTTCTACTTGATAGGTTTGGCTCCTTCTGCTACGGTAAGGTGATGCATGACTAAATCAGGATCAAGCCCAGGCATGTCTGCATATGACCATGCAAATTTGATTTGACACTTCTGGAAGAACTCTATAAATTTAGGCTGTTCCTCTAGAGTGAGAAGAGAAGCCAGATGTACGAGGTGAGGATTTTCAGGAGTCCCCACATTGTATTCTTTGGTTTCCTTAATGAGAATCGTTGATCATTCCTATTGTGCATTAGCAGGGAGAATGTCAAACCCTTCATCCTCAGGCGCCTCAGAGAGGTTTTCACCATTGGATACACTCTTTCTTTTTACTTTTGTTGGATCAAACAGTGCCACAGTGTGGTTTTCACTGGAAGATCCATGTTTTATTGTTATATTTTTGCAGCTAAAAGGTTTGGCATCCGCCCCGAAGTATGCTGCGCTATTAAGTTTGATGGCAAATCCAGCTTTGTGATCCCCGCTTGGTAGGTTATCCCTTAATTCCAAAAAGTCAATGATGGCCTCATCATTTTGGAAGAAGTCAAGACATAGGGGATTTGGTTGGTTCCATTCGATGAGTTCAAGGTGGATAATGGGCATTACTTCATCGATTAGGTTAAGTGCGTTAGATGTATCAGTGAGGGTTAAAACGTTATGGTGAAGGTCGTTAATGGTACTCTCCCTGTCAGAATCAGACGTAGGGTCTGTGGAAGATGTCTCCAGTTCAGGAACCCAAGTGGTCTTTATCTGTGCTTCTCCATAAACAGGGATGTCCTTGCGTGGTGGAGGTGGTGATGTGTCCTCCTCATCTGACGTATTAAGCTATACCGAATCAAATTCCCATTCATGTGAGTCGGTCTCTGAATCACTTTCCGGCATCCGATTACTATACCATACTGGGATGTCCTTTGAGTTAAATACTACAGGTGTGATTGGTTGGTGTACCTTTGTAGTGATCAGTGCTGCAGGAAGTTTTATGGGGATCAAGGAATCTGATACGGGGAGTATCGGTAATATTGACTCAGTGGTTTTTGCTGGAACTGTTGGTGCCATAGATGCTGCTATGGGTTCTGATACAGTTGCTACTGCTAATGGTGCTGCTGATGGGATTACTAGTTTGATTGGTGGAATGAGTGGCATTAGCGATGGTTGTGTTGGGGTTGTGAGCCTCGACGGGGCTGGTGTGATTGTGTTTGATGCTACTTTGATGATGAAAGGTGTCCTCTTTGCAGTAGGCAGACAAAGTGGTTTGCTAGGTTTTCCTTTGAACTTGAGTTTAGGAAAGATCTCTTTTTCAAAACCTAAGCCTGTATTACCTTTGGGCTTTAATTTTGGTAGCAGCGGTTCATGTCGTCCTTGTTTGCAATATCCCAAAGCACTCTGACCATCATACCCCATTCTTTGCATAATGAGGAGACCTTTGCCATACTGATTTGTAGGAAGTCTAACTTGCGGTATATTAGTGGTGATGGGATCTTTATAGATCCAGTCTGCCAAGTCCTCATCTTGGGTTTCTTCTTCTTGACTCTTTCCAAGAACAAAAGGCATCAAAGCACATGCTGGTATGTTTAGTGGTTATTGGAGTACCTGCTATGGTTTACCATGTGTTCTAGGAGAAGTGGGCATTTGTCCCACACAAAAGAGTTGACTCAAGTTGTATTCCCCAGGACCTTCCTCTACTATCTTCATCTTAAGCTTTTCTTGCTTGGGTATAGTGGTGTTTGAACTAGAAAGAGAGGCGGGACTTATATATGATGTGGAGGAAATGGCTTCTCTATTATTAGGAATGGTAATCTCTGGTTGATGGCTGATATTATGACAGTATGCAAAGGGATTTGCATTGCCCAGGATTGTGATCTCTACACCGTTATGTGGGAATTTGATACATTGATGGTAGGTAGATGGAATGGCTTGTATGGCATGTATCCAAGGTCTTCCTAACAATAGATTATATGGCAGAGGAAGGTCCAAAACTTGACAAATGATGTGCTTTACCACAGGGCCAACTCAGATTGGTAGTACCACAGCTCCTTTGGATGACCGCTCTGCATCGTCATAGGCTTTGATTGTGATCTTCTTACGAGGATCCACTGATTCTACCGCATATCCCAATGCTGTGACCAACTATAGTGTACAAATATTCAGGCCTGCTCCATTATCGATCAAGACTCACTTGATCCTATGTTGGTTAATAAATCCTTCGATGTGGAGTGAGGCGTTATGAGGTTGCTGGAAGGAAGAGTTGTCACTTTTGGAAAAAGTGAGATAAGGTGATGACTTTAGACTTCCAACCATGGCTTGAAATTGGTCTATATTCAGGTTTGCAGGGACTGACACCTCTTGGAGTGTTTGATCCAAGATAGTTTTATGAGATGGCGATAGGCGCAGTAGCTCTAAAATAGATATAAGCACAAGGGTTTTGTCTAATTGTTCCACAAGATTGTACTACTTTGGGATGGAGGTGGTGCCTTGTGGAGCTGCCTTTATGGTGATCTTGCCATGACGTGTAACAACATTACGATTTGAGTTGGGATTTTTGAAGGTTATGGTTACAACTTGTTCACTGGCATCATACAGGTGATTTATAGTGTAGTTATACGTAGCCTGCGTATAATTAGTGGTATCAGTGCCTCATCGGGAAGTGGAAGGACCCCTTTGATCTTGTGATGGAAGTGGATTTTTGAACATCAGATGATCATTATTGGTTGTTTTTGGGTCATGTCCTTCAATTTCAATTTCTCCTCGGTCAATAAGATCCTGAATAAGATCTTTCAATTGGTGACAATTACTTGTCTTGTGCCCTGTCCCTTGATGGAATTCACAGTGTTCAGTATCTCTCCACCATGTCGGTTTGACCTGAGGCTCATAGTTTGATAGTTTAGGTAGAGTGACCAAATTTTGAGAAATGAGTTGTCGCAATACTGTTTCAATGGGTTCCCCTAAGGGAGTGTATGTTCATTTTTGTTTTTGCTGACGAGGTCTTGGTTCATCATGAGATGTGATGCGACCTTGATTGGAAGGAACATTTGTGTTGTTTTGAGGTGGAGGATTTTGCCCTGCAAACCAAACCACAGGTTGTGAGTTTTGAATAGTTCGGGCATCCACAACCCCATCGTTGACGATATTCTTGTTTTTATTCCAGAAGTTTGGTTTATCACTATTGAAGCATGGGCAAGGACCATCTTTTGGTTCATTAAAGATTTTGATGAGTCCTTTCTTGATGAGTGCCCGTTCACATTTTAAACCCTTGGTGATCATATCATTAAAAGAGTCTGTGTCTTTGACATCCAAGTGAAATTCCATTTCTTCATTTAAGTTGGAAATGAATATTTCCACTAGTTCTCGTTCAGGTAACTGAAGAGAATGTCTGCTAGACATTTGGCCCCATCGTTGTAGGAATACTGAGAATAGTTCACCTAGTTTTTGTTTAGTGTTGCATAGATCAGCCATGGTGATGTTGCGTTCAATGTTATGAGAGTAATGAGCTAGGAACTTCTAGATGAGTTCCTCAAATGTTCAAATGCCACCTGTTAGTCGAGAAAACCATGATGTGGTTGTTCCTCCCAAGTTTTGGGGAAAAAGGCACATTAGATATGTGTCTTCATATGCCACTTTGAGACAAGCAGAATGAAATTCTCTGACATGATCGCGGGGATCCCCCTTTCCTCTATATTTTTCAAATTTGGGTGTTTCGAATCCTCGGGGAAAGGGTGGCATATAAAGATTCCTATCAAAAGGATAGGGACAGATGTCATTGAGTGAGAATTGGTTAGTCTTGACACCACTATGAAGTTGTTGGGCGAGATTCTCGACTTGTTGCTGCAATATCTCCATTTCATTCAAAGGAGGAGGTGGTGGGTTACCTCGAGGAATGTTATATCTGATGGGATCTCTGCCTCTTTCCTCTTCATGGCAACTTTGTCTTTCTGATGCTTGTCTTAATTGGGCAAGATCAAAGTCAGAGGGGAGTTTTTCTCCTTCTTGAGCGAGTCTTAAGAAGTGAGCATCCGCATTGCTCCTGAGTATTTCGTCAAAAAGTCTGTTAAAGAGAGGGTTATGCTGAGCCCTTTCTATTGTTGCAGGAGTGGGAGTACTTGGGTTTTTGTCATCTGCATTTCCTCCAAGTGCTTCTTGAAATTCATTGAGATTTTCCTCTTCTTCTGCTTCTCTTTCTATTTCACATTGCCTTGATTGTGATCGGGTTTGAGCCATTTTGGTTATGAGCGTTTGTTGAAGTTGTGTAAAGATGATGATGAGTTTTTGATGAAATGAGAGTTTTGATGATTGGTGAATTGTGTTGCATGTAGATCTCTAGCACGTTTAAGGTAGATGTAACCGAAATTCCTTTTTTTGAATTGCTTGCTTGTTTGATAAGGTTGGATGTGATAAGGTGTAGAGAAATCTGAGATGTGTTACAGATTGAACTACCTAGTAATGAGAGGATTCACTCATGAACTAGTTTTAACCTGTGTAGATGTGTCTCTTAGGATGAGCTTATCCTAGATGTAGAAACAATCTAAAAAGTGATGTGATGTGTTTGATTTCAAGCAATATCTAAAAGAGAGCTTTGGGACAAGAACCTCTTAATGTTTTGAGAGTTGGAATGAATTGATGATGAAGTGATGATGGATGAATAAGATGATGGATGAAATGCTTTCAACTTCAATAAAAGCTTTGTGTTACAAATGGGACAAACTCTATCTCTTCCCTTTCGGGTGTTGGTGGTATTTCTCGAGCTGTGTTGTAGGTGATACAGACATTTGGGAAGAAGTTTGGATTAATCTTTCCTCCTTGATTTTTGTGATAACTCAGAGCTCTATATTGCATAAAAGCTCTACGGTTCAATGATTTTGAATCAAATTCGTTTGTTTTACCTTGAAGGTATAGACGCATGCGATGTAGAAAGACTCTATGTGAGACAAAGATTTGTCTATTAATATAGAAGAATTTCCTTTTTTTGATCAAAGCCTTTGAGCTTAATGGTCTTCTTTTCAAGTTGATATTCTAATGATGCTTCTTCTTTCACAAGATGTGAAGACTGGTCATAAAAATTTTGATTCTTTTTTGTTTGGCTCTTTGTTCTTGATGTGTTTGTTTGTTTTGACAAATGTTTGGTTGGATGAATACTTTGTTTTTGGGAAGTGATTTTCTGATTTTTCTTTGACAAGAAAACAAAGCAAGCACACAAACACCAGAATGTTGCCTAAAAAGGCACAAATGAGTATGGGTCTAGATCAACCCAATCCTTGGACTTGTATATGACCCTTCTTTTAGATGTATTTTAAGGTGTATTTCCCAAAGCCTGAAGTCGGCTCAATTTGCACTTGGTCTTTTAAATGAATACACTTCAAACACTTTTTATCCCTAAGGTCAAATGGCCAGTTGTGATAAATTTAGCCCACATCTTGATATTTCTTTGACTTTGGTACTACATACCTTATGAATCCCGCTGTGGCACGTAAGGATGTGATATACTAAGTCTTGCACGAGCATAACAAATAGATGATCCCTATGATGGGGGAGTCACCACTTTCATCAAGCCACAAGTGACTTTTCAAAAAGCTATGTTTCTTCTCAAGGAAATATGTATGGTGAGCATCTTGGGAGCAAAACCATCTATGCTCTTGCACTAAATTATATCGCAAATATCCTCAATCAATAGAATGGGTGGGCTACTACTTAAAGGTGTTTAGTCATGTTTGATGTTTTTGGACATAAGTTCATTCTGCAGTGACTCACTTAAGAGCCTTGTAATTGGTGGTGGGGCCCATTTGTCCTTTCGGCCAGTTACACTATAGGAACAGCTATACCCAAGGCTACAACTTTCGCTCTCACCTGATTTCTATAGCGGCTCGAAGGATTTACCGCTCGAGGTCATTCCCAAGAATATCGATCCCTTGGCAGGCCTCTCTTAGAAAGATAAAATTTTGAGTGTTACTAACACTTTTCTCTTGCACCTAGGACCACGAAAGCCAAGGGAGAGGATAGTGTGTGTTAGAGGTAGGACCACTCATTGACTTTTTGCACAAGTGTGCCAAGCACGAAAGACACTTGTTCTTTTTAACTCATCATCGCAATGTGATCTAACTATTTGAAGATGTTGCTCCAATAGCCATGGTGTTGTTTTTAACTTCAAAGGCAATGTGTTTTGTAATCTAGATTTTGGAAATCCTGGTCAACTTAATGAAAAAAACACATTTTGCTTGAAGTAAAATTTGTTTTGCAAAAATAAAAAACAAGTGGATTGTTCTTTTTACTTTCCCAAAAATTGAAGTGTGGATTGTGATTTTTAAGTTTGATGTAAGAACGAAAATTTGTTTGTTGATTTTAAGCACCAAAAAGACAAATGATCCTAACTAGAAAGCATGAAAAATTTCTTTGTTTCAAGTTTTTAATGCACCAAAAGGAAAATTTGTGATTTTTAGGGGTTAGTTTTAACCTGCAAAAACCACAATTCGTTAGTAAAATCTATGTCCAAGGGGGGGCTTCCACAAGCCTAAGATTTTCAATTTTTCGGTTACAAGGTGAGTTTTACAATATTCTGTTGCAATAGGACTAGTCTGCATTTAAACAGAAATGCTATTTTACACAGAAGCGCTGAAAGAAGGGTAAAACCAGAGAGGCAAAAGCGCTAAAATATTTTCAATGACACCAAAAGAAAGACAGACGTGCCAAAACAAATCCAAAAGCGCTGAAAGTGAGACAATAGCGCTATTGTGAGAACAATAGCGCTAAAAGAAAAAGTGTCGGTAGCGCTAGAACATGTTCAATAGCTCTAAAGCGCAACCTGTGTGGCACTTTAAACAATCAAACATGTTAGTTTTTAAAAAAAAATGGTCTTTTTTGGTGCTTGGATTCACGTCGGGTTCACCAAATGGTGCTCTGCAAAAAGAAGGAAGGTTAGTCAATGATAACAAAAACACAAACAAGAAGAAAAGCCAAGTTGTTAGTGTTAGAAATCATAAACAAAATACTTTCCTAAACAGGCATATCAAAAGAGATACCAAAAGCATGATAGAATATCTAACTAGGAAGGTAAATATGATGAGGCATCTCCAAATGCCTCCTAACATGCTCTTGATTTCTTCTCCCTTGTTCCTCTCCTCTCCAAGTTCCAAAATAGTGTAGCTCTTAGCAGCTTTTTGCACTATGGATGCTTATGGAGGATTGAGATTGTAGTATTGTGCTTTAAATGTGAAATGAAAAGCTAATACTATGCTATTGATGCTAAAATGATTTATTTTTAACCAAAATAACAATACATGAGTTAATTATTCTAAAATGCTCTCTTAAAATTCCTATAGGTTAAATGCATACAAGTTTTTAGGATCTGGATTATGAAGAAATGGGCTCTATTTATTAGAAAAATGGAGCAATGGATGGTTGAGATTGAGTAATCTCAACAAGGGTCAGGATTGAATGATTTCATATCCATGTGAGGGCTTTCAACCCAATTCCAGGATGACAAGTGTCAATGTGAGATAGGTTGAGAGGGGAGGGAATACACATTAAATGCTTGATATGACTTTGAGATTTAGAGTCAAGATTGGTTGAATGAATAAACTCTTTATTCAAAGAATAAAGCTTTTATCCAATGGATAAACTCTTGTGCAAATGTGAAATGGATGAATATGGTCAAAATAATAAATGTTTGAGGGGACAAGTTTGAAATAACAATAAATGGTTATGTAAGAGCCATAAATGGTCATGTAAGAGCCATTAGTGGTCTTCGAAGACTTTGGGGGTTAATTTGTTGAACACACAAAGCACTAAATGCTTTTCAAAGACTTTGGAGTCTTTGAGAAGTGACTCCATTTTTCTTAGGAATGTGACAATAATTAGAGGATAGATTAGGCTAATTAGGAAGGGGTTAGAAGAATCTAGAAGGGGATTAGATTTTGCAAGTGGATTTGGTGGGTGAGGGAAAATAGGATTTTATTTAAAATAAAAATTCATTTATTTCAATAAATGTGTGCAAGTTGCATTTGTAGGAAAATGCAAGTGGGGTGGGGATAAATGATTTAAATAAATATTTTATTTAATTTATTTAAAAGAGGAAAAGGGGATTAAATGAAATAAATATGATTTATTCATTTAATTGATTGTGAATTTGGTTTAATGAATTAATTAAAATAAATTGAATAATTTATTTAATTAATAGAAGAATGTTTGGGGATGAATTAATTAAATATTAATTTAATTAACTGATGGCTAGTGCATTTTTAATCAAATAGATAGCGAATATTTATTTGATTAAGCTGGACAGATTTGTGTGACTACACAAACCAATAAGTCCTCTGAGCCCTCAGTGGAGAACCCTCATTCCACAATGGGGAGAAAAGGACAGAACACAGGAAAGAGGATGTGGAAAAATAGATCTTCTTCTCCATTGCCATTGCTGTCCCCATCAACAACACCAAAATCATCTACTAACGAAATCCTCCCCTACCCACCTCCTCCTACGTGGCCCATCATAGTTATTGATCCAAATTCCACAATTGTTTCCTTTGACAACTTGTTATTTATGTAGAGTATATTGAAAAGGTAACTAATGTTATTTGCATCATTTGTAATAGTTATGGTCATGTGGCTATGAACTACAGAAGGAGAACTGGAAGAGGTAATGTAGGACCTTGGAGATCATCTGGAATGACTTGCTATCATTATCACAAACTAGGACACATGGCAAAGTTCTGTAGAATCGAGAAGAACAAACTGATCAACCACTGTGAAGATTAGAAAGGTAAGCAAAAGGTTGATATTGAGGAAACCTTTAGAGCCAACCTACTAAAATTGGTCCTAGGTTATGATATAAATGTAAGATCTTATTTATAAGATCGAATGTGGAATGCGAAAAAGAATTGTGTGAAGGTATGTGCGAGAATAAGTAGAGCTATACATGCAAACATCATTTGAAGGTGAAGCAAGGTTTTTGTGAAAGCATATTAGAACTACACCGGTACTAAATCCAGCATATGAATATGCTATTTTGAGCAGTACATCCTTATTGGATTTAACCATCCAATTGTAGTTAGTGTGAGTCCTATTTTGTGTTTGAGTAGTGAGCTCTAGGCACTTGGCCTTTCTGCATGTGCAGACCCCATTTGTATACACTTACGATCTGCAGTAGTATCATCTGATTGTGGGTAAGGTTTCCCACTATGGTTTTTCCCCTTATAGGGTTTCCACATACAAATATTGGTGTTATGTGTTGTGGATGACTTTGTCCTTTTGTTTCATGCATTAATCTTTACCGGTATTGCAATTAACTGATAAAACTGTCAACCAATATAAAAGACTGGTTTACTGGTATTAAGCATTAAGTTGGTTAAGTTGTTTTTGGTTTGAATTTATTTGACAACTCATTCACCCCTCCTCTCAGTTGTCTCTGGGACCTAACAATTGGTATCAGAGCCTAGTCCTCTTTTTGCAGAAGTTGAACAGCTTAAGGAGATCCAATGTCTACTAACTATTTCAGGTAGGACAGTCCTAAACTTGATGGAACCAACTATGACATATGGAAAATCAGAATGGAGACACATCTGAATTGCATTGGAAAGGACATCTAGGAAGTTACAAAGAATGGCTATATTGCTTCTACTCCTGATCAGCCTAATCCACCTACCTTGGGAAAAGATGAAGAAAATGATTGCAAAGAAAGAGAAGCACTTTTGAGTGCATTAACAGATCAACAAATCATGGGATTATCAGATAGATAACTGCTAAAGCTATTTGGGATCATTTGGAAACATTGAATGAAAGAGATTCCACAGTCAAAATTGTAGAACTTGAAAGCTTCCGGGTCAGGTATGAACATCTGAAAAATGGAAGAAGATGAAAGGATTTCTTCTTTTATGGAAAGAGTTAATGAAATTGTTTTGTGTATTAAATGTTATGGAGGAACCTTAAGTGAAGATGAAATTATTTCAAAAGTTTTAAGAGGATTGCCACCAGTATATAAAATGAAGGTTACTGCTATAAATGAGTTAAGAACAATTCCTACTACATCACTAACTAGGGATACATTGATTGGAAAAATCTTAGCTTTTGAAATTGAGGAATTTGGTCCTGTTGCTACTATAAAGATAGATTTAGCGTTTAAGGCATCAACATCATCTACACCATCATTTGACAAATCTGATTGGAAATCCTTTTATGCCAGAGAACTTGACGAAAGCAGGAGAGAAAATAAAGAACTTGAAGAACTTGAAGCACTATTTGCAAGAAAAATGCCTAAAGGTCTAGTAGGAAGTAAGTATGAAGGTAAAGCACTCTTTAAATTCTTTAACTATAATAAGATTGGTCATATGACTTCTAGATGCCCTGATAGACATGCTAGACTAAGAGAAGAAGCTAGAAGAACATACAAGCCTAACCCTGAATATCAGAGATACAGATTTAAGAAGAATAAAGACAAATCTTGTTATCTTGTTGATGAAGGAGTGACTGATGATTCTAATGAGGATCCAACAAACAATGGATGAGTTTTTGTTGCTATAACAGAAGACCAACTGACACCTACCATTCAATCAGTAGAGGAGGCCCTAGCAGCTAAAGTTGAAGTAAAGGATGAATGGATCATTGATTCAGGATGCTCACATCATATGACTGGAGATAAAAGTAAATTCTTGAACTTTCAAGAATATAATGGAGGCTTAGTGAGATTTGGAGATGATAAAGCTTGTCTGATGAAAGGTAAAGGTATAATATCTCTTGATGGTAAGCATAATACTGACAATATTTACTATGTTGAAGGTTTAAAGCATAATCTTGTAAGTGTTGGTCAATTAGTTGAAAAATGATTTTAGTTACAATTCAAAAATGGAAAATACAAAATCATGAATAGAACTAGTTTGAAAATTGCAACTGGTAATCAAACTAGAGGTAATATCTTTCATTTGATTAATAGTGAAAATACATGCTTGATTGCACATATTGATGAAAGTTGGCTATGGCATAAGAGACTCTATCATGTAAATTTTGATTGCATGGTAAAAATCAGTACTACTAAGGCAGTTAGAGGTTTACCTAAAATTGTCAAACCTCACAATACAGTATGTAAGGAATGTCAATTTGGAAAACAAGTTAGAGCTACTTTTAAAAGTATTCTAGAAAAATCAAAAAATGCTCTTGACTTAATCCATACTGATTTATGTGGTCCAGCTAGAACTAAAGGTTTGTAAGGTGATAGATATTTCATGCTAATCATTGATGACTACTCTAGAATGTGTTGGGTTACTTTTCTTAGAGAAAAATCAGAAGCACTTGGAAAGTTCAAATTGTTTAAAGCAATGGTAGAAAATGAAACCATTAAGAAAATCAAATGTCTGAGATCAGATCAAGGAGGAGAATTTACATCTAAGGAATTTAATACATTCTGTGAAGTGAATGGAATCAGTAGACAACTATCAGCACCCCAGACGCCACAACAGAATGGAGTTGTTGAAAGGAAAAAAAGAACTATCTTGGATGCAACAAGAAGTATGTTATCAGAAGCAAATCTACCATATGTGTATTGGAGATAGACAGTAAGTACAACAGTCTATACATTCAACAAAGTTCACATCAAAGGTGAAATCGATAAGACCTGTCATGACCTATGGTTTGGTATTACTCCTACTCTTAAATATTTTAGAATATTTGGAAGTAAATGCTATATTAGAAGAGATGAGTATATTGGCAAAGATGATCCTATAAGTGATGAAGGAATATTTCTTGGTTATTCATCTAAGAGAAAGGGATATAGATGTTCTAACAAAAGATTGCAAAAAATTGTTGAAAGTACAAATGTGAAGATTGATAAACAATTCAGAGGAACTTCAAGGTATATAGACTCTAAACCACTAGAAGAGATTCTAAAAAATGAACCTAAATTGAACCCACTGGTACAAAATGAAAATCCAGCTACACCGGTATCATCTAAAAATTTCACAGTAACTGAGGAACAACAACAAACGAAGACACCCTGGTATGTAAGACTAAATCATTCTGAAGATCAGATAATTGGAAACAAGTATAAAGGAGTTATGACAAGAGGAAGATTGGCAAATAAAGAGGTATGTCTTATTTCTCAAATTGAACCATCATCAATTAATGAGGCATGTGAAGATAAACACTGGATTAAAGCTATGGAAAAGAACTAGAACAAATTGAGAAGAATAACACTTGGACATTAGTTCCCCAGTCTAAAGACAAAAATATGGTTGGAACAAAGTGGGTATTTAGAAACAAACTTAATGAAGATGGTACGGTTATCAGAAATAAAGAAAGACTAGTGTGTAAGGGATATTCTCAAAAAGAAGGAATTGATTATAATGAAACCTTTGCACTGGTAGCCAGAATTGAGGCAGTCGGATTATTCTTAGCTTTTGCAGCACACACAAACTACAAAGTATATCAAATGGACATTAAATGTGCATTTATGAATGGAGATCTTGAATAAGAAGTTTACATTGAACAACTTGATGGATTTTCTTTGACAGATAACAAAGATATGGTTTGCAGGTTAAGGAAAGCTTTGTATGGGTTTAAGAAAGCTCCAAGAGCTTGGTATGCAAGATTGGATAAGTATCTTTTGAATATTGGTTTTTCTAAAGGTAATGCTGACAACAACTTATATTATAAAGTGACAAATGATGACATCTTGGTTATAGAAGTTTTTGTTGATTATATAGTCTTTGGAGGAGAAGATGGATTATGTAAAGAATTTTCTATTGAAATGCAGCAAGAATTTGAAATGTCCATGATTGGAGATATAAAATTCTTTTTAGGATTGTAGATTTCACAGACTGATAAAGGTATATTCTTGAGTCAATCCAAGTACTTGAAGGAGTTATTAAAGAAATTTGGAATGGATAACTCTAAACCAGTAAGCACACCTATGACTACAAATGACAAATTATCACAAAGGGATGAATCTACACTTGTTAATCCGACTAGATACAAATCTATGATAGGAGGTTTGCCGTATTTGACACAAAGAAGACCTGATATCATGAATGCAATATGTATTGTTTCAATATTTCAGAGTAATCCTAGAGAAAATCATGAATCAACAGTAAAAAGGATTTTCCGGTACTTGCAAGGTACTACAAATATTGGATTATGGTATCCTAGAGATGAAAACTTTGAACTATGTTCATACACAGATGCAAATTGGGCAGGAGATGTGGATGATAGAAAAAGTACCATCGAAGGAGCATTTTTTCTTGGAAGTAGATTAATTTCTTGGTTGAGTAAGAAATAAAGTTGTACATCTTTATCAACAGCTGAATCAGAATATGTTGCAACAACAACTAACTGTACACAAGTATTATGGCTTAAGCAAATGTTGAAAGATATAAGGGTAAAATGCAAGGAACCTATTACTATCTATTGTGATAACACTGCAGCAATTGATATATCTAAGAATCTAGTATTACATTCTAAAACCAAACATGTTTCTATCAAACTGAATTTTCTATGGGAGAATGTTGAAGAAAAATAAATAAAACTGGTTTATGTGAATACTAAAGAACAAATTGCAGATATTTTCACTAAATCTCTGCCTGAGGAAACTTTTGAATATCTTAGAGATCAACTTGGTTTCATACCCCCACCAGTAGAGACTTAGAAAGTTGATGTTTGTCATCAACCAACAGAATTAACAAAGAAATCTCTTACTCCGGCTTTGATGAGGAAGCTACTTCTCAGGGGGAGTAGTTGGTATACTAAATTGGTTGGTATTTTATATCTGAAAAATGTTTTTTACTTTGTCATTGATGTCAAAGGGCGAGAGATTGATATGGAAAAACACATTATCTTTTGAGGAGTGATTATTCATTGGGGGAGAGTTTGTTACTCTCTATATCTATATTTTGATTTCTGGTTATGATCTCTTTTGGGAGATTGTTGGCTTTTGTTGGCTTTTAGTATTTGGCATTTCTGTTTTGGTACTTTGATGGTTTTTCCATCTTGTGTTGCCATCAATACCAAAGGGGGAGATTGTTGGTATTTTTGTATGGTTTTGTCATTGATGTCAACACCTACTAAACCTTATCAACTCTAGCACTTTGGAGAATCAACAACATTCACCAGCAAGTAAATGACTCATGCACAGTCACCGATATCTGGTACACCGACAGGATATAATGATCACCAACACTTGGAATGGCATGGAAAACACTTGGTTATGTCAAAGACATCGTTTGGACACTTTTTCTTGGAGATTTGTTTATTGGCATATTTGTATTAGTATATTTGCTGTTATCGGCAAATAGGTACAGGTTACACATCGACAGGATTATTTTTTCCAAATCAGCATGACACACTATGGAAATGTTTTATTATTGTTGTAAATGCATCAAGCCGACATATTGTATCGGTTATTGCAACAAATATTGTTTTAATTGTAAATTGATTTTATTGTAATACCCTTTAGAGCCAACCTACTAAAATTGGTCCTAGGTTATGATATAAATGTAAGATCTTATTTGTAAGATCAAATGTGGAATGCAAAAAAGAATTGTGTGAAGGTATATGCAAGAATAAGCAGAGCTATACACACATACATCATTTGAAGGTGAAACAAGGTTTTTGTGAAAGCATATTAGAACTACACTAGTATTGAATCCATCATATGAAGATGCTATTTTGAGCAGTACATCCTTATTGGATTTAACCATCCAATTGTAGTCAGTGTGACTCCTATTTTATGTTTGAGTAGTGTGCTCTAGGCGCTTGGCCTTTCTGCATGTGCACACCCCATTTGTATACACTTACTATCTGTAGTAGTATCATCTGATTGTGGGTAAGGCTTTCCACCATGGTTTTTCCCCTTATAGGGTTTCCACATACAAATATTGGTGTTATGTGTTGTGGATGACTTTGTCCTTTTGTTTCATGCATTATTCTTTACCGGTATTGCAATTAACTGATAAAACTGTCAACTGATATAAAAGACTTGTTTACCGGTATTAAGCATTAAGTTGGTTAAGTTGTTTTTGGTTTGAATTTATTTGACAACTGATTCACGCCCCCCTCTCAGTTGCCTTTGAGACCTAACAGACTATAAAATTGAGGATTTAGGATCATTATCAATTTATTCTCAACTAAAATCCTTGTGTGAGAAAAGAGGCAAAATCAAACTTGAGTACATTAGGGTTTATGAAAAGGTTTTCACAATGCGGCATATTTTCTTGAAGATTTTGAAGAACATGTTAGGATAATTCTTAGTCATGTGCATGGTGAAAATATTTTTCTTGAAAGGTTGCACACAATCACAAAGGAAGAAATCCATCCAATGATTGGTTTTTGGCAAATCGGTGAAGTTCCAAAGCTGAGGAAAATTTAAAAAGAAACTATGGTAACACTAACTCAGACCACCTTTGATGGTCGTCCATTTTCAGTTAACAACATTAAGGACCCAATAGCTAGACTGGATACTATGGTCATTGGGTACATGATATTTTATTCCAGCAAAATGAACAATATGCCATCTGCAGCTATGCATGTAGCTTATAGAATGATTGTTGAGAATGCAAATTATGACTTATGTGAGGCTATAAGGAGTCAATTGATGTTGAACCTATAATCAATTAAGAAAGACAACAGTCAAAAGTTCAAATTTGGTCAATTATTGATTGGTTTATTCTTTTATTTTCAGAATTTCCTACTAGGAATCGGTGACATTCGATGGTCAAAAGACCTACCAATAACTGCTCAAATCAAGAACAACATTAAGGATGTAAAGAACACATTCTCCACTGCAATGAATGGATATTTTAATGAATTCAAAAAGAAGATGAGCATGAGGGTGAGGCTACCTGAAGATGTGGTGAAACACTTTGCAAAAGACATTTGTTTCACAGTCACCACAAACTTTTGTCTAATGGAGGCTGTAGAACCCAGAGAGGATGAAATGGATGAAATGAGTTATGAAGTCAATTATGACTTATTAATCGGATATGTCAACAACCTTTTGACATCTCCCAAGGATAAGAAGAAGAAAAGATTGGGAACATATGAGGAAAGAAATGCAGATGCTGAACCTAGTTCTGCCAAAGAGAAGAAGAAGAATAAATTTGAGCAAGCACCTCCAGTGACCACTGGTACAAGGGTGAAAAGAAGTATTCAAGTAAAAAAGGAACCGACACCCAAAGTATATGCTAAGAAGTAGACTGCAACGAAGAAGAGAGGTAGGCAACTTATTCTTCAAGCAAAATCGAATGATATCGACACTGAAGAGGAACCAAAGAAGATGAAAGCAACTGGTAAGAAAGCCAAACTAGTAGGAGACACCTCACAATAGGGTATTCCTATTAATGCCTTATCTTACAAACCTATGACTAATTTTGAGAGAATTGTAAAAACATTAGGGAGGAATAGGTTTGATAATGTGAAAGAATGTTTTGATTGATTTTATGATGATTAGAAGGAACAAATTGTTCAAAAGGTAATCAACAACTTATGTCAATACAATCGATTGCCTCGACATCTTAAAAATGATATTTTTGATTCTTTATATTCTATTCTTGCAAATAATGGCAAGTGGTTATTGAACAAGATCAAGAAATAATTGATAGTATTTTCATTCAATATTTTCCTAAATTTTCTAGAGATGAATTATTAGCATTGCTTGATAATTTCAAAGGACAGTTTCATTTTAAGGCAAGAAGATTGATGTTAATGAATGAAAAGGTGCAATCTATTGAAGTTGAAACTCATCAGATAGCTAGAAATATTCAAAGGATGCATGAGTAGATGAAGTCTCATAAAACTGATCAAACAAAGACTAGAGCACAACCGGAGTTAGATGAGGAAGAAATTATTGCACTAGTTATTGTCTATCTTACTAAGCATAAGGATGACACTACTTCTCTACTAGTTATCTTTGTAGATGATATTCAAGACACCATTTAATTATTTGGTAATATCATTGAACCCATTATGCAACTATTACAACCACTGGTCACTACTGTTACACAGGAAAAAGCAGTTGAAGCACCAGTAATTCAACCTAGTGTGGATATTCAACCTCCACCGGAAAAAGAACACCAATTAGAAAATCAATTACCACCGATTACAATGGTTACTCAAAAGAAACAAATAGAAGAAAAAAAAGAGAAAGAGAAACCTGAGAAAGAGGTTGAAGTGAAGGAACCTAAACATAAAAAGGAGGAAGAGAAAGAGAAAACAGAGGAGAAGATAGCAGATGAAAAGGAAAAAGTAGTTGTTAAGCAACAAATTAATGATGAGGATGACTCAATAGGCATCAAAGAGCCTATAGATGTAGATAATATGAGTGCATGTGAACTCATGGAGATGGCAACGGTGATGCAATATAGAGCTCAAAAGAAAATATTGAAAGAGCAGAGGAAGGAAGCCGAAACAATTCAAACTGCTATTGAGATTCTGTCAATTCTTCTACTAGAGAGACATCGGAAATTTGTCAACTCCTATCAGCAAGGTTGGCTAGTTGGTTGCTAATGAATTTGACCAACTAAAGTCCCTTGAAGAAGCTACTTAGACTTTAGCTGAGAAGAATTATAAAAAGAAGAGAGGAGACAAAATAATAGAGGATATTGATACAGGGAAGATTGCTTTATCCCTGAATAAAAATCTTTTGGGGATTGCTATTGAAATAGGAGGAAGGATACTAGCCTATACATCTAACATTTCATTTTTTCTACACAAATTTGATTAAGAGGTGAGAAGAGACACAACAAGAACTGGAAAGGATATGTACTAACTACATACCTTTACAGGATTCAACCTTAGCATTTGGCAGATCAGTTGATGATTTGAAAAATCAGTTAGAAGTCTATGATTATGAATGGGCTAAGAGACTCCAATCCTTGAAAGAGCTAAAGAACCAGTTGAGACTCAAAGTGGACATCTTACAATAGACATGCAGGGAGGTATAAGCAGTTTTGGTAAGTCCAGAAATAAGCACAGTGGATGCGATGAAAGAATTCTCACCGAAACCTTATTGGAAACATGGGAAAATGATTTTTCTCAGATGAAGATCACTTTTAGTGACATTTTCTTGAAAATTACAGTGAACACTCCTTGATAAAGACTCTTAAATTTTTGTATATGTAATTTTTTGATGCAAATTTTGCTATAATATATATGTATTTTGCTTTTTAATTTGGCATTGTTGTCAAAGGGGGAGTAGAAATATGTATGTGTTGTAAAATTTTGTATGTTAAGGGGGAGTAGAAATATGTTTTTTTTTGTGAGCACACTTAGTTGTAAAGTTGTAAAATTTTCTAAGTGTTGCCATCAATGCCAAAGGGGGAGATTGTTGTCTTGATGATGATTGTAATGGATGACTTCATGTGTTGTCATTGATGGCACATGTATACACACATATGTTCAAATTTTCATAGTCATCTTAGTTAAGACAAATCAACATTACTCCTAAGTTTTTGTATTGCAAAATCAGTATTATATGTATAGTTAAGTTCAAATGGTTTAGAGGGTGTCTAACCAGTATTTGTAGTCAACTGACATATATAGGAATGGATTGACACCAACATAGAGTTTGAGCAGATACCATCAAAGAAGCAAATGGAGGACAATCAGTCTATGAGTTGGAAGAGGTTAACTCTTAACCGGTATCAGTGTTCTGATCGGTTTCACTGATTGTGTGATGAGTTATAACCAGCCATGATGAGTTATGTTAGATTGTCCAGATACACTGCACCTAGGAAATTGTGATATGATTCCTAAGCCGACATGAAATCTAATGTCTATATAATGACATTATGATGAACTTTATTTATGATGTGAGATAGAAGTGTTAAGTTGTTGAAGGCATTGCAGAGTATGTCAGTGATGCAGTTTTGAGTGAGCAAAAGAGGATCTATTCAAGCAAGTTGTGCTACTTCTAGATCACACCACCTATTATTTTCTAATCACTACAATAGTCAAATCCCCTAACCAGGTAAGCTCTAACAAGCTTTATTGTACAAATCCTCTAACAAGGTGATCCATTAATTTGGGTTTAAAACCCTCTACTAAGGTTACTCCTAATAGGGTACTACCTTTAACAGGGTATAGCTTCTAATAGAGCTTTAGGATCTTTAATAGGATTCACTCCTAGTAGAGCACTTTTGTAGACCTTAACTGGTCAATTACCTATTACTACAGATAGGTAACTTGTGAGTCCCATCTCACTGTAGTTTTTCCCAGTTGGGTCTTCCACGTATAAAAACTTGTGTTATGGTGGATTTTTTACATGTTGTGGATGCTTTAATATCATTTTGGATTGCATGCATAGTATTAAGTAAACTAGTCAAGTATCTTTACCAGTCTGTGTTTAAAGTGGTATTGTTTTTGCTATCACTAATTCACCCCCCCTCTCAGTGCTTTATATGTCTATCAATCAATACACATTTTCTCAATTTAAAATCATCCATCTGATCAACCAAATCTACATATAAATTACCACATAATGTACCATGTAAATAAAATGTATTGTTAGTATCATAAAGGGGAGTGTAACATTGTGAGTAAATCCAATTTTTTATTTTACTTTTGAAAACATTAATATTTGAAAAAATAATTCTCATTTTTTTTGTCAATAAAGGGTCATGTTGGCTTGATGTTTATGTTTTGATGTAATAGGTTGAATCAGGAATTGTTTTATGTTGTCATTAATGAAAACTATATTTTGACAGTCATCTAAGTCTATTAGGCCAACTAGTAAAGCATAACCAGTGGAGGAGATAGTTTATGAGTGAATCAAGAAATAGGACTTCAACAAGTAAACAAGAACACAGTTGTATTCAAGCAACCAATATGAGCGATTGATGAAGAGTTAGGTGATGCAGTTTTGTAGGAGTGTTGGAGACAGGTACTTGCAACTATGTTTCACACCGCAAGGACAAATTCAACAGGATGAGCGAGTTATGTTGTACAAAGCAGTCAATCATGAATAACAACTAACCGACAGAACAAAGTCACTAAGATTGGTAAATGGATACATATTATGTTTTATTTTTGAGATGTTATGTCGGTGGTAGGCATAAGTAAAGTGTGTATTAAAAGATTGTCTAGATTAATTGAACCTAGGAAATTGTTCCAAGATTGTTAGTCGACTAAGTTGATGTCTGTAAAAAGTGTGATGAGTTATGATATGAAGCATGAGATCGAAAGTGAATATTGAGAGTTTTGATTGTGTGGTAATTTGAGAAGCTCTGTATGGATGTGTTGTTGATGTATTGAGAATAACTAAAGTGGATCTTATCAAGAATAGAGGTGCTACATGCAGATCATTTTATTGTTGTTTTCCTAATAGTTGTAGCATTCAAATCCCTTAATTGGGTAGGTCCTAATAGGCCTGAAATTGTAAATCCCCTAATAGGGTATCTCATTAACTTGAGTCTAAATCCTCTTGCGAGGTTTCTCCTAATAGGGGAAATATTTTAACAAGACTGAGGTAAATCCCTTAACTGGGTGACTCCTAACAAGGTTTACTCCTAACCGGGCATATTTGTATGACCTTAACCAATCAAAGATTTCTATTTTGCAGATAGTGAATCTTGTGGGTATTAAATCCCACCATGGTGTTTCCCTTTTGGGTTTCCATGTATAAATCCTTGTGTTATGTGGAGCTTTCTATATTGGGTGTTAGCTTATGTGGTAATATTTCTCTTATATTTATTAAGTTTTAATTTATTTAAAGTGGTGATCAAATTTATGTTATTGTTTTTGCTTGCATTGATTCACCCCCCCTCTCAGTGCCTTATAAGTTTATCAATTGGTATCAGAGCCTAATTTTCTTAAGGCTTAACTTCTTGGGAAAGATCCCTAAGGCTATCATGGGGGATATGAGTTATAGAGAGATGTCTAACTGGCTTGTAGAAGCTAAAGAATCCCTAGATACATTGAAAGACAAGTATAAAGCCTCACTTGCTAAGAGAAAAGAGCTTGCATAATAATTGGTGGAGTTTACCGAAAATAGTTCTTTTGATGAAGCAAACATGGATACATTGGTTACTGAAGTTGAAAAATTGAATGATGAGAAGGAACCAGGAGATTGGAACCCTATATCATCATCTTCATGAGGAATAAGAAGAAAAAGAACAAATAAAGGCTGATCTAGACATCACAATGTCTCTAACAGAAAGTATGATGAAAAAGAATGAAGATCTTACAAAGGAACTTGCCGATGCTAATGAAACACTTGCAAAGTTTAAAAAGAGCTCTACTATGATTGATGAGAAAATCCAGTGACAGACAGAATGAAGATACACATGGCTTGGGATACACTACTTTTGAAATAGGTGATCCTTATGGTACCAAGGACATCATGCATGAAGGTAAATCTACACCTAAGATCCAAAAATCCACGGGTAAGAAACCCTACTGTGGAGGGGAAAAAGCGAGACTAGGTGACTAGGACCTAATCCCACTTTAGCCAGCACATTGAGAATATGAAAGATCCTAGGGAGATAGCTCACTTTGGATACTTCTTGTGAGAAAGAGAGAGCCAAGGATTATCTCTTAGGGTTTCTATTCCTCTTGCTAAATATGAAGATAAGATGTAAAGGATTGATCAACTAGACTAGGAGGTGAACAATGAAGCATGCATAAACTGAAATTGTAGAAACTTGTAGAACTGGAACTAAGATACTAAAAGAAGAAAAGGGGGAGGAATTTGGATGTGTACCTGATGTAGAAAGATGAGCCAAACTAACCAAGACCAGGGTGCCATGCCCCTGTCCTTGATGATTTGACAGAGAGTTGCAACTTAGAGAGTACAATTATGAGATCCTAAGACACCACCTTGCCAAAAATCAGTGAAATTGAGGGGGACCAGGATGCCACGCCCCTATTTCTGATGGATTAGGGTATATATGAGACTTATGGGATGTTCTTATGTCTTTTGGTGATCTGTAAGTCCTTTGGGGTACTTGTACATGCACTGTAGCTTAAAAAGAGAGGGTTTGGGTGGCTATATAGGGTTTTGCCTTAGTTAAACCCCCGTGTTGGTGATTTCCACCTCCACAAATAGCTGATTTGTATAGTAAAATAGTGTGTGCAAGAATCTTGGGTGTGTGCAAGACCCTAGGATGAATGAAAACAATCTAGAGTAACCCTAAAGAGTAAACACTAAATGCTTGTAATTGACAAAGTAAATTCTCTAAATCAATGATGAAAGGTGACCTAAAGCATGAATGTAAATATGTAAATTGATATAATGAAGCTCATACAAAGAGATGAAAACAACATGAAATCATACCCAACCCCAAGGGAGGAGTACACGCCAATCATCAGTCAGTGATCTCCTATTATTCTTCAATGTCTTCAAGGCTCCTAACTGATGATGAATTCTTGACAAATATTTGATGAATGCTTGATGAATATTGTTGAATGATGTTGAAGACTCCACATAAGCTTCTCTTTCACTACATAGAAGGCTCCTTGTGCTTGCTAGACAACTTCTCTTTGAGATTTGATTTGATTCCATCCCTTCAAATGAAGAAAGAGAGCTCTTATTTATGAAACCCTAGATCTTAATTTCATCTTTAGGCCAACCTAGGATTTGAATTTCCCTCCAATATTTTGGGGCTAAGCATTATAAAATCATAGAATTATGATACCCAAATTTTGGGAAAAATGTTAGGGACCGTGTGCAAAGTGTACATGGTTGACCGACTTTTCACCAAATTTTTAGGACCATTCTGAAAGTTACAGCTGATTTTAAGATGTTTTGAAATGAGAAATCAGGCTTTAAAGGTTGAAATAAGACTTAACTAGGGTTTATGATTTAATGAATTATTGGAGGAATAAAAAGAAAAGGGGCACACTTAGGATGAAGGGCCCAATTTTATGATGTGGGGAGCGATGAAATATGACTCTAGATTTTAATTAAATTAATTAATTAAATGCTTAAAAGGAAATTACAATGCAAGATGCAAATACACTAAGGTGGGTGCTAAACTAAGCATAGAATTGTACCACCCTAGCAAGGGTGTATAATTTATGACGCTACATTTAGCCCCCACTTTAGCAGTCATATGACACTACATGCATATGCTACCTAAAGTAAATAAAATTAAACATTATTTGAAAAAGGATATATCCATAAGTTGTCGGATGAAGCCCCCACTGGTATCTGGAGTACACAGTTAGGAACCACACCCTACAAAACCACATGTTAGATAAAATCACAAAATCACCTAAAAGATTACTAAGGAAGGTGATGAAAATTTAAGGGTAGCTTTGTGTGCCCCCTATTTCAGCTTGCTAATTTGGTGAGTTGGAATAGGGTATCATGTTTACCACATCAAATTTTGAAACAAGATTGATGAGAAATGCTCACAAGAAGATTTGATAAAAGATCAAAAACTAATGGAGAATCATTTGGCAGGAAAGAGGGATAAATCTCAATTCCAACGCAACAAAGATTGTGATGATTTGAGAGCTCTCTAGCACAAGATGAAAGATTTAAATGGAAACAAATGCAAGAAGTATAATCCAAAAATGCAACTCCATAAAGCACATTGGAAAATAATGGAGGATTTAAATGACATCAAAGAGAGATTATTTATAGAAACGCTCTTCTAAAGAAGGCAAGAGATCCTCATCAAGGACATGCACGTTAACAAAATAGAAGGGTTTATTATAAAAGATACTACTCAATGAAGAAAAAGGAATTGATGAATGCTCATAGACTTCCAACACCAAGGAGGAGGTCCCAACTAAGGATATGGACTTAAGATCCCCATTAGGGATGCTTGTTCCTATATGAGAGAAGGGATTCAAATATGAATACACCTCTACAATCAATAATAAATCCATATAGAAGACACTACTTCACAAAGAGGAAATTTTAATCTTAAGAAGGAAAGATGTTTGAAATCACTCTTTCCCACCATATATAGGGAGAAGAGATGAGATAGAAATAGGCTATTATGTGGCTTCCAAAAGTATGATTGCACGTGAAATTGTACCATCATGAATGACAATGAGCCCCCAGTAAGTGAGCTACCAATGCCACATAATGATGAGCAACATAATAGCCATTAATGTTATTTAAAGACATGATAGATTGAATGAGATATTTGAATATGACATGTTAAATGCTCTACTATAAGTGAGATTAAAAGCATGTATAAGATGATTATGTTGGCATTTGAATAGAAAGAAATATTGTTGATATTCATTAAGGATATTGAGAAGGTTGTTGAAGATTATTGATATAACTGAAAAGGGATGATAACTATCTTTATAACATTATTTTGTCATTGATGTCAAGAAATTGATTTTCTGATTCAGTATGATGTTGCCATATCTTAAGAAGATTGATTTGAAGAGAATTAAGTGGCCGGTAAAAGACACAGAAAGAATGTGATGAATAAGGGGAGAAATAAGTTATTCAATGGGCAACTATTACTGAGTTAGACAATGATGAGATCATGATGTTTAAATTGTTTTGATATCCTACATATGTTGTTGATTGTAAGGTTAATACTATACTATGTCACCGATTAAATAACCTAGTCGATAAACCCTAAGGAACCTAGTCGGTAAACCCTAAGGTTATCGATATCGGTTAATGAAGGCAGAATGTCTATCGAGTAAAGTTTAGTATTTACCGAGTTGCAACCGAGTTTTGACAGATCACATTGGATAGATAAAAGCATTATTTAATGAAGGATGCTGATGAGATGGAGTTGATTAAATGATTAGTATGCCATGCATGAAGTTTGTTAAGGATCTATGGCAATGGAAGATCGACAGGAAGATCTACAATGTAGATTGAACCGCAATAACCTTGTGCAAGTTCCAAGAAAGGAATGCAAGTCCCTAGGTAAGGTAAAACATTTTCAGATCGAAGGATACATTGAACCTAGTCAAGATTGAAGATCTGATGGCTAAGATTGATCATGGGAAATGTGATCAAGAAGATTAAGAGGTTAGCAAATTGTTTATAAATAAGAAATTATTGATGAAAAATGTATGCGGGCAAGTGTAAGCACAGGGATGCTACATAGTGATTATCAAGCAACAAAAGCTTGAAGACCTGTTTGAATAACAGAGTAGGGAGCCCAACAGAGGGACAAGATAAGTCCTATGACAAGATTGTTTTGAGCAAATAAGAATCCACTTTAGCATTTTAGATGTGAAGTTGCAGATATATTTTTATTACTGTTATTTTGTAAGTGACAGAAGATCTCTTAACCGAGTGGACTTAACAGTCTTATTTGTAAATCCTCTAGCAAGGTGACATTCTAAATGAGTGTTTGAAATCCTTTGACAAGGTCACTTCTAACAAAGTGAAGATCCTAACAGATCTGAGGGAAATCCCTTAACTGGGTCACATCTAGCAATGTGTTTGTAATCTTTAACAGGATTTGCTTTTAACCAAGTATACTCTAGAAGAGTATATTTCTTAGTGGGTCCAAAATCCCACAGTGGTTTTTTCCCTATTTGGGTTTCCACATTAAATCTGGTGTTATATGTGTTATGATGTTTATGTGTTTATGAGTTTGCATGTTTAGTAGTTTTTGGTTATATTGCTGAAGTATAAGTTACCGAGGTTGAATCTGTTGATTTTATGGAAGATTAAGTTTGTATGATTCACCCCCCCCTCTCATCTTGTTAGCTATTGGCATCAAAAATTTACAATTGGTATCAAAGCTTTGGACACTAAAAGAAAAGTTTGAAGGTACTTGAGGCAAAGATCCGAAGATGTATAAAAGAGATGCACCAAAGCTAAACAAGTCAAGTTTCTCCACATGGCTAAAAAGGATGAAGCTGCATTTATCAGGAATTGGAGAATATGCAACATATTATTTGGAGAATGATTACATACCACCAAGTACCAACCTAATGAACTTGGAAGAGATAAAGGCAAAGCAAGAACATATTCAAGCTATGATTGAAATAACATCATCATTGACCGACTCAGAGTTTAGTGATCTAGAAGGCTGTAATGATGCAAAAGCAATGTGGACCAAGCTCATATTTGTGTATGGCGGTGATGAACATGTTCAAAGAGAAAAAGTAGATAGTCTAAGAGGACAACTTGAATCCATGAGAATGAATGAAGGCGAGAACATAACCCAATACAATACAAGGTTAAAGGAGACTATAAATCAAATTAAAGGAGCAGGAGGAACTATTGAAGAAAAGGATGTAACAAGTAAGTTGTTGAGAACCCCTCTACCTGCTTATGCCATTCGAGTCTCTCCAATCAATGAATTGAGGTCTATACCTAACATGCTAGTTTCTTTGGATGCTACTATTGGTAAGCTACATGCATTTGAGTTAAGTAATTTTGACAACAGTGGGTCTTTGGTAAATAAAGTAGAATTTGCATTCAGTTCTTTTCATATTGGTGAATCTGATGATTACAATGATAGAATGAGTAAGTACTCTAAAGGAAATCACAGTGGAGAAAGTGAAAGATTTCATAAGAACATGGAAGAAGTGCACAAACTATATGAGGAAATCAAGAAGCAAGAAGAGTTTGAAGCATTATGAGCCAGAAGGTTACCAAGAGGAAAAGGTAGGTATAAAGGAAAGCTACCTTTAAAATGTTTTAATTGTGATAAAATAGGACATATGGCTTCTAACTATCTTGACAAAGAATCTAGTGAAAAGAGAGAATACCGAGATAATAGGCAGAAAGACAACCAATACAGAGGACACCGAGACTTCAAAAGGAGAGATAGAAAGACATGCCTAGTAGCTGATGAGGAATCCAACGATGATAAATCTGATGAAACTAATACTGAGGAAGCTTTTTATGTGGCTATTAAAGATGGATCAGATGAAGAAAGGTATGAAGAAAAATCCCTAATATCTCACATAAATAATAATGATTCTTGGATCATAGACAGTGGATGCTCACATCACATGACAGGTGATAAACACAAGTTTGCTAAATTAGAAGACTATGATGGAGGCTATGTAAGATTTGGTAATGATGCACCATGTCCGGTGAAAGGTAAAGGATCTATAACACTTCTTGACAATGCTAAATTTGATGATGTATACTAGGTTGAAGGATTGAAATACAATTTGTTGAGTGTAGCACAACTAAACAATACGAGATACTGAATAGAATTTCAGAAAGGAATTGTCAAAGTTCATAACAAGTATGGAAATTTAGTTGCTACCAGGACACAAACAAAAGGTAAAACATGTCATCTTGAATCAACTCGAAACAAGTGTCTTTATGCTAAGATAGATGATGCTTAGTTATGGCATAACAGGTTTTATCATGTAAATTTTGATAATCTGATCAAAATAAGTAAGAAGCACTGAGTAAGAGGTCTACCGAGTCTGGAAAAACTTGAGAATACTATGTGCCGAGGATGCCAGATGGGTAAGATGACAAGATCAAGCTTTACAAGTAAGTCCTACACTTCTAAAGGAATTTTAGATCTAGTACACATTGATCTTTGTGGTCCCATGAAAGTTCAAAGTTATTATGGTGATAAATATTTCATATTATTTGTGGATGATTACTCAAGGATGATGTTAGTTATATTTTTAAAAGAAAAATTAGAAGCTTTTCAAATGTTCAAATGGTACAAGGCAAGAGTTGAAAATGAAATAGGAAGACAACTGAAATGTTTCAAATCTAATAGAGGAGGAGAGTTCACTTCTGATGAATTTAACTTATTCTGCAATGATCATGGTATAAAAAGGCAAGTATCTGCACCTTAGATTTTGCTAGAACCCTGATGATAGAAAAGAGGGTACCTCAAACATTTTGGAGAGAAGCAATCAACACTATAGTTTACACCTTGAACTGAGTTCAACTAAACAAAGGAACTATGAAGACACCATATGAGATCTGGTATGACAAGAAACCTAGTGTAAGTTATTTTAAAATCTTTCGAAGTAGATGTTATGTTCACAAAGATGACAAGAATGGAAAGTTTGATCATAAAAGTGAAGAAGGAATATTTCTTGGTTATTCTTCTAGAAGTAAAGCATTTAAATGTCTGATCAAATCATCTAACAAAATAGTAGAAAGTGCAAATGTGAAAATTGATGAATTTGTAGAAAGAAATGATGAAGGAAATTCCAAAGAACCAGAAGATTATGAAGACTTCATTTATGTTCAACCGAGAAGTCCTATCGAGAAAGTTGCTGAAGAAAATGAAGATAATGTCCCATTATTGAGTGATGAAGAAGATTGTATAGAACCTACCGAGCCTATATTAGCCAAATATGTTAGAAGACATCATGCATTAAGTCAGATTATAGGAGATAAGGATGATCTAGTGATGACAAGGAGCAAACTGAGACAGAACACGTCTGATATCTGAATTTGAACCGAGAATAGTAAAAGAGGCATTTAACAGTGAAGATTGGGTAAATGTTATGATAGAAGAGATTGATCAAATCAAGAAGAATGAAACATGGACACTGATCCCAAGATCGAAGGACAAAAATGTAATCAATACAAAGTGGATTTTTAGAAACAAGCTAAATGAAAAAGGTGAGGTCATTCGAAACAAAGAAAGACTAGTTTGCAAAGGTAATGCTCAAGAAGAAGGAATAGATTATGGTGAGACTTTTGCACCTATGGCTAGACTTGAGGGAGTAAGAACATTGTTGGCATATGCTGCTTTCAAAAATTTCAAGTTATATCATTTGGGTCTTCAAGTTATATCAAAAGTTATGAGGGAGTAAGAACTTGCAATTTTGACTGCATTTGGGTCTTCACGATGGTGACACAACACTGAACCTGAATGAAGACCCCGAAACTTGTCCATGACACCAAAAACTGCATGTTTCCTGCACCCTGCCTGATCCCTCCTTGCACCCTACTGTCTCGGGAGGTGGGACTAGAGCGCCCAACGCCCTGGTCCTTCAGCACTAGGGCACCCAGCGCCCTAGTCCCCCAGGACCATGGCACCCAGCACCCTAGTCCCTGGCCCTATTTTGGGCTCGGTCTCTTATGGGGCTTTGGGTCTTTAAGTTTGCAAATTGGAAAATACTCTTTCCTGGTCGGCCTAAGGTTGGAAAAATCAGTCTATCAGCCCTAATTGACAAGTATATAAACTACATTTTCCTCTCCCATTTGGGGAGATGAAAAAAAAGGCGGAAGCGATATTCAAACATTCAAGCATTCAAGCATTCAAGCATTCAAGCATTCCTTCAAGCAATTGATCATTCTAAGTCTCCATTCAAGGCTAAGTGTTGCATTCAAGACAAGGATTCAACCATTGAAGAGGAGATCACATACTACATACAACATACACCATACAACATTTACACCTTCGCATGTAAGAATACAAACATTCTTACAACAAGGTTGCAGGTACGCGGCTGTAATTGAAGATTTGGAACCCTTGTGCAGAGACGAACAGATCCCCCTTCATTTCGCGGATATTTTGGAGGACCGTGTGCACGCCGGGCGCCATCATCCCGCCAACTTTTGCTCAAATTTGCAAGATAGTGCCATCTTGATATTTTACTGCTAATTCCAGGTCCGCAACTTCATCCTATATTCCTATCTCTGTTTATAAGCGAATCTTTCTCACTTTTCATGCATTCCTAGTTCAATCCTTCTATCTACATTCTTTACAAAAGAGGGTAGCCTTGCTGTCTTAACCCTTGAAACTCATTTAGAATCCAATCTTGCATTGTGTGGGATTGGATCTTGTGGGTTTCAACCCCTCTTTTGAATGTAAAGTCTCCCCCAAGTGAAAACCGTCAACCCTAGGGACCTCCCTTCTCTCTCTTTGGAGTTGGAAGAGGGGAGAGCAACTAGGGTTTGATTTTTCTGCTTTACATTTTGGTGAACCCGATGTGAACATCCTTTCTGATTATTCATGGTTAGATCTGAAAATTGGCTTCCTTGATTACATTTCCATGTTTGATCTTTTGCAAATTTTAGAGGTGATTGCATAAAAACCCTAAATTTTCTTTTTAGTAATTGAGCTTGCGAAATGTTTAATTATTAATGCTTGTTTCAGATCTACCCTTATATTGCAAACTATCAATTCATATCTGTGCTTTAATTCTAAAAATTAAGTGGTTAAGTGTCAAAACCCTAATTTTTAAAACCCTCTTGATTCAACCTTTGACTGATAATTTCACTGATCAAAACATCTCCAAATCAGCTGTAACTTTGGATTCCACAACAAAATCATAATATCTTTCATCCTAGAAAATTTGGAAAAAAGTTGCGAGGACCGTGTGCACCCCGAGCGCCACGGTCCCCGACATTTTTTTCGAAATTTCGGGAGCTAGATCTTATTGTATTTTTCTGCTAAAATCCAGAATTTTGGCTGATTTTATCAATTATAACACTTTGAAAATTACAGTCAAAGTTGGTCTAGTGATTGTTGGATTAAGGCTCCTAATCATTCAAAAATTGTTGAAATTGAAATTTTGTGTCGTAATTGTGTTCTTACTATCCTAAATCTAAAAAGTGTGTTGGCATTCATTCGAAATTTCAGTGCTTTATTCAAATTTTTGCAATTTGTGACTTTTGAAATTAAGTGTTTAATTACACCAACTTTGATTTCCGCTTTCAAAATTGAATTTTGCGTGAAATTGAGTCAACTTTTAAAATTCAAAACTTGCATTGCTCTTACTATTCCCTCTAAAATCATAAAATTCAAAATATCGGTTTCCCTCTCTTTTTCAAAATTCAAATTTTGCATTTTTTGACAATCTTGGTAGGGTTCAATTTTGAGATTGCAACTTTAATTTCGCCTATCTACAGATCGTAAAATCACTCAATTTTTTTAGATTAGCTCTAAAATCATCATAACTTTCATCCCTGAAAATTTTGAAAAAAGTTGTGAGGACCGTGTGCACCCTGAGCGCCACGGTCCCTGACATTTTTTTCAAAATTTCGGGAGATTGTCATGATTGCATTTAACAGCTTAACTCTAGGAGATTGGCTGATTTTATTGAAATTTGCTATCTCTAAATTCAAAATCTTCCCTCTCTCTCTAGTGCATGAGTTTTACAACAATAAGCCCTACTTACACTATTCCCGTTAGACAAAGCCGTAGAATTAAGTCTTTCCGAGGTTTAATTATTGAGGAGATGGAACCTAATTTGAATAGCCTTTTTAACGAGGACGTGGGTAATTCCTCTAATCCTCCTAATGATGAAGAAGCTCTCCATGAGGTTTCTGTAGAACAACTTTCGAAATGAGATAACCAATTTGATGATTTTCAGCAATGGATGTCTCAAGAGTATCCCGATAGTCAAGCTCTTTCATTAATTGAGGGTCTAAAACATATGGTTCAAAGTGATAAGAATGGAATTGATATTTTGCGTGGTATTGCACACATTGTGGATTCGAATGTGATGCCTATGAAGAGTTGTGCTGAAACTTTAGGTTATACACAACCTCCCACTCAAGTTAATCATTCTATTCCTTTGACAACTTCTATTGCTAGCATACCTACCTTTACATCAAACATAATGACTACTTCAATACAAGACATTCCTCCTATGATCATCAGTCATGGGGGCAATCCTTCCTCTTCAATTAATCCTCTTCCTTCATTCAATCCAACTTCTTCATTCATTCCTTCAATGAGTGTCCCTATTATATCTCCACAAATGAACATGACGCAAGGGGGCAATTCATTTAACCATTCCATTCCTCCTTGTAGTGTTCCTCCTTTCCAATCACCTCCTATGACTAACTATCATAGTGTCCCACCACCTTACTCTCAATCAATACCTTCTTTCAATAACATAATACCTCCATCACAATCTAACACGTCTAATATGAATTCTTCGACTGAAGTGACCATTAATAATCTTGCACAAACTGTCTCTTCATTACAGCAACAAATTGCCTCTATGAATCAATCTAAGTTTAGTGTGCCCACATTTGATGTGGCGAGCCCACTTTGTCTTGACATTGTTTGAGCTATCCCTCCTAAGCATGTTGAAATCCCACATTTGGAGCTTTATAATGGTAAAGGTGATCCTCTAACACATGTTAAGACTTTTCAAACAATATGTACTGATTTTGCTTATGACCAAAGGTTGCTTGCAAAATTGTTTACTAGAACATTAAGAGATAAAGCCCTACCATGGTATTCTCATTGCCTTCTTATTCTATTACTTCTTTCGAACAACTTGCAAATGCTTTTATTCAACAATTTCAAAACAATATAAGTCCTAAAGTTACTTTGATTGATTTAATGCATTGTAAACAAGGTGTTAAAGAAAAAGTGACTGATTTCATTGGTAGATATAAGCATTTGTATGCTCAAATCTCTTTTCCAGTGCCTGACAATGATATTCAAAGAATCTTTATTTCTAATTTACAAAAAGATATTCGAGACAAACTTCTGTTTTCTGAGTTTACTTCTTTCCAACAGTTGTGTGCAACTCTTCACAATTATCAACTGACTGTGAGTCAAATGGAACAAGCAAATCCTATGGCTCCGAGTGATAAGGGTGATAGCAGTCAACAACCATTTGGAAAGTTTAAACCGAATAGAGAATCCATCAAATTCAATGAAAACATCATCAACAATAATGTGAATGCAGCATCAGGTGTGCCTCCTATTTCTAAGTTTTTCAAGAAAGAAAGAAAGTTTACTCCTTTGAATGAATCATTGCATAGTATTATGAATAAGTTATTGGAACAAAATGTTCTTACTCTCCCTCCTATAAAGCAAATTGATCCTGCAAAGATTAATTCACCCTATTTTGATAACAAATCTTTTTGTCAATTTCATCGTCAACCTGGGCATGATACTGAAAAATGTTTTGCTTTAAAGGGTAAAATTCAAGATTTGATTGATAATAATACTATCTCTGTTTCTGGAGTGAATGATAAAGGCAACACATCTGTAGCTCCTCCTAACCAAAATCTTCAGATTTTTACTGATCCATTACCTTCTCATACCTCTAATGTGATTGAGACTAATGATTCCTCTCTCTCATCTGATGGTCTTGTGTCTATGACTCCAAATGTGATTAACTTTGTAGAGCAGCAGAAAATCCCTAAAGAACCTTCCATCACATTTGATTCTAGTGAAACTATTAGGGCACCTGATGGTCCTTTATACATAGTTGCAAAAGTCAAGAATACACCTTGCCGTGGAGTGCTTATTGATCCTTCGTGCATGGTTAATGTTGTTACTGAAGAATTTCTTTTTACTTTGCAATTGAATCAAGTGATTTATGACAAAACAGATGTGGTTGTGAAATTATTTGATACATTTTCTTCTCCTGCAATTGGTTCTATTACATTACCTATTGAAGTTCATAACAAATCCCTTGATGTGAACTTTGCTATTATTCCTTCATCTGAACAATTTCGTGTGAAGCTTGGCTATCCTTGGCTATCTTCCATGAAAGCTATTGCTTCTCCTATTCACAAGTGTTTGAAATTTCCCCATAATGGTGAAGTTGTTACTGTCAATCATAGTCTCTTTAAACCAGCTGAAAGAACTTCTAGCATTCCTATTGATTATTTTTGGCCTAAACAATTCCAATCTCTTCCTCCGTGAAGTGATTATCTTTTCAAATCTTATCAAAAGTGGAAAATAGATATGATCCTATCTCTAAGTGAACCTAGAACACCCAAACTTGATATTCCTATCATTCTTGAGAAGGATAAAACTAATGTCTTTCCTCAAGAAGATTCCCAACCCATTCCTATGGATGTGACTATGTCTATGTCTAATAAACTTTCTAAAAGCATACCTATACCTCCTCGTCATGATGGACTTGGTCTCCTTCCTAAACCAAATATTCCTCCTTTATATGGAGTAGTTCCTCCTCCTTCCTTTTATAGAGAAATGAGACCTTCCTCTTCTCCTATTATCCAGCCTAAAAGACCACAACCTAAACACCCAAGTGATAAGGATGAGAACATTCCTCCTCAATCTTCTCCACTTGCTACTAAGACTAGACGAAATCGTTCTGCACGTGAACGCTGATGAAAGCATCGTCTTAGAGCTCAAGCAACTGATTCTCAAACTTTGCAATCTCCAAAAACACCTTCAACAAGCATTATTCCTGTAGCGTCGTAAATTGTACGCACTCGCTAGGGTGGTTCAATTTCACACCTAGTTTAGCACCCGCCTTAGTGCATTTTGCATCCTGCATTGCATATCTCCTTAAGCACTTAATTAATCAAATTAATTAGGTCTAAGGTCCTATTTCATCATTCTCTACATCATAAAGTTGGGCCCTTTCACTAAAGCACGCCCTTCACATTTTATTTCTCCAATACATCACTTAATCAAAAACCCTAATTAAGTCCTATTTCAAACTTGGGGGCTTGGTTTCAGGGTCAAAACATCTCGAAATCACCTGTAACTTTAGGATTCTCTCTAAAATCATCATATCCGACGGCCCTAAAAATTTGGTGAAAAGTTGTCGGGACCGTGGCGCCCGGTGCACATGGTCCCGGACATTTTTCCCAAAATTTTGGGAGCATGATCCAATCATAAAATAAAGCTTAACCCCAAGAAATTGGCGGGATATTCAATCTCTAGGTCGGCCAAAATACGAATTTACGATCTAGGGTTTCATACTTAAGAGCTCTCTTTCTTCATTTGAAAGGATCGGATTTTTGTTTCCAGGAACTTCATATGCAGCGAAAGAGCAGATCTTTGAGGACTTCAACAACATTCAACATCATTCTATCAAGCATCAATCAAATTCATTCATCCACTTAGGGCTTGGAAGACATTGAAGAACAATAGGAGATTACCGACTGAAGATTGGCTTGTACTCCTCCCTTGAGGGTTGGGTATGATTTCATGTTGTTTTCATGTCTTTGCATAAGCTTCAATACATCATTTATTTATGCTTTAGATCACATTGCATCTTGATTTAGAGAATTTACGTTATCATTTACAAGCAATTAGGGTTTACTTTCTAGGTTGCTCTAGTTTGCTTTCTTGCATTTTAGGACCTTGCACACACACTAGGTCTGCACACACAATACATTTTACAAAACAACTTGGCTATTCGTGGAGGTGGAAATCACTGAAGCGGGGGTTTGACTAAGGCAAAACCCTATATAGCCGTCCCTTCCCCTTTTCAAATATTATTGCAGGTTTCGGGATTCGGACGACGCCGCGGGATACAGATCCGGAGAGAGAAGGTCGAGACAGCACCTTGTGTGAAGTTGCAGAACAGAAGACTGGGACAGGGGTGCTGGGTGCCCTGGTCCTGCCAGGACAGGGGCGCTGGGCACCCTGGTCCCTGGGACAGAGGCGTTGGGCGCCCTGGTCCTCCAGACAGACAGCTTACAGACAGCTTCCTGACAGTGTTTCAGAGTGCAGAACAGTGGTTTCCGGTGAAGTTTTCAGGACAGTGGCGTCCACGCCCCCGTCACGAATATTTTCAGTCCTATTTTGACTCCAGGTACATATCTGCATTCTCATTTCATCCTTGTACTTATAGTTGTTCATTGTTTAATCTCAATTCTGCAATCTTGTTATTAGTTCATACTTGCATTTTGGGATTAGGGTTTGAACTTGCATCACTTGATCTTACAATTTCAACAAGGGAATAGGAATCCTAATAGATATCCCGTGGCTCTCTCTTTCACCAAAAGAAGTAGCCAATTGTGCAATATCTCTAGGCTCTTTCGTATTCCGCAATGTGTGTCAAAAAGGTAGGATTAGATTATGATTAACCTAGTCTCGCTTTTTCCCCTACACATTTTGGTGAACCCAACGTGAATCTATCATTGCTTCCTCTTGCATTGCATTTAGATCTAGATTTAGTGTGTTTTTCATTTCATTTTCATTAAAAAGGAAAAAGAAGAAAAAAAAAATTGTGTTTCTTTGCATTGTGTGTTTAAATTTTATGCAACCTTTTCAAAATGTCAGATTTTTATTTGCAAAATGTTCATGCTTTTGATGATTATTATGAGTATAGCCAAGATGAATTAGATGAAGCTTTAGATGAGTTTTTAAACCCTAAGGATGCCAAACCTTCATTTTACCAAAAACTCATAAACCTTGTTACTATGCCATTTAGGTGTGATGAGAAAGATAAGTCGAATGATTCCTCTCAAGGATACATTCCTATCCACTCTTCCCCTGAATCTAGTAACATGGTTGTTTTCAATAATCCCCTCTATGAGGAGATGTCTCCTTTTGAATCAAAAGACAAACCTTTTAACCGATATGATCATGCTTTGTTGGATGATGCTCTTGATGACTTTGTGGCTTTGTCGAAACCTATAAACAAAAACAAGACCTCTAAATTGGTTAACATGATAAATATGAATGAATATAACAAGCCTCTCTTTGAAGTCCAAGGTGCTTATCCTTCTCCCACCTTTCAAATTCCTAAAACTCCTCTCCTTACTGTCCAAGGGAGGTATGATCATGATTCCTTTCGTACCCCGAATAAACCAATCATCACCGTACAAGGAAGAAAACCTATAAGTCCTTACAATTATGCTAAGGAAATAACTAGAGAGAGTTATCATGCGGTTGCCCATACTTATCATACTAGAAATAATAGGCAACCTCATCCTCCTCCTGTTATTCCAGTTTCCCTTCCTAATCCTCAACCAATTCTTCCTCAAGCTCCCCGTATCTCGCAAGTTATGGGTAAGGAATATGATCTCATAGAACAACTTAAAGCTACCCCTGCTAAGATATCCCTGTGGGATTTGATTCAAACTTCTTCCGCTCATCATGGAATGTTACAAGATGCCTTGAAAGACTTGAATGTTCCTCCACCAAATACATCTAGTAATATAGCATCTTTTGTTAACTCTGTGATGAATCCTAAAGCTCAAATTGTGTTTACCCAAGATGAGTTGCCTACTAGTGAAATTCAACAACAATATGATCCCTTAATGATTGTGGTTGTCATGAAAGACACTGCTATAAGATGAACACTAGTAGATAATGGCTCTGGCCTTAATGTGTGTAGCATTAATCTATTACATAAGATGAATGTGGATACATCTCTTATTGAGCCTAACTCTCATCCCATTCGTGGCTTCGACAATGTGGCTAAGACTTCATTGGGTATCATCACCTTACCTCTCACAGTGGGACCTGTTACTTTGCCTACTCCTATCCATGTTATGCCGGGAAATTTAACATACAACTTGTTATTAGGGAGGCCTTGGATTCACAGCATGCAAGCTGTCCCCTCTACATTGCATAGACAAGTTAAATTCATTTATAACAATAAGACATATACTTTGATAGGAGACACTAATTTTCAAGCTTGTCTACAAACATCTAATTCCAAAGGAGATTCTTCTAAGCCATCCTCATCTAGTGATGACTCTTTAAACAAGAAACCTATCGATGAGTCTTCGCTCTCCGATGATCAAAATCCGTTGGATGAGTCTGGAACTCCTGAAGAAGATCCTTCTTGACTTGAAACTACACATAAAAAGGATTTTGATCTTGAGAAGGTTCTCGCAGAGGATGATTGGGGATCTCTTGATTTTAACCCTACCTTTGTAGGTGAATATAAGGTTCCTTCTAGGGAAATTAAAGTTGAAAAGAAGGAAGAAGCTGAAAATCACAAAGTTGAAAAGAAAGAAGAAACTAAAAATCAATCAACCTTACCTGAATCTATGAGTAATAATTTTGTGGCCGCTTCTCAAACTTCTTCTCCTCACATCTATAATTATGAAGAGTTTGATTCTTTGTCTTATGAAAAACCACCTTCTCTTCCTGAAATGGCTGATCGTTATGGTCATGGTTTTCGCATTTTTGCTAAGCATGGGTATCATGGAAAAGGTTGTGGTGCTAATGAACAAGGGATAAGAGTTCCTCTAGAGACTAATTTTCAACATTATGCCTTTGGACTTGGCTATAATCCCTGCAGACGTACTAAAGCTTCTAAAAGACCATGCATTAGTGTTAATGCTATCTCTACATCTTTATCAATACAACACCCTGAGTATATTGATGAGGATTCTTTGGGTGATTGTGCTTTGGATATCTTCCCTACCGACGATGCTTTAGCAGAGTTCTTGGGAGCCTATGACACTCTTCCTTGTTATCATCACAATAGGGGACTCCCTTATTGTTTGAATACTGAAGCCTATTTTGGAAAAGAGATTGATAACGATAAGATTGTGAAAGAATTCCCTTAGTTAAAGGATACTCCTCAACAAAGTAATCTTCTCATAAGTGATACCCTTGATATTAAGATGGATCCTTGCAACAAAGAGAAAGTTATTAAAATTGGAAAATGTTTGGATGAAGAGGAACAGAAACAATATGAAGAACTATTACATGAATTCCCTGAGATCTTTGCTTGGACATATTCTGACATGCCTGGTATAGATCCTAAGATTGTTACTCATAATATTGTCTTAGTTCCTGATGCTAAGCCCGTGAAACAAAAGATTCGAAAAATGAATCCTAAGGTGGCTCTGCTTGTTAAGGCTGAGATTGAAAAATTATTGGAGGCTGGATTTATCCGCCCTATTGATTATTCCCCATGGATTTCAAACATTGTCGCTATGGCTAAACCAGATAACAAAATAAGAATGTGTACTGACTTTCAGGATCTAAATAAGGCTTCTTTAAAAGATGATTTCCCTCTTCCAAACATTGACATGATAGTTGATTCTACGGCAGGACATGCCTTGTTATCCTTCATGGATGGTTTTTCAGGCTACAATCAAATTTTCATTAACCCTCAAGATCAATACAAAACCGCTTTCACTACTCCTTGGGGTACGTTTTGTTGGATAATGATGCCTTTTGGACTTAAAAACACTGGTGCAACTTATCAACGAGCGATGACCCTTATCTTTCATGATTATATGCATAAGATTTTAGAGGATTATGTTGATGATATTTTAGCTAAATCCTTTCTTCGCATGGATCATGTTAAAATCCTCCGTCAAATCTTTGAAAGAATTCGTAAATATCACATGCGCTTGAATCCCCGAAAATGTGTTTTTGGTGTGGATAGTGGAAAACTATTAGGGTTCATAGTTTCGCATCGTGGGATTGAGGTGGACACTAAGAAAATAGATGCTATTGTTAACATGCCACCTCCTCGAAATGTCTTCCAACTTAAAAGCTTACAAGGAAAGATTCAAGCTATTCATAGGTTTGTGTCTCAACTTGCGGATCGTACCTTTCCTTTTACTCAACTTCTTAAAAAGGATATCACTTTTCAATGGATTGAGGATTGTTAGCAAGCATTTGAAGATTTAAAAGTGTATTTGGCTAGTCCTCCTATTCTTCAACCTGCCGAACCTTCTAAACCCTTCCTTCTATATACAGCTGCTTCTTCTCATGCTCTCGTAGCATTGTTAGCACAACATGATAAAGATGGTAAGGAATGTCTGGTTTATTACATAAGTCGTACCTTACTCAATTATGAGACCTGATATTCTGCAATAGAAAGACAATGCTTGGCCGTGGTGTTTGCGACTCAGAAATTGAGACATTATCTTTTAAATTCAGAAGTCCATGTCATGCTTAAGTTTGATCCTTTGAAGCATCTTTTCTCTAAAACTGATTTATCAGGACGTCTCGCTAAGTGGGTTATGATGTTAACTGAATTTGACCTTAAATTTGTTTCACAAAGAGCAATTAAAGGACAAGCGTTGACCGATCACTTAGTTGAGGCCCCTTTGCCTTTTTCCTTCCCTAACCCTGAGTCCTTTCCTAATGACTTCATTCTTTCTATAGAGAAAGATGAAACTTGGGAGTTATACTTTGATGGCTCTAAGTGTCGTACGGGATCGGGGGTAGGTGTTGTTCTGATTTCTCCTACAAAGAAACCTATTCCCTTATCATATCGTCTAAATTTCCTGTGTACCAATAACATTGCTGAGTATGAGGCTCCTATAGCAGGAATAAAAGCAGCCTTGGCTCTAAATATAAAACACATACATATCTATGGAGATTCGCAATTGATTATAAGACAAGTAACAGGAATGTATCAAGCAAAACAAGACAAATTATCACAATATAAAGACCTTGCTATCTCTTTATTACAAAAATTTGATTCTTATACCATGGAACCTGTTCCTCGAAAAGATAATCAACATGCAGACGCAATGGCATGTGTGGCTTCTCTAGTATCTTTAGAGGACCCTATGGTCGATCTTAAATTCGTTATTCACAACCTTATTTCTCCAGCTATTGAAGATGATTCTATCTTGGTAACATGTTGTGACTTTGTAGATTCAGATGAATGGTTCTCGCATATCATAAGATATTTGACCGATGGTACCTTTCCTGATTCTGATAATAGGAACACTAGGGCTAGAATCCGCAAGCTGTCTGCTAGATATATCATCCTTTCTAATGTCCTTTATCGAAGGGGTTACGATGGTCTTCTCCTTCGTTGTCTTAACAAGTCGGAAATCCCTGTTGCTCTTGAAGAGGCACATTCAGGTGCCTGTGGGGGGCATTGTGGGGGCAAATCCTTGGTTCATAGATTGCTTCGTATGGGATACTATTGGCAAACTATGCAGAAGGATTCCTTTTCATTTGTTAAGAAATGTCATCAATGTCAACAACACAATAATCTGATTCATGCTCCTGCCCAAGAACTTCGTTCTCAAGTAGCTTCTTGGCCTTTCTCCGCATGGGGTTTGGATCTTATTGGAAAAATCTCTCCTCCTTCATCTCAAGGACACACCTTCATTATAACCACAACATATTACTTTACGAAGTGGGTAGAAGCTATTCCTCTTCACTCTACTACTGCTGAAGTGATTTGTCAATTTCTCCTAGAAAACATTATTTCTCGATTTGGGATACCTTCTACTATTATCTTAGATAATGGGACATCATTTAAGAACAAGGACGTGAAGAAATTCCTCGAGAAGTATCATATCAAACATCGATTTTCCACACCATACTATCCTCAGTCAAATGGTCAAGCCGAATCATCCAATAAGATAATTGAACAAATTCTTCATAAAACCGTGAATAAGCATGGTAAGGATTGGAGTAACCAGCTAATCTATGCTCTTTGGGCCTACCGAATGAGTGTACGAATTGCTACAGGAACTACTCCTTATAATCTTGTTTATGGTGCTGACGCTATTATGCCCTTAGAGTTAGAAATTCCATCACTTCGGTTTTCTCTTAAAGGTATAGTAGATGATGACTCTTATAGAGAACAACGACTTCAACAGCTTGAGATGCTCGATGAACAGCGTATAAATGCTCTTGAGCATATTCAAGCGTATCACAAAACTCTACAACAAAGCTATAATGATAAGGTCATTCGACGTTCCTTCTCAGTAGGTGACTTAGTCCTCTATGAGAATCAGTGCAATCTGAATGCCTTGCCTGTAGAAAAAGGAAAATTCAGTCCTAATTGGCTTGGACCATATATCGTTATTGAGGATTATGGATCAGGTGCTTACAAAATAGCGGATGTAGACGGTACGCCTCTTAAAGAACCTATCAATGCTATGCACTTGCGTAGATATTATGCTTAATTCTTCATTTCTTATCTATCTTTTCAATTCTTCAACATTGGATAATATGTTAGTATTTCTTAATTAAAGCAAAATAGAATTAAATGTCATGATGTTAAATCTATATTGCTTCATTCCTGACAAGCGTGTCTTCTTACTTTATAGTTTGTCTTGAATTCATTTATGTAAATTGTAAAAGATTTACATTTCCATTATGCTAGCATATTATACAGTGTCGTTATGTGTTAAGTAGAATCGTATCATGTTGTGTTTAAGTTCAAAATTAAATCACATTAGGTATATGATTCTTAGGCTTAATGCATATTTCTTCCTTATCATCAATGTAGTACTTGATTAAACATTTTAATTAAGTCACACATGTATCAATTTAATCATGGAGCAT
This sequence comes from Cryptomeria japonica, assembly GCF_030272615.1. Lineage (NCBI taxonomy): Eukaryota > Viridiplantae > Streptophyta > Pinopsida > Cupressales > Cupressaceae > Cryptomeria > Cryptomeria japonica. The sequence goes on from NC_081412.1 coordinate 644,800,209, forward strand.
TGAGAAATCAATCACATGACAATTAAATTCAGAACATACATGTGCATTTACCAAATGTATTAGATTTAATCAAAACAAAATATACATTTTTTTAAGCATTAAAGATAACACATTTGAGACAAAAGAGAAGCATGTATATATACATATATATGTATGGATCGTATACAAATCTAGGTCACTGTACATCCAAAATGTGACCTCTCTCATACATCATACAATCATCTCCTATCCCTAGGGCTAGTGGCTGGAGAGTGTCGACTGGAAGCTCCCTCTTGATCTGGCCGTGAGGGTGGACCCATGGGTGTGTAGCGCGATATAGATCGTGAGTGACTCCAAGAGGAACTCCTACGATCCCTATCCATAAGGATCACATGATAGGTGGTAGCCTCGGTCTAGGCCGCTGCTAGATCTCATCGTGCCTGCAGGAGGTCCTCTGATAGGACTCTCTCTCTACCGCACCTGCTGAAGGTCCTCTAATAGGACTCTCTCTCTCTCCCTCCATATATCTACCTATACTCGGAATGGGAAAAACAAATCCTCATGCCGACCCGCGTTCCCCTGAGGCCTATAGGCAATCTATGAGGAACTGGGGATCTGTGCTATCATGGAGATGTCTGTCATTGCCTGCTGAATCAAGGAACGCCATTCCTGTACATTAGCTGTGGTAGTAGAACAGATTTTTGTTAGTATCATTCTGTATCATCAAAACATTAATCAATCAATATAAACCTACTATACCTGGATCTCCCTCACGCCAGTAGGGATCATGATATGGTAGCATCTGTGACTGGGAACTGCTAGGCTCCCCTCGCTCGAATACTCTATCCACGATGGGTGTAGGCTGGACGGTACTAGGGACAGGTCTCTATATCACCTCATGTTCCCCCTGTTGGGGAATAAGAGGTGGATCCAGAGCTATGGTATCGTCTCCTAAATGGTGGGGAGCTGCATCTGACTCCTCCTCATCATCTCTATCCTCCTCCTCATCGTCCTCCTCATCATCCTCATCCTCATCCTCATCTGCATCATCACCTGCATCCTTCTCATCCTCCTCTCTATCTGCATCCTCATCCTCCTCCTCCTCGTCATTGGGCTGATCGCCTGTAGGTGGATCAGGATCTCCTGCCTCCTCATGACCCTCTCCCTCCTCTGGCTCCTCTGACCTAGATCCCTTGTCCTCGTCTCGGTCTCCATGTCTCCATGGGCCTGGATAGCCTGTTAGATGATCTGGTGGAAAGATAGGACCTGGATATGATCTCATGAACCATGAAACATATCTACGCTGTGCTCCAGGCTCTGCAGAATAGTCAGTGACTACATCCTGATCTGATCCCTCTAAGTCTATCATCTCAATGTCATCTATCGTCGATCTCGCTACTGCTCTCGGTTTGGGAAGGACCCGTGAGTGTCGAGTATAGATGGGCACATCGGCTGGAACACACTGCTCTAGTCCGAACTGCCTCCGTACTCGGCCAAAGTAGAAAGGGACTATGATGTGTGCATATCGTCCTCGCAGTAGGCGGTTCCTCTATAGACATGCTAACTGTCTCTCCATACCATCCCATCTGTGCATCAGTAGGTAAGGTCTCCACACTATCATCTCGGTTGTCAGTCTGTCAAAAATCACTCTCCAATACAACAAATCTCCAAATCTCCACTCGCTGGTAAGTGGATAAGCGAACACCCTAGGTCGCTCGCTCGCTGTACTCAGTGGAAAGCCGACAGGCCTGGTGCATGTGAAATGTTCTAAAATCCACACCTGTAGAAGTGTGCATGTCATCAAACTGCAACCCTGTCCGAATACATACTCCTCAAGGTCGTGATAGAGATGTGCAAGCATACTCTGACCCCACGCATACACTCTCCTGTGTCTCTCCATCACTCTGATACACCATGTGAGGCCCCCATGCATGTGTGTCCCTCGCCCATTAGGGCAGACGGCTAGTGCTATGATGGCTATCATAAGGCGTCTCAGAAGTGGTACCTCCCCTGTAGGATGTAAGAGCCAGCTGACCATGATGCGACCTCTCGTCTCACTCGGCATGACTCTCCCTATGTAATACATCTGCTCTCTCCGATGATCCTCTGCTGACCGATCGGTCGCATATGTAACTGTTGCTCCTCTGATAGGAAGATGAAGTATATGGTACACATCCTCAAGTGTGACCGTCAGCTTTCCTACTGGAAGGTGAAAAGTACATGTGTCAGGATCCCATCGCTCCATCAGTGCCATCAGCATCGCAGGATGAAATTGAATGGCCGGCATGAGAATCACATACCATAATCCCACTATCGATAGGGTGTCTCTCTCTGACTGAGTCAGTCGTGGAATCTGATCTCACAAAGTGCGAAGAATATGTCCCGCTGTATGCTCTCTCATGTACGAGAGACCCTGCAACACGAAAACATGACCATAATCAGTGCTCAATCATCGAAATCGCAAATGCAAACTGTTGTACATTGTATGCTAGCCTTGTAACCCCTCGCCAGGCCCTGATTGGGGACCATGGCGCCCTGATGGGGACCATGGCACCCTGAGGGGACCATGGCACCCTGTAAGGGACCATGGCGCCCTGCAGGGACCATGGCGCCCCTGTCAGGGACCATGGTGCCCTGGGGGGACCAGGGCACCCCACAGGGACCATGGCACCCTGGGTGGGCCCCGGTCAGCCTTCGAGGCTTGCATACAATCACAGGAAAAGTCAAACATGCAAAAAATCAAAAGTCAAATGTTCAGTCAACTCACCTTGTCCAGTGGCTCGTCGTCGATCACGGCCTGGCGCTAGATCTCGATCCTCGTGGGACGCTCTGGTTGTCATGAAGGCATGATGATGACTAGGTGGGCTCCGTTGCACTGAATAGTATTCTGAAATCGACAAAGTGACGAATACAAGTGTCACTTTTGAGGTTTATACCCTCATTTGTTTATTCTTACTCTTTGAAACCCTAAATTTTCCTCTATCATTCATTTTATCATAACTTGGGTTTGGGAGATGCGATTTTTGAGCCATTCATTGCATTGGAATCGTATTTTCCTTCTCCTACTCTCAGGATGTTCCAAAAAGTGCTCTGATGAAGCCTATTTAGTGAACATCCCTCATCAATACTATCTTACACAATTTGTCGCAAGTAAACATGCTACCCTGTTTCACCTCCCTAATAAGCAAGTCGAAACAGGGGGGGGCATATAGCTACTCATAGATTTCATCACTTTCCTTAGTAAGAATTAGGTGATTTTGTGATCTAACGTTTGTTTTGTAGGGTGCGGTTCCTAACTGTGTACTGCAGATATCGCTGGGGGCTTCGTCCGACAACTTATGGATATATCCTTTTTCAAATAATGTTTACTTTTATGTACTTTAGCTTGCATATGCACGTAGTACTCATATGACCACTAAAGTGGGGGCTAAATGTAGCATCGTAAATTGTATGCACTCGCTAGGGTGGTACAATTTCACACCTAGTTTAGCACCCGCCTTAGTGCATTTTGCATCCTGCATTGCATATCTCGTTAAGCACTTAATTAATCAAATTAATTAGGTCTAAGGTCCTATTTCATCATTCTTTACATCATAAAGTTGGGCCCTTTCACTAAAGTGCGCCCTTCGCATTTTATTTCTCCAATACATCACTTAATCAAAAACCCTAATTAAGTCCTATTTCGAACTTGGGGGCTTGGTTTCGGGGTCAAAACATCTCGAAATCACCTGTAAACTCAGGATTCTCTCTAAAATCATCATATCCGACGGCCCTGAAAATTTGGTGAAAAGTTGTCGGGACCGTGGCGCCCGGTGCACATGGTCCCGGACATTTTTCCCAAAATTTTGGGAGCACGATCCAATCATAAAATAAAGCTTAACCCCAAGAAATTGGCGGGATATTCAATCTCTAGGTCGGCCAAAATACGAATTTACGATCTAGGGTTTCATACTTAAGAGCTCTCTTTCTTCATTTGAAAGGATCGGATTTTTGTTTCCAGGAACTTCATATGCAGCGAAAGAGCAGATCTTTGAGGACTTCAACAACATTCAACATCATTCTATCAAGCATCAATCAAATTCATTCATCCACTTAGGGCTTGGAAGACATTGAAGAACAATAGGAGATTACCGACTGAAGATTGGCTTGTACTCCTCCCTTGAGGGTTGGGTATGATTTCATGTTGTTTTCATGTCTTTGCATAAGCTTCAATACATCATTTATTCATGCTTTAGATCACATTGCATCTTGATTTAGAGCATTTACGTTATCATTTACAAGCAATTAGGGTTTACTTTCTAGGTTGCTCTAGTTTGCTTTCTTGCATTTTAGGACCTTGCACACACACTAGGTCTGCACACACAATACATTTTACAAAACAACTTGGCTATTCGTGGAGGTGTAAATCACCGAAGTAGGGGTTTGACTAAGGCAAAACCCTATATAGCTGTCCCTTCCCCTTTTTAGATATTATTGCAGGTTTCGGGATTCGGACGACGCCGCGGGATACAGATCCGGAGAGAGAAGGTCGAGACAGCACCTTATGTGAAGTTGCAGAAAAGAAGACTGGGATAGGGGCGCTAGGTGCCCTGGTCCTACCAGGATAGGGGCACTGGGTGCCCTGGTCCCTGGGACAGAGGCGCTGGGCGCCCTGGTCCTCCAGACAAACAGCTTCTCGATAGTGTTTCAGAGTGCAGAACAGTGGTTTCTGGTGCAGTTTTCAGGACAGTGGCGTCCGCGCCCCCGTCCCGAACATTTTCAGTCTGATTTTGACTCCGGGTACATATCTGCATTCTCATTTCATCCTTGTACTCACAGCTGTTCATTGTTTAATCTCAATTCTGCAATCTTGTTATTAGTTCATACTTGCATTTTGGGATTAGGGTTTGAACTTGCATCACTTGATCTTACAATTTCAACAAGGGAATTGGAATCCTAATAGATATCCCGTGGCTCTCTCTTTCACCAAAAGAAGTAGCCAATTGTGCGATATCTCTAGGCTCTTTCGTATTCTGCAATGTGTGTCAAAAAGGTAGGATTAGAGTATGATTAACCTAGTCTCACTTTTTCCCCTACACAATTCCATTTTCTCCTCAGCCGGAAATTGAGCCAAAATCTCCTAAACATAAGATGCATGATGGTCTTGATCCTGTGCGAGTTAAAGATCCTATTTTTATAAATCTTGATGATGATATAGATGAAAATGTTATTCATGATGAAAATGTTACTTCTCTTGCTTCTGATAGTGAATATGAACTTGTTGATATTGATAACCATTTATCTAACGAATTTTCTAAAGCACTTATCCTAGCTCCTAGACAAGAACAACGTGGCTTGGAACATGAACATAGCCCTTGTTTGGATCTTGTGATAGCTCCATCTGCTATGTTGGATGTTCCTCCTCTAGCGTGTTCCCTACCTTCCCGAAACATTGATCAGCAAGATCGGGGGATAGATGATGTGCTAGACTAGTTTCATTAGCATAGCAGATTCTCTCCTCCTCTCTTTTGTTACTTCTTCTACATGTTATTCTCATTCTTCTATCTGTTTTCCTTAGTGTTTTCTACTTGAGGATGATGCAAAGCATTGAGATCTCTTTTGGTCTCTCTCATGTTGACTCAAAAGACACATATGTTCCCTTCTTCTAGGTGACCTTCCTTGATTGGGGAATGAAGAACAATTATGCATACATACATATGATATACATGAATTATCATACATCATACTGACTCCGAGGAAAGTGAAGTCACCTCGTGCTTTGTGTTTTGTGTCTATTATCCTTGGGTTTATCTCACACTTGGGGGCTAAATCTTTGTGATAACGTGCTCCTTTCCCTTCTCATTTCTTATGTGTATCACTACCTTAAAGCAATCACCCCCGTTGAGGCATGTGCGATCATTTTAACATAGGGGGGCATACACCCCGTCTATCCCTTAAGGATACTTGAAAATTTCTTGGCAAACTTAGCTTTGCCTTGAAAATTTTTGGTATTTCTCTTACATGACTCATAGTGAGGGAACCTTACTACTGACAGTCATGGTTCTCCCTCATGATCTTCCCTTTTACTTTGTCAATCGAAATCGTAAGATCCTTAGTCCACTGGGGGCTTGGTGTGTCTTGCCTCCTTGACGTAGTGAAAGTCTTTCAATGTTGTTTCCTTGTACTTTACCGGAAGTATGAGCGTACGCTTATACTCCCGCTAAAGTGGGGGCTAAATGTAGCATCCTAAAATTGTGACACTTCAAATTTCAATTGCATTTGGGTCTTCACGATGGTGACGCAACACTAAACCTGAATGGAGACCCCGAAACTTGTCCATGACACCAAAAACTGCATTTTTCCTGCACCTTGCCTGATCCCTCCTTACACCCTACTGTCCCGGGAGGTGGGACCAGAGCGCCCTGTGCCCTGGTCCTTCAGGACTAGGGCGCCCAGTGCCCTAGTCCCCTAGGACCATGGCACCCAGCGCCCTAGTCCCTGGCCCTATTTTGGGCTCGGTCTCTTATGGGGCTTCGGGTCTTTAAGTATGCAAATTGGAAAATACTCTTTCCTAGTCGGCCTAAGGTCAGAAAAATCAGTCTATCAGCCCTAATTGACAAGTATATAAACTACATTTTCCTCTCCCATTTGGGGATATGAAAAAAAAGGTGGAAGCGATATTCAAACATTCAAGCATTCAAGCATTCAAGCATTCCTTCAAGCAATTGATCATTCTAAGTCTCCATTCAAGGCTAAGTGTTGCATTCAAGACAAGGATTCAACCATTGAAGAGGAGATCACCTACTACATACAACATACAACATACAACATTTACACCTTTGCATGTAAGAATACAAACATTCTTACAACAAGGTTGTAGGTACGCGGCTGTAATTGAAGATCTGGAACCCTTATGCAGAGACGAACAGATCCCCCTTCGTTTCGTGGATTTTTCGGAGGACCATGTGCACGCCGGACGCCATCGTCCTGTCAACTTTCGCTCAAATTTGTAGGACAGCGCCGTCTCGACATTTTACTGCTAATTCCAGGTCCGCAACTTCATCCTATATTCCTATCTCTGTTTATAAGCGAATCTTTCTCACTTTTCATGCATTCCTAGTTCAATCCTTCTATCTACATTCTTTACAAAAGAGGGTAGCCTTGCTGTCTTAACCCTTGAAACTCATTTAGAATCCAATCTTGCATTGTGTGGGATTGGATCTTGTGGGTTTCAACCCCTCTTTTGAATGTAAAGTCTCCCCCAAGTGAAAACCGTCAACCCTAGGGACCTCCCTTCTCTCTCTTTGGAGTTGGAAGAGGGGAGAGCAACTAGGGTTCAATTTTTCCACTTTACAAAGAGTAAAGATCAGGTATGTAAACTAAACAAAGCTTTATATGGTCTAAAACAAGCACCTAGAGCATGGTATGAGAGACTACACTCTTATTTAATCAAGATTGGTTTTATAAAAACAAGTGAAAACAACAACATGTACATGAAGAGTGATGAGGACAATGGAATACTGATCTCAGCCATATTTGTTGATGACATTATTTTTTATGGTAATGACTCCTTATGCAAGAATTTTGGAAATGAAATGTGCAAAGAATTTGAGATGTCATTAATCGGTGAGATAAAGTATTTTATAGGTTTACAAATATTGCAAATGAAAGATGAAATTTTCATTACTCAATCCAAGTACATAAAGGAAATCTTGAAGAAATTTGGAATGGAGGATTCTAAACCAGTAAGTACTCCTATGATGACTAACTGTAAACTATCAAAGAATGATGAACCTACATATGTTGATGAGACACTTTACTGATCTATGATTGGGAAGTTGCAATATGTTGTGCATAGTAGACCGAATATAGCACATGCAGTAGGTATTGTTGCAAGATTTTCTACAGATCCCAAGGAAACCCATATGACAACAATCAAGAGAATTTTTCAGATACTTGAGAGGCACTGAAGATTATGGCTTAGTATATGAAAAGAGAAATGATTTTGATTTAAAAGTTTATATTGATGCTGATTGGGCAGACAACATAGATGATAGGAAAAGAACAAGTGGTGGAGCTTTCTTTTTAGGAGAAAGACTAGTGAGTTGGCTTAGTAAGAAACAAGGATGTATCTCACAGTCAACAACATAAGTTGAATATGTTGTTGTAGCATTGAATTGTACCAATATAGCAAGGATCAAACAACTATTGGAAGGTATAAATGAGAAGGTTACCGAGCCAGTAACTATATTCTGTGATAATACTAGTGCCATTAACATTTCAAAGAATCCAGTAATGCACTCTAAGACAAAGCATATCTCTATAAAGTATCATTATCTCAAAGAAGAAGTTCAAAAGAAGAAAGTTGTGCTGGAATATATTAGTTCAAAGGAGCAATTAGTAGACATCTTCATAAAGCCACTACCAAGGGACACTTTTGAGTATCTCAGAAGCAAGTTAGGGGTCCTACCCCTATCTTCTACTCACTGACAAAGTTCGGTGAAAGAATCAATTCGATGAATCTATAGAATATTATGGGTGGATTGATGCCGATTTACACACTTTAGAAGGTTTTCTAAAGGTGTGTAGGAGATAGTGAAAGAGACAAGTTGCTCTGACCGAGACTAAGATGATACACAAGAAGGCAAATCACTTCACAGAGGAAGAAATCATGATTTAGATCTTTTACTTTTTGGCATTGTTGTCAAAGGGGGAGAAGACTAAATGGTAAAATCCTAAACGAAGAAGATAACAGAAGACTAATGATAGGGGGAGAAGATTAGAAAAGGGAGAAGACTTAATACAAGTCAACATCTCAGAAGCCTAATGAAAAAGGGAGAAGACTTCAGAAGATTTTTAACAGCTCAAGGATAACAGGAGAAGTCTAACAACAATCTGAATCTGAATCAATTTGAATATCTTGTTGGTATTACCATTTAAAAGTTGGTTTTGCCATCAATGCCAAAGGGTGATATTGTTGGAATTTCAATAGAAAGAAAGATTGTTGATATTCATTAAGGATATTGAGAAGGTTGTTGACGATTATTGATATAACTGAAAAGGGATGATAACTATCTTTATAACATTATTTTGTCATTGATGTCAAGAAATTGATTTTCTGATTCAGTATGATGTTGCCATATCTTAAGAAGATTGATTTGAAGAGAATTAAGTGGTCCATAAAAGAAACAGAAAGAATGTGATGAATAAGGGGAGAAATAAGTTATTCAATGGGCAACTATTACCGAGTTAGACAACGATGAGATCATGATGTTTAGATTGTTTTGATATCCTACATATGTTGTTGATTGTAAGGTTAATACTATACTACATCACTGATTAAATAACCTAGTCAATAAACCCTAAGGAACCTAGTCGGTAAACCCTAAGGTTATCGATATCGGTTAATGAAGGCGGAATGTCTACCGAGTAAAGTTTAGTATTTACCGAGTTGCAACTGAGTTATGACAGATCACATTGGATAGATAAAAGCATTATTTAATGAAGGATGCTAATGAGCTGGAGTTGATTAAATGATTGGTATGCCATGCATGAAGTTTGTTAAGGATCTATGGCAATGGAAGATCAGCAGGAAGATCTACAATGCAGATTGAACTGCAATAACCTTGTGCAAGTTCCAAGAAAGGAATGCAAGTCCCTAGGTAAGGTAAAACATTTTCAGATCGAAGGATACATTGATCCTAGTCAAGATTGAAGATCTGATGGCTAAGATTGATCATGGGAAATGTGATCAAGGAGATTAAGCGGTTAGCAAATTGTTTATAAATAAGAAATTATTGATGAACAATGTATGTGAGCAAGTGTAAGCACATGGATGCTACATAGTGATTACCGAGCAATAGAAGCTTGAAGACCTATTTGAATAACATATTAGGGAGCCTAGCAGAGGGGCAGGATAAGTCCTATGGCAAGATTGTTTCGAGCAAATAAGAATTTGCTTTAGCATTTTAGATGTGAAGTTGCAGATATATTTTTATTACTATTATTTTGTAAGTGACATAAAATTTCTTAACTGAGTGGAATTAACAGTCTTATTTGTAAATCCTCTACCTAGGTGACATTCTAAATGAGTGTTTGAACTCCGTTGACAAGGTCACTTCTAACAAAGTGAAGATCCTAACAGATATGAGGGAAATCCCTTAACCGGGTCACATCTAGCAATGTGTTTGTAATCTTTAACAAGATTTTCTTTTAACTGAGCATACTCTAGAAGAGTATATTTCTTAGTGGGTCCGAAATCCCACAGTGGTTTTTTCCCTATTTGGGTTTCCACATTAAATCTGGTTTTATATGTGTTATGATGTTTATGTGTTTATGAGTTTTCATGTTTAGCAGTTTTTGGTTATATTGTTGAAGTATAAGTTACCGAGGTTGGATCTGTTGATTTTATGGAAGATTAAGTTTGTATGATTCACCCCCCCCTCTCATCTTGTTAGCTATTGGCATTAGAACTTTACAGATTAATGTTAAAAATTCTTTAGAAAGAGAAAAATTTATAGGAGAAGAGTAGGCCACTAAGTAATATGTTTCTTGCACACAAGAAATATTCGGAGAGGGATAATTGTAGTTCATTAGAGCCTTATTCCTAGAAGAAGGGATTTTAGAATGAGTAGAAGATAAAGTTTCATAAGTTGGATTAGAAATCTCTTGATGAGATTCATAAAGAGATTTGTTCATCACCAAGATTTGCTTATGAGGGGGATGAGTGCTAAAAGAAGTAGAAGATTATTTTAAAATTGAGGTGAGGTCATAATCACTACTAAATATAGAATTCCAATTGAGAGATGGTCTTTTATATGCTTTGGTGGGCTTAGAAGGATCATATCCAAGTCCAAATGAATCTTCATGTGTGTTATGTTCTAAAGGAACTTTAACTCCTTGTTCATTTGCACCACAACCATTGCCATTATAGCCACTCTTAGCTAAAATGTGAAAACCTGGACTATAAAGGGATGCCAAATTAGAAAGAGATGGTTGCACCTCATAGGTCTTAGTGCTATATGAATTAGAGGAATGATTTGATGAATTATTTGAATTAGAAGCAGCCACAAAGTGGTTACTTAGTTGTTTAGACAAAGTGGGTTGCTCTTTAGGTTCCTCCTTAGATTTATCCTTCTTAGTCTGCCAAGATACTCTATACTCTCCTATAAAAGTAGGGTTAAATAATAGAGACCCCGAATCATCATCTAAGAGCACCTTTTAGGGAGGAAAGATATCTTTAGTAGGAGATTATGATTGAGTAGAAGAATCAAGAGTACTAGAAGGAACAAGATCATGAAAGGAAATAGATGTATTTGAAGAAGTAGGAGGATTTGGAGAAGAATGAGAAGTATTTGAACAAGAAGATCTAGATTTTAATGGTTTTTAAAGATTATTAGCTAACAATGTGTACATGTCTTATTGTTATAAATGAACTTGATTTGCCTATGCAAAGTTGAGGGGACAACTTGCAAGCTAAGAATCCATGGTATGCCTAATAATAGAAGGTTATATGTAAAATTACCAAGCATGACATGAATAGGTGTAAGTAAAATAATAGGACCTACCTTAACAGGCAAGGTTATGATACCTAAACATTGTTTAGCAACATTATCAAAGCCTCAAATCAAAATAGAAGTAGGTTCGATGAGAGAACAATCCACATTAATCTTATCCAATAAGTCCACACCACAAACATTAAGGCCAAACCCATTGTCCACAAGGGTTCATCTTATAGCACTATCATTGATAATAACCATGATCATAAGAGGATCATATTGATCTTGGATTTCATGAGAAGGTAACTCATGTTGTGTGAATACAATTTCAGGTTTAGGTTTGTTTGAAGGATCAATCAAAGAAGCCATGTTATTAGGTGTCACTGTAGGTGGGACATCTAATTTTTTCAAAGCATTTTGTAACATCCCATGATAAGCATGTGAATTTTTAACCAAATCCCAAATAGAAATCTTGGCAGGAGTAGCTTTAAGTTGTTCAATGAGATCATACTCCTTACTAAGAGTCTATGATATATGAGGTACTTGTGGAAGAGTAAGTTGAGAGGGAGGAAGTGAAGTTGGGGTAACTGGAAGAGGATTAGGTTTCCTATTATTTCTTGTGTTGTAGGTATAAGCAACCAGATGATAACTTTCTTTAGTGATTTCATTAGCATACTCATAAGGGCTCTTAGTAGGATAACCTCCTTGCACAGTAATAATAGGTTTCTTAGGAGTGAAAAAAGAATCATTAGCATAACCACCTTGAACCATTAAGATAGGCTTATGTTTAGAACTTTGAGAAGGACAAGCACCTTGAACCATGAAGAGGGATTTATTAGGTGTCTCATTCACATGTATCAAATTGATTGAAGATGGTTTAGAAATATCAAAGGCATCCTTGTGAATTTTATGTTGGAATTTCATGAAGATTGCATTAATAAAGTATAAGTGTTTTCATTGATGTCAATTGTAACCAATAATGGAGTTGTATTGCAGCCAGTAGTGATGTAGTAATGCAACCAGTAGTTGAGAAGTGAAGGAAATTGGTATTACAATTATAGCAGTGAGATCAACTGGTAACCCTTACCTATTGATATGCCAAACCCTAACCGATGGAGCTTGGTGAATTGGTTGTGTTGATCTATGATCAAATGGTGATTGTAAATGATTATGCCACGTATGCATGATGCATGTGATGAGTTTCAAGTGGTTTTTGGCATGTAGAGATAACTGTTATATCTTGGGAATGAGAGAGTACATTGTATGAAGTGGAAACTACACGATGAGTTACAGGATTTGATGAGCGATAATCAAGGAGCGGTCAAGGTTATCTTGAACAATGTGTTGATGATTGATATGTAATCCAACAGTCATGTTTGAACTGATTTGTTTGTAATCTTTATGAGATCTTAGGTTTTGTGATGTGTTATCGACCTATTGTTTTTCTTATAAGGTCGATGAGTTGTTTTATTATAGTGTTGGAAACTTTGGTTAAGTGTCAGTGTGATTGATTGCCAAACTAGAAAGAGTATCTGCAGAATGTTTGAAGGCAGATAGGAGCATGAATAGGATCTGATCAAGCAGAGTAGTGCTATTACCAGATCAACAAAAACCTTATTGTTCTCTAACAATTGCAATAGTTAAGTCCCTTAATTGGTTAAGGTTTAACAGGCTTGGTGTTTTCTAAATCCTCTAATCAGGTGATCCATTAGCCTGGATTTCAAATCCTCTATCGAGGTTACTCCTAATAGGGTATTGCCTTTAACAGGGTATTGTAGTGAGGTGGTCCTTATCCGGATCTGTTCCTATCAGGACATTTTTGTAAAGCTTCTAACAAGGCTTGGCTCCAAATAGGGCAAACTTTAGAAGAGTTTAGAATACTTGTGGGCCACCGTGGTTTTTCCCATTTGGGTTTCCACATCAAAAATCATTGTGTCAAGTGGTGAATGGTTTTTTTGGTTATATTTTGATATGGTTAATCTATTTAACTCTTAAAGCCACTTAGATATGTTAAGATGACTGAAAGTGATATGAAATGTGCATTTACTAATGTTAGTAAAGTATTTTGATGTTTTGGTTAAATGGTTTGATAGTTTCAGATCTGTTACACTATTATTTTGGTATTCTAGTCAACCGGTAGACTTGACAGTGCAGTTGCAGTTTATTGTTCAGTATTTTAATTGGTTAGCTTAGTGGTTGATTTATAAGTTAGGTTTGAGTTTGGTGAAAGTTTAGTCTATTTTCTAGCTACTGATTCACCCCCCCTCTCAGTATTGATTAGATCATTATAGATTCTATTGGCATATGATGAAGCAGTGATAATGTACATTGTCATTGATGTCAATAAGTGAACAGGTATATGGTACTCAAGCAGGTGAACTGGTATAAACCAGTGTGAAGACTGGAAGTTGCTATAGTCAACCAAGATGGAGTGAACCAGTGTCGGGGTTCATAGTTTGACTATCGGTTTGTAGTCTCAGTTCAAATCGAGGGTTTCTAGTTTGGTGATCTGACTTGTGCGGTGCAACCGATGACATTCTGTGATGAGTTAGTTAAGAGATAAGGATGAGATCAAGGTGCCACATCAGCTATGTGCATGTGAAGAATCTCTTTGAGGATCTCATGTGTGAAGATCGAATGCATTGAATGTCTACCTTGGGAATGTGTGTTTTTCTTAGAGGTATGAGAAAAGTGCATGATGTGTTATTATTTTCCAGAAGTGGTGAAGATCGGATGATGTAGAATGACTTGAGATCTGTTTTAGATCATTTCACTCTATAAAATATGTTTGGACGGTCAGGATTGGACCGCTTGTAATTGTAAACCTAAAATGCTTAGGGTTTAGGGTGTATGCTACTGACCTAATTGTTTTGATTAAGTAAAAATAGGTATTTGAAAGGTACCTGAACCTTTTACAAGCCAGGAGAACAAAAAAGCTTAAAAAAGTGCCTGATCACTTCAAAAAGTCAAAGTGAACCTACCGGAAGGGCACAACTTAAAACATAATTACATAAAACTCGGAACAAATAGCAAAAGAAAAGAAAAAGATAGCAAAGAGATAGAACCAAGGACAACAACTGGAACTAAATACTATTCAAGATCTCCTTAGGGTGAACAACCATTTGTTTCATGTTGTTTGTTGAGGTCTTCATATCCTCCAGCTCACGACCTTTGATGTCGACCTTATTCTTTGTGTTGGCTCTGGTCCTCCTTTCATGAACCTTCTTGTTCACTTTCTCTTTATCACCATCCTTCTATGCATTATTCTCATACCTATTGATAAAGATGTTCATGTTGTCCACCAAAGATTTAAGGATATGGAAATTTTGATCAGCAAGCTGCTTGACATTGTGCTCCAACTTGTCAATTCTGCTGCCAAAATCTTTCAGTTTGTTTTCCATTTCCTTTCTATCTCCCATCTCATTGACCTTTTTCTCTGTGGCTAAGATTTTTCCAACCATACATTCAATAGCTTGCACATTATGCAGAATGGCCACTAACTCTTTAACATACTTCGCCAAGGGCTTGTCACCAACTGTAATTCTTGTCATGGCCTATGTATCAGTTTTCAAACTATTAATATCCTTCACCAAAGTAGTAATGGTCTCACAAAAAGCCTTAATGGTATCTTTGTTCCCACTATCACTTTGACCCCCTTTTTCCTCGTTATGCAGACTAGTGGTATTCACGATCTCCACGGTTCCCAAATTATCCTTAACCGGGTTACCCTCCCCTTCTTTGTCCTGACTATAAATCCTCTTATTATCATAATCCTCCTCCTCAGACTCAACTAGAACAAAATTGAGATTAGAATTGCTACCCTTTTTAGTATTCTTTTTCTGATCCTTCTTTCCAGAGGCTTTCCCTTTCCTCTTTTTAACAGGTTTTTCCTCAAGGGAATCAGTTTCAGAGTTTGACATTTCAAATTCCACAATAATCCTGCTCTTCTTGGCCCTAATCCTCCATTTTTTTCTAGTTTCTTTTGACTCTCCCTCGGTATCAGAATCAAATTTGAAACCACTATCCTTACTTTCTATAGTCTCATCTCTGGCATTTTTGCCTTTAATAGGATTTTCAATGCACTTCCCCTTTAGCATTTTCTAAACTAGGACCATAAGCCCCTGGTGGCGGGCATGACCACCTTTAGGGTCCTTTTGGATCTCCTTTATAGTATGATCCATTGAACAGGCTAGGTAATAGGGAAGGCTAACCCTTTCTCCATGACGGAAATGGTTAAGAAGGATGAAGTGATGCCCATAAGCCCTAGTAAACCTACCATCCAAGGTAATATATTCAATAGAAGCAAATAAGACAAACCTCCATGGCCTGCAAACTCTCTTCAGGGAGTGGTAAGAGCTGTCAATTTTGATCATCTTTCTTCTCTCACCATCCATAACAAGTCGATGATGTTTGTAATTGTTTGTGTTGGAAAAAGTTGTGTTTGTGTCCACGTGTTGAGATACTTGCCAAACCAGGGCGTAGAATCTACAGAGTGTGATTGCAGAGGAGAGGAACTAAAAAGGATCTGCCTTAGCAAGTAGTGTTGTTATCAAATTGAAGCTTTACCTTTTGACTTCTAACCATCTCAATAGAATGAAAATCCCTTGACCGGGTAGCTTTAATAGGCTTATTGCAAATCCTCTAACTAGGTGACTCAAGTTCATTGAGTTCTTTAAATCCTCTAGTGAGGTAACCTTTAATAGGGTTTATAGCCATCCCTTAACTGGGTGATCCCTAATAGGATCGGTTCCTAATAGAACCTTATTGTAAAGTGTTTAACCAAACTAGGCTCCTAATAAAGCGGACTTCAAAAGAGTTAAAAAACAAGATTCTGGGTATACATCCCCATCATGGTTTTTCCCATTTGGGTTTCCACATGAAAAATCTATGTGTCATGGGCTATGTATTTTTCATGTGATGATTGAGTAGTTTTTGCTCAGTTCTATATGCATGCAGAGCTAATGGTTGTGATATTACTAATGTAACTCATGCATGATCAAACTGGTAAAATAGCTATCTAGATTTGAAAATTGTTGGATTCTATTTGATGTACTTTTGTTTTACCGGTTTAGCTATCTAAAGTATTTTTATTAACTGGTATTGCTATTGTTAAGTACCGTGATATAGACAACTAGTTATCTATGTTTAGAGAGTGTCAAAATATTAAAGCAAGTTTTTGTCTATACTGATTCACTCCCCCTCTCAATACCAGTTAGATTATTAGTTGTTCATCATTATTCATCAATTGGTATCAGAGCAACTCTAGGTCCTCAATGATATAATCTTAACCGCTTGAGGCAAAAGATCCTGCTTTAATGATGAAGAAGGAAGGTCCTAAGTTCAATAGGGATAACTTCAAAATATGGAAGGACATAGTGAAGATTTATATCAAGAGTTTGGGTGCTCAACACTGGAGCTATGTTGAGAATGCCTATGTAATCCCCATTTGAACTCTAACCAATGATCAAAAAAAGAGATTCAAGAAAATGGGAAAGTCATGGAAGCCCTTATTAGCATCTTTTTCGATATAGAGTTCATTGATGTACAAGATAAGGACAATCCTAAAGATGTGTGGGACAAACTGGAATCCATTTATGATGGTGATGAACATGTCAAGCAGGATAAGGAAGAAAGCCTTAGAGGAAAGTTTGAAGATTTGAGGATGGTTGAAGGAGAGACCATTCAACAATATGGCATAAGAATTAAGATAGTGGTTGGAGAAATCAAAAGCACTGGTGGAACAATTTATGATGACACCGTTGTCAGTAAAGTTTCGAGATCATTGTTACCGGTCTATGCAATCAGGGGTGCTGCTATCCAAGAGCTAAGGTATATCGACAAAACAAAGGTATCCTTAGACTCTATTATTGCTAAATTAACTACATATGAATTGTGTTATCACTATTTTGAAAATTGGGTAGTATTGCTCCATGACCGGCTAAACAATCTGCAAAGTTGTGCTTAGTATAACTTTGTTGCCTTTGATTTTTTTGGATCAAAAAGGGGTTTAGGTTTTTTTTAAAATTTAACCTTTCCTATGTTCTGAAAGCCCTTGCGTTCTAATTTTGCATTACCTTTTTCCACTTAACTAGAAGGGTAGGTCTTTCATGAAAGGGTCCCCCCTTTACGAATTGACTTAGGTGGGTCTTTATTAAATTTTAATTATTTGTGCCCTTTCCCTAAGTTTTGAGTTCTTTATCAGGCCCCATAAAAAACATGCAAGTTCCAACAAATCTAGCAGTGTGCGCGGTCTCGCAAAGGAAATATTTGTGAGCTTTATCTTTTGCGAAATAGAGAAAGGATAGATGGGTCCCAGAAGTAAGCAGATCCTTTGGATAAAGGTCGATCAACTTGGAGTTGATCCAACGGTGTGTGTGGATTCACAGCCGAAAGTGGTCCAAAGTTTACCTTTTGCGAAGTAGCGAAAAGGTGGCGGGCCTACAAAGCAAGAAGACTCTGCAGTTAAAGACTGATCAACTTAAGATTGATCAAGCGGTCTGCGTGAGTTTGTGAAGGAAAGATGTTCGAGACTTACCTTTCATGAAGTAGTGAAAAAGATGGTGGACTTGGACAACTGGGTAAAGGATGAAGCTAAAAGTTGAGCATTTGGCTCAAGATCTAATGGCCCGCGTTGTTTTGCTGGGCGAAGTAACATGGAGCTTAGATTTCATGAAGTAGCGAAATGAGGTGGCGGTTGCATGACAGATGATGTGGTGGAACAACTGAATGTCTAGCTAGGGCAAGTGATGATCTATTGGTATGACATGCGTTTCCAAGTATATCGTGGATGGCCTAGTTTGATTGGGCAGTGATGGTGTTGAAATCCATGACCAAGGAGAAACACATGGTCGTTAAGACGCGGAGTCTGATAGAGTTCCTAGATGAATTGGTGGTTGACACGTCAGAGCTATCTGCTGAAAATAAAAGAGCACGTGGACTCCGTGTAGAGGGCCCACTTTGAAGGTTAAAGAGTGTTAAAGGCTGTGTGTCTCAAAGGTGATCTAATGATAGGTGTTGTTTCACAGCCCAAAGATGCAAGGTGATTAATCTTTACGAAGCAATGAAGATCATTAGCGGTAATGTTTCCCTATAGTTAGTGAAAAGCCAAGCGGTTACTGTAAGCAGTAAAGGTCGAACAGATAATAGAAGATCTGAGGGATGGCGTTATTTCACATGGCAGAAATACGTGAGGTTTAGCCTTCACGAAGTAGCGGAAGGAGGGTAGGGCCCGATTTTAAGCAGCTTGACCCAAGTAAGGTAAAAGACGTGCAGGTTTCCCAGGATCCAAAGGATAGCATTGCTTCACACTACAAAGATGTGAGGATTTTAAGCTTCACAAAATAGTGAAAGGAGAAACACATAGAAAATGTTATGATCCGTTGGAGCCATTTTTTTGAATTTAGGTGTGAATTCAATTCTGAGTTGATTGTCGAAGCATGCGGTTTTAAATGCTTCAATTCATTGTTCTATTGCCATATTTAGCTTCACATCAATTGGACGTTGGTATCTTTTCAAAGAGTTCTGTAGAGGAGTTGGTGCATAGAGTGAATTTCTTCAAACAACCAGTGAGTTTTTGCATATTGATTGACTATTACTACTTGAATTTGGATCATTGCATGCTCATTTCCTCAGAGGTTAGTCAAAATTTTAATTAATATAGCTATGATTCTAGGATGGCACCAAGAAGGGATTTCACGGGGAAGGTGAATTATCAGGATAGAAACATATGTGATGATTTCTTGGAACAACTGACTATGTCCACAAATGTTGGGGCCAAAATTAAAGAATTGGTACCTAAAGCCCCCCATCTAAGAATTGGAGATGGTTTGTATGACAAAGGCAACTGGTTGAGAGATCCACAGATAGGGATATCAGGTCTAGGTCTTTTCAAAGTAGGATTAATTTAGAGACATGCCCTCGCCCCAATGAATAGTATATGGGAATTAGACATAGGAAAGCTCATAGTCCCTGGGGTTTTCATGGATGTTGATTTGTTAACCCAGATTGCATGCAATTATGACCCAGTTGCCAAATGTATCAGGAATGTGAGTGGAGGAGCCCTAATTGAGATCAATGATGATGAGTTTGAAAAGTGTTTAAGCTCAGTGAGGAGTCTAATTATTTAGAGCTCATAAATTTTGATACACTGGCCCAAGTTTACAATGTACAAAGGGATCACCTCAGGAGTGAACCTTTGAAAGAGTTTTTTGTTAAAATAGGAGGGTTAATTGTTGTAGGTCCTAGTACCATGGAGCCTTTCTCCCTGAATTTGTTTACTCTAAGGCCTAAAGGCATGTATTGGTCATTATGTCATATTTTTGGGGAAGATGTTGAAACCACCATGCTAACTCATTACATATTAATGATAGCACAAATTTTAAACCCCTCTCTGGTAGTAAAATTTGATTATGCACCTTACCTCACTAATGCAATTCATGCAAGGCTGGTAGGTATAAAAAATGGTAAGGTGGATAAGCCTTTTGGATGGTATTCTCTTCTTATGCACATGTTTTTGTTCAAAGGTGCTGATTATTTTGCAAATGAAATGGATTTAGTTAAGGTGAAAGATGATGAAGAAATGTCTGTACAACTGTGGAGTACCATTTTTTCCTAGGACAGAGAGGATGCTAGCTACTTAAAGTTTGTCAAATGCTTTGCATCCAAGATTAGGATTCTTTTATGTTCAAAGAACCCTAGGATCCCCAAAGCTCTTTTAGAATTCCTTAGGCCTAAGGAATTTGCTGGAGGTATCAAGATTGTACACAACTGGGGTGACATATACTCCATTTCTATAGTTTTCAGAGTTTATGGTTTTAGAGGAACTCCATATTTATTGCCTTATCAAGTACCATTAAAGATGGGAATTGCAGAGGTCCTAAGGCAGATTGGAGGTGTGTAAGAGGCAAAGCTAACAAATAGGGGAAAAGGGACCATTTTCCCAACTGTCACCATGGCCCACCAATTTGTGATTACCAAGGGTGGTTGGAAATACTTTGATGACTTCTTTCAACCATATAAGTTGCCTACTACAGTGATTAGGTTTGCTGATCCTGAGGATTTTTTCAACAACATGTTCAGGAAGAGAGTAGTATGTAAAGGTAGGCCACACCAATTCCATTTCCTAGTGGATTTAATTAGAAATAAGTTTAATTTGGATGAATAGGAATTGTGGAAAGAAAAGTGGGTGGCATACAAAAAGGCTTTGGATTTTATTCATCAATTTGATAGTAATTATGACCCTCTATCTAGCTTCAATGCTTTTGAGGAATAGATCAAATTCTTAATTCTTTATTTTGAAGATTTAATGCAAACTTTGAAGGAAAAGAGGGAAGCCATAATAAGAGATAATGCTGATAAGGCTAAGATGGTTCTAGCTAAGCCTGCCTTTGCTAAGGCCACCCCTCTGGGTAATTATGTAATGCATAAGAAGTCAAAATACAGTGTGTTGATGCCAGTAACAGGTGAGCCCTCTACTTCAAGAGGGAAGAGAGAAATTGAAGATGTCATTGAAATCCAAGACTCCCCTAAAAGGCAAAGGGCAGGGAAGGAAGTGCAAACAAGTGAATCTCTGTACTCTCCATCTCAATCCCCTATCCATATAGGAGATGAATAGGCAGTAGAAGAACAATTGTTGCAGTTAGGGAGTCTCATAGAGATTTCTTACACATATGAAGAGACACAAGAGGGAATGCCAGAAGAGCCACCTAGTGCTAAGATGAACTTAACTATAGATGAGTTCAAAGGTAGAGAGCTAGACCCTGCTGTCAAGCAAGCCAGTGAGGAGTTCTTGGCTGATAACAATTTTGTCACAATAGGGGCCTTCATGCAAGGTGTGAAAAGAGGAAGAGTGAGTAGCCTCACAAAGATGAAACTTTGGTGGAGGAAGAAGTAAAGAAAGAAATGATTGCAGAATTCAAGGCCATCACTCCTGAAAAGGGAAGAGAAATGGTGTCAAAGGCTGGTGTTCTAATTCTCCCTAAATGGGATATAGCAGATGCCTTGGTACTTGAAGAAGTCAGAAAAGAAACCAAGCCTATGGAAGGAGTGACATTCAACAAGGATAATGCTTCTTTAGTCATGTGGTCCTTAAAGAGGGATGAAAGTAGAAGGAGGAAAGATACCTCAAAATCTAGTTTCCTAGGGGGTGTGATAGTTAAAAGAGTTCAAGACACAGGAGTGGTGGAAGCTGCCAACATAGTTCTAGAAACTGCAAAGTTCAGTGTGGCAGTGGCTAAGAAAGAAGCAAAGGAGAGAGCTTATCTCCAAATGAAACTAGAAACAATTCTAAAGGCTTATGATGAAGCCAAAAAGGAGGTAGCCAATAGAGACAGTATTATTGCTAGACTTCAGAGTCAATTGGCAGGACAACACCAAGGAGGTGAATGATGATTGCATCTTCTCTAGCAAGACCTCCACCCACTAGTCCTATTGTTGAATTTCCTCCTTCTCCTATGCCTTATGGTTTTCAACCAGCTGAGACCATTCAACATGAATTGGAGAAGTTAAAACAAGCTCAAGTCCTATTTGCAAATAAATATGAAGAGAAGGTTAAGGCCACAATTTTGAGTTTTGCTGATACAATAGAAGCCCCCATTGTGCACACTAATATGAAAAGAATTCTGATACTTTGAGTGAGTTGAATGAAGACCAAGCTATTTTAGAGCCAATTTTGAATAAGTGGATGCCAAGAGAAGTGGATCTAGAACTTATGTGTGCATCCTATGATGAGGCAGGATCTGATGCCATTATTAAGTCCACATGTGATTTAGCAAAAGGCATGGATAAGCTAGCAAAAGGAAGAGCCAGTGTATAAAGGAAGGCTAACTTATACAGGAAGGAATATACTGAGCATAAATTTGAATTGTTTTTTGGGGGTTTTGTTAGCCCAAATTAGTTGAAGGACAAACAAGTATGGCTTGATGAGCTAGGAGCTAACTTGTCTTTAAGGGTAAATGAAATCATCAATAAAGATGACACATCTCTATTTGTTAAGACAATTCAAGAAATAGAAAAGATAAAGTCACACTACGACCTTTTGGAATCAGAGGTTAGGAAAGTGAGAAACTCTTGGAAAAGGTTAGTTAAATTGAAGAAGAAAATTGTTAGCTACTCGTGGCTTGATGATGACATGTTTCAAGAGTGGACCAAAAAGTATGCAGTGCAAGAAGAAGAAATCTCAAAATAGTTAGAAGATGCTACAGAGGAGCAACAAACCGAAAAGGCCCTTGAGACTAAAAATGACTTGTAACTATTTTTTGAAGGAAATTGAGATTGTAACAAATTATCCTTAGGAATGTCCAAAGGCTTTTTTGCATCCATGTTGTTATAAATGGATACTAGGACTTAGGATAAATGATCACAAGATTTTTTAAAGAAACTCTGCTGAAAATTATCTAGGGTTTTTTTGGCTATTACAGAGAATACTTTGAGTTATGTAAAATTTTTTCATAAATGAATATGAATATACAGATCATAATTTTTTGAGCCTAAAATCTGTGTTGTCTTCTAGTGTGTGTTCAATGTTTTGTTGGTTTCATTTGAATAATCTAGGGTTATTCATTTGAACACAAATTATAATGCAATCTTATGGATATATTTTTATCTTTTCTCTTCAGGAGATGAATTAAATATGCCTGAAACACCTCTATCAATAGATTACTTGTTTGCTACTTTGAATTTGATAAATGATATCTAGTTGAACAAGAAAGAACTCTTATATATGTCAGGCATGTATAGGGTTAACAAAAGCTGAAGTGATTAAATGTATGGGAATGTTTAATTTTGGAATTCTTGCTTGACTTGGGTGACTCTGTAGCCTGGATAAGGCACTGGTATCAGTTGTGGATTTCTTTCTATATCTCTTAGGGATCAATACTGAAAATGAGCATGAGTTTTTCTTTTATTGTTTCAGTTTTATTAAGGTGCTGAAATCCATAGGTTTTTAGCATTGGTTTACTATGGATCTCAAATTTTAAAGTGTGAAAGTTTTCATAGAAGGTATACCCACCTGAACTTTGGATAAGTTCGAAGTGTAGAAGGTTTTTTGTTGAAACCTTGTTATATGTTATTCTGGAGTTTTAATTTTCTTGGTGTCCTCTTCATATGCAAACAAATTTCATTATATTTATTAGATGGAGGATAGAAGGGAATCAGAATTTGAGAAGAACAAATTGAATGGATACAATGGTAACATTAAGAAGACTGAGTCAGCCTTGAGAGCATCTACTTCCTTCGCACCTACCAGGAGAGGAAAAGAGGTTAGCACTAGTCATGAATCGAGGCCAATCAAAGATATGGATGATGAGGAGATTCTGATGGAGTTTGAAGCTCTTCTTGCCAAGAGACTTCCAAAAGGCACCGGAAAATATAGAGGTAAGCTTCCTTTGAAGTTATTTTGATTCAATAAGATAGGACATATAGCTATTAATTATCCTAACAATGACAATAAGGATAAACCAGAAAGGAGGAGGTAGGAGAAATTGTCTTGTTGCAGTAGATGAAGGTGTTACCGATGAAGAATCTAAGGATGAAGAGAGTGAGGACATAGTGTTCGTAGCCGTCAAGGAAGAGGTGTCTGACCAGAAAGCCCTTGTCTCTTGCATTGATAACTCTAATAAGTGGATCATTGATAGCGGGTGTTCTCACCACATGATTGGTGACTGGAGAAACTTTATGACTCTGGAAGAATATGATGGAGGTGTTTTTTGATTTGGCAATGATGCACCCTGCATGGTAAAAGGAAAAGGATCCATCTCATTGAATGGAAAGAGAAGTGAGTGTTAGGTCCTAGAGACAACTGAGAGGGGGGGTGAATCAGTTGTCAAATAAATTCAAACCAAAAACAACTTAACCAACTTAATGCTTAATACCAGTAAACCAATTAAGTATGCCGGTAGATAGTTTTAACAGTTAATTGCTATATCGGTAAAGATTAATGCATCAAACATAAACACAAAGTCATCCACAACACATGACACCAATATTTGTACGTGGAAACCCTGTAAGAGGAAAAACCATGGTGGGAAACCTTACCCACAATCAGATGATACTACTATAGATAGTAAGTGTACATAAATGGGGTCTGCACATGCAGAAAGGCCAACAGCCTAGAGCTCACTGCTCAATCACAAAATGGGAGTCACACTGACTACAATTGGATGGTTAAATCCAAAAAGAATGTACTACACAAAATAGCATCTTCATATGTTGGATTCAGTATCGGTGTAATGTTGATATGCTTTCACAAAAACCTAGCTTCACCTTCAAATGATGTTTGCATGTATTGCACTGCTTAATCTCGTATATACCTTCACACAATTCTTTTTCGCATTCCACACTTGATCTTACAAATAAGATCTTACATTTATACCACAACCTAAGACCAATTTTAGTAGGTCGGCTCTACAAGATATTACAATAAAAACATTTTACAAACAATATAATATCCGATGCAATAACTGATTGAACATGTTGGCTTAATGCATTTACAACAATAATTAATCATCTCCATAGCGTGCCATGCTAATCTGGAAAAGATAAACCTGCCGGTGTAACCCTAGGTAACCCTGGACCTATTTGTCGGTAAAAGAAAATATGCAAATATGAATATACCAATGATTAATTCATTAAGATAAGATGTCCACATGATGTCTTCGATATTACCAAGTGTCTTCCATATCATTTCAAGTGCCGATGATCATTATATCCTACCGATGAACCATATACCAGTAACTATGCAATAGTTACTTGCTTGCCAGTGAATGTTGCTGGATCTCCAAAGTGTTAGTGTTTTAGTAGGTGTTGACATCAATGAAAAAACCATACCAAAATACCAACAATCTCCCCCTTTGGCATTGATGGCAACACAAGATGGAAAAACTAGCAAAGTGCCAAAACAGAAATGCCAAAAACCAACAATCTCCAAAAATATCATAACCAGAATATAGAGAGTAATAGTCTCTCCCAAACAACAATCTCTCCCCCTGGGAGCAACATGTGTTATCCAAAGTTCCTCAAAAGATAATGTGTTTTTCCATAGATATCTCTCCCCCTTTGACATCAAATGCCAAAGTTACAATAAAACCAAATTCATATACACAATACCAATCAATTCAATATACCAACTACTCCCCCTGAGAAGTAGCTTCCTCATCAAAGACCGGAGTAAAAGATTTGTTTGATAATTCTACCAGTTGATGACAATCATCAACTGTCTAAGTCTCTGCTGGTGGTGGTATGAGTCCAAGCTGATCTCTGAGATATTCAAAAGTCTTGTTAGGCAAAGGTTTTGTAAAGATATCTGCAAGCTATTCTTTAGTATTCACATAAACCAATTTTATCTTCTTTTCTTCAACTTTTTCCCTTAGAAATTTCAGTTTGATAGAAACATGTTTTGTTTTAGAATGTAGTACTAGATTCTTAGATATATCAATTGCTATAGTGTTATCATAATATATAGTAATAGGTTCCTTGCATTTTACCTTTATGTCTTTCAACATTTGCTTAAGCCATAGTACCTATGTACAGTTAGTTGCTGCAACAACATATTCTGATTCTACTATTGATAAAGATGTAGAACTCTATTTCTTACTTAACCAAGAAACTAGTCTGTTTCCAAGAAAGAATGCTCCACTGGTGGTGCTTTTTCTATCATCCACATCTCCTGCCCAATTTTAATCTGTGTATGCACATGATTCAAAGTTTTCATTTCTAGGATACCATAATCCAAGATTTATAGTGCCTTGTAAGTACCAGAATATCCTTTTCACTGTTGATTCATGATTTTCTCTAGGATTACTTTGAAATCTTGAAACAATACATACTGCATTCATAATATCAGGTCTGGTTTGTGTCAAATACAGTAAACCTCCTATCATAGATTTGTATCTAGTTGGATTAATAGGTGTAGATTCATCCCTTTGAGATAATTTGTCATTTTTAGTCATAGGTGTGCTTACTAGTTTAGAGTTCTCTATCCCAAATTTCTTTAGTAACTCTTTCAAGTATTTGGATTGACTCAAGAATATACCTTTATCAGTCTATGAAATCTGCAATCCTAAGAAGAATTTTATTTCTCCAATCATAGACATTTCAAATTCTTTCTGCATTTTACTAGAAAATTCCTTACATAAACCATCTTCTCCTCCAAAGATTATATAATCAAAAAATACTTCTATAATCAAGATGTCATCATTAGTTATTTTGTAATATAAATTTTTATCTGTATTTCCTTTAGTAAAACCAATCTTTAAGAGATACTTATCCAATCTTGCATACCAAGCTCTTAGAGCTTGTTTTAATCCATATAGAGCTTTTCTTAACTTACAAACCATATCATTGTCATCTATCAAAGAAAATCCATCAGGTTGTTCAATGTATACTTCCTCTTCAAGATCTCCATTCAAAAATGCACATTTAATATCCATTTGATAAACTTTGTAGTTCTTGTGTGCTGCAAAAGCCAAGAATAATCTGACTCCCTCAACTCTAGCTACCGGTGAAAAGGTTTCATTGTAATCAACTCCTTCTTTCTAAGAATATTCCTTACACACTAGTCTTGCTTTATTTCTAACAACCTTACCATCTTCATTAAGTTTGTTTCTGAATACCCATTTGGTTCCAATTACATTTTTATCTTTAGGTCGGGGAACTAATGTCCAAGCATTATTTTTCTCAATTTGTTCTAATTCTTCTTCCATAGCTTTAATCCAAAATTTATCTTCACATGCCTCATTAACAGATGATGGTTCAATTTGAGAAATAAGACATACCTCTTCATTTGCCAATCTTCCTCTTGTCATAACTCTTTTAAACTTGTTTCCAATTATTTGATCTTTAGAATGATTCAATCTTACATATCGGGGTGACTTTGTTTGCTGTTGTTCTTCAATTATTGTGGAATCCTCAGATGGTACCGGGGTAACTAGATCTTCATTCTGTATCGGTGGATTTAGTGTAGTTTCATTTGTCACAATTTTATTGCCGGTTCATAGTCTATATACCTTGAAGTTCCTCTAAATTGTTCATCAATTTTTACATTTGTACTCTCAACAATTTTTTGCAATCTCTTGTTAAGACATCTATATGCCTTGCTCTTAGATGAATAACCAAGAACTATTCCTTCATCACTTCTAGGATCAAATTTACCAATATACTCATCTCTTTTGATATAACATTTACTTCCAAAAATTTTGAAATACTTAAGAGTAGGAGTATTACCAAACCATATTTCATGAGGAGTCTTACTAGTTTCACCTTTGATGTGAACTTTGTTGAATGTATAGACCGTTGTGTTGACTACTTCTCTCCAATACATATGTGGTAAATTTGCTTATGATGACATACTTCTTGCTACATCCAAGATAGTTCTATTTTTCCTTTCATTCTACTGTGGTGTCTGAGGTGTTGATAGCTGTCATCTGATTCCATTTACTTCACAGAATGTATTAAAGTCCTTAGATGTGAATTCTCCTCCTTGATCTGATCTTAAGCATTTGATTTTCTTACCGGTTTCATTTTCAATGATTGCTTTGAATAGTTTGAACTTTCCAAGTGCTTCTGATTTTTCTCTGAGAAAAGTAACCCAACACATTCTAGAATAGTCATCAATGATTAGCATGAAATATCTATCACCTTGTAAGCTTTTAGTTCTAGCTGGACCACATAAATCAGTGTGAGTCAAATCAAGAGCATTATTGGTTTTTTCTAGAATACTTTTGAAACTAGCTCTAACTTGTTTTCCAAATTGACATTCCTTACATATTGTATTCTGAGGTTTGACAATTTTGGGTAAATCTCTAGCTGCTTTAGTAGTACTGATCTTTACCATGCAATCAAAGTTTACATGACATAGTCTCTTATGCCATAACCAACTTTCATCTATATGTGCAATCAAGCATGCCTTTCACTGTTATTCAAATTAAAGATATTACCTCTAGTTTGATTATCGGTTGCAATTTCCAAACTAGTTCTATTCATGACTTTGCATTTTCCATTTTTAAATTGTAACTGAAATCCTTTCTCAACTAATTGACCAACACTTAAAATATTATGCTTTAATCCATCAACATAGCAAACATTGTTAGTGTTATGCTTACCATCAAGAGATATTGTACCCTTACCTTTGATTGAACAAGCTTTGTCATCTCCAAATCTTAGTAAACCTCCATTGTATTCTTGAAAGTTCAAGAATTTACCTTTGTCTCCTGTCATATGAAGTGAGCATCTTGAGTCAATGATCCATTCATCCTTTACTTCAAATTTAGCTGCAAGGGCTTGTTCTACCAGTTGAGTAGTAGGTGCCGGTTGATCTTCTGTTATAGCAACAAAAACCCATCCATTGTCTGTCGGATCCTCATCAGAATCATCAGTCACACCTTCATCAACAATGTAACAAGATTTGTCTTTGTTCTTTTTAAATCTGTATCTCTAATATTCAGGATTATGCTTGTATGTTATTCTAGCTTCTTCTCTTAGTCTAGCATGTCTATCAGGGCATCTCGAAGCCATATGACCAATCTTATTGCAGTAAAAACTTTTAAAGGGTGCTTTACCCTCATACTTACTTCCAACTGGACCTTTAGGCATTTTCCTTGCAAATAGTGCTTCAAGTTCTTCAAGTTCTTCATTTTCTTTCCTTCTTTTTTGAAGTTCTCTTGCATAAAAGGCTTTCCAATCAGATTTGTCAAATGATGGAGTAGATGATGTTGATGCTTTAAAGGCTAAATCTGTCTTAATAGTAGCAATAGGGCCAAATTCTTCAATTTCAAAAGCTGAAAGTTTCCCAATCAATGTATCCCTAGTTACTGATGCATTAGGCATTGTTCTCAACTCATTTATAGTAGTAACCTTCATTTTATATGCTGGTGGCAATCCTCTTAAAACTTTTGAAACAATTTCATCCTCACTTAAGGTTCCTGGACAACATTTAATGCCCAAAACAATTTCATTTACTCTTTCCATAAAAGCAGAAATCCTTTCATCTTCTTCCATTTTCAGATGTTCATACCTGACCCGGAAGCTTTCAAGTTTTGCAATTTTGACTATGGAATCTCTTTCATTCAATGTTTCCAAATGATTCCAAATAGCTTTAGCAGTAGACCTATCTAATAATCTCATGATTTGTTGATCTGATAATGCGCTCAAAAGTACTTCTCTTGCTTTGCAATCATTTTCCTCATCTTTAGCCAAGCTAGTTGGACTGGGTTGACCAAGTACAATAGTAGTATAACCTTTCTTTGTAACTTCTCATACATCTTTTCCAATACAATTTGGATGTGTCTCCATTCTGATCTTCCATATGCCATAGTTGGTTCTATCAAGTTTAGGACTATCCTTCCTGAAATAATTAGTAGACATTGGATCTCCTCAAGCCGTTAAACTTCTGCAAAAGAGGACTAAGCTCTGATACCAATTGTTAGGTCCCAGAGACAACTGAGGGGGGGGTGAATCAGTTGTCAAATAAATTCAAACCAAAAACAACTTAACCAACTTAATGCTTAATACCAGTAAACCAGTTAAGTATGTTGATAGATAGTTTTAATAGTTAATTGCTATACTGATAAAGATTAATGCATGAAACATAAACACAAAGTCATCCACAACACATGACACCAATATTTGTATGTGGATACCCTATAAGGGGAAAACCACAGTGGGAAACCTTACCCACAATCAAATGATACTACTACAGATAGTGAGTGTACATAAATGGGGTCTGCACATGCAGAAAGGCCAACAACCTAGAGCTCACTGCTCAATCACAAAATGGGAGTCACACTGACTATAGTTGGATGGTTAAATCCAATTAGAATGTACTACACAAAATAACATCTTTATATGCTAGATTTAGTACCGGTGTAATGCTAATATGCTTTCACAAAAACCTAGCTTCACCTTCAAATGATGTCTACGTGTATTGCACTGCTTAATCTCGCATATACCTTCACACAATTCTTTTTCGCATTCCACACTTGATCTTACAAATAAGATCTTACATTTATACCATAACCTAAAACCAATTTTAGTAGGTCGGCTCTACAAGATATTACAATAAAAACATTTTACAAACAATATAATATTCGATGCAATAACCAATTGAACATGTCGGCTTAATTCATTTACAACAATAATATATCATCTCCATAGCATGCCATGATGATCTGGAAAAGATAAACCTACCGGTGTAACCTTAGGTAACCCTGGACCTATTTGCTGGTAAAAGCAAATATGCAAATATGAATATACCAATGATTAATTAATTAAGATAAGATGTCCACATGATGTCTTTGATATTACCAAGTGTCTTCCATATCATTTCATGTGTCAGTGATCATTATGTCCTGCTAGTGAACCATATACCAGTAATTGTGCAATAGTTACTTGCTTGCCAGTGAATGCTGCTAGATCTCCAAAGTGCTAGTGTTTTAGTAGGTGTTGATGTCAATGAAAAAATCATACCAAAATACCAATAGTGAGGATGATGTCTACTAGGTGGAAGGCCTTAAGCACAACCTTTTGAGTGTTGCTCAGCTGAATGACAAAGGACTTATTTTGGAGTTCAAAGGTGGAGTCTACATAATAATTGGAAAGAATGGTGAACTTATTGCCATTGGTAAAGAGACCAAAGGAAACTTGTTTCAGATGAATGCCCAGATCAGTTAGTGTCTAATGGTGAAGTTTGATGACAGTTGGATATGGCATAGGAGACTTTGTCATATAAACTTTGATAATATAGTAAAGGCCAGTAAGATCAAGGCAGTAAGAGGATTGCCTTTGCTGAAGAAACTGAAGAATGCTTTGTGCAGAGAATGTCAACTTGGGAAGATGTCTTCCTCAACATTCAAAGGTAAGTCTTTTTTAGTAGAGAACTTACTTGATCTAGTGCACACCAATCTGTGTGGTCCAATGAAAACAAGAAGTATTCAGGGAGATCAGTATTTCATGATTCTTACTGATGACTGCTCAAGAATGACGTGGGTCACATTCTTGGAAGACAAGTCTAAGGAATTTGGAAAGTTCAAAGCCTTTAGAGCATTGGTTAAAAAGGAGAACGACAGAAGAATAAAATACCTTAGAACCAACCAGGGAGGTGAATTCACTTCTGATGAATTCAACAAGTATTGTGAAGAGAACGACATCAAGAGGTAGTTGTCTGCCCCAAGGATGCCACACCAGAATGAAATAGAAAAGAGGAATAATAGGACTATAGTGGAAGTGGCTAGAACTATGTTGATCCAAGGAAAGGTAGCTCACACATTTTGAAGAAAGCGGTAAGTACTACAGTCTATACTATGAACCAGGTACTCATCAAGAAAGGTAAAGACAAAACCCCCTATGAGTATTGGAATGGGAGAACTCCTAATGTAAGTTATTTCAAAGTATTTGGCAGCAAATTCTATATTAGGAGAGGTGAGTATCTGAGCAAGTTTGATGCTAAGAGTGATGAAGGAATATTTCTAGGATATTCCACTAAAAGAAAAGCTCTCAAGTGTTACAACAACAAGACTCATAGAATTGTTGAGAGTATCAATGTCAGGGTTGATGAATCCCCTGAGGAACATGAGGAAACCAACAGCAATCAAATAGAAGATGAACCGGGTTTAGACTTCTGGGAACCAGTTAAGAAAGAAACAAGTGACAAATATTGCAAAGACCACAGTGTTTCTATACTGGTAGAAGCTGCACTAGGAGAAGAAGAAGATGAAGTGGAAGAAGAAGAGGAAAAGCGAGTGGAACCAACTAGGGTCATTCCTAAGTATGTAAAACTACATCATGATCCGAAGCAGATCATTGAAGACAAAGATGTAGGGATACTCACAAGGAGAAAGGTGACAAAAAATTCCTTCGTGATTTCATAATTTGAGCCTAAGACCACTAGAGTGGCACTTACTAATGAAAACTGGATAAAGGCAATGGAAGAGGAATTGGACTAGATAGAGAAGAGTGCAATATGTGTTAGGAATCCCATAGATACTGAGAGGGGGGGTGAATCATTATCTAACCGCTAATTAGAATTTCTTAATTTAAAACATGCAGAGCATATTATAACAGTGTACCGATATGCAAGAAATAATACAATAAACATAATTAAAAGCATCCACATGAAAAGAACACCATAACACAAGGATTTCACGAGGAAACCCGATGTGGGAAAAACCTCGGTGGGATTTGTGACCCACAATATCCACTTACTGGCCAATAAGAGAATATTACTTACAAAAGGGGGCCTGCACATGCAGGAAGGCCAATTGCCTAGAGATCACTGCTTAATGGGAAGTCTCACTAACTTACAATGTGGATTATACAAATCCAATATCTTGTACTACTTTACAATAGCATCTATAATGCCTGATCCAGTACTGGTTTCTACTATGTTCTTTACATAAAACCTTTAACCTATATTTCACATAATAGGTCTGTCTAATATCTTCTTTTTCTTCACTTCCATTACTTACAAAATGTCTACAATGATCTCTCTTATATATAAGAGTCATCTTACAACTTGCCAAGTCGGCTTACAAAGTTTTTACAACAATAAAAAAATATAATATAACAAAAATCCTGTGGGTCTCTGTGCCGGTATGCTTTCTTTCTCTGTGTCGGTGTTGGTGGTTTGAGTGCCGGTGTGGAGTGTGATTGGTGTAATGCCTTGCTAGTGCCATAGGATTGTAAGGTTGCCATCAATGAAAAAACCTTCAATCACATACAATGTCTCATTGGAGTGTGCATATGCCAACAATCTCCCCCTTTGGCATTGATGGCAAAACTCATGAGAAATTTCAAAAGTGTATCCAAAAATGTGAAGTCAAAAATGTTACCAAAAATGTGTGCTCCCCCTGAGCATATGATTCCTGTGATATTGAATTTTCTCATACCACTACTCCCCCTTTGGCATCAATAACAAATGTTGTCAAGATATTAGTAGAGTTTGTAGTTTCAACCTTGTAACTGGGTAGTTACAATTTGAAATAGATCCGCCAAAATCAAGTTTATACTCTCCATAAACTTTTTACTATCTTTTATTGTTGTCTCTGTTCTTTTAGTTGTATCGATGAGGTGCTGCATATGCTCTGCTGATGTTTTCTGTCCCTATATCAGTGCCTCAGATATTTCCTTCCGCAATGATGCTAGATAGTCCAATCTTGGACTTAGTTTTAATCTCAAATGCTTTGCCTTATTCACTATTCTCTCCCTTTCTCTTTCTAATTTAAGTAACTCTTCCTCAAAATTTATTATCCTTTGCTCAAAAAATGATAATGTATCAGGCAAGTTAACAAAATTATCAGCAAGTTTATTGATTTCATCCTGTACCTTGCTTATTTTCTTATCTATGTCTACTATCAAAAAGTTCGTCTTGCAAGTGTCTTTGTATAGAGTTTTGTATTCCTTTAATAAGTTGTACAGTTCCGGTAGAAGTGTGTCAAATTCCCTAGTACACTTCTTTATTTGATCTTCAAAGAATTTTTTCTTTTCAATTTCTACCTTGTCCTTCAATGTCTCTTCCTTTATTTTCTCAATGTTCTCTGTGATATATTTACACAAAGTATCAAGTTGTCCTAAAGAATATTTATTGTCTATATTACAATTAGGAGAAATTACCTTCAAAATTGGGATTGTGTTATCTATAGCTCTGTATGCCTATGAACTACAATCTGTTATCCTTTTGATTGAATCCAAAAGTACTTCAATTACATTTGTTGGTTTGTGGCCTATTGAGGAGGAACCAACATTCTAAATTCCACCGGCGGAGGAAGTAACCAAGCTTGTTGTGACCTCTAGTAGATCTGTTTGTGTTTGCATTTCTTTAAGAAATGGTTTGTGTACTTCTTCAGTTGTCGGTTGCACTGTTTCCTCATGAACCTATTCCTATTTCTATTCTGGAGCCTGTTCCTGTTGCTGTTGCTCTTCTTGTTGCACTGTCTCAGTCTGAGTTCCTGCCTGTTGCTCTTTGTCATTTGCCAGTTTCTCCTGTGTTTTATCAGTTTGTTCAATTATCGGTGGCTCACTAGCCATTTCAGTCATACCAGTTCTATCTTTGTCTACCACAATGTTGATCTTTTGCGTATCAACATCTACTGTGTATAAGACTTCAGGATTAGGATTGACATCCTATACATCCATACTTTCAACTGCTGGTTGATCTTCTATAGTTATTGTTACCAGTGATGTAAAAGGAGGTGGGTGTAAGTTGTCTTTTGCTTTGATACTCGGAGGTCCACCAACCTTTCCTTTTCCTTTGTCTCTTTCTTTTTGATATACCTTTATTGGTTTGGGGTTCCTGTATTCTTCCTGTTTTTCTTTTTCAACTAGGAATATATCCCATCCATTTTCTATTTTTTTAGTCACCTCACTGACTCTTCCAACCATTAATGCAATTTGCTGGTGTGCAGTAGAGAATACTGACCGGTTGGCTTCATCAATTAAATCATCAATTTCTTTAGGTGAGTTCACTAGGTACACAACAAGTAGCTTTTCTATCTTGATTTTCTTGTCAAGTTCTATTACTGCTTGTCTCCTTGCTTCCAGTCTTTTGAACAGTTCATCTGGTACTTCATCTACAACTTCCATCAAAAATTTCTTATACATGTCCATATGCAATATAACACTGTTTTCTAATTGTTCTTTTCATCTGCAGTCAGAGTGTCATACAATTTCTCTATATTCTTTAGTTTCCCTTCCTCTGTAATTTCATTCAATAGTATGTCAAGAGGAGCTAGGTTTTGTTTTGTTCTCTTCTTCTTCTTTGGTGTAGTCTTCTTAACCGAAGATCTCACTACTTGTTGTTTCTATCTTGTCCTCCTAGGTGAGGGTGTGGTTGCTAGTGAGGGATCTCTTTTCCTTACAACTCTTTTGAAAGTTGTAAGCATGTCACTCTTCGAAGAAGTTCCTACTAGTGATAGATGAGTCTCAGGCTATGGAGTTCCTAGCTCATCCTTAGTGATATCGGTTTGCTTTAACACATCTTCTTTAATAGCTTTTGCCTATCTAGAGCCTTTTCTCATAACTACCTCAACCTTTTTCACTCTCTTCTTAGATTGTATTTGTTTTTCTATAGTCTTAGCACTACCAAATACTTCATCCTTTGGTTCGTTTGGAGCTTCCAGAAGTGCTTTAGCATAAGTCTCAATTATATGATCATCTGTCTCATAGCCCATGTCTATTACCCAGATTGTTCTCAGGATGACTGCTTCCATCCAGATTTCATCCTTATATTTGTCAACAATCTTTTGTGATAATCTGATTCTCTTCTTCATTTTGGCCTTAAGTACTTGAAAGAAATCATAGATATTATTTTCCTTATCTTCTCCCATATTGTTGAATAGTTAGTTCTGTTAGCTATTTACCTACCGGTATATCAAATCCAAGTTCTTTGTAACCTATACCAGGAACTTGTTTGGTTATATGTAGCATCAAACATACTAGCAGATTTCCAAACCTAAAAGTTTCTTTCTTATCCTTCTTAATCTTTCCTAGGTTGTCAATTAACTCATCCTTCAACCACTCACATATATAAATCTTTACATTATCTGTGATCATGTCATAAGCACTCTTAATGCATAAACTTGAAACTGAATTGAGTCTAGTTGCATGAGTTGCCTTACACCCTAATATCATGCTGATAAACCTTACATTGATGTTGGTTACATCATTGACTCTTAAGGACCTTTTATCAGATGTAGCACCAGTTAGCTTAGTAACTAGGTCATTTGAGACCTTCTTGGTTTTATTTGGCCTTTTACCAGTGGTCGGTAACCCTGTGATAGCTTTCACAACTTCCTTGGTGATTTTGTGAATTGCATCTAACCAGAAAAATTCACCATGTACCCTGCTTAAGACTATCCTAATCACATCCTTAGGAAATTCAGGAATGCAGAGGATTTCAATAAATCCTAGGGTTTCAATGATTTTATGTTCCGGTTTCACATTTCTAGAATTATCACATATGACAGTTTTATACATAGTTTTGATCTCTTCATCTCCCAATTCCTCTATGTTGCAATGAATGTAAATTCTGGGGTCTTCAGCATAAACAACTCCTTTTGGTATTTGTGAGAAAGCACCTATATTGTCATCTTTCTTTGCTACTTTGGGAACTAGTTGAAATACGGGCCTAGGGCATTTTATGACCTTGACTACAGTAGGGTTTACTATATATTCAAGTGCAGAGGTGGATGCCATGATGATAAATACCTTTTTCTGTCTTGGATGGATTGATTGCTTGAAGTGCTTCACCTCTTTGCTTGAAATTACTTAGCTCTACAAATTTCGCGCTCTATGAATGTTTGAAATCATGGTGAAATGAAATGGAGCCAAAACCACAAATTTATAGTGTTAATTTGCCATCTACCACATTAAATGCATGCCGATTAAGTATTCACTTAACATTGTCTGCTAGTAATGAAGTAATTTCCAACTTCTCATCTTTAACCGAGGGAATAATAGCACATGTGTTATTAGATTGCCAAAACCTCAAGGAAACTTTCTTCAATTTGATGAAGAATTTCCTGCCAGTGGAGCATCACTCTGTCCTATTGGTGAAGCATCACTCTGTCTTGTTGGTGAAGCATCACTTTGTCCTGTCAATGAAGCATTGATTGGTTCTACCGGTGGAGGAGTGTTCCCAACAATTAGATCAGCTTTTCTAATCCATTGTTTTGAGAATTCTTTCTTAACCTCTTCAGCTTTTTCTTTACCTTTCAAGCTAGAAATTTTGTTGTCTACCGATGATCCTTTACTTCTACAGAATTTTGCAATATGCCCAATCTTGTTACATGCATTACAAGTCACATTATTCTTCTGAATAGCTTTCCCATAACCTATGCTAGTTTGTGTTCTGCATTGATTAGATAAATGTCCAAATCTTCCACAAACATAACATCTCACATTCATTCTGCAATTTTTAGAATTGTGACCAACTTTGTTGCATTTAGAACATTGACCGGTGAGTGTGTTGATATTATGATAATTTCTAGATCTACATTCATTTATAAGCATTAGGTTGCCTTACCGGTTTGCTGTGATACTGTGTGTTTGCAGTACTAGAGCTTTCACCAATTTCAAAGCCAATTCCAGAAGTGTCACCTTTAGGTTTTTTATTCTTCAGCAAGTTACCAAGTTCCTCTGAGCTTTTCTTGAATTTTTCTTTATGTTGATTTGTAGTTTCTAGTTCTCTTTCTAAGAATTCTTTCTGTCTCATCAGTTCATTGGAGTCATTCTGAGTGTGCATCAGATCTGTCTTTAATAAATCATTTTCATAGCTAAGTCTTGTGTTCTCATTTGCTACATCACTTAGTCTTCTAGTCAATTCTTCTTCATTCTTCTTCCTATCTTCAATCTCTTTACAAAATCTCATAGTCATATCCTACATCTCATTCTTTGTAGTTATGTTCTCCAATTTCAGCTTACTTAACATATCATTAAGTGATTCCTTTTCATCATTCTCATTTTGCATCTTTTCACAAAGTTCTCTTCTCTTATTTCTTGCAATAGTAAGATTCTCTTGAAGTACCTGAATGATATCCTAAGCTACTTTTAGATCATCTTCTAGTTTGATATTTTTCAATTTTTCTGTATCATAGTCTGAGAGAGCTGCTTCATCGGATTTTCCATATCTATCGGTGTCAAGATCTTCCTCAAGCTGTTAGGCTTCTAAAAATAGAGGACCAAGCTCTGATACCAATTGTTCGGAATCCCACAGATACTGAGAGGGGGGGGTGAATCAGTATCTAACCGGTAATTAGAATTTCTCAATTTAAAACATGCAGAACATATTATAACAGTGTACCGGTATGCAAGAAATAATGCAATAAACATAATTAAAAGCATCCACATGAAAAACACACCATAACACAAGGATTTAACGAGGAAACCTAGTTTGGGAAAAACCTTAGTGGTATTTGTGACCCACAATATCCACTCACTGGCCAATAAGAGAATATTACTTACAAAAGGGGGCCTGCACATGCAGGAAGGCCAATTGCCTAGAGCTCACTACTCAATGGGAAGTCTCACTGACTTATAATGTGGATTATACAAATCCAATATCTTGTACTGCTTTACAATAGCATCTATAATGCCTGATCCAGTACCAGTTTCTTCTCTATTCTTTACATAAAACCTTTAACCTATATTTCGCATAATAGGTCTACCTAATATCTTCTTTTTCTTCGCTTCCATTACTTACAAAATGTCTACAATGATCTCTCTTATATATAAGAGTAATCTTACAACTTGCCAAGTCGGCTTACAATGTTTTTACAATAATAAACAAAATATAATATAACAAAAATCCTGTCGGCCTCTGTGCTGGTGCCAGTGGTCTGAGTGCCGGTGTGGAGTGTGATTGGTGTAATGCCTTGCCAGTGCCATAGGATTGTAAGGTTGCCATCAATGAAAAAACCTTCAATCACATACAATGTCTCATTGGAGTGTGCATATGCCAATAATATGGTCCTTGTTACCCAGACCGGAACACAAGAATGTCATAGGTACCAAATGGGTCTTCAGGAATAAGCTAAATGAAGAAGGAACAATGGTAAGAAACAAAGCAAGACTTGTGTGCAAAGGATATGCTCAGGAAGAAGGAGAAGACTATGGAGAAACCTTTACCCTAGTGGCTAGACTGGAAGGTGTCTAAATGCTACTTGCATTTACAACATTCAAAGGATTCAAGGTATACCAGATGGATGTGAAGTTTGCATTCTTGAATGGAATCCTAGAAGAAGAAGTGTATATTGAGCAACCAGATGGGTTTGCTTTGTCAAAAGATAGTGAAATGGTGTGTAGATTACACAAGGCCATGTATGGATTGAAACAAGCACCAAGGGTATGGTATGAACAATTACACTCTCATCTTGTGAAGATAGGATTTTAGAGAACAAGTGAGGACAACAACATCTACCTAAAATCTAAAGGTGATCAGTTTCTGATATGTGAAGTATTTGTAGATGACATAATCTTTAGAGGAGATGATGAAATGAGTCATGCATTAATAGATGAAATGAAGAAAGAGTTTGAAATGTCTCTGATTGGATAGATAAAGTTTTTCATTGGCCTACAGATTCACCAGATAAAGGAGGGTATGTTCATTGCCCAGTTCAAGTATATCAAAGAGGTATTGAAGACCTTTGGCATGGAGGAGAGAAAACCAGTTGGAGCACTGATGGTGACTGGCTACAAACTGACTAAGGAGGATGATTCATCGATGGTGAATGAGAAGGAGTACTGGTCAATGATCGGTAAGATGTAATATGTGGTGCACAACGGATCAGATATTGCTCATGTAGTGGCCATAGTGGCCCATTTTCAGAAGAGTCTAAGAGAATCCCACTTGGTAGAGGTAAAGAGGATCTTTAGATATCTTAAAGGGACAATTGATTATGGATTGTGGTATCCATACAATGGTGACTTTGATTTCAAAGTGTTTACCGATGTAGATTGGACAAGTAATGTGGATGACTGGAAGAGCACAACTAGTGGAGCGTTCTTCCTTGGTTGAAGACTAGTCTCATGGACAAGCAAGAAGTAGAACTGTATTTCCTAGTCTACATTTGAAGTAGAGTACGTGGCAATATTCATGAACTGCACTCAAGCAATTTGGATGAAGCATGTACTGAATGGTTTCAAAGTGCCTATATCTAAACCAGTGAGTATTTTTTGTGATAATACTAGTGCAATAAATATTTCTGAAAATTTGGTATTGCATGATAGGACAGAGCACATTGAGCTCAAGTATCATATCTTGAGAGAAATTAGAACATGCTTCCAATAAGGAGCAACTAGCAGACATATTCACTAAGCCGTTACTGAAGACTACATTTACCTATTTGAGAGGTGAATTAGGGGTTCTACCCATTCATGAAGTAAATTAAAGATGCATGCTCCACATCAGTCAGATACTACAGTGACAAATATTACAAGATTGATGTGTTGAAGGATGCTACTCCACAGGGGGAGCAACATAATGGAGCTTGGAAGCTTATGCCTGCACTTTGGCACTGCTGTCAAAGGGGGAGAAGATATATTGTTTGGGTAGAAGATATTGAGCATGTACACACTAACCAGTCTAGGTGGTGGTGATCTTTTTAATTGCATAGGTATAGTGTCAATCGGTATATATTTTATTTCAGCAATGATGCACAAAGTATTGCCATCAATGCCAAAGGGGGAGATTGTTGGCATATGATGAAGCAATGATATTGTAGTCATTGATGCCAATAAGTGAATAGGTATATGGTACTCAAGTAGATGAATCGGTATAAATTGGTGTGAAGACTGGAAGTGGCTATAGTCAACCGAGATGGAGTGAACTAGTGTCGGGGTTCACAGTTTGGGGTTCACAGTTTGTAGTCTTAGTTCAGTTCGAGGGTTTCTGGTTTGGCGATCTGACTTGTGCGGTGCAACCAATGACATTTTATGATGAGTTAGTTAAGATATAAGGATGAGATCGAGGTGCCACATCAGCTATGTGCATGTGAAGAATATCTTTGAGGATCTCACGCGTAAAGATTGAATGCATTGAATGTCTACCTCAGGAATGTGCATTTTTCTTAGAGGTATGAGAAAAGCATGTGATGGGTTACTATTTTCCAGAAGCAGTGAAGATCGGATGATACATTATGACTTGAGATCTATTTTAGATTGTTTCACTCTATACAATATGTTTGGATGGTCAGGATTGGACCACTTGTAATTGTAAACCTAAAATTATTAGGGTTTAGGGTTTATGCTACCGACCTAATTATTGTCTATAAGGTCGATGATGTTTGTTATTGTTTGTGTTGGAAAAAGTTGTGTTTGTGTTCGTGTGTTGAGATACTTGCCAAACTAGGGTGTGGAATCTGTAGAGTGTGATTGCAAAGGAGAGGAACTAAAAAGGATCTTCCATAGCAAGTAGTGTTGTCATCAGATTGGAGCTTTACCTGTTGAATTATAGCCATCTCAACATAAGGAAAATCCCTTGACTGGGTAGATTTAACAGGCTTGTTGCAAATCCTCTAACTAGGTGATTGAAGTTCATTGAGTTCTTTAAATCCTCTAGCGAGGTAACCTTTAATAGGGTTTATAGCCATCCCTTAACCAAGTGATCCCTAACAGAATCGGTTCCTAATAGAACCTTATTGTAAAGTCTTTAACTGGACTAGGCTCCTAATAGAGCGAATTTCAAAAGAGTTCAAAAACAAGCTTGTGGGTATTCATCCCCATCGTGGTTTTTCCTATTTGGGTTTCCACATGAAAAATCTATGTATCATGGGCTGTGTATTTTTCATGTGGTGATTGAGTAGTTTTTGTTTAGTTGTATATGCATGCAGAGCTAATGGTTTTGATATTACTAATGCAACTCATACATGATCAAACTGGTAAAATAGCTATCTAGATTTGAAAATTGTTGGATGCTATTTGATGTACTTTTGTTTTATCAGTTTAGCTGTCTGAAGTATTTCTGTTAATCATTATTGCTATTATTAAGTACAATGATATAGATAACTGGTTATCTGTGTTCAGAGAGTGTCAAAATATTAAAGCAAGTTTTTGTCTGTACTAATTCACCCCCCTCTCAGTACTAGTTAGAGTATTAGTGGTTCATCATTATTCATTAGATCCATCATTTCACCAATTGGTATCAAAGCATTTTAGGTCCTCTAGTGTCTAAGCCTAACAACTTGAGTTAAAGATCTAGAAGAACATGATGAAGAAAGAAGGTCTAAATTTCAATAGGGAAAACTACAGAATCTGGAGTGATAGGATGAAGATCTATATCAAAAGCCTAGGAAGTCAATATTAGGAACATGTTGTTACCAAATATAGCCTGCCTAGTGGGATTCTATTAGATGATCAAAAGAAGGAGCAATAGCAGAGTAATCAAGTATTGGAGGCCATTATCAGTTCCTTGTCTGATTCAGAGTATGTTGATGTCCATGGTTTGGAGATTGCTTATGATGTGTGGAAGAAACCTGAGGATATCTGATAGGGAGCTTGTTAGGAAAGTGCTCAGAAGGCTAATTTTGTTCAATAAGGGATCAATTTAGTATCCAAAGACTTGTCGAGTCTATTGTGTATGACTACTCAATCCATCTTGTTGTTGTAATGCCAAGTACTCCATGGTTTACTTGCTTAATAAACTCCCTTTTTTGTGATGACTCTCGCCCATCCACAGATCTACTCAAAATGCTTATTCCTTCCAGCTACACTTCCTCATTGTTGGCTCTTGGGGCCTTCAATCTTAGGTTTTAGAGTGAACTAGGGGTCTTCCACATGGAAATGCAGGGGTAGTGTGGTATTGCTCACCTTTGAATGCTCACAATTTTGTTTGAGGTCTTTAACCCTTGGCTTGCTCAAATTCACTAACAAAGCTCACCTACCCCTAGATGAGGCTGCACACTATCTAAGGGTCCCAAGTAACACTTATTGGACTTCTTGGATTGTTCTCATTATGTTTCATAAGCCCCAAGTTTCATTTTTTCATTGGGTTCATGCATTTTACAAAAAACAGTCTTTTTTGTGTGTTATGCAACAATGGGCTGCTAGCCCATGGAGGCCTAATTGGCCCTTTTTTTCCTCACCTAGCCCAAAGATGGGAATTTCCACCTAGGAGATTATTTTTAATGATGTTAGAGAGGTCTATGCTCAAGGATTTTCAAGGTTTAACCCACTATTTGTGCAAATTTAGGACTGTCCACCTTTTGTGGTATATTTGGAGGGTTTGGTAGGGTTTGGAGCAAGCAGTTTTGGAAAGTCCTTCTAACTCCACTCTTCAAGCCTCCAAAATGGTTTAGAACCTCTAACACATCTTAAAGAACCTTCCCCCATTTCTTCCCTGCAATCAAAATGTCAAACACTTGGCAAGCAAGTGGGAAAATAGTAAATTGCCCTGTCACTATCCTTTTTCTGCCTTTTACCAGTCAGCAACATTTGCACTTTGGGACCTGCAAGAATGAAGAGTTTGGAAATGGGAAAGTACCTCAATGAGGTCCTAAAAAATATAACACACCTCCTATTACATTTCCTTCAAGATTCAAGGCTTGGATGATGCTTTTGGATGCATCCCAATGAGCATTTTACAAGATACCAATCACAAAATAGTGAACACACTGTTTGTTTACAAAAAT
The DNA here is from genome assembly GCF_030272615.1 of Cryptomeria japonica. Lineage (NCBI taxonomy): Eukaryota > Viridiplantae > Streptophyta > Pinopsida > Cupressales > Cupressaceae > Cryptomeria > Cryptomeria japonica. The sequence continues at coordinate 644,843,773 of NC_081412.1, forward strand.
AGGAATGTTCGATAAAACAAGCTTAATCCAACAAGCCAAGGTGATGCTTAATACTCTGGACCATACTTCCATATCACTTCCTCATTGATTTGTTCATTCCAAATTACTTTTGGATGACAATCTTGAGTTTTAACCATGAACTAGCCTAGTTGCTCCAACTTGCCTAGTCCACACTCAAATGCATCTTCAAACCACTTTTCTGGCACAAAAAGAAAGATATGTACATTATATAAACATGGATAAACTTGGAAGAATCCATTGGAGGGATCCCAGACCTGGATCAACCAAGTTGATGCATTTTACAACTCCAAACCCCTAGCAGGGCAGCAGGTTCCCAGTTTACAAATATTTTTATACAAACACCTTACAAATGAAAAACCAATGAAAAAATTACATAGGAAGATTTATTACATCCAAATTTCAACTTCCAAAATGGTATAGTACAGATTTGCACAGCTACAGTATGGACTGCTCTTCAAAGGAAGGAAAAACAGTCATAAAAGCCAAAAAAGCATGATTTTTATTAAGTCTCACTTATAAATACAATCACCAACCATTTCCAAGGCAAAGAGAGGCCTTATATAGTTTCTCTAGTTGGTTTTTGAAGCCCTAGTATGGACATGAGGCTTCGATAACTTCATTTTGCAAGAAAATGACAATTTTGACAACTTTTCAAGCCAAATGACAACTTTTCTTGCTCACAAAGGCATTTTTGACAACCTAGCCTTATCAACTTGCCTAAAAAACTTAGACATACTTAAAAACACTAAAAAAACATGTTTCAATTCTCTTGAAGACATTAGGAGACCTTTTTGGCAAATTTTTCACATTTTTGCCAAAAATTGTCAACTAAAGGCCTAAAAGGCAAAACTTGATCTCTAGAGCCCAAAATGAGATCAAAACCACTAAACATGACCCAAAACAACCTAAAAAAACATAATCAAACTAACACAAGACTTTACTAACATAAAAGCATTAAATACTCAAAAATGGGAGTTTTACTCAACTAGGTACTCCTGCACCAATATCTATAGTGGTGATGAGCATGTGAAGATTGCCAAAGAAGAGAGTCTGAGAGGTAAATTTGATGACATGCGGATGGCTGAAGGTGAGAATATTCAACAATATGGTTAGAGGATCAAGGAGATAGTCAGCAAGATCAAAAGTGCTTGTGTAAGTAGAGGATACCACAATGGTTAGGAAGGTGTTGAGAACCCTTCTACCAATCTACTCTATTCGAGTTGTAGCCATTCAGGAAATCAAGTCTATTGATAAAACAAAGGTAACTCTTGACTCCATCATTGGTAAACTAACTACATTTGAATCAAATAGTTTTGATGGAAGTGTTCATAAATCTAAATCCACATTAAGAGCTTCAGTTTCTAACCCACTGGTGAGGAAAAGAAGAGAAGCCACTCACAGTCATGAGTCTAGATCAAGCAGAGAAGTTGATGATGAAGACAATCTAATTGAGCTTGAAGCATTGTTGGCCAAGCGGTTACCTAGAGGTACTGGTAAGTACATAGGTAAATTACCTTTGAAGTGTTTTGCATGTAACCAAATTGGACACATTGCAACTAACTGTCCAAATGGAGACAATGAGCATAAATGAGAGAACTATAAGAAGTACAAAGGCAAAGGTTAAAGAGATTGCCTCATCATAGTTGATGGAGGAATCACAGATGAGGAATATGAGGGAGATGTAAATGAGGACATTGTCTTTGTTGCCATTAAAGAGGAGATATAAAATCATAAGGCATTAGTCTTTCGCATGGATAGTTATGATGATTGGATTATAAACAATGGTTGTTCACACCACATGACCGGTGATCAAAGTAAGTTTCTTACTTTGGATGAATTTGATGGAGGTGTTGTGAGATTTGGAAATGACTCACCCTGCATGGTAAAAGGAAAGGGAACCATTTATCTTAATGGAAAGATCACTATAGATGATGTCTACTAGATTAAAGGATTGAAACACAATCTTTTGAGTGTTTCTCAACTCAATGATAGAGGTTATCCACTGGAATTCAAGAATGAAATGTGCAAAATCTATGGGAGAAAAGGTGAACTAATTGCAACTGGCAAACAGACAAAACATAACTTGTTTCACCTAAATCCTAAAGTCAACAATTGTTTAATTGCTAAAGTAGATCATAGTTGGCTTTGGCATTAGCGATTTTGTCATGTAAATTTTGATAACATTGTCAAAGTCAGTAAGTCCAAATCGGTAAGAGGTTTGCCTCAGTTGGAGAAACTGGTGAATTTTCTGTGTAAGGAATGTCAGTTAGGAAAGATGACATCCTCAACTTTTAAGAGCAAATCTTTCTCAGCAAAACATTGGCTAGATTTTGTTCATACAAACCTCTGTGGACTAATAAGGACTAGGAGTATTGAAGGTGATTTGTATTTTATGATTTTTACTAATGATTTCTCAAGAATGATGTGGGTCACATTCTTGAAGGAAAAAATAGAAGCCTTCAACAAGTTTAAGGCATTTAGAGCCTTAGCTGAAAAAGAAAGTGGAAAGAAGATAAAGTGCTTAAGAAATGATCAAGGTGGTGAATTTACTTCAGAGGAATTCACTAGATATTGTGAAGACAATGGAATTAAGAGGCATCTTTCTGCACCTAGGATACCACAACAGAATGGTATTGTAGAGAGGAACAACCAATCAGTTGTTGAAGTTGTTAGAACTATGCTAATACAAGGAGGCATTGCTAAGACTTTCTAGAGAGAAGCTATCAACACAACTATCTACACAATGAACCAGATATTGGTTAAAAGAGGTAAGGATAAAACTCCTTATGAATACTGTTATGGTAGGCCGCCTAATGTTAGTTACTTTAAGATTTTTGGTAGTAAATGTTTTATCAAGAGGGGTGACTATGTTGGTAAGTTTTATGCTAAGAGTGATGAAGGCATATTTCTTGGTTACTCCACCAAGAGCAAAGCATAGAAATGTTAAAACAACCGGACACAAAAGATCATTGAAAGTGCTAATGTCTGAGTGGATGTCCTGAAGATACAAGAGAAACTAGTGAGGAGAAGAACGAAGATGAACCTTACATTCTGATTTTGGAGCTAGAACCGGTGAAGCCAAAAATTGGTGAAATAAATGTTGTAGTACCAGTTCAACCAGAAAAGGTAGATTCTATAGAAGATGAAGATAGTGAGGAAGAAGAACCTAAGGATCATGATCATGTTGTTCCAAGGCATGTTAGACTCAATCATAATCCTGATCAGATTATTGGAGATAATGATGTTGGAGTGTTAACAAGAAGAAGAATAAGAGAGAATTCTTGTATGATCTCCACTATTGAGCCTAGAACAATAAAGGAAGCCTTTGGAGATGATCACTAGATCAAGACTATGGAAGAAGAGCTTGACAAGATTGAAAAGAACAATACATGGACACTAGTACCCAGACCGATGAACAAAAATGTAATAGGTACTAAATGGTTATTCAGAAATAAACTGAATGAAGATGGAGTAGTAGTCAGAAACAAAGATATATTGGTATGCAAAGGTTATGCATAGGAAGTAGGAGAAGACTATGGCAAGACATTTGCACCAGTTGCTAGATTGGAAGGTGTTAGGACTCTACTTGCATTTATGGCATATAGGGGATTCAAAGTATATCAGATGGATGTGAAGTCAACATTTCTGAATGGAATACTGGGAGAGCAAGTATACTTTGAACAGCTAGATGGTTATGCTTTGACTGATGCGAAGGATATGGTGTGCAAAGTACACAAGGTACTATATGGTTTGAAGCAAAAACCAAGAGCATGTTATGAAAGACTACATTCACACTTGGTGAAGATAGGTTTTCAGAGAACCAATGAAGACAACAATATATATCTCAAGACTAAAGGAGATAAGATACTGGTTAGTGAGGTGTTTGTGGATGATATAATTTTTGGAGGCAATAATGACATGAGTGATGACTTTGCAAATGAGATAAAAGTGAATTTGAGATGTCTTTGGTAGGAGAGATAAAATTATTTATAGGTTTGCAAATTCAACAGATGAAGAATGGTATCTTTATCACACAGTCCAAATATGTGAAAGAGGTATTGAAGACATTTGGAATGGGAGACTATAAATCAATTGGGATACCAATGGTTACAGGCTATAAAATGTCCAAGGAGGATGATTCTGCATTCGTTGATAAAAAGGAGTACAAGTCTATGATAGGGAAAGTGCATTATGTTGTTCACAATAGACCAGATATTGATCATGCAGTTGGATTAGTTGCCAGATTTTAGAAGAATCTGAAGGAGACACACATGGTAGCAATTAAATGAGTATTTTGATATTTGCAAGGTACTATTGATTATGGATTATGGTATCCATATGCAGGTAACTTTGATTTGAAAGTTTATACAGATGTAGACTGGGCAGGAAATGTTGATGACAGGAAGAGTACAACCAGAGGTGCATTCTTTCTTGTAGGAAGGTTTGTATTTTGGAGCAGTAAGAATAAAAGGTGTATATCACAGTCAACTGCTGAAGCTGAATATGTTGTAGCATGTATGAATTGTACCAAGGCAATCTGGATGAAACACATTCTAGAAGGATTCAAGTTGAAGATTATAGAACCAGTAAGGATTTTATGTAATAACACCAGCGCAATAAATATCTCAAAGATACCAGTGTTGCATGCTACAACCAAGCATATTGATTTGAAATATCATTTCTTGAGAGAGAAAGTGCAGAGCAAAGATGTGTTACTGGAGCATGTATCTACTAAGGAACAACTAGTAGATATCTTTACTAAACCTCTGGCTAAGACTACTTTTGAGTATCTTAGAGGTCAGCCAGGGATTGTGCGCCTACATGAGGTCCATTAAGCCTATGTGGAAGACATTCGTCCCATAGCTTATTGAAGCTCTTGGAGTAGGCTTGGTGTTGAGTGGAGCTACTCCATAGGGGGAGCAACTTGTTGTAGAACAATGAAGTATGACACTATATGTTTTACTTTAACTTTGGCATTGTTGTCAAAGGGGGAGAAAAACTATATGATTGATAGAGAGATGAACTGTAGCCAGTTACTAGCTGAAGACATGAAGACATAGTTGAAGGAGAGTACATGGAAAATGCAAACCGAGACTCGTATACCTATGTATGTGCATTACTCTCAATCATCACAATCAAAGGGTATTCATATTTATATTACCATTAATGCCAAAGGGGGAGATTTTATGGATTTCATGAAGATTGCATTAATAAAGTATAAGTGTTGTCATTGATGTCAATTGTAACTGGTAATGGAGTTGTATTGCAACCAATAGTGATGTAGTAATGCAACTGGTAGTTGAGAAGTGAAGGAAATTGATATTACTATTAAAGGAGGGAGATCAATCGGTAACCCTTACATGTTGATATGCCAAACCCTAATCAATGGAGCTTGGTGATTTGGTTGTGTTGATCTATGATCAAATGGTGATTAGAGATGATTATGCCACTTATCCATGATGCACGTGATGAGTTTCAAGTGGTTTTTGGCACGTAGAGATAACTATTTTATCTTGCGAATGAGTGAGTGCATTGCATGAAGTTGAAACCGCATGATGAGTTACAAGATTTGATGAATGGTGATCAAGGAGCGGTCGAGGTTGTCTTGAACAATGTGCTGATGATTTCTATGTAATCCAAAGGTCATGATTGAACTGATTTGTTTGTCATATCTATGAGATCTTAGGTTTTGTGATGTTTTACTGACCTATTGTTTTTCTTATAATGTCGATGAGTTGTTTTGTTATAGTGTTGGCAATTTTGGTTAAGTTTCAGTGTGATTGATTGCCGAACCAGAAGAAGTATCTGCAAAATGTTTGAATGCAAAGAGGAGCATGAATAGGATCTGATCAAGCAGAGTAGTGCTATTATGAGATCAACAAAAATCGTGTTGTTCTCTAACAATTACAATAGTTAAATCCATTAATCGGGTAAGCTTTAACAAGCTTGGTATTTTCTAAATCCTCTAGCTAGGTGATCCATTATCTTGGATTTCAAATCCTCTATCAAGGTTACTCCTAATAGGGTGTTGTAGTCAATCCCTTAACCAGGTGATCCTTAACCGGATCTATTTCTAAGGGGACATTTTTGTAAAGCTTCTAACAAGGCTTGGCTCCTAACAGGGAGAAATTAAGAAGAGTTCAAAATACTTGTGGGTATTCATCCCTACCATGGTTTTTCCCATCTGGGTTTCAACATCAAAAAATATTGTGTCAAGTGGTGAATGGCTTTTGTGGTTATGTTTTGATATGGTTAATCTGTTTAACTGGTAAAGCCACTTAGATATGTTAAGATGACTGGAAGTGATCTGAAATGTGCTTTTACTAATGTCAATAAAGTGTTTTGATGTTTTGGTTAAATGTTTTGATAGTTTCAGATCTGTTACACTGTTATTTTGGTATTCCAGTCAACTGGTAAACTTGACAGTGCAGTTGCAGTTTATAGTTCAGTATTTTAACCGATTAGCTCAGTGATTGATTTATAAGTTGGGTTTGAGTTTGGTGAAAGTTTAGTCTATTTTCTATCTACTAATTCAGCCCCCCTCTCAGTAGTTGACCAAATAATAATTGATTTATCATCATCATTTTAGAAGAAGAATGGACAGGATTGTTGGAAGAATTGTTGATAGTCTCTTCTTGCACTAAAATTTTATCATGGATAAGATCAATTTTAGGAGGTAGACTAGGAGTAGGCATTGATGTTTTTAGAGGGAAGAGTATTAGTAGGAAAGGTCCTATCACCCTTTATCATCAAAGGATATAGATGGGGAATAGACTGTCTAGGAGAAGGATCAACATTACTTTGTAAAGTTTCACCTTTGAGGGGGAGATCTTTGAAAGAGATGTTAACAATATTTTCTTGAACTAAAGTATCCTTATGAGTAAGGAGATGCCTTACCTTTAGAGGGATAATGATTGAGATTCATGAGAGGTGAGATGCTATCAAGAGAGTTATGAATCATGATTTCACCCCCTTTGGCTAGGGTTCTCTCATGAGGTAGAGAATAATCAACACCTTCTAATTGTTCATCCCAAATAGTGAGGTCTTTGAAAAAAGTATTAGAAATATCTTGCACAAAGATGTACTTATTGTTATTGCCAATTTTGGGAGAAGGGATATCATTGTTCATTAATTATTCATCCTTAGGAGGGAGAGCATCAATACATGTGCTTAATTCATCCAATTGCCTCAAAATGTGTTCAATAAGATGTTTAGGGGAGAGAGAATTAAGGAAATTGATTATGATTTCATCTTATTTCTCTAAGCCATCTTTATGGGTAAGAAAATCCTTAGGAGAAGGGAAAGCATTTATTATTAATGCATCATCTCTAGTGGGAATTTTGCTAGAATCAAAAGAGGAAATGCCATCACTAGGAAAAGTAGGGACTATATACACCTAAAAATGGTCTGAAGATAATTAATTAAATAAGCAATTATTTAATTAATCCCCCTTCCTAATTTAATTGAATTCATTAAGCAATTTGATTAAATTCTCCATTTCATCTACTTATTAATAAATCTAAGGATTTATTTAATAGGTTCATGTCAATAATCCCCTTTTATTAATTAATTCAAATTAATTAATTCTCCCCCACTTCAATTAATTCTTCTAATCCCCTAATTAATTAAAACAAATCAATTTATGAGTTGTTGATAATTAATTAGTCTTTTCCTATTATTTGAATTTTTAAATTCAAATTACCCACATGCCTCCTAACCTAACCATCCCTCTAACCTAACCCATTCCATCTAACCTTGGGTTTAACTAACCCTATCCTATCTTGCACATCCTAACCTCCTATGGTGTGGATATTTTCTTCTTGAGACACATGGCACTTTGGCCACATGTCTCCTCTCTTGGACACTTGCCCTTTTATGAGCAAAGCTCCTTGACACTTGTCACCATAGAGATGACAAGTGTCTCTTCCTCCAACCTCTTCTTCAACTTCTTCGAATTTAACCCTTGATATCTTCAGACTCAATCTTCACGGTTGATTCCTGCCACCTCACCCATGGCCTTGGAAATCCTATAAATATCCCCCATTTTGGAGCAATAAGGATCCCATCTCATAGAAATTTAGGCATTGTTACTATAGGCATATCCATTCTAGCATATCATTTGAGAATTGTTATTATAGGCAATTGCATCTTAGATTTATTTTAATTTGATCATTTTATAGCATAATTGTTGAATCATGTAGCTTAATCAATCTCTTTTTTAGCTTAATTGAATCATCATCATAGCTTAAATCATGCAAATCATTAGCTTAATTAGTCTCTTGGATCAATCTAGCATAATCAATCTCATCTTTGCATATCTTTATCATTTCAAATCCTCCATTTAGGTGTAGTCAAGTCACTAGGATTGCTTATCTAGATCTGAGAGAAAATCCATACTCGCATCTCTTAGGAGGCGATAGGTCGCTTTGTCATGGTTTTACCTTTATTTGCTTATTATTTGGTAACCATGCTTGTAATGATCTATTGAGTGTTTTGTGTTGTAGCTGTAGGTATCGCATCATCATAGAGCATGAAAAGGACAATACCATCTTATTGCACAAAATAATCCTCATGAGGAAAGTATTATTTAGGAGGGAGATGAACATCTTTCTCCAAAGATTCATGCTTAGAAAGGAGATCTTTGAAAGAAGTGCTCATAACCTCTTGTTGCACTAATATGCTCCCATTGATAAGACCAAATTTAGGAGAAGATAAGTCAATGTATATTATACCTTTTCACTTAGAGAGGAATCATGTAGGGAAGGTAAGATAACATTAAGAAATGTGTTTATGATATCATCATGTTGGCATATGGACACTCCAATGGGACATTGTGTGTGATTGAAGGTTTTGTCATTGATGGCAACCTTGCAATCCTATGGCACTGACAAGACATCATACTAGCAAAGCATTAGTCAAGCAAGATAGTGCACTGACATCAACAAGATCACTCTACACTGGCACTGGCACCGACACAGAGGCCGATAGGATTTTTGATATGTAATATTTTGATTATTATTGTAAGCCAACTTGACAAATTGTAAAATGACTCTTGTATATAAAAGAGATCATTGTAGACATTTGTGTGTGTAAGGAAGTGAACAAAAAGAAAATTATTAGGCAGACCTAATGTGCGAATTATAGGTCAAGGGTATATGTAAACAATAGAGTTAGAACCGGTACTAAATTTGGCATTGGAGATGCTATTGTAAAGCAGTACAGATCATTGGATTAGTACAATCCTCATTGTAAGTCAGTGTGACTTCTCATTTGTGCAATGAGCTCCAGGCAATTGGCCTTCCTGCATGTGCAGGCCCCTATTGTAAGTAATATTTTCTTATTGGCCAGTAAGTGAATATTGTGGGTCACAAATCCCACCGAGGTTTTTCCCACACCGGGTTTCCTCATTAAAACATCTTGTGTTATGGTGTTCTTTTCATGTGGATATTTTTGATTATGTTTATTACATTAATTCTTGCATACCGGTATACTGCTACTTTATGTTCTACATGTTTTAACTTAAGAAAATTTGAATACTGGTCAGATATTGATTCACCCCCCCCTCTCAGTATCTATGGGAACCCTAACAATTGGTATCAGAGCCTGGTCCTCTATTTTCAGAAGCCTAATAGCTTGAAGAAGATCTTGACACTGGTAAAAATGGAAAATCTGATGAAGCAACTTGAAGGAGCTCTTACTAACTATGATGCAGAGAAGTTGAAAAATATCAAATTAGAAGATGATTTAAGAGCAACTCAGGATATCATTCAGGCACTTCAAGAAAATCTTACTGTTACAAGAAATAAGAGAAGAGAACTTTGTGAAAAATTGCAAAATGAGAATGGTGAAAAGGAATCACTTAATGATATGATAAGCAAGTTGAAACAAGAGATCATGACAACAAAAAATGAAATGCAGGATATGACTATGAGATTTTGCAAAGAGATTGAGGATAGAAAGAAAAATGAAGAAGAATTGACCAAAAGACTAAGTGATGTAGCAAATGAGAATACAAGACTTAGCTATGAAAATGACATGTTGAAGACAGATCTGATGCATACTCAGAATGACTCAAATGAACTAATGAGACAAAAAGAAATCTTGGAAAGGGAATTGGAAACTGCAAATCAACATAAAGAAAAATTCAAGAAAAGCTCAGAAGAACTTGATACCTTATTGAAGAATCAAAAACCTAAAGGTGACACTTCTGCAATTGGATTTGAAGTTGGAGAAAACTCCGGTACTGCAAATACTCAGGATCATAGCAAACTGGTAAGACCACCTAATACTTATAAATTCAATGGAAAATGCTTTAACTGTAATAAATATGGTCATAGGGCAAATGAATGTAGATCTAGGAATTATCAAAATATCAATCTGTTGGTATTTTGGTATGGTTTTGTCATTGATGTCAACACCTACTAAATACACCTACTTTGGAGATCCAGCAACATTCACCGGCAATTAGTAAACTGTTCAAAACAATCACTGGTATATGGTTAACCGGTAGGATATAATGTTCATCGGTACCTGCATTGACATGGAAGACACCTGGTAATGTCGAAGACATCATGTGGACACTTTTCTTTGAAGTAATAATCACTGGCATATTCTTATTTGCATATTTGCTTTTACTGGCAAATAGGTCTAGGTTATCTAATGTTACACCAACAGGTTTATCTTTTCTAGATCAGCATGGCATGCTATGGAGATGATTTATTATTGTTGTAAATGCATTAAGCCGACATGTTCAATCGATTATTGCATCGGATATTATATTATTTGTAAAATGTTTTATTGTAATATCTTGTAGAGCCGACCTACTAAAATTGGTCTTAGGGTATGATATAAATGTAAGATCTTATTTGTAAGATCAAGTGTGGAATGCGAAAAAGATTTAAGGAAGGGTATATGTGAGATCAAGCAGATATATACATGAAGACATCATTTGAAGGTGAAGTTAGGTTTTTGTAGAAGCATATCAGCATTACACCGATACTGAATCCAGCATATGAAGATGCTATTTTGTGCAGTACATTCTCAATGGATTTAACCATCCAAATGTAGTCAATGTGACTCCCATTTATGTTTGAGCAATGAGCTCTAGGTTGTTGGCCTTTCTGCATTTGCAGACCCCTCTTTGTACACTTACTATCTGCAGTAGTAACATCTGATTGTGGGTAAGGTTTCCCACCGTGGGTTTTCCCCTTACAGGGTTTCCACATACAAATATTTGTGTCATGTGTTGTGGATGACTTTATGTTTATGTTTCATGCATTAATTCTTACCGGTATAGCAATTTTTCGTTAACACTATTTACCGGCATACTTAACTGTCTTACCAGTACTAAGCATTAAATTGGTTAATAAGATTTTGGTTTGAATTTATTAGACAAATGATTCACCCCCCCCTCTTAGTTGTCCCCGGGACCTACAATTGGTATTAGAGCCTAGTCCTCTTTTTGCAGAAGTTTAACAACTTGAGGAGATCTAATGTCTACTAATTATTTTAGAAAGGATAGTCCTAAACTTGATGCAACCAACTATGGAGTATGGAAAATCTGAATGGAGACACATCTAAATTGCATTGGTAAAGGCATCTGGGAAGTTACTAAGAATAGTTATACTATTGTTGTAGCTGGTCAGCCTACTCCTATTACTTTAGCTAAAGATGAAGAAAATGATTGCAAAGCAAGAGAAGCACTTTTGAGTGCATTATCAGATCAAAAAAGCATAGGGTTATCAGATAGATCTACTGCAAAAGCTATTTGGGATCATTTGGAAACACTGAATGAAGGGGATTCCATAGTCAAAATTGCAAAACTTGAAAGCTTCCGAGTCAGGTATGAACATCTGAAAATGGAAGAAGATGAAAGAATTTCTACTTTTATGGAAAGAGTAAATGAAATTGTTTTAGGTATCAAATGTTGTGGAGGAACCTTGAGTGAAGATGAGATTGTTTCAAAAATCTTAAGAGGTTTTCCACCGGCATATAAAATGAAGGTTAATGCTATTAATGAATTGAGAACAATGCCTAATACATCAGTAACTAGGGATACATTGATTGGAAAACTTTCAGCTTTTGAAATTGAGGAATTTGGTCCTGTTGCTACTATAAAAACTGATTTGGTCTTCAAAGCATCAATATCATCTGCTCCATCTTTTGATAAATTAGACTAGAGAGCCTTTTATGCAAGAGAACTTGAAGAAACCAAGAAGGAGAATGAAGAGCTTGAAGAACTTGAAGCACTATTTGCAAGAAAAATGCCAAAAGGTCCAATTGGAAGTAAGTATGAAGGTAAAGCACCCTTTAAATGTTTCAACTACAATAAGATTGGTCATATGGCTTCAAGATGCCCTGATAGACATGCTAAACTAAGAGAAGAAGCTAGAAGGACATACAAACCTAATCTTGAATATCAGAGATACAGATTTAAGAAAAACAAAGATAAATCTTGTTACATTGTTGATGAAGGTGTGACTGATGATTCTGATGAAGAGCCAACAGACAATAGATGGGTCTTTGTTGCTATAACAGAAGATCAACCGGTACCTATTGCTCAACTGGTAGAACAAGCCCTAGCAGCTAAAGTGGAATCAAAGGATGAATGGATTATTGACTCAGGATGCTCACATCACATGACTGGAGACAAAGGTAAATTCTTGAACTTTCAAGAATACAATGGAGGTTTAGTAAGATTCGGAGATGACAAAGCCTGTTCAATCAAAGGTAAGGGTTCAATATCTCTTGATGGTAAACATAAAACTGGCAATGTTTACTATGTTGAAGGATTAAAACATAATCTTTTAAGTGTTGGTCAATTAGTTGAGAAAGGTTTTCAGTTACAATTTAAAAATGGAAAATGCAAAATCATGAATAGAACTGGTTTGGAAATTGCAAACGGTAATCAGACTAGAGGTAATATCTTTCATTTGAATAACAATGAAAAGGCATGCTTAATTGTTCATATAGATGAAAGTTGGCTATGGCATAAAAGACTATGTCATGTAAATTTTGATTGCATGGTAAAAATCAGTACTTCTAAGGCAGTTAGAGATCTACCTAAAATTGTGAAACCTCATAATACAATTTGTAAGGAATGTCAATTTGGAAAACAAGTTAGAGCTAGTTTCAAAAGTATTCTAGAAAAATCCAATAATGCTCTTGATTTAATTCACACTGATTTATGTGGTCCAGCTAGAACTAAAAGCTTACAAGGTGATAGATATTTCATGCTAATTATTGATGATTATTCTAGAATGTGTTGGGTTACTTTTCTCAGAGAAAAATCAGAAGCACTTGGGAAGTTCAAACTATTCAAAGCAATGGTTGAAAATGAAACCGGTAAGAAAATTAAATGTTTAAGATCAGATCAAGGAGGAGAATTCACATCCAGAGATTTTAATACATTCTGTGAAGTAAATGGAATCAAAAGACAGTTATCAGCACCTCGGACACCACAACAGAATGGAGTTGTTGAAAGAAAAAATAGAACTATTTTGGATGCAGCAAGAAGTATGTTATCAGAAGCAAATCTACCAAATGTGTACTAGAGAGAGGTAGTAAGCACTGCTGTCTATACATTCAACAAAGTTCACATCAAAGGTGAAACCGGTAAGACCCCTCATGAACTATGGTTTGGTAATACTCCTACTCTTAAGTATTTCAGAATTTTTGGAAGTAAATGTTATATCAAAAGAGATGAGTATATTGGTAAATTTGATCCTAGAAGTGATGAAGGAATATTTCTTGGTTATTCATCTAAGAGCAAGGCATATAGATGTCTTAACAAGAGATTGCAAAAAATTGTTGAGAGTACAAATGTAAAAATTGATGAACAATTTAGAGGAACTTCAAGGTATATAGACTATGAATCGGCAATAAAATTGTGACAAATGAAACTACACTAAATCCATCGGTACAGAATGAAGATCCAGTTACCCCGGTACCATCTGAGGATTCCATAATAATTGAAGAACAACATCAAACAAAGTCACCCCGATATGTAAGATTGAATCATTCTGAAGATCAGATAATTGGAAACAAGTTTAAAGGAGTTATGACAAGAGGAAGATTGGCAAATGAAGAGGTATGTCTTATTTCTCAAATTGAACCATTATCTATCAATGAGGCATGTGAAGATAAATTTTGGATTAAAGCTATGGAAGAAGAATTAGGACAAATTGAGAAAAATAATACTTGGACATTAGTTCCCTGGCCTGAAAATAAAAATGTAATTGGAACCAAATGGGTATCTAGAAACAAACTCAATGAAGATGGTAAGGTTGTCAAGAATAAAGCAAGACTAGTGTGTAAGGGATATTGTCAGAAAGAAGGAGTTGATTACAATGAAACCTTTGCACCGGTAGCTAGAATTGAGGCAGCTAGATTATTCTTGGCCTTTGCAGCTCACAAGGATTACCAAGTTTATCAAATGGATATTAAATGTGCATTTTTGAATGGAGATCTTGAAGAAGTTTATAATGAACAACCTGATGGATTTTCTTTGACAGATGACAATGATATGGTTTGCAGATTAAGAAAAGCTCTGTATGGACTAAAACAAGCTCCAAGAGCTTGGTATGCAAGATTGGATGAGTATCTTTTAAAAATTGGTTTTACTAAAGGAAATGTAGATAGCAATTTATATTACAAAGTAACTAATGATGACATCTTGATTATGGAAGTATTTGTTGATGATATAATCTTTGGAGGAGAACATGGATTATGCAAAGAATTTTCTCTTAAAATGCAACATGAATTTGAAATGTCTATGATTGGAGAAATAAAATTCTTTTTAGGATTGTAGATTTTACAAACTGATAAAGGCATATTTTTGAGTCAATCTAAGTACTTGAAAGAACTACTTAAGAAATTTGGGATGGAAAACTCTAAACCGGTAAGCACACCTATGACTACAAATGACAAATTATCTCAAAGGGATGAATCTACACCTGTCAATCCAACTAGATACAAATCTATGATAGGAGGTTTACTGTATTTGACACAAACCAGACCTGATATTATGAATGCAGTATGTATAGTTTCTAGATTTCATAGCAATCCTAGGGAAAATCATGAATCAACAGTAAAAAGGATTTTCTGGTACTTACAAGGCATAACAAATCTTGGATTATGGTATCCTAAAGATGAAAATTTTGATCTATATGCATACACAGATGCAAATTGGGCAAGAGATGTGGATGATAGAAAAAGCATCATTGGAGGAGCATTCTTTCTTGGAAAGAGATTAGTTTCTTGGTTACGTAAGAAATAGAGTTGTACATCTTTATCAATAGTAGAATCAGAATATGTTGCAACAGCAACAAACTGTACACAGGTACTTTGGCTTAAGCAAATGTTGAAAGACATAAAGGTAAAATGCAAGGAACCTATTACTATATATTGTGATAACACTGCAACAATTGATATATCTGAGAAACCAGTATTACATTCTAAAACGAAACATGTTTCTATCAAACTAAAATTTCTAAGGGAAAAAGTTGAAGAAAAGGAAATAAAACTAGTTTATGTGAATACTAAAGAACAACTTGCAGATATTTTTACAAAACCTTTGCCTAAGGAAACTTTTGAGTATCTCAAAGATCAGCTCAGAGTCTTACCTCCACTAGTAGAGACTTAGATAGTTGATGATTGTCATCAACTGGCAGAATTAAATGGACAAATCTTTTATTCCGATATTTGATGAGGAAGCTACTTCTCAGGGGGAGTAGTTGGTATATTGAATTGGTTGGTATTTTGTATGAACTTGTCCTTTTGTGACTTTGGCATTTGATGTCAAAGGCAGAGAGATATATGGAAAAACATTACAGAAAGATATATTGAAAAATGCATTATCTTTTTGAGGAGAGATTGGTATGAGAGTTTGGTATAATTACTCCTAGGGGGAGAATGGGTTTCTGTACTTGGCATTTCTGTTTTGGCACTTTGATGGTTTTTCCATCTTGTGTTGCCATCAATGCCAAAGGGGGAGATTGTTGTTATTTTGTATGGTTTTGTCATTGATGTCAACACCTACTAAATACACCTACTTTGGAGATCCAGCAACATTCACTGGCAATCAGTAAACTGTTCAAAATAGTCACTAGTATATGGTTAACTAGTAGGATATAATGTTCACCGGTACCTGCATTGACATGGAAGACACCTGGTAATGTTGAAGACATCATGTGGACACTTTTCTTTGAAGTAATAAACATTGGCATATTCTTATTTGCATATTTTCTTTTATCGACAAATAGGTCCAAGTTATCTAGGGTTACACCAGTAGGTTTATCTTTTCCAGATCAGCATGGCACGCTATGGAGATGATTTATTATTGTTGTAAATGAATTAAGATGACATGTTCAATCGGTTATTGCATTGGATATTATATTATTTGTAAAAAAATTTATTTTAATATCTTGTAGAGCTGACCTACTAAAACTGGTCTTAGGGTATGATATAAATGTAAGATCTTATTTGTAAGATCAAGTGTGGAATGCGAAAAAGATTTAAGGAAGGGTATATGTGAGATCAAGCATAGATATACACGAAGACATCATTTGAAGGTGAAGTTAGGTTTTTGTAGAAGCATATCAGCATTACACCGGTATTGAATCCAACATATGAAGATGCTATTTTGTGTAGTACATTCTCATTGGAATTAACCATCCAACTGTAGTCAGTGTGACTCCCATTTGTGTTTGAGCAGTGAGCTCTAGGTTGTTGGCCTTTCTGCATGTGTAGACCCCTCTTTGTACACTTACTATCTGTAGTAGTAACATCTGCTTGAGGGTAAGGTTTCCCACCATGGTTTTTCCCCTTACAGGGTTTCCATGTACAAATATTTATGTCATGTGTTATGGATGACTTTATGTTTATGTTTCATGCATTAATTCTTACCAGTATAGCAATTTTCTATTAACACTATTTACCGACATACTTAACTGTCTTACCGGTACTAAGCATTAAGTTGGTTAATAAGATTTTGGTTTGAATTTATTAGACAACTGATTCACCCCCCCTCTCAGTTGTCCCCAGGACCTACACAATCCACCCACTGGTCAATGCTCCAAATGCAACAAAGTTGGTCATAACTCTGAAAACTATAGAATGAATGTGAGATGTTATGTTTGTGGAAGATTTGGACATCTATCTAATCAATGCAGAACACAAACCGACATAGGTTATGGGAAAGCTATTCAGAAAAATAATGTAACTTGTTATGCATGTAACAAGATTGGGCATATTGCTAAATTTTGTAGAAGTAAAAGCACATGGGTAGACAACAAAAGTGCTAGCTTGAAAGGTAAAGAGAAATTTGAAGAGGTTAAGCAAGAATTCTCAAAGCAATGGATTAGAAAAGCTGATCTAAATATTGGGAATACTCCTCCACCAGTAGAACCAACAAATGCTCCACCGGCAGGATATAGTGATGCCTCACTAGCAGGACAGAGCACTGTTCCACCGGTAGGAAGCTCTTCATCCAATTGAAGAAAAATGTCTTGAGGGTTTGGCAATCTAATGACACATGTGCTATTATTCCCTCAGTTAGAGAAAAGAAGTTGAAAATCACTTATTACCGGCAAATAAAGTTAAGTGAATACTTAACTGGCATGCAATTAATGTGGTAGATAGCGAAAAAGACTCTATAAAATAAGGTTTTGGCTCCATTTCATTTCACCGCGATTTCAAACTTTCAGAGAGCGCGAAGATTTCCAAGCTAAGGCATTTCAAGCAAGAAGCAAGCACACTCCAAGCAATCATCCATCCAAAATAGAAAAAGGTATTTTATCATGGCATCCACCTCTGCAATTGAATACATAGTGAACCCTACTATTGTGGAAGTAATTAAAAGACCTAGGCCCATATTTTAGTTGGTCCCCGAAATAGCAAAGAAGGATGATACCTTAGGTGCATTTTCTCAAATCCCTAAAGGTGTTGTATATGCTGAAGACCCTAGAATGTATATTCACTACAATATTGAAGAGTTAGGAGACGAGGAAATCAAAACCATGTATAAAACTAAGATATGTGATGATACTGGCAATGTCAAAGCTGAACACAAAATCATTGAAGCCCTAAGATTCATAGAAATCCTTAGCATTCCTGAATTTCCTAAGGATGTGATTAGGATAGTGTTAAGCAAAGTTCACAGAGAATTTTTCTGGTTAGATGCAATTCATAAGATCACCAAGCAAGTAGTAAAGACTGTCACAGGGTTACCGGCCACTGGTAAAAGACTAGACAAAAACAAGAAAGTTTCAAATGATTTAGTCATAGACCTAACAGGTGCAACATTTGATAAAAGATCTTTAAGGGTTAATGATGTAAAGGATACAAATGTAAGATTCATAAGCATGATATTAGGTTACAAAGCCACTCATGCTAATAGACTTAACTCAATTTCAAGTTTATGCATTAAGAGTGCTTATGGCATGATAACAGACAATGCAAAAATTGACATCTGTGAATGGTTAAAGGATGAACTGATAGACAACCTTGGAAAGATAAAGAAGGATCGGAAAGGAACCTTCAGATTTGGAATTCTGTTAGTGTGTCTAATGCTTCATATAACAAAACAAGTTCCTAGTATAGGATATAAAGAACTTGGATATGACATACCGGTAGGAAAGCAACTGACAGAACTATTCAAAGCCATGGGTGAGAATAAGGAAAACAACATTCATGACTTTTTCCAAGCACTAAAGACAAAAATGAAGAAAAGGACTAGGTTATCTTAGGAAATTGTAGATAAATACAAAGATGGCATATGCTTTGTTATCAAAAAGGATGAAATATGGATGGAAGTAGTCATCCCAAGGACAATCTGGGTAATAGAAATGGGCTATGAGACAGATGACCACATAGTTGAAACGTATGCCAAAGCACTTCTGGAAGCCCCCAATGAACCTAAGGAGGAAGCATTTGGTAGTGCTGAAACAATAGAAAAACAAATATAGTCCAAGAAAAGAGTGAAGAAGGTAGAAGCATTTGTGAGAAAAGGATCTAGACAAGCAAAAGCCATTAAGGAAGATGTACTAAAGAAAACTAGCATAACTGAAGATGAGCTAGCAGCCCCACAACCTGAATCTCATCTATCACCAGTAGGTATTTCTTCCGAAGGAGACATGCCAGCAACCTTTAAAAGAGTTGTTAGGAAAAGAGATCCCTCACCGGCAACCACTCCTTCACCTAGAAGGACAAGGCAAAAGCAACAAGCTATGAGATCTCCGGTTAGAAAGGTCACACCTAAAAAGAAGCTTACTCCTAAGAAAAAGAAAAAGGCAAAAACTGACTTGGCACCTCTAGACATTTTGCTAAATGAGATCACAAAGGAAGGAAAACTGAAGAACATAGGGAAAATTTATGACACCCTATCAACTGATGAGAAAGGGCAAGTTGAGGAAAGTGTAATATTACACATGGACATGTTCAAAAAGTTTCTGATGGAAGTCATAAATGAAATTCCTGATGACTTCTACAAACGACTTGAGGCCAGAAGGGAAGGAGTAATTAAATTGGACAAGAAAATAAAAATAGAAAAACTACTTGCTATATATCCGGTAAACTCCTCAAAAGAAATTGATGATCTGATAGCTCAGGCTAACCAGACAGTTTTTTCCACTGCACACCGACAAATTTCACTGATGGCAGGTAGAGTTACAGAAGTTTCAGAGGAAATAGAAGATGGTTGGGACATATTTTTGGTTGAAAAAGAGAAACAAGAAGAATATAGGAATCCCAAGCCTATTAAGGTATATTAGAAGGATAAGGACAAAGGGAAAGGCAAAATTGGTGGACCTCCAAGCATAAAGGTTAAAGATAACCTACCTCCACCTATAAAAATTACAATCCCTGAAAACCAACCGGCAACTGAAAGCATGGATGTAGAGGATAGCAATACAAATCCTGAAGTCCTATACACTATAAATGTTGATACCCAAAAGATCAACATAACAATTGGTAAAGACACAAGTGAAAAATTAGATATGGCTAAAGAGCCTCTGATAACAGGAGATACAGAGCAACCAGTAGAGGATACAGGGAAAAAGATGGAATCTGAGGCACAAATAGAGAAACCAATAGAGCTAAAGGCTCCAGAATAGATGCCACCTGTAAGCAATGAAGCAGGAAAACTGGTGCTAAAGGAAATACAGACACAAACTAACCTGCCAGAGGTCAATACAAGCACAGTAACTTCCACTAGTACTCAATTTATTGGGTCATCATCAAAGTCAACAAATGTGACTGAGGTATTACTTAAATCCATCAAGAAAATAACTGACTATAGTTCACAAGCTTACAAAGCAATAGATGATTCAATACCAATTTTGAAGATAATTGCTCCTGATTGTAATATAGATAATAAAGATTCTTTAGGACAGTTGGATATATTATGTAAATACATTTCTAGAAATCTTGATAAAATAAAAGAAGAATCTGTAAAGGACATTGTAGAAAAGGAGAAACAAAAATTCTTTGAGGAGGAAATAAAGAAGTGTAATAGAGACTTTGACACACTTCTACCGAAACTATGTAGTTTGTTAAAAGAGTATAAAAACCTGTATAAAGACACATGCAAAACAAACTTCCTGACTGTAGATATTGACAAGAAAATAAGCAAGACACAGGAAGAGATAAACAAGCTTGCAGACAATTTTGTCAACTCTCCGGATTCACTATCTATTTTTGAAGATAAGTTAGCAAATTTTGAGGCAGAATTACTTAAACAGGAAAAAGAGAAAGAGATAATAATAAACAAGGCAAAACACTTGAGATCTAAACTGAGTCCAAGATTGGACTATCTAGCATCTTTGCGGAAGGAAATCTCAAAGGCATTAACACCAAGAAGTAAAACACTGGTGGAACAATTGCAGCATCTCACCGATACTGTGAAGAGGACTGAAACAACAATAAAAGATAGCAAAAAGTTTATGGATAGTATAAACTTAATTTTGGGTGATATTTTTGAAATAATAACTACCCAACTACAAGGTTGAGGATATGGACCGGTATAACTACAAACTCTACTAACATCTTGACAACCTTTTTCATTGATGCCAAAGGGGGAGTAGTAGGAATGAGAAAGTTCAAAACCAGGAATCATATGCTGAGGGGGAGCCCTTCATATTTTTTGGTAAAATTTTTTGGTCTACACATTTTGGACACTTTTTTGAAATTTCTCATGAGTGTTGCCATCAATGCCAAAGGGGGAGATAGTTGGCATATGGACACTCCAATGAGACATTGTGTGTGATTGAAGGTTTTTTCATTGATGGCAACCTTGCAATCCTATGGCACCGGCAAGACATCATACCGGCAAAGCATTATTCAAGCAAGACAGTGCACCGACATCAACAAGATCACTCTACACCGGCACTGGCACCGGCACCGGCATAGAAGAAAAGATGTATATTGGCACAGAGGTCGACAAGATTTTTGATTATTATTGTAAGCCGACTTGGAAAATTGTAAAATGACTCTTGTATATAAAAGAGATCATTGTAGACATTTGTGTGTGTAAGGAAGTGAACAAAAAGAAAATTATTAAGCAGACCTAATGTGCAAATTATAGGTCAAGGGTATATGTAAAGAATAGAGTTAGAACCAGTACTGAATCTAGCATTGGAGATGCTATTGTAAAGTAGTACAGATCATTGGGTTAGTACAATCCTCATTGTAAGTCAGTGTGACTTCTCATTTGAGCAGTGAGCTCTAGGCAATTGGCCTTCCTGCATCTATAGGCCCCTATTGTAAGTAATATTCTCTTATTGGCTAGTAAGTGAATATTATGGGTCACAAATCCCACCGAGGTTTTTCCCACACTGGGTTTCCTCATTAAAACATCTTGTGTTATGGTGTTCTTTTTATGTGGATGTTTTTTATTCTATTTATTACATTAATTCTTGCATACTGGTATACTGCTACTTTATGTTCTGCATGTTTTAAGTTAAGAAAATTTGAATACCGGTCAGATACTAATTCACGCCCCCCTCTCAGTATCTGTGGGAACCCTGACACATCATCTTCCTCTAAGATAGCTAGATGGGACGAGCACATTTTAGGAGAATTGTCAAGATCACTCTTCAAATCTTCATCCTAAGAGAATGAGAGACTTTTGAAGGGGTTGGTAAAAACTCTTTTAGGCACTAAAATTTTGTCATAGATAGGAGGTGGTTCTTTAAGAGATGGAAAAATTGAAGCAAGGGAAGCTAACCCATTATAA
The DNA here is from genome assembly GCF_030272615.1 of Cryptomeria japonica. Lineage (NCBI taxonomy): Eukaryota > Viridiplantae > Streptophyta > Pinopsida > Cupressales > Cupressaceae > Cryptomeria > Cryptomeria japonica. Next base: position 644,866,025 of record NC_081412.1, read on the forward strand.
CATTTATGAAATGAATGCATCATGACAACATTTTTCCTCTTTCAAATGATAACATATGCAAAAATAGAAGGAAATGTTCAATTTTAACCAATACAAGCACTCTAAATGTTGATTTAGAAAATGAAATTTATGAGTGAAATGTGTTCCTAAATCAGATCTGAAATTAATGATTCAAATTAAGCTATCCACAAGATCACCAAAATGTGGAGGGGAAAAAGCGAGATCAGGTGACTAGGACCTAATCTCACTTTAGCCAACACATTGGGAAGATGAAAGAGCCTAGGGAGATATCTCACTTTGGATACTTGTTGTGAGAAAAAGAGATCCAAGGATTATCTCTTAGGGTTTCTATTCCTCTTGCTGAATATGAAGATAAGATGTGAAGGATAGATCAACTAGAGTAGGAGGTGAACAATGAAGCATGCATAAACTAAAATTGCAGAAACTTGTAGAACTAGAACTGAGATATTGAAAGAAGAGAAGGGGGACGAATTTGGATATGTACCTGATGAAAAAGGATGAGCCAAACTGACTAGGACCAAGGAGCCATGCCCCTGTCCCTGATGATCTAACATAGAGCTGCAACTGAGAGAGTACAATTCTGAGATCCTGAGACACCACCTTACCAAAAATAACTAAAATTGAGGGGGACCAGCATGCCATGCCCCTATATTGGGCAGCACCAGGGTGCCATGCCCCTGTCCCCAATGTATTAGGGAAAATCTAAGACTTTTGGGTTGTTCTTGTGTCTTGATTGGTGATTTGTAAGTCCTCCGTGGTACCTGTACCTGCACTATAGCTGAAAGGAGAGGGTTTGGGTGGCTATACAGGGTTTTGCCTAGGTCAAACCCCTTTTTTGGTGATTTCCACCTCCACAAATAGCCGATTTATATAGTAAAATAGTGTGTGCAGGAATCTTGGGTGTGTGCAAGACCCTAGGATGAATGCAAAGAATCTAGAGCAACCCTAAAAAGTAAACCCTAAATGCTTGTAATTGAAAAACTAAATGCTCTAAATCAATGATGCAAAGTGATCTAAAGCATGAACATAAATATGTAAATTGATGTAATGAAGCTCATACAAAGACATGAAAACACCATGAAATCATACCCAACCCCAAGAGAGGAGTACAAGCCAATCGTCAGTTGTTGATCTCCTATTATTCCTCAATGTTGTCAAGGCTCCTAATTAATGATGAATGCTTGATAAATACTTCATTAATTCTTGATGAATGCTGTTGAATATTGTTGAAGACTCCACATAATCTTCTCTTTCACTACATAGAAGGCTCCTTGTGCTTGCTAGACAACTTCGCTCTTAGATTTGATTTGATTCCATCCCTTCAAATGAAGAAAGAGATATCTTATGTATGAAACCCTAGATCTTAATTTTGTCTTTAGGCTGAACTAGGAGTTGAATTTCTTGCCAATCTTTTGGGGTTAAGCATTACAATATCATAGAATTATGTTCCCAAAATTTCAGGAAAAATGTCAGGGACCATGTGCAAAGTGTACATGGTCCAACCAAATTTTCACCAAATTTTTAGGGCGATTAGATATGATGATATTAGAGTGAATCTAAAAGTTAGAGCTGATTTTGAGATGTTTTGATATGCAAAATCTGGCCTTAAAGGTCAAAATAAGACATAATTAGGGTTTATGATTTAATGATTTATTAGAGGAATAAAATAAAAAGAGGCACACTTAGGGTAAAGGGCCCCAATTTTATGATGTGGAGAGTGATAAAATATGACTTTAGATTTAATTAAATTAATTAATTAAATGCTTAAAGGGAAATTAAAATGAAAGATGCAAACACACTAAGGTGGGTGCTAAACTAAGCATAGAATTGTACCACCCTAAAAAGAGTGTACAATTTATGACGCTACTCCTACAAAAGAATATGCTTTAATTATCATTAGCTAGGACATATTGCTAATGTTTGCAGATCTAATTCTTTTGATGGTTATAGAACTAATTCCTATCAAGGATACAAACCTGGAACCTTTAATGGTTATTGTTACACTTGCAACATGTATGGGAATAGAGCCGTTGAATGCAGGTATGGAGCAAATAATCTGAAACCCCACATGAATCAGAGATCTGGTGGAGATTGGCAAAGAAATTTTAATGACCAAAGAAATGGAAATTGGTAGAGACCCTATGCTAACTGGTCTAGTCCCTATGAGATGGAAAAGAGAATGAATGTTATTTTCAAAATCTATCCTAACTACGATCATGTAGCTTTTAATTGGAGAAGAAGGACTGGTAGAGGCAATGTTGGACCCTAGAGAGCATCTGGTATGTAATGTTTTCATTTTCACCAACTGGGACACCTTGCAAATTTTTGCAAAGATAAAATGAGTCAACTAGTAAATCAATCTACTGACCAGAAAGGGAAGAAGAAAGTTTATGTGGAAGAGACCAGAGAAGAGATGAACAAGATCTGGAAAAAGAAGAGTGATGAGAAAACTGAAGACAAACCATTGGAAGATCCTAATTCTTCAGCTAGTGTGGATAACTCATCACCGACAAACTAAGATGTTAAAAGGCTTAGGGGATCTTAATGTTAGATCCATTTTCGGACCCCTTATATGGTGTGTGGTAAGATAAATCTGCATATCTTGATGCATTTTTATATTTTGAAGTGATTTTGTGATCAAACCGGTAGGTTTGATGTGATATGAGAATTGGTAATATATTGAATGGTGTTTTAGGGTTTGTTTGTTTATACAACCGAGAATAACATTTAATGCAATAGGTATTGAGAAAATAAAAGGAATTTTTGAATATCATTTATCACTTTGTATTATTGAGAGAACCTGAAGAGCGAAGAAAGTAGAGAATCTCTTGTGTGAGCAACATTTGATTAGATTAACAAAAGAATTGGAGTGATCTATGATAGTTAATCAATGAAAGTGCATTCTCAATGTTGAAACCCTTGTTGTGGAAGCATTGAAAGATATTTATCCATTAAATCCTATTATCTATTTCTAAGTCTGAAACTTTGACGATGGATGCACCACATTTGGTGGATGTTACAGTCAGGCCTCATCCAAAGTTTAAGAGGCACCCTTTTAAATCCATTGAAACTGATCCCGTCAGAGGCCTATCTGGAGTCCCATATGGAGTTTTACATGTAGAGAATATTAGGTCATACATTCATTGTAAGCTAGAAGATCTTGGAATTTATGCTATATTTGATCAATATAGGGTAATGTGTAATAAGGATGGATTGCTGAAGGAATAGTTTAAGAGGGTTACCAATAAAGGTTTTCGTCATGCACTGAATTCTATTGATGATTTTGATGATGATCTTGTGAGATATGTTTTGAGTCATGTGCATGACCAATTTATGTGGCTCGATCGACCACATAAGATCACTAAGGAAGTTGAGCAGTTTGTTGAGCAACAAGGTTTTACTAAGGAGGCAATAGCAAAAGCTAGAGAAAAATATGAAGCTAAACAAGCAGGAGCATCTAGTGCCCCAACCAGTATCCGCACTGGTAGACAAACAAGGAGTATAGTGGTGAAGGAGACACCTGCAGAGGCAAAGAAGGAGAATACTTCCAAGATTCGATTCAAGAGAAAAGGTAAATTCATTGAACCCCTTGCACCTAAAGAACCCAAGGTGAAAGAAGTTTACAAGAAGAGGAAAAAGGAGCAAGCAAAGAAGCTGACAACTTATTGTAGGATTTTGCAAAGATCAAGGGCACAATGAAAAACATAAAGGAGACAATAGAATGATAAGAACAAACTATATTCTCATCAATATGCAAAATGATCAACTGGATTAACCAATATAATGAATATAGGCCTGCTTATATAGGCAAGGCCATATGGATGTATGAGCACACAAATATGACATGTGGCTCAATGAGAAACAAGGGTAGGTAAGAAATACTAGGGGTAGGTAGGAGAAATAATATAATATTCCACAAGAGGTGGATGACCCACCGAATGTGGAGTGTAACAACAAAATAAGACCACAAAAGGTGGAATTTCTCCTACAAGCTCTATCCCTATGTGCACAATTCCCTAAGTGTCTCAAATCCAAACTAGGAAGAGATGCATTATCCTAAGTTAACTTAAGTAACTGTAATAATATCCAAAATGAATATTTATTTACACCAACACCCCCCCTTAAGTGCAACTTAGCGGAATGAAGACTCAAGTCAACAATGCAAGATGGGTCCCGGCTACGAGGCCATGATAGGTACCCATGTACAATATGGAAATGCAAGCAAAACTATGCAATGCAATCTCTCACAAACGGAGAAAGGGAGAAAACCTAGTGGGAAAAAACTCCCCCCCAAAAGAGAGATTAATGTACAAAAGACTCTCAAAGAAGAAGGACAAAACCTCAAAGAGGAAAAAGTCCCCCCCATAAGAGAGGAAGGAGAAGTCAGCTGACCCCCCCTAATGACACATCCCACACCCCCAAGAGAGCTCGCAACTACTGGAACTTACTCTCGGTGAAAGGTTTGGTGAATATGTCAGCAACCTGCTCTACTGTAGGACAATATTGCAAATCAATGACATGCTCCTGGATGAGCTCTCAGATATAGTGCATATGAATCTCGATGTGTTTGGTCCACTGGTGTTGGACTGGGTTCTTCGAGATTGCAATAGCACTCTGATTATCGCAATTTAGAACTGTCGGCCGTGGAGTGGTGAATCCAAACTCTATGAGAATCTGCTGGAGCCAAATGGTCTCAGTCACTGCGTTAACAGCGCCTCGATACTCAGCCTCAGTCGAAGAGAGAGCAATAGCATGTTGCTTCTTTCTCTACCAACAAATGGGGCCCAAACCAAGGTGAAAACTGTAACCAGAAGTAGACTTACGATCACCAAGATCACCAGCCCAATCGGAGTCTATGTAACCAACCAAGCGAAGTCCTGTGCCTGCTACATAGTGAATCCCATAGTGATGTGTACCCTGGACGTAATGAAGGATGCATTTGGTGGCTTTCCAATGAATCTCATGTGATTCCTAAATGAAGTGGGAAACCATGCCAACTGCAAATGAAATATCAGGGCGTGTATTAGTCAAGTAGATGAGACTACCCACAAGCTGACGATACAAAGTGGCATCAACTGGTGGAGAAGAACACTGAGTCTCAAGCTTGACTCTTGAAAGAAAGGGAGTCGGGGCAAGCTTACAATCAGCCATATGAAAGCATGCAAGTAGATCAAGAGCATACTTGGGCTGCGATAGTGTGATCCTAGAAGGTGACTGTGAAATCTCTATCCCGAGAAAGTAGTGCAAAAGACCCAAGTTAGTCATAGCAAATCTGTCATGCAAAGCAGATTTGACCCTGCTAATGATGGATGAAGTACTCCCTGTAATGATCAAGTCATCAACATAGAGCACAAGTATCAAGTGAGAGTCATCCTATCGCAAAATGTAGACATTTGGATCAGAATGACACCTGGTGAAACCTACGGAGAGAAGAAAGGAATCCATCTTGGCGTACCAAGCCTTGGGGGCCTGCTTAAGGCCATAGAGAGATTTCCTTAGTCTGCAAACCAAGGAAGTATCCTAGATGAAACCTTGTGGCTGCTCCATATAAATCTCCTCATCAAGATCGCCATGAAGAAAAGAACTCTTTACATCCATCTGATGTACAGCCCAACCATGAGCTACAGCAATAGCAAGTGTCAAACAAATGGAGTTCATCTTGGCTACAGGTACAAAGGTCTCAGTATAGTCAACACCTGCAACCTATGAAAAACCTTTTGCAACAAGCCGAGCCTTATACTTATCCACACTACCATCCACTGCAAACTTGGTCTGATAGATCCACTTACATCGAACCATATTTCTCCCCTTAGGGAGATGGACTAGATCCCATGTGTTGTTCCTCATCAAGGAACTATAATCTTCCTCCATAGCTTGGTCCCACTCAGGAACCCCTAATGCTTCCCTAAATGTTTGTGGATCGAAAGCAGTAGCAATGAATGCATGTGAAAGATCCTGATGTTGTGAATGAGTTCTCCGTGTGTCTGAAGGATCCCCAACAAGAGAACCCATGGACTCAATTGTCTGTCGAGCCCAATGAGGTTTAGGTGGAGGTGGAGAATGAGGCTCCTCAACTGCAAGTGGACCCTGCGGAGGTGTAACCCTGCGAGTCAGAGTTGAGGGAGTCTCATCATCTGAATCACTAACATCACTATCCACAATGGAGGAAGGTGGAGGAGGTAGAGAGGCTAAGCTAGGAGAGCTTTCCTTAAAGTGAACACTCCTCTCAATGAACACCTCATGTGTCTCTGGATCCATCAATCTATATGCCTTAACACACTCAGGATATCCAACAAATATGCAAGGCCGACTCTGAGGTCCCAATGCCTTGCGTTTCTACGGAGGTATGCAAGCCCATGCTGGACACCCAAAGACTCTGAAATGTCTCACAATTGGTTTCCTACCAGCCAAAGCTTCAAAAGGAGTAATACCTTGCAAAGCTTTGTGAGGAACCCAATTCTGGATGTGTGTGGCACAACTGATAGCCTCTCCTGAAAAGGCGGGATCAAGAGAATGTGCATGTATCATACAACTATCCATTTCTTTGAGAGTTCTATTCTTGCATTCTACAACACCGTTCTACTGTGGAGTGTATGCAATAGAATGCTTAAGATCAATCCCCTCAAATGTACAAAAATCCTCAAGTCTTTTGTTCACATATTCCCTTCCATTATCTGTGTGAAGAATCTTGACCACTTTCCCTGATTGCTTCTCCACATGAGTCTTGAAGTCCTCAAATCTGTCAAATACTTCACTCTTATGAATGAGAAAGTAGACCCAAGTGAAGCAGGAGTAGTCATCAATGAAGGTGAGAACATAGTGGGCCTTACTAAATGAAGGTGTTGGAAATGGACCTACTACATCGCTGTGAATAAGTTGAAGAACTTCCAAAGCTCTCCAAGCTTTCCCCTTATCAAACTTTTCCTCGGGATGCTTGCCCATGGAACAACCTGAACATACACCCTCTAAAAAACTGATTCGAGGTAGACCTGTGACCATGTCTTTAGTGCTTAGCTACTGAAGATAGCGGTAGTTGAGGTGACCAAACCACTCATGCCATAGCTTACTTTCTGAATTTGAATGAGTAAGCGAGGCCCTAGAAGGCGAACTTGGCACAAAGTGGGAGAATGAATAAAGCCTTGAGTTTTCATTGACTTGTCCCACTGCTACCAAGGCATCATCATCAAGTTCCTTTACCACAACTGAATCTGGTGTAAACTCAACCTTTTTCCAATTCCCATAGTGAGTGATTTGGTAGATGGAGAGAAGGTTGGTAGACAAGTTAGGAACATAGAGAACATTCTCAAATGTTCCATCATCCATGTCAACTGAGCCTTTCTCTTCAACCTCTACTTGTGTGTCATCACCTATGTAAATGTGAGGTACCTTAGATGGCTCCAATGAAGAAAACTACTCCTTTGTAGAACCCATGTGATATGAGGCACCCGAGTCAAGTATCCATTGCTATCAAGAACCTGTTGTAGCCACAAATGCTTGCCCTTTTCCCTGAGACTATGAGGAAGAGGAAGGAGATGAATCCTTCTTTGTATAGGCGGATGGCAAGTTGATGTTGTTTTTCTTAAGAAGATTGGTTAACTCATCAACTTGCTTTGCATGGCATCGATGCTCATCATGACCATACTTCTTGCAATATGCACAAGTTGGTTTATCCTTCTTAGGTGGTGTCCCCTTCTTGGAAGAGGATGAAAATCACCTTGTGATGGAGAGGATGATTGTCCTTTTTCCTAGTGTGGCTTAGACTTGGATTGCTTCTTCTTCTTGTTGGAATCTTTGCCTTGACTTCCTTGATTCCCTTGATTAGCCACCAAAGCCTTGGACTTTGAAGACTTGAGAAACCCCATGTTCAACAACTTAGATTGTTCCAATATCAACATTTCTATGAAAGCATCAAATGAAGGCATAACATAAGAACTTCCCACCATCAAATGATGGGTTTGGAAGCTAGATACAAATGTTGCATATTCTGGTGCAAGCTTGTCCAACAAGTTGAATATCAACTGAGCATCCTTTTTGTCAATTCCACAATCCTTAAGCTTTGCTCTTAGCTCATTTGCTTTGGTCACATAATCTTGGATTGTATCAAAACTCTTGGGATCTAGGTTGGTGAGCTCATTGTCAATCTGATAGCCTCTGATTTCATCAACTTGTCCATACAATTTCTGAAACATATCCCAAGCCTCTTTGATTGTTTTACACTTCTCAATGTGAAAAATGAGGTCATCTGATACATACTTGCATAAGGTTCCAAGAGCCATGCAATTATTTGTGAGCCATTCTAATTGAGCATTTGGATCAACCTTAGGATCAGGTGGTGATGTTATTGTTCCATTTATGTAGTGTGTGAAACCCTTTTCCATTAGTTTACTCCATACTTTAATTTTCCATGATGCATAATTATGTGGAGTTAAAGGTGGAAATTTATTAGGACTCATTGCAAAAAAAATGGGAAGAGCACAAAGAGAGGCACAATCACACAAGACACCCCCCCAAATTCACTCAATCAAAGAACCCCCCCCCCCAAATGTGATGATTTTGACACTTTATAAGTAGTGCATATACAATGGGCCACTTGCAAAAAATGGAAAAGTGGACTTCTGATTTACAATTTTACAACTGCCTCAATAAGGCCAAAAGAGTCTCAAACTGATAATGCAAGAGATCTAACTAAGATCCAAGCAATTTACAAGTACTTAATAGGCCAAATAAGACCAATATCTAAAAGTACAATTTCCACTCAAAATCTCTGAAATCTGATCATAGATTATGAAAGTAGATGAAAAAATAAGCACTTTCAAAAAAAAGGGCACCTGAAAAGGAGGTTGTATGAGCTTAAACGAGGCCTTTGAAGTTGCAGAATTGAGGATTGGACAGGTACAACTGAGAGAATCCAAAAATTCCAAAAATCCTATGCACCAAAATCATAAATTAACCACACCACTACAAAGATCATAAAATTTTAGCCCATTTCAAAAAAAATTGCACCAAAAAAGGAGCAAAAATGAGCAAGATATGACCTTTCAAAGTTGGACTACAAAACTGAAAAGCCCAATGGAGAGGGGTCAAAAAAATTTCAAAAAATGCTGATATGGTGCTGACTTCAGAAATTCATTATGTTAAATTTGATGGTCATATGACCATCATGAAAACTTCGCCTCCCTGCTGACTGGGTGTACGGTCTGATGAAGTGGCAGTCTGACAGTGCGTACGGAGGTCTGCGAGGCACGGGTGACGTGGCATATGGATGTCCCTCTGTGAGCCACGTGGCAGGGTCCTAGTAGCCGACTGAGCATCTACGTGGTGCCCAAAGGTGACTGGGCAGTCGTTGGAGGTCTATGCTAGTGGAGTCTGTGTCCTGGCCAGTAGGAGGGGGTTGTGGTCACCGGAGGTTTCTGAACGGCCGGTGGCAGCGTCGTCGGTGGTGGGAGTACACAACGAGCAGGGCGTTGGTGCAGGTCTCAATGGCATGGAGGAGATTAGTAGCGGTGTTGGTAAATTGCTTGGCGGCGGCGCAGGTACAGCCTGCAACACCTGCGACATGCAGGTACGATAGAGTATGGGGGGGTCTGCGGACCCCCAACAATGCAAACAGTTTTTTTTTTGCTTTGTTTTTCAATTTTTCGAAATTTTTGATTTTTTCGAAAAATTTTCAGAGAATATGAACATTTTTTTTTTTTTCGAAAAAATTAATAAAAAAATTCCGAAATCCATACGATAATAGCCAAAATGGGGAAAAAAAATTCTCACCAAAATAGGTTGACTTTATAGTTGAAATTTATGGAAACGACCTCTCGGATTCAACGGTGATGTCCAAATTGCTATATGATGCCCCCAAAAAATGAAGATCCCCAAATCCGAAAATAGAAGCCTTCCACGATGTCTCCAAAAACCAATCAATGAAGCCCCAATAGCTCTGATACCGTGTAGGATTTTGCCAAGATCAAGGGCACAATGAAAAGCATAAAAGAGACAATAGAATGACAAGAACAAACTGTATTCTCATCAATATGCAAAATGATCAACTGGATTAACCAATACAATGAATATAGGCCTGCTTATATAGGCAAGGCCATATGGATGTATGAGCACACAAATATGACATGTGGCTCAATGAGAAACAAGGGTAGGTAAGAAATACTAGGGGTAGGTAGGAGAAATAATATAATATTCCACAAGAGGTGGACGACCCACTAAATGTGGAGTGTAACAGCAAAATAAGACTACAAAAGGTGGAATTTCTCCTACAAGCTCTATCCCTATGTGCACACTTCCCTAAGTGTCTCAAATCCAAACTATGAAGAGATGCATTATCCTAAGTTAACTTAAGTAAGTGTAATAATATCCAAAATGAATATTTATTTACACCAACACTTATGATGAAGAAGAAACCAAATCTGAAGGTGAAAAGAAAGCCTTGAGAGATAGTGGTAAAAATTCAAAGGTTGTAGGAGCATCTACTGTCAAATCCGTTAAGAAACTGGTAACCAAACTTACATCTTTGAAAATCTATTAAATAGTATTAAGAATTATGACATTCTTAAGAGTTTGGATAAACTGTATGATAAGTTTAGTGAGGATGAACAAAGGGAGATAGACAATGCAGTTTTTTTAATGATGAATAAATATAGTAAAGCCCTAATTGAATTGCAAGGGAAGATTTTAAATTATTTCTATAATAAGCTTGATTCTAGATGGCAAGCAACCATAAAACATGATAGAGAATTATTGAATTTATTCTTAAAAACTTGCAACCTAAAGACATAAAGGAGGAGATAGATGAAATTCTTGCAAAGGCTAAATCATCTTTTAGATCCAAGAAAAGGTTGACAAGATTGTTAATTGGTGAGACCCAATCATTTCATATGGAAATTGAGCAGATATTGAAGAAGTTACTGGGTTTGATACCTAATGAGGAGGAAGAGCAACCAAAGAAGTTTGAGGCAGAAGATATTTATGACAATGTTGATATCAGTGATTTTACACCTGATGAGTTTGTTATGGGAAACCAACTGGTAGATGAAGAAGGAAAGATAAAATAGGTGAATGTACAAATTGAGATAGTTAAAAGTCCTGATGATGACACATAAATTGATACAACTGGTGATGAGGGAGAAAAGAAAGATCAAACTAAAAATATACAGGATGAAGGTGTTCAGATGACTAAACAACATGAATAGGAACCAAAGAGAGGAGAAGAAAAATAAATTAAGCAAGAGCCACTAGTAATCACTCAAACTGTTGATACATAGACACCACCAGTAAAGGACAAAGAGAAGGAAAAGGAGAAGACAAAAGAGAAGAAAGAAGAGGAAGCATTGAAACTAGTAAAAATTGAACCTAAAGTGATATCTTTATCCTTTACCTCTAAAAAGACATTTGATGATGATGAGGATGGTGATGCATTAAGTATACAAGGACCCATCAATATCAATGCATTAAGTTCTACAGAACTAATGGAGATTGCATCTGCCATGCAATCTAGAGCTAAGAAGAAATGAATGAAGGGACAAACAAAGGAAGATCACTCAATACAATGTGTAGTTAAGATTTTGTTTAGTCTGTTCCTAGAAACAGACACAAATAGATTGTCTACACTGATTGATAAGTTAGGTCAATTGGTTGTTGATTCTGGTGAACAAATGAAAAGTTTTGAAGATGAAACATTTATTAATGTGGAAAAGGAATACAAGAAGAAAATAATAGAGAATTTGATGAATGATATTGATAAAGACAAAGTTGGTCTGACGGTTAATAAAGATCATATTAAAGATGTAATAGATACTAGAGGTAAAATCCTTTCCACTATTGCAAAGTTTTCATTATTTTGTGATGGTTTGATGAAAAGGAAACATGAAGTTGAGAAGGAACTTGAAGTTCTAAGTGAATCATTTAGCCCCCTAAATGATTCTACTATAACTTATGGTAGATCAGTTGTTGAAATTCAACATAAGCTAAAAGCTTATGAGGATGAACGGGTCAAATGGATTGTCACTACAGGAGCTACAAACACTTTTGATCCCTAATGTTGAAATTTTGTTGAGAGGATACAAGGAAGCTGAAGTTATTCTAGATACACTTGACATTAGTATAATTGATGCCATGGAGGAGCTAGCTTGCCAGATCATAACACATGTTGAGATAACTGGCACTCTTTTGGAAACTTGACACAATGATTTGAAGTAGTTGAAGTCTCATTTTGGAGATGCATTTTATACGATAGAATTGTAAAACATTTTGAACTTTTATATCTATATATGATAATGCAAATTTTGTTGTATATTGAATTTATCTCTCATGTATTTTCTTACCTTTGCCATTGTTGTCAAAGGGGGAGTAGTAGTGAATTCAAAATTTTGAATTATAATGGGGAGTAGTAGTATATATGTTTTTAATTTTGTAATAGCATGCAATTTCTAAGGGGGCATATGTGTCATAAGTTGAGTCAATTTTTGTATTGCAAACTTAGATAAAAAATTTCCTAAGTGTTGCCATCAATGCCAGAGGGGGAGATTGTTGGGTTGATGTTGATGTTTTGATGTAATAGGTTGAATGATGACTTGGTTTATGTTGTCATTGATGGTAACTATGTTTTTATAGTCATCTAAGTCTATTAGGACAACCAGTAAAACATAACTAGTAGAGGAGATAGTTACCAATGAACCGAAATAGGATTTCAATTGGTAAACAAGAACAAAGTTGTACTTAGGAAACCGATATGAGTGATCGATGAAGCGTTAGGTGATCTAGTTTTGCGCGAATGTTGGAAACGGGTACTTACAACTATGTTTCACACCACATCAATAGATTCAATAGGATGAGTGAGTTATGTTGCACAAAGCAGTCAATCATGAAGAACAGTAGAACAAAGTCACTAAGATCGGTAAACCGGTCCACATTATGTTTTATTTCTGAGATGTTATGTCGGTGGCTAACATAAGTAAAGCATCTATTACAAGATTGCCTAGATTCATTGAACCTAGGAAATTGTTCCAAGGTTGTTAGCCAACTATGTTGATGTCTATAAAAAAGTGTGATGAGTTATGAGATGAAGTATGAGATCAAAAGCGAATGTTGAGAGTTTTGATTATGTGGTAATCTGAGAAGATCTGTATGGATGTGTTGTTGATGTATTGAGCAGAATTGAAGCTGATCTTATCAAGCACAAAGGTGCTACATGCAGATCATTTTACTGTTGTTTTCCTAACAATTGCAACAGTTAAATCCCTTAACCGAGTAGGTCCTAAAGGGCATGAAATTGTAAATCCCCTAACAAGGTAGCTCATTAACTTGAGTCTAAATCCTCTTGCAAGGTTTCTCCTAATAGGGAAAATCTTTTAACAGGGTTGAGGTAAATCCCTTAACTGAGTGACTCCTAACAAGGTCTGCTCCTAACTAGGCATATTTGTATGACCTTAACTGGTCAAAGATTTCTATTTTGTAGATAGTGAATCTTGTGGGTATTAACTCCCACCATGGTTTTTCCCTTTTGGGTTTCCATGTATAAATCCTTGTGTTATGTGGAGCTTGCTATATTGGGTGTTAGCTTATGTGGTGATATTTCTCTTATGTTTATTAATCATTAAGTTATTTAAAGTGGTGATCAGATTTGCGTTATTGTTTTTTCTTGCACTGATTCACCCCCCCTCTCAATTCATTATAAGTTTATCAAGTTGAAACCAATATATATTAGATTAAACAATAAACAAAGATAGAGTTTGAAAAATGAAAGAAAAGATATAACCAATGATGTCCACCTATGAATAAGAGTCTGTTGATGCCCGAACAGGGCCAATAAAAATAGAGAATGACCAAAAGTTTAGAAAACTACAACCAATTTTTGAGATTACTACAAAAACTTCCCCAAAAATCCCAACGTCTATACTAAAACTCTTAAGAATTCTATCAATAAATAAAGCATCTGTCTTAATCCACAGGATCATGGGAAGTAGAAGGAGAACTACAACTAGGTCTCGAGCTAGAAGAGAGCCCCACCAGATCCTCACCCAAATTGATTCCCCTATCACCAAACACATAATCTTTAAACTAGATGAACTGAAGGAGAGGAACTTTGGGGAAATAGATTTCAACTTCCAGTGGCTCTAGTCTTAGGTCTTCGGCTACTTGAATTTCTACCAATAAAACATTAATCCTCTCTTCAGAAGTAGATAAAGTGACTCCACCATCTTTCAGGTAGTCCTCGATCCTACCCTTTTCGTTAATCTTTCTTAGGAGAAATAATTTGTGTAGAAAATTAGCATTTTCCTTTATCTCAAACTTCCTGGCTTTAAATGGCTTCATATCTTCTTTAAAGAGAATATGAAAGCATGGTGAGGGTTTTCCATTCCTAGTCGTCACTATATAATCTTTTGGAAGAGGAATGGTGAGATTGGCATCTATATTTTTGAGGACCCTATTCAAATCTCTGAACAAGCCAACATTTAAAACCTTCCTACATAGTTTTTCTATTTTATCCTTTGATAGGCCCATGTGAAGAAGCATTTCCATAGAAACCACAATAATATTCTTGTTCACCCTATATTTGTGTTCAACTCAAAAAAATTCATGCCCTAATATCCTTTTCACTTCCCCAACGATCAGAGCGTGAAGCAGATTAAGGACTTCCTACCACCATCTCTCTTTTATTTCTCCAACAAATACCATTTATCATTTAGAAGCCATCAATCGAATAGGAGAATCTACCCCTCTACTTAATTCAAACCCAATTTGTAGCCTATTATCACCACCTTGAGATTTTCTTAAGGACTTCTATAAAAATAAATTTACTTAAGGTATTTTGTGAAATGATGAAGAGGTAGCTAAAGAAAGAAGAGAAATTTAAGAAAATAAAGCTTGTGGTAGAAGGCACTTGAAGAATTTTCCCCTTTTCATTTCTATCTTTGTTGCACTCGTTCCAAATGTTTTTTCCATACATCCCAAAGAATCCACTAACTTAATATCCAAATAAGTTTAACTAAAACTCAAAAAGGTTCCCTTATGCTAATTTTATCCATTACTTTAAATGATAAGAAAATAACTAGACTTCACCTCCGCCAAAATAGCAAAGAAAATTTTAGTCCCAAATTTTTTTTAATGAGAATGTCTCAATCCCTAACATTCCAACTAGCTTAATTCTCTGAATGGGTGACACAAAGGAAAATTTTGAAATTCCCACCTCTTAGGGACAACAACTCTAACTACCATTGATGGAGATATGAACTCAGACCTACAACCTTTATTCTTTTCTTTCCATATCTTCACTAGTCATTAAATGTGATATGACCATCCTCAAAACAACTTCATCAAATCTTGTTGAAGGTGAATGCCTGGGGAGTTCGAATTTGAAAAACCAAACCTATCATTTGGGAAATCTACCCAAACTATCCTTCTATGCACCACTTATATAGAACAATCTACCTCAAGGTTTCATTGGGATGAATGAGTTGACAAGCCTTTAAACTACTTTCTCATTGCTACCTTAATGCTTTTACTTTTAAACTCAAAAAATAATATAATAAAATCTAACATATTTTTATGAAGTTCTTGAGTCCTGGGAAAATTGAATTAAAAAATAGTGAATCAAACCATTTAAAAAGCCCACCTATATTGTCTTTTACTCCACCACTATCTTAGAGAGATCAACCTCCAAATTTCATTGGATAATTTGACATATTTTGAGATATTATTCAAAAGTTACTTAAAACATCTGACTAATAAGATAAGCAAGGCACAATAAGCATTAGGTTCCCATTAGTTATGATATATAACATGATCACTAGTTTGTTTATCATTTATCCCATCTGCCCCCTAGATTTGCATGTTGTTTAGCAAAGCTATTCACTTCTCTCTATATATGATTAATTATTACTACTTCAAAATTCTTTAAGAGATCTATAGCCCTACCTAAGAGATAATTCAACCTCCAGTTTGGGGTTACTCCCAATTTGAGAGCATTTATAATTATTTTCAAATCCCCTTTGATTTCCACCCTTTTGATTCCTAATTCTCTACATAATAATAACCCTTGAATTGCTTCTTTGAGTTTTGTTATATTATTTGTATCCACTTCTAAAGGTTTAGCCTATTTAGCTACTACAACACCTTCTCAAGATTTGATAATGTAACCTACTCCTAAGGCTCCAAGATTTCCTTGAGAGGCTCCATAAAAACTCAGCTTATACCACTCTAATTTGGAAGGAATCCAAACACTTTGACCTCTAGCTTTCTTAGAAGATTCACCCCCTTACCTACATATAAAATAATCTTCAACCCAAACCATCTACCCTTCATCTTATCATCCTAACTAGAGAATTGAGACTGTTTTGAACCAAATCTTGATAGCCTACTATTCACTACCTCCACTATAGTTGCTCCAATCTTGTTTGATAGGGCCTCCCAAGACATTTTTTTCCTTTGAAAGATTCTTCGATTTCTTTCCTTCCATTCCCATAGTAGGATAGAAGGAGAGGTTATCCACATTATGCCAAATAAGCTTGATGGAAATAATCTAGACCAACTTTTAAACATGCTCAATATATCATTTGGAGGAGCTAACATCAAACCCAATCTTGCACATAACCATTGCTAGCATCTATTAGCTAAGGGACAACTAAATAGAATATGATCAACAAACTCTTCACTATGCTCACATAAAACATAGATGGAAGGACCCACAAAGCCTAACTTCTTAAACCAAGCAACTCCTATAACTTTACTCTAAAGGGCTACCCAAGCAAAAAACCTATCTTTAAGAAAACACATTTTATCCTAGCAAAGATAATTTGGAATCTCTATCTTTTGAAGGTTTAGTTTT
This sequence comes from Cryptomeria japonica, assembly GCF_030272615.1. NCBI lineage: Eukaryota > Viridiplantae > Streptophyta > Pinopsida > Cupressales > Cupressaceae > Cryptomeria > Cryptomeria japonica. The sequence goes on from NC_081412.1 coordinate 644,882,874, forward strand.
TCTATTATTGATCTATAACCATCTTTAGAATTATAGTTACTTGAATGAGCTCTTGACCAAATCAATGAATCTAGTCCAACTTTAAATGTTATTGATCTATTCTTCAAGATCTCCTTTAATCACAATATGTCTTCTCTCCTAAGAGGGATATCCTCAAACATTTTTCCATTTCCAACCTAAAGAAGGGCCTCCTTCAAGAAATTCAATGTAATCTCTAACACGAGTTCCCCAATTTATTTCACATATTTCCTTAATATTGTTGGCATTCATCATTTTATCCAAAGCAGGATATCCACCCCAAGATTTTGACTAGAAGAGAGCCCTTAGACCATCTCCCACATCCCAACAGATCTAATTTGAGATTTTGTCTCTACAATTTACTATAAAGTTCCACAACCTTGATCCTTTTGGTGGGGATTGAGTCCTGAAGATTTCTTCTAGGCTCATGTCTTCTAAATATTTTCGTTTAAGAGAATTCTAGCCCATTTTAAATTTGAATCTTATTTTATAATTTTTAGACAAGCTGAGCTCCTATGGCCTTATTTTGCAATAGTTGATTTCTCAAGCCAACTCCCCCGAGGTTTTTTTGTTTGCATATCTTATCCCAAGCAACCAATGTTATTTTATTCTTCACAAACATACCTTTCCAATAGAAGGATCTCATTTTATTTACTAATTTTGTATTGGCTTCAATTGAAAGAGCTAAGAAAGACATTAAATAAATAGGAAGAGATGAGAGGACTTATTTTAACATAGTTACTCTTCCTACCCATGAAAGCCATTTAGTTTTCCAAGAATCTATTTTTTTGTCCTTTTTTTTACCAATTGGGTCCCATAATTTTGTCGTCCTCAATCCCTTCTCTAAGGATGGACCTAACTATGAAAAGGGAAGTTTCCCTACCTTAAAACCCAAGAGAACTAATATGTCTTGCTTTGTTATAGGTTTAACATTAAAAAATATATTTTTTTATTTGATTTGATTTACTTGATGTCCTGAAGCTTTAGAATATGTATACACATAAAATTGGCTATGAGCAATTAAATAAATATTTTATATTTATTTAATAATTATTCTTCTATTCAATAGTTAATTTGAAAATATTAATTTATTTAATTCATTTTCTATTCTTCTATTAATTAATTTAATTGAAACATTTTATCAATTAATTTATTATATCCTTTTCTTCTAATCAATTAATTAAATATCTAATATTTAATTATTCCTCTATCCATTATCCTATAGTCTCATTAATTAAATAATTTCTTAATTATTTAATCGGTTTTCCAACTCACCTTTCCATCCCCACTTCATCTTTCCTTTGCCAACTCATCCATCATGTGGGTAAATTAATTCAACAAAATAAAATAAAATAAAACCATTTATTAGCCACTTATCTCCAACTTTCAAAATAAATGAAATATTGTGTACGTACACATATTTCCTAAGCTTCTTCTATATTCTCTCCAACATCCCTATATCTTAGGAGGACTTGAGTCCACTTGTCCTCTAATTCCTACATCTTCTCCAACTATCCTATATCCTCTCAAGTATTCAACTCAGTCAAGGTGAGATGAGTGACACTTGTCTTCTCCTTCCCCCTTTCTCCCAACCTTCAACTTCTTTCTCATATCCATCCAATTTGTAAGATTTGATCATGATCGTTGATCTTTTCCACCTAAGATCATGCACTAAAAAATCTATAAAAAAGAGGTATCCTAAGCCATTTTGAAACTAATAGCTAATCTTATAGTCATTCTAGGAGTTTTAATCTTGCATCTGTGAGTTTGAGTTTGAAGTAACTAGCAATTTAGGAATTTTTTTATCATAGCTTAATATCATGCTAGCTTAAATCATTTGCATATGCATATCATAGTATTAGTTGACTACCAGTCCATTATTCATATGCCATCTTGGAAGCTACCAGTGCTAATCTAAGAGCAAATCATCTGCAACCAGGAATAGTCGAGTTAGGACACAATGAGGTGTAAATCGTGGAAGGTATAATCTTGTTTATTTCATTTGCTTCATATTACTTGATTGGTTGAAGTTAAGTTTCCTGTAGCATTCCTTTTTTATATTTATGATGGACTAACAAGTTTCAGGACATTTCTTTGGAGTTCAACTTTAGCCTTAACATTTTTGGCGCCCACCGTGGGGCTCAGGCCTCTCACAAACTTCTAATATCCTATCTTTTTCTTTCTTAACACATTTGTAACCCGTTTGACACATGTGTGAAAAAGGACAATGCTTTTGTGCATTACATTAGCACTTTTGTGCTATAGGTTAGCATTGTTGTGCTATAGTTTAGCACTTATGTTCAGCAGGTTAGCGCATTTGGTAGTTAGGTTAGCACTTTTGGCTGATGATTCACACATTTAGTCACCCACATCAGCTCTTTTGTGTCTCATATTTATGCTTTTGTGTAAAAGGTTAGCACATTTGAGTTAGAAGATAGAACATTTGTTAGAACAGCGCTTCTGTTCAATTCCCAGGCAAATTTTTTAAAATTTTCAATATGCTAACAAACTATTTTGCAGGTCCGAATGTTCAAGAACTGAGAATTTGAAAACTACTAACATATCTATTGCAGGGTTATTTTGAAGTAAATTTCATGCATTTCCTCACATATTTAATTGGGAGTTTATTTTGGAGAGTAATATATCATATCTTGCCCATCTAGCTTAACTAGGAGGATAATCAACAACATGCAACTTGCATTTGAGTGTCTTTTCTAAAGTAGTTGTACCTAGTTTTTTAGAAGGCTTAAAATAAACCTTTGTCTCCCATGTTAATTTGAAAGTAGTAGGAAATTATGCTCTCACCCTAATACGATGATCACAAAACTAGACCTACTTCCTTTATGTGTAACCTTTAGAGGGCTTGCCTTCCCAAGCTGCCTTGAGGGGGCCAGTGAGAGGGGAACGACCCAAGTGGAAATGGGTTAGTACCGAGTCCTTCTGATCTACTCTAAATAAATTGTCTCTGATGAAAGTCATGAACAACATGTGTTGATTGGTTCATACCGACACTTGTTTCCCCATAAACCCTATCGAGTGTAGCCTCTATAGGTTGGGAACCTTCTGTATTTATAGAGTTTAAAGTGTCGCATGTATGGCCACATGACTAGAAGCCCTTACTAAAAATATTTTGTAGTTGCTACCAAAATCCTTCTAATTGTTGGTGCAGGAGGTCGGACCTCTGAAGTGGCTCACACACATATGATTCTTAGTAGAGATATGAAGTTTGCCATGGGGAATTTTCATGGAAACTAGTGCTTGGCTGCCCTAGAGAAGTGAGTTCCGAGGGTGGAGCCAGTGGGGTCAAGCACCTAATTATTCACTCTGAATAGTGTAGCCTCAGGGGAAACCCCATGTGAGATTCAACAATTATTGTCTCGGTTTGCCATAGGATTTGTGCTTGTTTGTGCACTTTGATTTCAAGAACATTGTGTCTTTTGTGTCTTTAAAAACATTCTCAAAATGGTCAAAAACTTGAAAAATCATTAGTCTGAATTGAGCAAAAATTAGACAACTTGCTGGAAAAATTGAAAAATATTTTTAACACAATAAGAATTGCACATTTGGTGTGTAGAAAAATGCTTTTGACCAACAGAACAACAATTTTAAAAAATAGTACAATGCTTTTATCCCTTAGAATCACACATTTGATCAATGGAATAGTGCTTTTGCACATGAAACAACACTTTTACACTGTAGGTTAGCGCTTTTATCACATAGAGTAGCGCATTTATCATGTAGGTTAGCGCTTTTGACAAATAGGTTAGCGCAAATGTTTTCTCACATCTAAAATAGAGGGCATTTCTACATATCACACCAAAATTTCAATATCATTTTCAGATACCCCTTTTTTTAGTGGATTTGTCTTCAACTATCACATGTCTTTAAACTGGGTAGATAATTAGGTTATCAATCAAATAGGCTATTTCCAAAGGTTTTCATAAGCATAAAACATCCAACAAGTTAGTGATTCAACCATCTTAAGTGCAAAAAGATCAACATTATTATCAGTTTCTCATCAGGATATATCAAATCCTTTATCACGAAACTTGATCATATCAACCTTTTTTCATTATCTTGGATATATCGTTCCTATTTGAACCTAGGTTTTATCAAAATAAATATTGCACTCACATTGGAATACAAATAAACTTGTAAACCATCATATGCTTATATGACTTTTCAATATCGCCTTAACAAAATAAAACCTAGTTATAAGATTACTTTGAAGAAGACAAGATTCTTGTACATCAATCAAAAAATCTTGTTAAAACACAAGACATTCCTTCATCATTTTCATCACTATTTATATGGTTAGGAAATGGAGTTTGACGAAGAACTTTTGCAAGAACGGGCCTTTCAACAACAAGACACTTTATTGCAACACATTAATAACGGTGGTAAAATCAATGAAACTTATCTTCCTAAACCAATAATCACTTATTGAGTTGTATTTAGAAGGTTCTTGGGAAGTTTTCAAATCAATCAAAGGCCAGTTTGGGCTAGAGCTCAACACGAGTAGTTCAGAAGACAACAAAAACAAATGGAAGATGAAGATTCAATGTTTCAAGCTTTTGGATACACAAATGCTGATAAAGATGCAATCAATAACACTATTAGAGACCTTGAACAAGATGATAAATTTGACAAACTAATGGAAAAGTTATTGGAGAAACAAAATGAAAAATACCTCTTAATGTTGGAAAAATCACGAGCTAAATTGCCACAAGACTTTAACATAGAAAGTTTGAAACAAGATGTAGGAACAAGTAACAATCAAAACACCGATGATCCAAATAATGAAGATGTAAATCGAGTGAATCATGAAGAAACAAGACCAGACAGAACAAGAAAAGACCATGATGATATAAGGAGAGAGTGTGGTGAAAGAAAAACTTATGAGGATGCAAGAAGAACCCATAATGATAATCCTTTGTTGACTCTCACTCAACAAATGCAAACTTTGCAACAACAAATATAGGATATGTAGAGTGGAACGAGCTCTAAGAAATATTTATTAGAGGACATCTGCCCATATCCTTTTGACAAAAGTTTAAACATGATACCATTCCCACAATATTGTGAAATCCTTAAGTATGATAAATATGATGGAAAATCTGATCCCCAAGATCACATTAGGGAATTTGCACACAATGAAACTTACCTGATGCGGCTGTTTCCTACAAGCTTAAGTGGATAATCAATGGAATGGTTCTCAAGATTACCATCTAGGATTAAATCCTTTGAAGAACTTGTGAACATATTTATCTCACAATACTCCTATAACATAAGAAATGAGATAATCATGCTATATCTATGTAATGTCTAGCAAAAAAAAAGGTGAACCTTTCATGGTCGTTTTATAGCGATAGAAATGAATGTTCAATAGATATCCCAGAGATGTACCTGATCAAGAGAAAATGGACATATTCATTGACAACCTTGCTAGTGAAATGAGTTATCCTCTTAAAATGCAATGTCCTCCTTATTTTGCTAAAATGATTGAAAATGGTCTAAAGATAGAAGATGCAATGGTAGAGAAAGGAGAGTTAAAACTTTACAACAATTCCTATAACAACAATCACAATAAAAACAACAACGATAAACCTAAATTCTAGTCAAAGAATAGGAATGTTACCAATGGAGGAAATGATGATAGCAATGCTACCAAACAAAAACTAATATTCAACTTATCAAGTCAATCACCTAACAACAACAATCAAGAGAACAATAGATCCAAGTCTTTCTTCTCCAATCCTCGCAGGAAATTCACAAACATTGGAGAACCATTGGAATCAACTTTGAAGAATCTTCTTGCAAATAAATTGATTACATTACTAGAACAAAGGAATTATGAACCTCAATTCAAACCTAATTGATGGAATGACAATCATTTTTGCAATTATTATCAAAACAAAGGACACCAAACCAATGATTGTCAAAGATTGAAGCACCTTATTGAAGACTTGATTGAAAATAGAACTATCACAGTGGATAGTCATAAAATAAATGAATTACATTTAGCATTCAAATCTCCACTTCCAAATTATGAAAAAGGTGAATAGTCTAAATCAAAAGATGACAAAGGAAAAGCGTAAACTATGCTTACACGTATGATGATGTTGTAAATGTCATCATCGTTAAAGATAAAACATCTTTAGAACCAATCAACACACAAGAAGCAAAACAAAGGTTACATTTCTAGGTATAACAAATGAATCAACATACACTTCAAGACAATACAATTTAGTTGAACAATTACAAAAGACACCTGCTCAAATTTTAATTTTGGAGTTCCTAAAAGTGTCTCCTACGCTTAAGGAAATATTGAAGAAGGCTCTAACAGAAATGACAGTCTCAAAAGACCTAGATGTGGATTGATTCCAAAACATGGTGGGACACCTCATAACACCACATTTCTTATCCTTTTCTAAAAATGATGATGCATACTTGCACCACCCTCATAATGCTTCCTTACATGTTGAAGTCACCATTCATACAACAGATGTCAAACACGTACTCATATATGGTGGAGCTGGCTTAAAAATTTGTGAATTAAGTTTAACGAAGGCTTTCGGATATTCATATAATGCAGTGGATCCAAAGAAGAAAATAACTATCAAGGCTTATGATGAGGAAGAGTGTTCTTCCAAAGGGATTGTGGTGTTATCAATCAAAATAGGACCTAAGGAAAGAGATACATTGTGCCAAGTTCTAGACTTTAATTTATCTTATAATATTCTTCTGGGAAGACCATGGATTCATGGCATGCAAGCGGTTCCTTCTACATACCACCAATGTGTTAAGCTTCCTCATAATGGACAAGAAGTCACTATAGTCGTAGACTCCAGTCAATATTGTAATGATCTGAAACCAACACAAGATGCAAGAGTTCCAGATAATAGAGAATCAATCTATCCCACCAAATAAATTCTAGAAAAAATATGGGAAACCTTTAAAAGCTTAAACTAAATGATGAAGGAATGAGAAAGTATTCTTTACATAACTTGCCACTTTCACCTAAGTCAAATGGAAAACCTACAAATGTTCAAACACGGATCCCAGAGAAATCAATTCAAATGTTTGTTGGAGCATTCGTTAGAGTTGGAACACTTGCAGAGGAAACTAAAGACAAAGCCATTCTTAGTTGGTTGTACAAAGATGAAAATGAAACTATAGAAACAACTGCAGAAATTAATATTCTCATAGAACAATATGGAAATGGTTATAAGATCATGCAAAAAATGGGATATGAAGGAAAAGAACAAATTGGAAAGAGAAAAAAAGGTATTTCAAAACCTATTTATCCTCACACATAATCTAAAGAAGATAAATCAGGACTTGGATATCCTAATTTAAAGAAAAAACAACATAATTATCAACATCCAAGGTGGAGAAAGAAAGCAATCCCTAAAGAAGAACCATGGCAAGAAAGGCTACACCAAGCAGTAGAAACAATAGCTAACAAACATAAACAAGAAGAATATGAGAAAAAATAGGAAGAACTTGCAATCAAAAGAGAAAAAGAATCTTGCAACCAAGTTAAAGGAATAGAAACAAGCCTGGAACCTGATCAAGATATTCTAGAAATAGTGAAAGAACAGATGGCCAAAATCAAAGAGCAACTTCTCACCATATAAGATTCATGTTAGGTATAGTGGTGTGATTATAGAAAATGGTTTAAAAACATATTCAAACCAATATGAATGGGGTCCAGATCCATCATCTAATTTATCAAGTGAAGAAACGAATGAAGAACAAGCAACTATTACAAATAAATACTCATCTTTCACAAAACAAAGAATAGAGTTGGAAAGAAGACAAGAAGAAATCAAAATTCAGAGGAAAGAGGCATATGCAAGACAACAAAGGAAAGAAGATGAGAAAGATCAAGAAGTAACACTATAGGAAAAACAAACAGTTATTTATCAATCAATAGAAGATCAACAAAATATCAAATCTACATCAAATTTTGAGCCACAAATATTAAGGTAGTGAAGAACCATAGAAAAATTAATAGATAGTCAAGCATGATTGACTATTAGTCCAGAAGAAGCTGAGTTTGAGAGAAGACAAAAGAGAGAAAAAAAATCCTCTATGTCATGTGCACAAGTATGCCAACTTCAAGATACAATGAATCTATTGAAATTGATCAAGAGGAAACCTGTAGTATCAAAGATGTATGTGATAATAAAATCCATTCATTTGAGGGACAAACGTCAGATGATGTGTCACTTGATTGTGAATCACAAAATACCAATTATGATTTCCTTAGAGCATATTGGAGAGCACTTGGGAGAGACTATCCTTAAAAGAGTTCTATATATGAAATTACCTATTCTATGCCAAAATATGACTATTATGTGATGAACCTTGAAACAACTAACAATGATGATGACTATGACTTACCCCTGCTTCATCCAAAGATAATTGATTGGGATAACCTAGAAGACCTTGAATTGGATGTCTTTTCCAATGATCATGACTTAGCTATATATCTTAATGTCATAGAACCAATAACACCTAAGATATCTTCTACCACGGAATCGAGTAATGCTTCTTGCAATCAAGAGAGTGCCAAACTTTCTAGTTGCAAAATTGAAATAAAACAAGGAAAAAGACCTAGTGCTGAAAACCATTTCATGGCAACACTAGATCAATCAAGAGGAAAAATAAAGGATGTATCTGATGGTGAAAACCTCCTTGAGGTGCTAGAAGATGAAAAGTTTGACACCCTCCCTGCATATTTTCAGGAGAGATCTTCTATTTTAATAGAGACAACATAAGCAATAAACATTGGTACATTAAAGGACCCCAAAGTCCTTCATCCTGTTGCATCATCATCAGATGAAGAAAAGAAAGAATACATGGAGTTATTCAAACAAAGACATATAAGTTTTGCTTGGTCCTATGCAGACATGCCAGGACTTGATCCAAATCTTATCATGCATCATCTCAATGTGGATCCAAAAGCAAAACCAGTTAAATAAAAGATAAGAAAAATGCATCCACACATCACTCTCCTTGTAAAATTAGAGCTAAAGAAACTATTGGATGTGGATTTCATAATACTTGTTGCCTATCCAGAATGGGTCTCAAGCATTGTGCCAGTGTCAAAGCCATAAAATAACATAATAGTCTGCACCGATTTTAGAGATTTAAATAAGGCATGTCCTAAATATGATTTCCCATTGCCCAACATAGATATAATTGCAAACTTATCAACAAGACATGAGATGTTTTTATTAATGGTTGGATTCTCGGGGTACAATCAAATAAGAATTACCCTTGAAGATCAAGAAAAGACAACATTCACCTATGCATGGGGTACTTACTACTGGAATGTCATACCATTTGGGCTTAAAAATGCAGGAGCAACTTATCAGAGGGCCATGATGACAATTTTCCATGACATGATACTTACAATAATGAAAGATTATGTAGATGACATACTTGCAAAATCCCATACAAGGAAAGAACATTTGAACATCTTAGGTAAGATCTTTGACAAGCTTGAACAATATCAATTAAGATTGAATCCAAGGAAATGTGCATTTAGAGTAACCTTTGGAAAACTTCTGGGGTACATTGTATCAGCTCAGGGAATTAAAGTAGATCCTGAAAAAGTTAAAGCTATCATGGAAATGGAGTCACCCAGGAACATAAATCAATTGCATTCTCTACAAGGAAGATTGCAATCAATCAAAAGATTTTTCTCTCAATTAGTAGATAGACATCATCCATTCACTCATCTTTTACATAAGAATGTTCCATTCAAATGGGATCAAAATTTTGAGGAAGCTTTTTTACAAATCAAAGAATATTTGGTAAATCCTCTAGTACTTGTATCACTAATCAAAGGGAAACCATTATTTCTTTACATCTCAGCAAAAAATGTATCACTAGGAGCTCTCTTAGCGCAACATGATGAAGAAGGGAAATAAAAAGCACTACACTACATCGACAAAACACTTGTAGGTTATGAATTGAACTATACATCAATTGAGAAGACATGCCTAGCAGTGTATTCGCAACTCAGAAATTGTGAGATTATATGCTGACTCATTATGTGAAACTGATAAAAAAAGTAGATCCACTAAAGTATTTGCTGAGCAAGTAAACTTTGACAAGCAAACTCACAAAATGGGCTATGGTACTAAGTGAGTTTGACATAGAATATGTTGATAAAAAAGATATCAAAGGACAGGTCATTGTTGATCAATTGGCTGAAGCACCCTTACAAGATGACACACCATTGCACATCAAATTTCTTGATGCAAACATTCTAACAATAAGCACAAAATTTTGGGAGTTGTACTTTGATGGCTCCTATAAAGAATATGGAACAGGTGTTGGAATTTTGTTCATCACACCTTAGGGACATACAATTCCAAAATCATATATACTACGATTTCCATGCACAAACAATACTTTATAATATGAAGCATTGGTTATTGGGCTCAAAATGGATATTGAATGGAACATTAAGGAATTACATGTTTGTGGTGATTCACAACTTATAATCAACCAAATAAATGATGATTATCAAACTAAGGATGACAAGCTCATGCCTTAAAAACAACCGGTTGAAGATTTTAAAGAGCACTTTGAAGAAATATCATTCACTCAGATCCCAAGAAATGAGAACAAAGCAACAGATACAATAGCTACAATAGCATCTCTTTTGCAGAATCGGGAGAATCAACAATGTTACGAATTCCTGATGGAAGATATCTTGAATTCTACCATTGAATCCCAAGACACCTACATGATTTTCCATATATATGGAACTGATCAATATTCATTAAGCCAAACCTATTGATACTTAAAAGAGAATATTCTTCCTCCTAAACTATCCCGCAATCAGAGAAGAAATTTTATCCATCAATCATCCTGATATACTATAATTGTTGATACATTATATAGATGAGGCCTAGATAGCACTCTACTGAGATGTCTCGAACATGAAGAATCTAAGAAAGTTATTAACAAAGTCCACGCATGTATTTGTGGCACACACTCAAGTGAATTAACATTGGCTAAGAAACTTATTCACTTGTGTTACTATTGGCCTACTATGGAGAGAGATTCATTTACATATGCTAAGAGATGAAAACAATGTTAGATCCATGAGAATCTCATCCATGCACCAGCATAAGAACTGCATCCTATGGTAGGTTCATGGATATTCTCTCAATGGGGACTTGACCTAGTGGGTAAAATAAATCCTTCATCTTCTAATGGATATAAGTTCATTCTGACTGCTACAAAGTATTTCACTAAATGTATTGAAGCAGTGCCTTTGACAAAAGTGACAAGAAAGAAAATATCATCATTCATCCTGAATTATATATTTTTTCGCTATGGAGTCCCTCTGACCATTATCATTGATAATGGAAGGCCATTTAAGAATCAAGATGTGAAGGAACTATGTGAGTGATTTCAAATTCAACATAGGTTTTCTACACCATATTATCCATTGGGAAATGGTCAAGCTGAGGCATCAAATAAAACAATCTTAAAGATCCTGAAGAAAATAGTCAATGAAGCTGGTAAAGACTAGCATGTTCAGCTAAATCCTTCTCTTTGGGCATACCGAACCAGCATTTTCACACCAATGGGGAAAACTCCATATTTCTTAGTCTATGGATCAAAATCCATATTACCAGTAGAAGTAGAGATACCTTCTCTATGAGTGTCCTTGAAAGGTCTTATACTAGAAGAAGAACAACGAGTCTCTAGACTTCAAGAACTTGAGTTGATTCAGGAATGTCGCCAAAATGCTACAGATCATTTGAAGACATATCAATAGAGAATGGCGAGAAGTTATAATCATAGAGTTAAGCCACACATTTTTCAGATTGGGGATCTAGTTCTAAGGAAGAATCCAAGGAATTAGTAGGACCAGAAAAAGAAGGGAAAATTTGAACTGAACTAGTTAGGTCCTTTTGTTATAGTAGCATCATATGGCTCAGGAGCACAAAAGTTATCTACACCTGAAGGTGATTGGTTTGATGAGCCCATCAATTCTATCCATATCAAGAAGTTCTATGCTTGAGATATAAAGTCCTAGAAAATCAGGAAAAAAAAGCATATAAAGTCCTAAAGAAATTAGTAAAAATCAGAAAAGTAGAAAATCCCTAAAAAGCATAAAATAGTGAAAATAAAAAAAAAAGGAAAAAATAATAATATGAAAAAAATAAAATAAATTTAGTTAGTGAAAACCTGGTAAATAGGCGCTATCTAAAATGTGAGTTCTTCTATCTATGAGATCGCTTCATGCACATATCCACTCCATCCTATTTGCATCTATCGCTTCCATCTATCATAGTCCATCCATTTCATCTTTTGCATTCATTACTCTAAACCATTAGTAGGAAATATGCAACTTACCAACAATTATCAATCTTTGACATACTTAGTGTAGTCACTATCTTGGATTTTATCAATCACATCTGCATTATATCCCGACATGATTTTAGATTTTGATCATTTTTTGTACATCCATAATAAAGTTTGTTTCCGCTGGGGGTAAAATTGTAAATCCTTTTGCTAAGGTGATTTTTTAAATCTTTAAAAATCCAAAACATTCAGAAAACCTAGAAAAACCAAAACACCTAGGGTTTTGAAATAGATAACGAGCAACAAGACAATGAAGATCAAGGCATTTGTAACGAACTAAATCATGAAACTCAGAATACAAGGAATCAACCAACAAGTAATGAAGGATTATTAATTATTATTCATCAAGTTGATTATATCGATTAATGACCATAAGAACATGTGTATGACATACAAAATTCAGTGTTTATATCTTGATTTTTTTCTAATCATGTACTCTATGCGACTCAAGGATGTCCATAACTAGAGTAGCTATGATGGGGCATGATTATTTTCTTTGTTTGTTGTCTATGGTTTATCTCCTATTAAGGTATGTACTTGTCTAAGGATATGATCAATAAAAGATAAAGGAGGACGTTTTGAATCATGCATGAAAAGGGATAATCCTTGTTTGTTCTACAAGAAATACTCAGGTTAGCTTGATTCATCATATCAAGTTGCTTGTATAAACTTGCTATATCAAAATCCATGCAAGAAATACTCAGGTCAGCTTGAATCATTATGTCAAGTTGCTTGTATTTTCTTACAAAATTTTAAAAGCTCAATGATGAAATCAAGCACTCTTATAAGACAACATATGAAGAATGGAAGTATCATTTTAGATAGATAATTTTAGACTAACTCGTTATTCATCTACATTATAAGAATTTCATTCCATTTAGAGATCAATGGTCATAAATAAATATTGAGTATACTTGGGTTAACAAAAACAATTTTCATTTGATCATTTTAGGTTCATTTATCTTTAGAATCATTAGGTTTGCATATTAATCATTATCATTCATTTCATTAGTTTGTTTTCAATCATAATAATTTACATTTCCTTAGTTTGCATTAACTACATTTCATTGATCATGTGTATTATATCATTATTATTTTCATTAGGATCATTATCATTGTAGTTCATTTTATCCATTAAGGTCATTTAATTGCATCTTTGCACGTAGAGTCATTCATCATACCATTATAAGAATTTCAATGCAATAATAACATCACATCTATAATTATTACACTATCATTTCATTGATATAACATATGCATTATCATATAGCTATTCATCGCATCAGTTTAATCAAGCATATTGTTTAAGATAGTATTATAAGCATTTACATCCATAATCATCATTTGCATTCACAGCCATCAAATTTCAAATTACTTACATTTCACAAAATCATTTCATCATATACATACACATCAAAAGTATAAAAATATATATTCGCTTCCATGCGTTATCATTAGAAGCCTTCTCATATAGATCATTGCATTTGTATCATTTAAGTAAAATATTATATAATTAATTTCATTTGTATCCATGATCAATAAAATAAAAAAAATCAAATGCATTTTCATTTCATTATCATTAGCATCAACATTTCATGAAGTCATATAGACCATAACACATAAAAGATAGAAAAGATCATCATCACATCATCCATCTTATCACTGCATATATAGATTAGTAGAGCATAATCCATGTAATATTGTATAGCAATGCATATAGGTCATCACCATCATAGTAACATGCATAATAAATCATGAATCATCAACATCACATAGGGTCCATGTCTGCATATCATTATAAAAAATAAACAGTCAAAGTATACAATCATATCAAAGAAATAATCAATAAAATACAATGTCTCATATCAATATGTTAACTAGGACAAAGAGAACTACTCTTTTCAGATGTTGTAGGCCTCGCTGATCCTTTTGATCCCCCCTAGATGAATCAATACATCTAGATCCTCTTGAAACATGATATCAATAAATTGTCAGTTCTTGATCCAATCAATCACTTTGATCAATCAGTCAACTATCCTATCCGCTCACTTGACATTTATATCAATCTCTTTGACCACATATTAGTGACACTCATTCATCATGAGGTTACGCATCTAGTCTATACAATCTTGAGTTTACATCATTGATGTTCATCAATCATGTAGTCAATCAAACTCTATCCTATCAGGTCATCAAAGCTTCAAGTTTATATCATTGACCCTCGTCGATCATGAGGTCAATCAAACTCTATCAATCATCAAATCAAGCAGAATATCAAAGTAATCAAAGAGCGGACATTTTCATCAACCAAAGTTGCAAAATTTCAAACATTTTCAATCAATTCTCATGAGATTAATCGCTCATTCAACTTTTTCAATAATTTCACGATCAATCTCCCAAGGGGGTACACAATCATAAATTTTATCTTCATCAGGCACATTATCAAGACTTGATTTAATTTTTGAAAAAATGTTGTCTCAACATCATTTCAAAGAGGGGCAAAATGTATACACATAAAATTAGTTATGAGCAATTAAATAAATATTTTATATTTATTTAATAATTATTCTTCTGTTAAATAGTTAATTTGAAAAGATTAGTTTATTCAATTCATTTTATATTTTTATATCAATTAATTTAATTGAAATATTTTATCAATTAATTCATTATATCCTTTTCTTATAATCAATTAATTAAATATCTAATATTTAATTATCCCTCTATCCATTATCCTATAGTGTCATTAATTAAATAATTTCTTAATTATTTAATCCCTTTTCTAGCTCACCTTTCCATCTCCAGTTCATCTTTCCTTTGCCAACTCATCCATCATGTGGCTAAATTAATTCAACAAAATTAAATTAAATTAAATCATTTATTAGCCACTTATCTCCAACTTCCAAAATAAATGAAATATTGTGTATGTACACATATTTCCTAACCTTCTTCTATATTCTCTCCAATATCCCTATATCTTAGGAGGACTTGAGTCCTCTTGTCCTCTCATTCCTACATCTTCTCCAACTATCCTATATCCTCTCAAGTCTTCAAACCAGTCAAGGTGAGATGAGTGACACTTGTCTTCTCCTTCCCTCTTTCTCTCAACCTTCAACATCTTGCTCATAGCCATCCAATTTTTTAGATTTGATCATGACCGTTGATCTCTACCACCTAAGCTCATGCACTCAAAAATATATAAAAAATAGGTCTCCTAAGCCATTTTGAAACTAATATCTAATCTTATAGTCATTCTAGGAGTTTTTAACTTGCATTCGTGAGTTTGAGTTTGAAACAAATAGCAATTTTATAATTTTTTATCATAGCTTAATATCATGTTAGCTTAAATCATTTGCATATACATATCATAGTATGAGTTAACTATTAGTCCATTCTTCATATGCCATCTTGGAAGCTACTAGTGTTTGCTTGAGAGAAAATCATCTGCAACCAGGAACAGTGGAGTTAGGACACAATGAGGTGTAAACCATGGAAGGTATAATCTTGTTTATTTTATTTAATTCATGTTACTTCATTCCTTTTTAAATTTTATGATGGACTAAAAAGTTTTAGGACATTTCTTTGGAGTTAAACTTTAGCCTCAACATAATATATTCTAATAATCTTTCTGAATCTAATTGCCTCCCTTCTATTACCTTGTCCAAAGAGCATGGTGTCGTTTGCAAATGGTTGTTGAGAGATTGATTCTACAACATTAGTAATATTAATAGATCTAAGAAGACCATCATGTTGAGCTCTATTCAAATCCCTACCCAAAGTTTTTTTCATTATTATAAAAAGGAAAGGTGAAATAGAATCCCCCCGATGAAGGCCCCTGGATATTTAAAAAAAACTACTAGAGAACTATTTATGAAGACTAAGCATCTGAGATTAGAGATGATATTATAGATATAGCTTATTGAGTTGTAATGACTCCATCAAGAATATATATTCGTAGAACAAACCATGTTTTCTCTTCTGATATAATTAAATGGGATAACTTTCTTCAACCTATTCGCTAAAATTTTGGACAAGACCTTATAGATAGTATTGCAAACGGATATAGGTCTAAATTCATCCAACCTCAATGCCTTCTCTTTCTTGGGAATTAATGAAATGAAAGTATTATTGATTTAGTTTAAAAACCTTCTTGATTTCCTTGCAACTTCTAATGCCTTTGTCATCTCCTCTCCTAAAATTTGCCAAGATTTTTGAAATAAGCTTGTTGGAAATCCATCCAAACCTAGAAATTTATTTGGATGCAACTTATTGAGATTTTTTTCAACTTCAAAGGTTGAAAATTTATCTTTTAGCAACTGATTCTACTTTCCTGAAATCAACTTTGGGATATTGTTTAACAATATGTTTTGGGATTTAAAATCAGACCCTTCCCAATTGTTTAATATTTTAGAGAAGGAAGACATTGTCTATCTTATTATTTCCTCAGGATCTGCTATCATATTTCACAAATCATCTTAAATTTTAAGAATCTTATTAATATCCCTTCTCTTCTTAGTACTATTATGAAAGAATTTTGAATTTCTATCTCCCTCATATTACCACACTTCTCTAGACCGTTGTCTGCAATAAATCTCTTTCTTGGCCAAAACCTCTTCAAATTATTTGATAAGCTCCTTCTCTTTGATAAATCTATTTTGATCCATGCCCTATTGATGTAGAGGGTCTAAGAGGTTTCACAAAATAATCAAGCTAAGGTTTTTTTAACTCCAAACTCCCAAATTGGACAATGGTTACTTTTGTTCGCATTCTACACTCTTAAGAGAATAGTTGATGATGTCATTGATGGCAACCAACTGGAAACTCACCGGCAATTGGTTTCTACATGCCTGACATCACAAACTTCATATACTAGTAGACACTGACACCAGCAGACACTTCACCAACATTCAAATTACATCGACAACAAAGCATACCGACACTCCAACTGACATGGGATAAAGTTTTATTTATATGAATTGTTTTGTAATGTAATTAGCTTTTGTAAGCCGACATGGTATATTGTTTATGAGAACTTATAGATAATTTTGAAGAGAAGAGTATGAGAGAGAGATGGGAGTTGTATGAGAGGTATAGAGAGTGAGACATTTTATTGTATAAGGTGATATAGTTGACAGCGAAGTTTTTGGTTATAGACTGAACTTAAACTGGTTACAATCCTTGAGGTATCATTTTTGTACTCTTTTGATTATTTATGAAATCCTTTGTCATTGATGTCAAAGGGGAAGTAGTGGAGAGAAAAATTCATGTATAGAAGGGATCACTTGCTCAGGGGGAGCACATCTTTTTGGATTTCAGTTTTGGATTTTTCTCATGAGTGTTGCCATCAATGCCAAAGGGGGAGATTGTTGGCATTCTACACTCTTATGAGAATAGTTGATGTTGTCATTGATGGCAACCAACTGGAAACTCACTAGAAATTGGTTTCTACATGCTTGACATCACAAACTTCATACACCAGCACCGGTAGACACTTCACCGACATTCAGATTACATCGGCAACAAACCATACCAGCACTCTAGCCAACATGGGGTAAAGTTTTGTTTATATGAATTGTTTTGTAATGTAATTTGGTGCAGGTGTATCAAGGAAAACAAATTCTAATTTGAATACCTTTGAGATCAAGGAGGAGTGTCCAACATCAAACAAATTCAATAAAATCAATTATGAGATCCTAAAGCCAATAATGGCTTTTGAAACTAAAAAAATGCAAAAGTTGTCAAATTGTCCTGAAAGTTGTAAAATGTTGTCAAATGTTGGATATTGGGTCAAAACACCCAAAAATGGATTTAGGAGGGTTTAGTTTCAGTTTAAATGCAATAAGGGATGAAAATAATTTTGTTTTTAATTTTTTTGTCAAAGTTGTAATGCATTTTCCAAAGTGCAAATTCAAAATTTCAAAAAGGCAACGGTTAGGAAGAATTAGGTGGGAAACTAGTTTTAAGTGTTTTTGTGTTAAATAAACAATGTAACCAACCATAAGTTGGTTGAAAAGTCATAGAGGAAGGTTTATAAACTCATTTTAATGCATTGTACGAAATGGTGAAGGCCTGGTGTACGGACAACATCTGGAAGAGTGATAAAACTCAAATTTTGAAGCCATTTCCTGATTTTTTATGAACTTATGAGGGTTTTATTTGGTATAATTCATATGATACTTTTTTCTTGCATTTATTTCAACATTTAATACCTCTATGAATTATTTGAAGTCACTACTAGATTATAAAATTGGTTTATTGCTGACTGTCCCAGAACTTTGTCACTTTTTCCTTAACAGTTTTGACAGATTTTAATATTATGGTCATTCCATGAATGATATGACTCTGATTCTCATGGAGTGGCTATAAAATGACATGTACAATATTTCCTAACAGCTAAATATGTAGATAAAATGGTTTAAGAGAGGTGATCACCATTGTTTGTTTGGAAAGCCTAGTGAAGAGGTTAGGTAGGGTGAGGGTTGGAGAGATCTACCCATTGGAGGGGTATATTTTATGATTTGTATAGTTTTATGTTGGCTATCTAAAGGTGAAAAAACATCCAATTGATTCCATAAGTGTGTGGAAGTGTGAGATTGGAGAAACCCTTGATTTTAGGGCTTTTTGATGAAAATTTGGGGCTTTTGGGGTTAGAGGCCTCGCAAACTAAAATTGATTGTGGCTTCATTCATCATTTTTCATGTACTAAGACTTCTTTTGAGGTTATAAGTACCCAATAGTAGTATGTCTTGTAGTTGCTTTGTTAATCTACCATTCTAGTTGCTTGAAAACAAAGGACAGTCTAAAAATAGTAGATACGTTCCACAACAACTTGCTAAATTCTCTTAGTATGTTATAGAAAATCAAAAAGGGTATCCAAATATCCATTTTATTTGTCTAGTTTTTTGGAAGTGTTTGGAGTTATCATTAAATTTCTCTCGCTGCTGCACTAGTTGGGATTCTAGGCCTAGAAGGAGCAAATTTGGAGTTTGAGCATTTGGGTATTGAATAGAAGACTAAAACCAATTGAATCCTTTTATATTATACCTAAGAACATGTTCTAATTCATCATTTTCCTTAGGTGAAGTCTTGATCCATATTTGGTCCATTTGAGCCATTTAGGGTGTTTGTAGGCTTAAGGGGATCTATCATTTCCTACCTTGTATTTCCTTTATATTTTACAAAGTCATATATACGTGTTTGGGCTTTTTCTTATACAACCATACCTCTACCTACTCTACATCAAAGTGGTATCAGAGCAAGAAAGGTCTGGGTAGGAAGTAGGAAGGAGTGAAGGCACCTGAGAACCAGTTGGTTAAGGAAATTGAAGAGTTGAAAGAAACCTTGGAGAGGGAAAGAAGAGAAAGAGAATAGAGAAAGGAAAGGGAGGAAAGAGCATGGAGAAGAGAGAAAGAGAGTATGCAAGCAAGGATAGAACAATATGAGAAAGAAAGAATGGACAATAGGAGGGAAGAACCTAATTGGGAAGAACAAAATGGAGATGATGGAGAAGAGCAACTAGACAGACCAGAGCGTAGGAGGGTTGAAGATGAAGTGGACCCTGAGGAGAGGAGGTTGGTTAGAATTTTTAAGGTAGTACAAAAAAATGCAAGGAAAGGACATGTGGATGTACCTATCTATTAGGGAAAGATGGATAGTGAGGAAGTGTTGGGTTGGCTTGATGCCTTGGAGAACTACTTTGAGTATGAAGAGATGGAGGATGATAACAGGGTAAGGTTTGCAAAAACAAAACTTAGAAGTACTGCTTTGGCTTGGTGGACAAGTTTACAAAATGATAGAATGTCTAGGGGTTTGACAAGAATCACATAGTGGGCAAGGATGAAGAATCTGATTAAAGAACAATTCTTGCCTTCATATTATAGCATACATGTGAAGAGGATGAGACAAAATTTGAAACAAAAAGACATGGATGTAATGTCTTATACTAAACAATTTCATAAATTGAGTATTAGAGGAGGATATGAGGAAGAAGATGAGAAGGTAGCCAGATATGTCAATGGCTTGAAGTATCATTTGCAAGATGAGATTGGTCTACAAGTGCCAAGGACCATTGGTGAATGTTTTCAATTGGCTATTAGAGTAGAAGAAAAGGTGAAGAGGAGACAAGAAAGGTTAGGAAGAGGAGGTAACTCAAATAGAGGAAGAAGTGGAAGAGGTCAAGGACAAAGCAATTATGAAAAAGGAAAGGAATCATTTTCAGAATCAAGGGGTGGATACAATCAGAGAGGAGGAAGAGGATTTGGTCAAGGAAGAGGCACATTTAGATGCTGCAATTATAATGAACCAGGGCACCCATCATTCAAATGTCCTAAATGGAATGAGGACAAGAAGGAAAGGAGGGTTAATTTGACACAAGAAGACAAAAAGGAAGAACAAGAAGAAGAAATCATGATACCACTAGAGGAAGGAGAGTTGTTACTCATGGGGAAAGTACAACCATCACAACAAGAAAGGATCTTCAGGACAAATTGTAAGATCCATGGGAAGGTATGCAATTTGATTGTTGATTCAGGGGCTTGTCACAATTTGGTTGCTTATGAAGTAGTCAAAAAGTTAAATTTACAAACCCTTGCACATCCTAATCCACATTTTGCTACATGGGTCAATGAAGGTCAGAATATGTTGGTAAAGGATCAGGTAGTCATTAATTTCTCCATTGGTCAATATGCTGATAGTATTTTGTGTGATGTAATGGATATGAGTTGTGGTCATTTGATTTTGGGCAGACCTTGGCAATACTCTAGAAGGATTATACATGATGGGTATCAAAACACCTATGCAGTTAGTAAGGGTGGAAAGAAGTACAAATTGAGCCCATTGATGGGGAAGGAAAGAGACAACACTGTAATGTGTTTTGGCAATGAGTTTTCAGTCAAAGAGCAGGGTAAGAAAAGTACAGATTTGTAGCAGTATGAAATTCCCGTTCATGAAGAACTTTGGAATCTTGATCTTGTACAAGTTGGTATAGTCAAGTGTCCTATCATTGGAAAAAGGAAGGGTAGCAAGTTGGAGAAAATGCAGATGCCTCAAGATAGAGGAAAAGGGGCAGCCATGAAGCAAATATCAGCCATGAGTACCATTGGTTTGGGGCAGCCAAATCATAAAAATTTTGTTTCTAATGATTGTTGTATGAATGTAGGTGTTAATAGGAGGAAACAAGTCACATTTGGGGACTATCTAGTTCCTAAGAATCAGATGCAAGAAAGAAAACATAAAGGCAAGGCATGGATGACTTCTTGGGACAAGAAGACTTTCATTCATGGGGAGTATGGTGCAGGTGCACCAAGGCAAAAAAATTCTAATTTGAAGACCTTTGAGATCAAGGAGGAGTGTCCAACATCAAAAAAATTCAATAAAATCAATTATGAGATCCTAAAGCCAATAATGGCTTTTGAAACTAAAAAAATGCAATAGTTGTCAAATTGTCCTGAAAGTTGTAAAATGTTGTCAAATGTTGGATATTGGGTCAAAACACCCAAACATGAATTTAGGAGGGAATAGTTTCAGTTGAAATGCAATAAGGGATGAAAATTATTTTGTTTTTAATGTTTTTGTGAAAGTTGTAATGCATTTTCCAAAGTGCAAATTCAAAATTTCAAAAAGGCAACGGTTAGGAAGAATTAGGTGGGAAACTAGTTTTAAGTGTTTTTGTGTTAAATAAACAATGTAACCAACCATAAGTTGGTTTAATAGTCATAGAGGAAGGTTTATAAAGTCATTTTAATGCATTGTACGAAATGGTGAAGGCCTGGTGTACGGACAACATCTGGAAGAGTAATAAAACTTAGATTTTGAAGCCATTTCTTGATTTTTTATGAACTTGTGAGGGTTTTATTTGGTATAATTCATATGATACATTTGTAGTGCATTTATTTCAAAATTGAATACCTCTATGAATTCTTTGAAGTCACTACTAGATTATAAAATTGGTTTATTGTTGATTGTCCCAGAATTTTGTCACTTTTTCCTTAACAGTTTTTACAAATTTTAATATTATGGTCATTCCATGAATGATATGACTCTGATTCTCATGGAGTGGCTATAAAATGACATGTAAAATATTTCCTAACAACTAAATGTGCAGATAACAGGGTTTAAGAGAGGTGATCACCATTGTTTGCTTGGAAAGCCTAGTGAAGAGGCTAGGTAGGGTGAGGGTTGGACATATCTACCCATTGGAAGGGTATATTTTATGATTTTAATAGTTTTATGTTGGCTATATAAAGGTGAAACAACATCCAATTGATTCCAGAAGTGTGTAGAAGTGTTAGATTGGAGAAACCCTTGATTTTAGGGCTTTTTGATGAAAATTTGGGGCTTTGGGGGTTAGAGGCCTCACAAACTGAAATTGATTGTGGATTAATTCATAATTTATCATGTAATAAGACTTTTTTGAGGTTATAAGTACCCAACAGTAATATTTCTTGTAGTTGCTTTGTTAATCCCCCATTCTAGTTGCTTGAAAATGAAGGGCAGTCTAAAAACAACAAATACATTCCAAAACAACTTGCTAAATTCTCTTAGTAAGTTATAGAAAAGCCAAAAGGGTATCCAAATATCCATTTTATTTTTCTAGTGTTTTGGAAGTGTTTGGAGTTATCATTAAATTTCTCTTACTGCTGCACTAGTTGGGATTCTAGGCCTAGAAGGAGCAAATTTGGTGTTTGAGCATTTGGGTATTGAATAGAAGACTAAAACTAGTTGAATCCTTTTATATTAGACCTAAGAACATGTTCTAAGTCATCATTTTCATTAGGTGAAGTATTGATCCATATTTGGTCCATTTGAGCCATTTAGGGTGTTTGTAGGCTTAAGGGGATGCATCATTTCCTACCTTGTATTTCCCTTATACTTTACAAAGTCATATATACCTGTTTGGGCATTTTTTTATACCACCATACCTCTACCAACTCTACATCATAATTATCTTTTGTAAGCCGACATGGTATATTGTAAACAACTCATACATGTATGAGAACCTATAGGTCATTTTGAAGAGAGGAGTATTAGAGAGAGATGGGAGTTGTATGAGAGGTATAGAGAGTGAGACCTTTTATTGTATAAGGTGATATAGTTGACAGCAAAGGTTTGGGTTATAGACTGAGCTTAAACTAGCACTGAACCTGGCATGAGAGATGTTGTTTTGAGCAGTACATTGTATTGGATTTGTTAATCCATTTTTGTAGTCAGTGTGACTCTTTATTGAGCAGTGAGCTCTAGGCTGTTAGCCTTCCTGCATGTGCAGGCCCCTCATTGTAAGTAGTATTTATTCATTGGTCAGTGAGTAAATATTGTGGGTCACAAATCCCACCAAGGTTTTTCCCACACCGGGTTTCCTCATTAAATATCGTGTGTTATGGTGTGTTTCTATGTTGTCTCTATTATTTCTGTTTATTGCATTAATTCTTATTTACTGATACACTGTTTTGGGATGCAAAGTTATAAATGAGTTTAAATATTTTTTTAATTGGTTAGACACTGACTCATGCCCCCCCCCTTCTCAGTGTCTTTGGGATTGTCATTGAATCTAACAACTTCATCAAGGTTTTCTACCTTTTGCCAATGCTTCACAAAGGTCTAATAAGCCAACTTAGCATGAAACACAAGAAAATATTGGGGTAGACATTTAAACATGTTCAAAAATCTATGAGGACTCAATAAAACCAATCTCACCCCTGGAACAAACCCTACTAGGACACTCCACACCATTTGCCTTCTATGAGGTCTAGTCTCTAGACGCCCTACTCAAAGACATTTTTCACCATATCATCTAACTCACTGACACAAGGAATAAAATGAAACCATTTCTAGATACCCTTTTTTGAGTTACAAAATATGCCAAAATCAAGATGGGGTACTTTGGACCGAAGTGATCAAAATTTGACTGTTGTAGTCCTTCAAGAGCTCTATTAGGTCTCCAACTACACTATAGTCACTTCTTAGACACTCCACCAATCTCCAAAACAAAATTTTAAGGTAAGGGAATTTCAATCATAAAAGGATTTCATATCTTTTTCTAGTCTCCTTGGTTGCTTTGGTACCAAAACCCTCAATGTCTTCTCAAACCTTGTCAAATCAACTTAATACATGAAGATATTAAGCGCTCCATTGATCACAATCATGTTGAACTCCTCCTCTAAATTTTTTTCTTAAAACCCATTTGGATAATCCTCATACTCACCATTCCACCAAATCTTGAGTCAAGACGTTAGTGGAATGATTGGATATGCATTATTCTTGATAAAACCCTCAAAACCTAGGGTTTCAGACCAATTTGGACAAATCCATTTGTAGAATGTACAAAACTCAATGGAATAAATCCAAACTAGTGTTAAATGAAATTTAATATAGAGGCCTTTGCAACAAGTCCATCCTTGTGTATTAATTCATCCAAATAAGAGATTTATGAGACAAAGAGCAACATTTTGCAGGAAATTGCAGAGAGAAGTTCATCAAATTATCTTGAAACTTGAATTCACCATACAATACCATCAACCAACCCCTCTCCAACACTAAAAGGGTCTATATATACACCAAAACCAAGGGCTATAAACACCTTTTGAATTTTTTAGCCTTACAACCACCGCTTGGTGTGTTAAGTGACTTGAGAACGTTGAAAAGTAGTCAAGCAACTTTGACAGAATTGCTCATATTGCACAAATGACACAAATGACCCCTAAGAACCTTGAAAACATGTCAAATACAACACATAAACATTAAATACATGATAGGAACTCTCATATCACACTTTGGAAGTCGTTGACCCATGTTAACCAAGATAGTCCTACCTAAGTGTATGTAATCAATTGTCACTAAGGCCTTACAAAATGACTCCAAATGACTTAAAATGTTTGAAGGTGGTCCTTAAGACCTTATGACATCTAGAATTAATAGAAAAATATGAAATAAATAATAAACATACTTATTCCTGCCCCTTGGACCCATAAGTGCCCCTGCACCACCTGTCCACTGACTTTTTCATTCAAGGTATCCAATTCCTCTTCAACTTTTAATTTGACTAAAAAAATGTTGAAGAATTGTTCTCTATTCCATCTTAATAGTTTTTTTTTGAATAATTTCAATTTAGACACAAAGAAATATAGTTTAGAACCCTCAAATTTTTCTTCCTTCCACCAATTTTCTATTAGAGCTCAAAAAATATTTGATCCATCATCCACATTTTCTCGAACTTAAATGGATAGTTAAAATATTTCTTCTTCCCCAAAATATCAAGTTGTATTGGAAAATGACACTAATACATTTGGCCTAAAATTCCGATGGAGGTTTCCAATGGGGAAGGTATATTGTGACCAAATTTGATTTTTTTTTGAATAATTGCCCGCATTCATCAGAATTCCGATGATAATTCAATATATGGTTTCGACAGAGAAGGAATTGGCAATGAAATTTGTGCTTTTTTACAAAAAGTGTCCACGTTCGTTGAAATTATGATGACCGCGGGCATTACTTAAAAAAAAAAAAGACCAAGACATTTTAAACATTATTCTCATGGCCTCTTCCCATTCTCATGTTGCTGCCCCGAGTAGCGTAATAATGGGCAGGTTTGGCTTAAACATACATTCCTACCTAGAATCAAACCCCATGGAATAAATATGTTTCCATGATACATTCCCACCCATAGTCAAACCCCATGGAACAAATAGGTTTCCATCGACATAGTCATGTTTATTTCCAACGTACTCCATCTTTTGGATGAGGCATGTGAACTGTTTGACCAATTAATGCCTCTAAGAAATATCGACTCATGGAATAGGGATTTGCAAAAATGGGAGCAATGTCATCTCATGGAATAGGGTAGGTAAAGCTCTGTCAACATCCCCTAGCCTGTGTGAAAATGGGAGCTTTGGAATAGGGTGTGGATGTCTAGGAATTGTATTAGTTGGTGTAGCTGCAATTATCTTGGCAGTCATGTATGCAAAATGTGTGAGATGAGATAAGGCACGTTGACTGTTTGATAGACTGCCTCAGAGAAATTGGAAGTTTTGGAACAAGGTATGAACATCTATCATAGGATAAATAATAGAGGAATTTTGTCACTTGTTGTAGCTGCAATTGCCAGGGTACATGTTTTAAAGATGTTTTATATCATAGAATCAACATTCCAATGTCTATTTATTTTTTAAAATTTGGATATCGTATTCCCAACTGATATCTATTTTCATGAAACTATTCCTTTAAGCAAGCAAAAAATGCCCAAAAAAGCTACACAAGGAATAAACCATTATTCACAGTCCCTAGAAAATCTCTTCATTACCAAAAAAACCTATTCATACTTGAAAACATTATTCACACCTAAAACATTGTCCATTCCTAAGACATTAATCACAACATGAAATAATATTCATAGTGTAAATAAACACTATTCATGTTTAAACTACTATTCATAGATTCAGTTAACCTCAAAAATTACTCTAGAAGCTCTTGAGTTCAAATTTGTTGTTCTCTATATGAATTATGGGGTTTGAAATCCATTTAGTATAATTGTGAGCTCTTTTTTATTCTAGTATGCATTGATTATACCCTTATGTGTAAAACTCGGAAAAATTAAACAAAACATTTGTAGAACTAGAATTTTGATACCATGTTAGAGTTATGATCTTCAATACTTTCTCTTAGACGAGATAAAATTAAAAAACCACATGATTACTACAATAATTTATTTTCTTATTAAAAATATAAATAATTACATTAGATATATATTCCACATAAAGAAAAGAAATGATGAAAATCATTCGTGTCTTAAATAATGAGATCAACAACTAAAAATGGGAAAATAATATCTTAATTATGACTCCATAATTAGTATAAGATACTATTTCCAATATTATACTAAGGATAAATATTCAAAAAGTATAATAATTACTCTAATACATATATGACTCTCATGCCTTCCTTAATTTGATATAAGGTCCCTCTATCCAAATATGAAGTCTCAAGGGAGTTGTATGTGTCAATTATTCAAGCTTCTTCTAAATCTATTCCAACCTCTTCTTCCAACACATGTCTTGATGATGGTTGAGGATCTTTAAACTTTGAAATTATAAATGAACACACTCCTCTAGACATGGTTTAAATACCACATTTAATTATAAAAATGGATTGAATGGACATGATTTAGGATGTGTGCAATGAAGTGTGGAGGTTCATGAGAAATATACATTACATTTTCTGAAGAAGATTTAGGTTTCTATCCTCCTCCTTTGTTGGCATCCCCTCCCCCATTGTCTAATATATCTATGACTTTTCTAACAACTTTTAATCACAAAAAGAGATGATTTTGTATGAGTTTCTTAAAGCCAACTTTATTACTCTCCCCTTGAAAAATTGAAGAAAAAACCATAAACAAAATTAGGAAAATCCTTTTTTCAAGCATCATCAACTATTCCACTAATGAATGTCATGATTTGGAGATTAAAATTCAACAACTTATTGTAGTTCTAGTAACATTTAAATAATAGGTGACAATGAGTTATACACTCATCATATCCCTTCTAAGTGACATTTATAACCTATTATGTTTTTATCTTGCTATATGACTTTGGTAGCTTAATTACCTATTAGGGGCTCATTGTCATTCATGGTACTATGATTTATGTGCAATCATACTTGGGAGGAAACATAATATCCTAGTTCTTATTGTCTCTACATTGTGGAGCAAGAATAATAGTTGTCAATTGTTCCTCTTTTTTAAGGATCCACTTTACCTTTGTTGAATTTTATCTTTTATAACTTGATATCCTTTCTTGCATAGAATTGTCCTCAATCCAAATTCTTTCCTTGCTTGGATGTGTGTGTTCCTTGATTAGGACCTCTTTAATTTCTTTCTTGAAATGGTATGGATTTTATGAACAATATCTCCTTAGTGATAGAAAGTGTGAAATATTTCGTCAAGGATACCATTTCCTAGCAATATGGAAGGTTTGTATTCTTAATCTCCTACCCATTTCTTAATTTAAAAGATGATATCTTTATTAAATATCTCCTCTATTTTTGGAGGTAGACATCTTTAGGAAAATATCTCTTCCTCACTCTTTAAAATGATCCCTTTACACTTGTTGAAAAATATCTCTTTTACAACTATCTCTTCCTTTTTTATAGCAATGAGGCATGTACAAGGATCTTTCTTCCTAGCTTGGAATGCTTGTATGTTTATTAAGGGTATTTTGTTGGTGTTGAAGGTGCTTATCCTTGATCACTGTCTACATTAAGATATCAACCTAGAGGTATGTTGACATCTTAAGGGGAGGAATATGAGCTCTCTTTTTTTCTCGTGATAATTCATTTATGTATCCTCAAACTAGAAGTGTTGTGTTACATAGCGCCACCTAGGGCATGGTTATCATTTTTTTGAGATTCGTTAAAGGTTACTTGGAATAGAATTGATTGATAGTTTGATCATTGTTGTTGTTTACACCTTTGCAAGTGTTGTTTATTATTGTTTTTTGTGTTATGTGTCACTACAACAACCATTTGGTAGTAGAGTTTTTGGATTGCCTTGCGAACAAATGGTTTTTTTTGTTAATCTTATCTATCATGGATCACCTAGCATAACATGACTTGCTAGCCAATAAAATCCATGATGTAGCATGAATCACCCAACATTACACAACTTGTTATCTAGTAGTATTCACGTTTCTTCTCTTTTCTCTTATTATATGACTAATAGTAAGGATCTCCTTAGTAGACCTAGAAGTCCTATCTCTTCTCCTATGATAGAGTGTTCAAGTAGAATTGTTGGGACTAGGTTTTGTTTGTGAACTAGCCTAGTCTTCTGCTTTTCATGCCATAAAAATTTGAGTTTGATTGTCATCATTTACATTGCCAAATTCTTCACACGTAACTCCTGAATCAATTTCCTACACACAAAATGACGAAAATAGGTTTGTTGATGGGGGGCTTTCCTAGGTCAAACCTCGGGTTGTGAATTAACCTTAAAGTATAATGTTTTCCTTTTGAGGGAAAGGATAGATCTAATCTAAAAATACTTTAAATTGAACATGATACCTTGATGAATCTTTCTTTAATCCTCACACAAGGTTTTAGGATGTCATGCAAAATGTTGATCATGAATGTTGTGCTTTAACTTGAATTCTCCTTCAATGCTTGATGAATGCTTGATTGCTTGTTCACTTTGAATTGAATTGATTTTATAATTAAGAGATAACTTGAACTGTAGGTAGACCCCTTTAAATGACAAGGTAGGCTTCCTTTTATACCTAATCATACATAAAGTGTTTGAATTTTTGGAGCCGACTGACATGAAGCTATTTTTTTTTTTTGCACACGTGAGGCAAGAAATCAGGGGTCCTATTTTGGGTCCCAATCACGAGTACCAGGGAACCTAAGGCATCCTAGTCTTGTCAATGAGGACTTAAAATTGAACAGAGGTTGAGGAAGGAGTTGAAAATGCGGATTTCAATACGATGTGAATAGAATCAAAGTGGGCACAAAGAAAACATGCCCATGGGATATTTAGGATGGGACATGATAAAGTAGGGATACAAGAATGAGGCACACTGGTTACAATTTATGACACCACAACTGGTTAACAACCTCTTGATCTCAATAGTTTAGTTAATGCCATAAGTCAGAATAATTTTTTGATGGTGGTTGCAGAACTATACATGAATGCCCCTCTGAAAGAAAAGATAACAATAGAGAAAGCTATCATCAGGCACTTGATCACTTATAGCATGCATGTCAATGATCTCACTAGTTTTAGACAAGAATAAAAGAATAAAACATCTGGACATATGTTTTAGACAAGGTATGTGGCTCCTTATCTCGAGATGATAGAGCTAAGACTTCTAGAGATCTTAACACATGTTTGACAACAAAAGAGAGCATTAACTACCAAATATTCTAATGATTATCAAATATTGATCAAACTAATAGAATATGCAATAGCAAAAGTTACAAAAGAATTGAAGAATATTGTGTCTTCTCCTATGGAGAAGTTATTGCCTCTAAGGTACTTCAGGCATCAATGTCTCAAGATCAGATGAAACTTAAGTGATTGTCTCCCTTGAATATGATTTGTTTGGGTGATATACTTCACCATTCTACTCACAAGAATTTTATTAAGTCTCAAATATAGGGCTCATAACTTATTAATGACGCAGTGAGAGTCCTTCATGAAGGACTTCTAGAAGTATTTTTGGATGAGTCTTTGTCAAGTGCAGAGAAAATACAGTTGATTCTTAATGGATTTAAGGAACATTCTTTCAAATTGGAATCCAAAGTTTTGAAGGATGTAGAGAAGAAGGTGGAAGAGAAAAGACTATAAGTTTTGGTGATTAGATGTGCAACAACACATATCCAACTATAGGAAAGCATAATTTTTTTTTTAGAAAAGTGTAAAGGATGTAGTGGAGGCATACATGTTTTAAAAGAAATGGCCTAAATATACTAAGGATATTAAGGGTCGCATAGATATTATAGCATCACAAATTGTACAACTATCCAATACTATAGACATGAAGAATGATGCAGAAAGAAATGAAAGGCTTCAAATAGAAAACTTGTACATGCAACTAAATCCATTGACTAATCAGAAGAACAAAATTAAGAAATGGTTTGATCATCTGAGAGATGTTGTAGACTTGCAATTCACCAGCATGGTGAGACTGTTTGAAGACTCTCAGAAGCTTGATTTGATGGTGAAGGTTTTAGATAACTATAGGGAGGCAGAGGATATTCTTTTGAATATTTAAAGTCAATACAATATTTTGGCCTCTATGTAAGAAGATTGGAAGACCTCTTGGTATAAACTCAAGTTCGTTCACAAGGGCATCATGCCCCCTGCCATGCAAGCTACTTAGCTTTTGCGGGTAAGATTTTTTTTGTTTTTGTACAAACATATGTAGATGAGTAGAAGATTTTTGGAGCACAATTTTGGTTCTCAGTTTTGTTCATACACTAAGGGGGAGATGATGAAGATAGGGGAAGAAATTTTGTAGAGATTGATGGAGTTTGTACAATGATGAAGAGACGTCCTTAGCTTTGATGTCAAAGAGGGAGAGATATATTGGTGTTTTGGTGGTTTCATAAGTGTTTCCATAAATGACAAAGGGGGAGATGTTTTAAATATGATTTTGTGTTGTCATTGATTTTTTTGTACTCATCGAGATAACATAAGTCGATGACCTCTCTTCTTGATGATCAATGTGAGTTATCCCACTAGTCTCATCGGGCATTGGGATAGCTTAAAATGTGTTCAGACGATGGGCATAGAGGTTGAATACCTATTAGATTGTAATGTGGTATAGTGAATTCAAGATTTTGAAATTATTGAGTTTTTATTTATCCCTTTCTATTTATAATTTTTTTGGTTATGGTTGTGGTGTTTGTAGGGATACATTTACAAATTTATATCTATTTTCACTATTTTATGGTTATGGGTTTGTAATGGTAATTTAATGTTCTTTCATATTTTTGTATAGATACTTTATAATAGCCTATTATGGTGATTTTTTCTATTATGGATAATGTTGTGGGTCAGAAGGCTTGGTCATCGATGCATGAAAGAATTGCATGAGTTATAATTTTAAAAATTACATGAAACATTTTTAATTTATTTGATTCAGTGTTATTTGAAAAAATGATTATCAATGATGTTTCCTTTCTCCAAGAATTGGATCTAGGATCTTTCCTGTTGGAAATATGGATGGAGTAACTGAGAGGGTAGGGGTGAATCAGTTACCACAAAAATAAATCCACAAGTCCCTTAGATGTCTTAAATATAAACTGCTGAAACTCGGTAAATTAACTTATCAGTGTTTATTAAACATTAACATGCATAAAACAAGTAACATGAACACAAGTAACACCAGATATAACGTGGAAACACAATTTTGGGAAAACCACCAATGTAACTAGTTACTGATTTTCACTCTTCTGAAGTGAGCCCTGTTAGGAGCCAACCCTGTTAAAGGTTACAAAACACACTGTTAGGTGTGACCCTGTTAGAGGATTTGATCACCCTACTAGGAGTGGCCTTGTGAAAGGTCTTAAGAACAATTCAACCGAATTGTCACCTTGTCAGAGGATTTACAAAATGGTTGTTAGACCAACTCTGTTAAGAGATTTCGGTATCACTGCTACAATGGTTAGAAAGCAACAATGAAGTGATCTGAATTAAATACAACTTATCTTGCTGATACAGATCTCTGTTCTGCGCCGATAGATCCTTACTGATCACATATATCTTTTCTGCACCTCAAGGATATCACTGATCCTTCATCAGAATTCGCACATTTCTGCTCCTTCACATTTCCATACTTGTCATACTTCACCACACTTTGAAATCGCAACTTGATCTCTCATATATACCATTCAGGTTACCAAGTCGGCCCAATTACAAGTTAAAATGAATATTACATAGGTCGGCTACATATACAAATTTCAATAAATAAATATTGCTTCGATCGGCTGCATAAATATTTCACTGATGCTCGGTGAACACTGTTGATTCTTTGGTAACCGACTGAACTCGGTAAGTACTGCGAACACGGTATAGACTGACTTTCCTTCACATATTCTTTGAAGACCGACTTAACTCGGTAAAGACTGTGAACTCGGTATAGCATACTGGAGTACTAGGTAGACTCTGTAACTTGCTTCTCTTACCGTCTGAACTCGGTAGACTCTGTCTAACTGCTTTTCCGAACATTCTGAACTCGGTAGACTCTGTCTAACTGCTTTGCCAAACATTCTGAACTCGGTAGACTCTGTCTAACTGCTTTGCCGAACATTCTGAACTCGGTAGACTGATATGACATTTGTGTAACATCAAAGACAATACACAATTAAACAATTGTATCCAACAATCTCCCTCTTTGGCATTGATGGCAACACAACATGTCATAGCAGAATGAAATTTGAAAACAGGTCTTTTCTTTTATGACAGCAACATGCCAACATAACTTTCCCTTTGGATAGAGAACACTCCTTCTTTCAATAATCTCCCTCTGTGAAGTAACTTCATCTTTGGACGGTAAAACTCTCCCTCTTTATCAAACAACTCTCCCTCTTTATCTTAATGAACTTTCTTTCAAATTTTAGTAGGATATGACAATAACTCTCCCTCTTTGACAACACATGCCAAAGACAATAAGACTTTATCTAAGTTATAATGTACCTTCTTTTGTGGATCAACAAAACCTTCAGGTTGTTCAATATAAACCTCTTCATCCAATATACCATTAAGAAATCCAGATTTAACATCCATCTGATAAACTTTGAATCCTTTGAAGGCGGCATATGCAAGTAAGGTTCTGACTCCTTCCAATCTTGCAACAGGAGCAAAAGTTTCTCCATAGTCTATTCCTTCTTATTGAGCATATCCTTTGCATACTAGTCTTGCTTTGTTTCTTGAAACTTTGCCATCTTCATTCAGTTTATTTCTGAATACCCACTTAGTTCCAATGACATTTTTATCCTTAGGTCTGGGTACAAGAGTCCATGTCTTGTTTTTCTCTATCTGTTCTATCTCTTCTTTCATAGCCTCTGTCCAACTATCATTTCCCAATGCATCTTTGACATTTCTAGGTTCAAAATCAGCAAGTAAACAAGTACTTTTCAACTTACCTCTTGTCATGGTTCCTTCAGATTTGTCTCCAATGATCTGATCTGCTGAGTGATGTCGTCTGACATACTCGGCTAATACAGGTTTCTTGCCTTTAGAATGAATTTCATCATTGTCCTCTTGGTCCGGCTCGGTAAATATTGGCTCGGTTTCTTCAGACTCGGTAGACACTGGTTCTGGTTCATCAGACTCGGTAGATACTGGCTCGGTTTGCTCTTTCTGTAACTCGGTTACTGATAACTCGAGAGTAGAAGATTCCTGATTTGCAGATGTATCTGGTATTGTATCAGGTTCAATAGACACAAATCTTCTATAATCTTCTGGTTCTCTTTTGCTTTCTTCTTCAGATCTTTCTGCAAACTCATCAACTTTCACATGTGCACTTTCTATAACTTTATGAGTAGACAAGTTCAAACATCTATATGCTTTACTCTTGCAAGAATATCCGAGGAATATACCTTCATCACCTTTCACATCAAATTTTCCTTTTCTAGATTCTTTCAAAATGTAACATTTACTTCCAAATACTTTTAGGTAACTTACATTAGGTTTGTAGCCATACCATAATTCATAGGGGGTTTTGAATGAGTCCTTCTTCAGCTGTACTCGGTTCAAGGTATGAATAGCAGTGCTGATAGCTTCCTTCCAGTATTTGATAGCAATATTCTTTTCAATCATTAAGGTTCTTGCACAATCCATGATAGATCTGTTCCTTCTTTCAGCTATTCCATTTTGCTCAGGAGTTCTAGGGGTTGATAATTGTCTTTTGATTCCTCTTTCAATGCAAAAGTTATTGAATTCATGAGAGATAAATTCACCACCTCTGTCTGACCTTAGACATTTAAGTCTTTTACCTATTTCTTTTTCTACTCTAGCCAAATACCATTTGAACTTTTCAAATGCTTCTGATTTGTTCCTTAAATACATGACAGTCATCATTCTTGAGTAATCATCAACAAAAAGAATGAAGAACTTTTCTCCAGTATAACTTTCAGTTCCTATGGGTCCACATAAATCAGTATGCACAATTTCTAATATATCTTCAGATTGATAGTTTTTGCTTTTGAAACTAGTCTTTCCCATCTTTCCAATTTGACAATTCTTACATAGACCGACCTCAGGTTTCTTTATATCTGGAATACCTCTTACTTTTCTGAATTTACTTATTTTCACTAGGTTATCAAAATTTACATGACATAACCTTTTGTGCCATAACCAACTTTCTTCAACTTGAGCAATAAAACATGAATTTTCACTTGTTTCAAGTCGGAACAAATTACCTTTTGTTTGAGTGCCTGATGCAATCAGCTTTCCTTGATTATTTAGCAGTTTGGCCTTTCCATGCGTGAATTCCACCTTGAGTCCACTATTAAGTAGTTGTGCCACACTCATCAAGTTATGATTGAGACCTTCAACCCAGTAGGCATCATCAAATACAAGTTCTTTGGTTATAGGGATTCTACCTCTTCCATTTATGTAGCGAGGTTCATTACTACCAAACCTTACACTACCTCCTTCATAGTCTATCAGATGTTCAAACTTGGTTTTATCACCAGTCATATGATGAGAGCAACCACTGTCTATGATCCAAGTATCATTTTGGCTTATATGAGAAATAAGTGCCATCTTATCTTCCTCATCATTATCAGAATCATCTCTTATAGCAATATAAACAATTTCATCTTCACTATTATCAGAATCCTTAGCCATAAAGCATGTTTTCTTACCTTTGAATGATTTGAAGTCCTTTTTGCCATTCCATTTGTGATCTTTCTTCTCATCTTTGCTCTGCTTGTTTGGGCATCTAGCAGCAATATGACCGACTTCATCACATGAAAAATAGATTAGAGGAACTTTACCTCTGTATTTTCCTCTGCCTTTGGAATATTTCTTTGCTAGAAGAGCTTCAATTATTTCAAGATCACTGTCTGAACTTGGTTCTGATTCATCTTCACTTTCTGACTGAGATTCCTTTTTCTTTTTGCCTTTCTCCTTGAGTGAAACCTTAGCTTCAAATGTTGATTCCATGTTTTTGGAAGCTGGAACATAGTTGTCATAGTTGTCTAACTCAAATGCAGTTAATCTTCCAACTATGGCCTCTAAATTTGTCTTGTGATTTGCTTCACATCTTCTTTCCTGAATTGCAGAAACTCTGATTGCATAAATGGGTAGTAATGTTCTGAGAACTTTGCTTATGACTGTTTCCTCTGAGATATCACCTCCAGAAGCTTTGATTGCACTGACACTGGCTTTGACTCTTTCAACATATTTTGCAATATTTTCATCCTCACTTATTTTTAATTGATCAAACTGTCCTCTCAAGCTTTCTGCTTTGGCTCTTCTCACATTGTCATCACCACCATAGATATCTTTCAGCTTGTTCCACATTTCAAATGCAGTTTTGCAATCTTTGACATCATCAAACTCTTCATGGCTTAGGGCAGATGCAATGTCTATCATCATGGTGTTATGAGTCTTCTTTGCAGCAATATCAGCAACAGTTAGTGTACTAGTGGGTGTCACATATTCTGTGTCAAGATGTGTCAATCCTGTATCTCCAATGGAAGCCAAATGGAGTCTCATGAGACCTTGGCATGCTAAAAAGTTATTTCTGTTTAGCCTTGGAATTTCCCTCTTGTAAGACATCTTGATCTTTAGCTTAGATCCTTGAAATCCTTCCTATAAGCACCGAAAGCTCTGATACCAATTGTTGGAAATATGGATGGAGTAACTGAGAGGGGAGGGGTGAATCAGTTACCACAAAAATAAATCCACAAGTCCCTTAGATGTCTTAAATATAAACTGCTGAAACTCGGTAAATTAACTTATCAGTGTTTATTAAACATTAACATGCATAAAACAAGTAACATGAACACAAGTAACACCAGATATAACGTGGAAACCCAATTTTGGGAAAACCACCAATGTAACTAGTTACTGATTTTCACTCTTCTGAAGTGAGCCCTGTTAAAGGTTACAAAACACACTGTTAGGTGTGACCCTGTTAGAGGATTTGATCACCCTGCTAGGAGTGGCCTTGTGAAAGGTCTTAAGAACAATTCAACCGAATTGTCACCTTGTCAGAGGATTTACAAAATGGTTGTTAGACCAACTCTGTTAAGAGATTTCGGTATCACTGCTACAATGGTTAGAAAGCAACAATGAAGTGATCTGAATTAAATACAACTTATCTTGCTGATACAGATCTCTGTTCTGCACCAATAGATCCTTACTGATCACATATATCTTTTCTGCACCTCAAGGATATCACTGATCCTTCATCAGAATTCGCACATTTCTGCTCCTTCACATTTCCATACTTTTCATACTTCACCACACTTTGAAATCGCAACTTGATCTCTCATATATACCATTCAGGTTACCAAGTCGGCCCAATTACAAGTTAAAATGAATATTACATAGGTCGGCTACATATACAAATTTCAATAAATAAATATTGCTTCGGTCGACTGCATAAACATTTCACTGATGCTCGGTGAACACTGCTGATTCTTTGGTAACTGACTGAACTCGGTAAGTACTGCGAACTCGGTATAGACTGACTTTCCTTCACATATTCTTCGAAGACCGACTTAACTCGGTAAAGACTGTGAACTCGGTATAGCATACTGGAGTACTAGGTAGACTCTGTAACTTGCTTCTCTTACCGTCTGAACTCGGTAGACTCTGTCTAACTGCTTTGCCGAACATTCTGAACTCGGTAGACTCTGTCTAACTACTTTGCCGAACATTCTGAACTCGGTAGACTCTGTCTAACTGCTTTGCCGAACATTCTGAACTCGGTAGACTGATATGACATTTGTGTAACATCAAAGACAATACACAATTAAACAATTGTATCCAACACTTTCCGTCAGATAATATGTAACATCGAATGACTAAATATTTTCTTTACAAATGATTATTTTATTTAATTATCATCTGAGCATGAATTATAATTTATATCTATGTAGAAGCAGAAGATACAAGTTGAAGACTCATCAACAAGTAAATTTCATAAAAGAATGCAAGCAAGAATTATCTTGAATGACATGGAAAGAAGCTCATTAGCTTCCTAGAAGAGAGAAATTGGAGAAAAGAAAAGGAAAGTGTTAAAGGGTGATAAATACATAGAGAGTATGCACTACAAACAAACAATGTCCGGAGTGTATGATGTGATGTCTCTAATTTATGTCTAGAGGGACTAACTGGTTTTGGAGTTCTTGGGAAACCTATTGGGCCACACTTGGAGGAAATCAATGTGTTCATGCAAGGGCCACCTTTTTTCTATTATGAGAATGATACTTTTGCACCGAAGGATATTTGGAAGACAATATCCAAAAATTTCTATAGTGTGGAACTAGAGTTGGTGGACTCGAAGTACTTTTTGGCTTCTAGAAGACCAAGCTTGGCTATGTACACAATCTCCCAATAGAAGGGTGAGTTCAAGCATTACCTCTCCCCCCTAATGACTATTTAGGAAGCACTTCCTCCGATAAAGAACTATTGGCCTCCATGGGATCAAAGAAAAAAATTGAATTGCATAGACTCTAGACGATGTGGTGGTGTCCTCCGTGAAAAAATCTGCACTATAACTGAAAATTCATGAGGGAAACTGCAAGATAGTGAACATAAATACTGTAGACACCTAAAAATGTCTCATTGATCATGTACTAATTATTCCTCTAATTAGTTAAATAATTCTTTAATTCTTTAATTAAGTTAATTAATCATATTCTTCTAATTTCATATTTCCTCATCATCTTACTATTTATTCTATTTCTTATTCTATCATCATTTAATCATTTTAACCATTTTCTAAATATTAATTAAATATTTATTATTTAATTAATTATGGTTAATTCCCCAATTTAAATAATCTTTATTATTTAAATAATTCTATTCTTAATTTCTATCTTTGATCATCTAATCATTCAACCCTTTTCTAAATATTAATTACATATTTATTATTTAATTAATTATGATTTAATCCTTTAAATTAAATAATCTTTATTATTTAATTAAATTAAATAGTTTCTTTAAATTATTTAATTAACTAATTAATTCTTCCATTTCCAAATCCTTGAATCCTAATTTCATTTAATTTTCTTATTTCTTCTAATTTCTTCTAAATTCAAATACATGTGCATGATTTCAAAAATCAAATTGAAAATCAAAGTCAAGTTTTAAATATATTCAAATACTAAATTGAATTAAATTCAATTATTTGAATAAATCTCTTGCAAAGATTAAATTGAAAATGTAAGTTAAAATGCAAGTACATGCTAAATTAATTAATTCAATCAATTAATTAATTAATTCAATTATCTCTCTATCTCTATTTCTATCTTTCAGTTAGCTTTTTCTAAATTAAGCTTTCTTTGTCATCTTCTTTATTTCCTCCAATCATTCTTTTTCTTCCTTTAATTAGCTTTTTCTCAATCAGTTGACTCAATTAATCTATTCAATCTATTCTATTTCACCTCCAAGTCAGCAGTTCATCTATCAATCAGCATGTGAGCTTACCTGAGTTCCACCTCTTGATCAATCTATTCCACCTTTCAATCAATCTTCTTCAAAAATCTATAAATTGAGCATCCAATCTCCATTTTCAATAATCACGAACTTTGAATCTTTGTGTCACTTGCAGGTTACGAGCACAATATCTAAGAGCCATCATACCACAGAGAAGAGAAGAACAATGGAAGCTATATGCAATCTTGGAATAGGGAGTTTTATTGAATGATTTAATTCCTATTTGTTTTATATTGCATTATTTCATTTTCTATTTGTTAGAATCCTTTGATTAGATAGGGATTCATGATTTCCCTTTGATTCATCTTAAGTCTTTGCATAGTTTGCACTTATGTCCTATTATTGTCCTAAGTCTTTGCATATAGTCCTCATTCATGTCTTCATTATCACCCATAGTCGTTACATAGTCCTAATTATGAGTCCGCATTATCATCCTCATATACGTCTTCATCTAGATCTCACATACGTCTATCTTAGTCCATTGCTAGTTGTAGATTCATAGCATGTGTCATAATGGGTCTCCCAGGTGATGGTTTGCTCCCCTTCAAGCAACCTAATTTAGTACCAAATGACGGTCAACAAGAAATCATTGATGGTCTAGCTAACTTAGCTTGGGACTCAAGGAGAAACACACCTCAATATATAGGAGTTGAGTATGAGATTAATATTGAGAATAACATTGCCCATAGAATTGATAGAGAGATTGAGACAGAACGTCTAAGACAAGAAATAGAAAAACTTGCATTAGAGAAATCCAAAAATACTCAACAAGTCTCGTATCAAAATCCTCAATAGAGAGTCTAGTCTAGTCTTGCATACCTCATACTTACATCTACAATCTAGCGTTAGTCATCATCTTGCATAGAACCACCCTCATATATTAGTCTTAGATGCTCGTCACAAGGTCACAAAAGGCAAAAAGTATAATGGACCCAAATAATGCCTAGTCTGTAAAGCCAACTTGGAACATGGACATATCAATTGGTCAACAATCAGGTTCTCAAACAATGTCTACCCTAAACGAATTACAACAACATTTAACAAAAGAATAAATTGAGTCAGCTCAATAAGATCCACATGTTCTTATGATCCTAGATGCACTTATACATAGTGATAAGGACAAATATCTCTCATTCTTATTACAAAATGGGGCAAAACTACCTGAAGATTTTGATGTCACAAAGATCTTACCACTGGGAAAAAATTTAGGTCAACATAACAGTCGAACACCACCCATGACACAAATACAAGCAACGACCTCCAATTTTCTTCAAAACGAACCTATCCAAACAAATGTCAACACAAATGCAAACTTTCAAACAAGTGCATCATCTTCAGCGGTCAGTGTTAGTATACCAACACAAAGCATATTGATAATATCAAGTGTCTCAGCCCCTATTCAAACACAAGCAACAAGTATAACCCAACCTCCGATTTCCTATTCTATAGGATCAACATATAGTAACCAAAATGAAAATCTAGGTCCTACCAATACAACAAGTACAACTCAACCAAACATGGGTTCGCATATCACTTACTTCACAGTACCTAGTGGAACGCAGAACAAACAAAGTTTTAATCATGGTACCTTCCAACAAAATCCTAGTTATACAACCACAAATCCTTTTGTGGGACATACACAAACACAAGGTGTACCTTTGACACAAACATATATTTTGACACAATACTTATAGAATTTCCAACAAAAAATGATGACCATGCAAATGAGTAACGATAAAAAGAGTTACACAATGCAGGACTTACGTCCTTATCCATTTGATCACACATTATACATGCCGTCTTTCCCACAATATTTTGAAACACCTAAATTTGATAGATATCAAGGGAAGGGTGATGCTAGAGATCATATCAGAGATTTTTTTATGGCATGTATAGAGGTTGCCACAAAAGATACTTATTTAATGAGACTATTTCCTAAAAGTCTGGGAGGTCCGACTTTAGAATGGTTTTCACATTTACCACCAACCATCGCATCATGGGCAGAATTAGCTGAACAATTTATCTCAAACTTCTCGCATAACATTGACACCTCGGTTACTTTGATGGACTTGTGTGCCACTAAATAATATGAGAATGAAACATTTGCATCCTTCATACAATGATGGAGGGCTCTCTATAGGAGGTGCAAGACAGTTATCCTAGAAACAAAGCAAGTGGACATGTTCATAGAAAACTTGATCCCCAAGATTAAATATCCAATACAAATGCAATGTTTAACCACATTTAAACAAATCATGGAAAAAGATCTCAAATGTGAGAAGGGAATAGTAGAACAAGGTCTTATTAAGTATGGCAACACCAACAACAATGACAAATCTAAGTTTTGGTTGAAAAAAAAAATGTGACCAATGATGGTATTGTAGATGCCAGAATGATAAACAAAACTCAACCTATTTTATCTTTGGGAATGAGTCAGTCATCTAATCCACATATAGGGAATAAAATGACCTCCACAAATTTAAACAATACACAAAACATGAACACAAGATACCCTAGGGTAAATGCTCCAAGAAGAAATTACACACCTCTAGGAGAACCTATTGAGTCAGCACTCAAAAAGTTAATTCAAACAAACATGATCACTTTACCTGAAGTAAGAGTGTATGAACCAAGTCCTTTCAAACCCACATGGTGGAATGATAATGATTTTTGTGATTATCATCGGACTAAAGGTCATAAAACAACAAGTTGCTAAAATTCAAAAACTTGGTCCAAGATATGATAGACCAAGGGACATCACAATCCATACCGATAAAGCCTCAAAAAACACAAACCACAAAATTTTTAAGGATCCATTTGTTAAGCATGACAAAGGGAAAGCTACCACATCAAGTACCCAATACAATACAACTAACTACACAAAGGTCTCATACAAATACACTATTCATGCCATTAGCTCAAGAGATATAGAAAACAATGATTGACAAGAAACATTTGATCAAGATGAGAAATATCTAGACACTCACATAGATGATAACCAAATTTGTATGATATCAGAGGTACCAAAATATGATGATGATAGAAATCTTTGTCTCAGAGGCTGGGGGCATGATCAACCATCTAATTCAAGTTGGTTTGAAGATGGACTCATAGAACATATCATGGATGTCAAACATACACATAAAGACTATGAAGATGGATTTAACATAAATCTTGATAACACAACATATTATACTGACAAAACTTGTAAGTCATATGATATAGTAGCTACGATCACCATAACTCCCAGGGACAGAGACTATGCAGTAGTTACTCATAGATCAAAGGTAACTTTACAAGGAATACCACAAAATCAACCACTAGTAGTAGGGACCTATAATTTTGTTGAGCAACTTAAGAAAACTCTGCCATAGATATAATTATTCAAACTTTTGCGTATTTCACCCACTCATAGAGCTATACTAGACAAAGCAATTCAAGATTCAGTAGTGGACAAAGATATAGATGAAAATGCCTTCTAGTCTATGGTAGGAAATATGACACAAGGCACACATATTGAATTCATAGAACAAGATATTCCTAGTGATAGATTTCTTCATAACAACCCACTACATCAGGAAGCTTACATTCATAAGAGAAGAATCAGAAGAGTACTCGTAGATGGAGGATCCGGTCTCAACATTTGTAATTTAAAACTGGTTAAGGCACTAGGATATTTTGAACTTCACATTGATTCATCCAAGAGGATAAATATCAAGGCATACGATGATGAAGAATGTCCATCAAAAGGCATTGTAACATTACCCGTACAAGTGGGACCTATAACAACAGAGGTGGATTTTCAAGTCTTGGACAAAGAATTGGGATATAACATGTTATTGAGCTGCCCATGGATCCACACCATGCAAGCAGTACCATCCATATTTCATCAGTGTGTCAAATTACCATACACTGGTATTGAAATCACCATAAAGGGTGATCCAAATCCCTTCCAACATTGCAATTAATTGAAAGAAAGTGTGGATAATCAGGTACCTATTAATCAAGCAACACCTCTCACTACACAACTGAAGGCATTAACAATCACAGGAACAAAAAAGGATATGCCTTCAACATCAACCTTACAAATACAAGATATGGGTTGTGGAGAGTATTCTATTGCAAATAATTTAAGTGGGAAACAATTGTCTCTATCTCCTAAGTCTTTTGGGAAACCTCACAATATAGTACAAAAACAAGACAAAGGAAAAGAAATTGTCAGATACATAGACTCATGCTCTTTCATTAGATGAGGGGACTTACAAGAAGAATCCCTGAACGAAGATGTTAACCATTGGATATATAGAGAAGAATATCACATGAAGATACCCAGAATACCCAAAGATCAATATGGAAATGGATTCAAAATTCTCTAGAGACATAGATATGATGGTACCACAAGCCTTGGGTTACACAAACAAGAAAGACTAGAACCTATTGTTCCTAATGATAGTCCAAGGAATCAAGGATTGGGGTTTAAGCATGTACCACATATCACAGAGGCAAGACAACACACCCTTGATATACTAAATCGGTCAATGAAACCATCAGACTACATACCACAAAGGGATTTTTCCAAGTCCGTGCTTCCATCTTCATCTCAAACAAGTAATCAAGTACCCACATCACCTAGTGCAAAATCAGATGGGGAAGACATGA
Organism: Cryptomeria japonica; assembly: GCF_030272615.1. Classification (NCBI taxonomy): domain Eukaryota; kingdom Viridiplantae; phylum Streptophyta; class Pinopsida; order Cupressales; family Cupressaceae; genus Cryptomeria; species Cryptomeria japonica. The sequence goes on from NC_081412.1 coordinate 644,927,110, forward strand.
GACAAATCCTGCAAGAACCTAGCACTGAATCACAAAATTATGTAGTTATTGATACAACGGTACAGGCTAATGTTGCAACAGAGGTAGGTTTACCACCACCAGCTAAATCTCATCCATGGTTATTGTCACTACTTCTACCACAAGAAACAACTCATGCTCAACCTAATGAATCAGATGAAGAAAGATTGCAAAGGTTTATACCAGGCTTAAGAAGGGTAACTAATGTCCAAAGAAGACCAGTCAATCTACACTAGAATCAATGGCAGGAACAAGAAGAAATAAGTGATGATATCTCACATGATGAAACATATATTGAAAGTGAGAAAGACTCTCATGACTATGAGTTCTTATCACTCCATGATTCTAGCCCACCAGCAAGTGTAATATTAAGGTATCAAATAAAGCCTATACAAGATAAAAATACACAAAGTCATTCAAATAATCAAGTCTTCATGTTATCAGAGTCTACTATAGAAGGGAGGAATGATTAACCCCTGGTACATTCACACTTGATTGATTGGGGGCAAGAAGGAAAACCAATGCTAGATTGATTTGAAAATGATGAAGCAATTGTAGAATTTCTCGGAGTCAGAGAGGGGCTTCCACAAGGTGATCACAAAGTAGGGTTTGTTGTAGATCTAGATAGAACAACATACTTTGGAGAAGAAAGTACCTTTACAACAGAAGATAAAGATCAAAACACCCATAATGGCAAGAGCGAGTTGGGTAACCTTCCTATTGAAAGAAAAAGTTCAACATTACTTATAGAAGAAACAAAAGAAGTAAACATAGCAGAAGGGGAGGTTGTACATAACATCCATCTGGAAAAATCACTAAGTAAAGAAGAAAAAGACAGATTCATTCATTTTTTCAAGAAAAGACCTATCAGTTTTGCTTGGTCCTATGCAGATATGCTAAGTTTAGAATCTGAATTAGTGTTACATCACTTACCTTTGATACTGAGAGTTAAATATTACAAGCAAAAATTGAGAAAAATGCATCCAAGTATCACATTACTAGTTAAAATAGAATTACAAAAGATGTTGGATGTAGGTTTCATTAGACCTATTGACTATGCAAAATGGATATCCAACCTAGTACCTGTGACTAAGCCCACAGGAGGCATAAGAATTTGCACAGATTTCTGGGATCTAAATAAAGCTTGTCCTAAGGATGACTTCCCACTACCAAATATCGGTATGATAGTTGACCTAACAACTGGAAATGAGATGCTATCCTTAATGGATGGTTTTTTAGGATACAACCAGATTAAAATTGCACCAGAAGATCAACATAAAATGACCTTTACATGCCCATGGGGAACATATTGTTGGAATGTGATGACATTTGGTCTCAAAAATGCCAGAGCAACATAACAAAGAGCCATGAAAACTCTGTTTCATGACATGATCCAGAACATAATGGAAGATTATGTGGATGATATGTTAGCTAAATCACAAATAAGAGAAGGTCACCTTGTGGTTCTTGCATAGATATTTGATCGATTGGAGCAGTATAATGTTAGATTAAACCCGAAGACGTGTGTGTTTGGCGTAACAAATGGTAAACTATTAGGGTTTATAGTGTCAAACAAAGGAATTGAAATAGACCTTGCCAAGGTCAAGGCAATCATTAATATGCAACCTCCATCAACCCTTAAACAACTAAGAGGGTTACAAGGAAGACTGCAATCCATAAGGAGAGTCATAGCATAGTTGGTAGATAAGTGTTACCCATTCCAACATTTACTCAGAAAAGGAGTTACCTTTAAATGGATTGAACAATGCCAAGAGGCTTTCCAAGCTTTGAAAGATTATCTTTTAAACACATTAGTGTTAATATCTCCTACTCCAGGAAAACCTCTATTGTTATACATATCAGCAACAAACTCAGCTCTAGGAGCTTTATTGGCACAACATGACAAAAATGGAAAAGAAAGAGCCATTTATTATATAAGTAGGACTCTGATCGGCTATGAGCTTAATTATACCCCTATAGAGCGAGCATGCTTAGGAGTAATCTTTGCATCCCAAAACCTCAGACATTACATGCTGAGTCATAAGGTACAACTCATTGCACGCTTTGACCCACTCAAGTACCTATTGAGAAAAGCAACATTGACTGGGCGATTGGCTAAGTGGGTTATGATCCTGAGCGAGTTTGATATAGAATACATAGACATAAAAGCCATCAAAGGACAAATTACAACAGATCAATTAGCAGAGGCTCCTTTATAGGACAATCACCCATTACTAATAGACTTTCCAGACAAATCCATGTTTACATTAACTGTATCTATAATATGGAAATTATATTTTGATGGGTCATATACAAGTCATGGATCTAGAGCAGGGATTCTTTTCGTCACCCCTCAAGGGGATGCTATACCTAATTCATTTAGGATCAATTTCCAATGCACAAATAATATAGCTAAATATGAATCTCTCCTCATAGGGCTTCGTACAACTGTACAATGGAGAATACAAGAGTTATAGGTCTATGGTGATTGACAGTTGATTGTAAACCAGGTCAATGATGATTACAAAATGAAGGATGACAAAATCATGCCTTATAAGAAGCTGGTAGAAGATTACAAGGAGCACTTCTATAAAATTACCTTTGAACAAATCCCAAGGATACAAAACAAGGCAGCAAATGCAATGGATACCATAGGATCTCTTCTAAATATGCTTGCTAACGAAACTTAGTTTGAGTTCATCATAGAAGAGTTGATGCTACCAGCTTATGAGAATCCTCTAGCAGAATATGTATGTACAATTATAGGTCTAGAATCACCTTGGTACAATGAAATATATACATATTTACATACTCAATACATGTCACCAGATCTATCTAGAAATCAAAAGAAGACCTTTATTCGTCAGGCATCTAGATACACCATTATAGCTAATACTTTGTATAGAAAGGGATTCGATGGAACTCTTCTCCAATGTCTCGATGAGAATGAAGCACAACTTTCTTTAAAGGAAGTCCATGATGGAATTTGTGGGGGTCACCAAAGTGGTCCACCATTGTCAAATAAGTTGCGAAGAATAGGTTATTACTAGACAACTATGGAAAAGGATGCTTATAAGTATGTACAAAAATGTAAGTAATGCCAAATGGATGGGGATCTCAATCATGCACCAACACAAGATCTTCAACCCATTACATCACCATGGCCATTTTCACAATGGGGATTAGATCTAGTGGGTAAAATCAACCCTACTTCTTCCAATGAACACAAGTTCATCTTAACAGCCATTGAGTACTTTACCAAATGGGTTGAGGCAATTCCTCTTACATACACTACTGGAAAGAAGATATTAAAATTCATGCTCAAATACATTATATGTAGATAAAGGATTCCACTGTGCTTCATTACAAATAATGGACGTCCATTTAAAAACCTGGAAGTGAAGGAATTGTGTGACAAATTTCACATACAACAAATATTTGCCACACCATATTATCCACAAAGCAATGGACAAGCAAAGGCTACAAATAAAACAATATTGAAAATTCTTAAGAAAGTTGTCACTGACAAAGGACGGGACTGGCATCTCCAATTAAATCCCACTCTTTGGGATTATAGAATAGGAGTACATACACCTATAGGAGAAACACCATATTCCTTGGTCTATGGTATAGAAGCAATACTCCCCATTGAAATAAAAATACCATCTCTAAGAGTTTCCTTATAGAACATCATATCAGAGGAAGACTACAAGGTAGAAAGGTTACAAGAACTTAAAACCCTTGATGAAAAAAGACAAACAACATTAAATCATCTACAAGGATATCAAAACAAACTGAGATGGAGTTATAATAAAAGAGTCCACCCACAAAATTTTGAAGTGGGAGATCAAGTCCTTAAAAAAAATCAAAGGAACTTAGCAGAATGAAAAAAGCCAAGGAAATTTGAACCTAACTGGCTAGGTCCTTTCATCATAACAAGGGTTATAGGCAATGGATCATATAATTTGGCTACTATGGAGGGAGATCCACTCTCTGACCCTATGAACAACATGCACCTTAAACGATACTATACCTAAGGGCTGGGTTAGTTTAGGTTTTACTTTTTGCATTGCATATTATATTATTCAAAGCACCACATTACATATAGTTTCTTTTTAAAATGCATTGCATTCTCAAAGTTTCAGCATTTTCATATAGCAGCATCAATAAAACAAGGCAAATGGTCAATTTTATCATTTTTTTGCATTCAAGAGAAGCAAGGGTCATCTCCTTTCTTAGATATTCAGACATGAAGTATTTGAGGTTCTAAGGTCGTTCATTTTCCAACATTACCTTGTGACGACGCTTTACTTATGGTTGGGTAGCAATTTCACTTTTTGAGACTTATTAACCCAAAATATATCAATTGCTATATCTCAAACATATTAAGATCTATAATTCATTCTAGACACCTATTTGATCATATGACTAGTGAAAAATCTAAAATTCTACTTCAGCGCCATTGTAATTGTCACACCAAAGTAGGTTTCATTACTTACAAGTCAAGGCAAGAAAATAAAAAGAAAAAAAGAGCTATGCCAAATTCATCTTAAGGAAAAAAGAGCAATGATATATAACTGAAATATCATGCATGAAAAGTGCGACGAAAGCTTGACTATGGGAACATATGAGTAACTCCATCAGGGCTATGAACCCCTACCAACAATGGAGCAATATTTGAGAAATTACAGTCTATAACCTAGTCAGAGCTCTAAAAGCTTGCTTGCAGCGAGGCTCTATTCGGAATGCTTTTGAAGTTAGGATAATCCATGTAGCTAGTCATATAGGATGCTAAGGATCTTTAGTGAACACAAGAGCAGGAATTAACTCATCTGCACACACACATGGGCAAAAGAAGGTCAAAAGTTTCAAGAACCAATGGGAAAGTTTTTTGCGTCTCCATTTGTAAATCCTAGTCACTAAGTGTATTGATTTGAATGTTCCAAAGGGCCTTAGGGATCGATTGACTGCTTATCTATAAAATGTTTCACACCTCTATTTCAATTGGTGTATTGCAAATGCTAAAACAAACATAGTCAACCTTGTTCAAATAGGAAATACATCTTCATCATGCATATTGTATTAACATAGGTCATGTCAAAAATTCATTTGTCTCCACATGCATTCTGCAGATCATCATGTCATACAGGTCTACACACTGGGGGCATAACTGAAAAAATCCTAAAAATCATATAAAGTCCTGAAAAAATCATAAAAATCATATAATGCCCTTCAAACAAAATCCAAAAAACAATGAAAAGCTCAAAATCCAAAAACAATAAAAAAATCAAAATCCAAAAACAATGAAAAACTTAAAACATTGGAAAAACTTAAAAATAACAAAAACATCTAGAAAATGTCCTAAAAAATCAACCAAAAACATTCATATAACGTCCTTCAAAAATCTAAAAACATTCAAATAATGTCCAGAAAAATCAACCAAAAACATCTGCAAAATGTCCTGAAAAATTCAACCAAAAACATTCAAATATCTATCTACATAATCCAAAAACATCAAAAAGGCTCTTGGAAAAGAACTAAAAATTAAAAAAATCAATCAATCAGAAAAAATTGCAATAAAATGTCTTGTGAGAAATAAATACCCTAGCAGATATCCAACAAACACTTTGCACAAAGTTAACAAAGGATACGACTAACCAGTCAAACATCTACAATCAACTGATCAAACTGTCTTATCAATTGTATCATATCCATATCAAAGTGATCATTATCTTGTCTTAAACAGAAGGGGATACACTCAAAATTAGACAGGTCAGTCTTAAACGGGGTCCACAACTTTATGAGATCAGACATTATCAACTATCACAACAAGCAACTGAGAACGAAGGCACAAGGTCAGTATAGCTGCTGAATTTTGTCTGGGTTAGTCTTTATCTTTTATCAATTGGTGATAGATTATGTTCCTATGCTACTCAGGGATGTCCACACGTGACTAGAGGAGCTATGATGGGCATTATATTTTTCTTTGTTTGCTATTTGTGGTGTGAACCGATGAAATTCTAGGGAAATTGTTCTAGTGGGTGTCTGTGATAGGAGCATTCAACTATTGGATGCCACACATACCTTGACCCCTAGTGTAATTTCTAGAATGGAGGGTTCACTCCTTGTCCTCTATGTGTTTGTTTCTACAATGAGATATCTTTACATCTTGGTTCCTTATACCCTGTTGTGCTAAGCTTCATTGTTTAATAATAAGGCTCAGTGATGAATATATATTGCGCAATAAAATATGTGACACGGGTTCGCGGGTTCATGATTCTTTCAATTTCATTCTCACCTCATTTCCTTATTGATAGTTTGTTGATTTCTTGTCTTCTCTCTAAATCACATTCTTTCTAACATTCTTTCTATCATCAATCTCTTATCATCTAACAAACATTTCTTCATGGTATATTTGAGTTAAAAATTTGTTCAGCCATTATCATACAAAAGAAAAAAATAGATTTCATATAGATTCCATTGCATTCATAAATATTAGTTAATAAACATTCATTATCATCATTAATGCATACATGTACTACCATTGCATTCGTTAATCATATAGAATCAAATAGATATGTATCATAAAACTCATAGCATCATATAAGCATACATGGAAAACAAAACATAAATAGATCACTGCCAAAACCTGCATATCATATACATAACTCAAAAATGGTAATGTGTACGAATACAATACACAAGCCTGGAGACTTAGATAACATGATCAAAAATGTCTCAACCAACACTGCCTTTGTCAGCAGGTGGGTCCTATCCACTAGATCTTGCCCCAGGATGTCGAGGTGGTCCCATAATGCCACCACTGCTAGCCCGTCGTGAAGTAGATCTACTCGATCTCCTCCCCATAAAGGCACTAAAACAAGGCTCTCTCTGATCCTTAGGAATAGCTCTCTCATAAGCCTGTTGATAGTATATAGCCTCATGTGTAGTGGTAAAATACCTATCTACCTGGTCACGTGCATATGTAACTAGTCTAAAAAGCTGATCAAATGCATCCATGGTAATCTGACCTCTCCAAACTACCTCATCTCTCTCCCTCTAGAGACTATCCCTCTCATCTTCAAGCACACTGTAATCTACATGGTAGGTCTCCCGCTCGATATCTCATCTAGTGACCTCCTCCTCCAAACTCTAGATCTATGCCCTAAGAATCTACAGATCATCCTCATCACCCACCTATCCTATCCCACCCTCTGCAATAGGCACATCCTCGAGCTCTAGCATATCCTCATCATCATCCCCATCCTCACTGCTCAATGACTCAGAATAATCATCACTATCCCCACTGCTGATAGACTCAGTGTCTCCACCAATGTCTATATCCTCTCCCTCATCTCCTCCCTCATCTCCGTCACCTCCTCCCTTGGCTCCACCCTCTCCTCCTCCTCCAGCTCTCTCCCCTACGTCTATCCTCAACCGCTGTCTAGGATGGTGAATTTTCTATGCTATAATCAGAACAGTAGGATCAGTAAGTGGTACCAACCTATGTCTAGCAAACCAAGCATCATACTCCAACGTTGTCCCTGGATCTGCTGCACCTCTACTGCAATCCTAGAGTAATGGCTGAAGAGAATCAAACTTAGCAAAAGCAACATGTGGTTGAATACAAACAACCCAATCAGATACCTCTCAAGATACATGAGAAAAATAAGTGGTAACCATTGGTGTCACCTGTACCTCACCAAACTGTCTCAGTACCCGCCCTGGAAATACATCTTGATAATCCACTGGGTCTCAAAAGTCCTGTCGATTAGATATCTCTGTTGTCAGTAGAAAGGCATGTGCACTGCATCATCTGCCCAACTGGGGCAATCGAAGTATGGTCTCCAAAGGAAATGTTGTAGTATATCCAACTTATGTCTCCAGTACAAGGTGTTACCCAAACTCTTGTGTCTGATACCTGCTATGTACCTAAAAGCATAAGGCTCACCAGGTTGCAAATCAACATGAATGAAAGATCTCGAAATAGAAATATTCTCCCATGCCCAAGTCTAGAGAAATGTCACACCACAACTGATAGACTGATATCCAAGATATACAATCCCATGCATCTGATAATACAACATGGCCAGTAGACATGGACCTCACGCATATAGTCGACGATGAACAATCATATCATGGAGTGTGTGTGTGAAAAGTGGGCCTGTATCTGTATCTGCAAGACACAACACTTCAATTAAGTCATTACATGTATGGTTCAACAGATATAAACATGAATATGAAAACCATAACAAAGCGACCCATTGCCTTCTAAAAGATGCGAGTGTAATATTGCTCTCAAATTTGTATAAGCAATCTAGTGACTAGACTACACCAAGACGAAGGATTTTAATCTATATGAGCATGATGAATGCAAGATTAATCTAACAAGATTTAAGCAATAAATGATCTAAATATGTATGCAATATTCTCAATGAACCTAGAGCAAAAACAATATAATAACAATCTATTCTCGAGGATTTTCGAATGAGAGATGAGAGCCTAAATTTATAGAAAATTCAAAAAGAAACCAATAGCTGAGATCAAATGATGATGAGCGGTCAAGATTTTCCAAGAGGAAGCACAATCTAGGTGAATTGATGTGATTGGATGCTTTTCTCAGTTTTAAAGGAAATTGAACTAAAATTAAGATTAAATCAAGAAAAAACTGATTTATTCTTTATTTCATTCAATTTTAATATTTAATTGTTTTAATTGCTTTCTTTGAGATTATTCATCAATTTTTAATTTGTTTTTCAAGATTATCTCCAATTGATTTCTTTTCTCAAATTTTTAATTCTTTTTTGGTCAATTAATTCCTTTTTTGATTTATTTCCATTTTTGAAGATTTGTGCTCATAATTTCCAATCCCTCTTTCTTGATTTGTTTCCTTTTTTGAAGATTTGTGGCAAATTGGTTTATTTTTCAAATTAATTCCTCTTTTTGATGATTTAATAGAAAATTGATTTATTTAATTAAATATGCTAGGATATTTAATAAAATAAATAAGATAATTGTTTAAAATGATTTACTTGGAATGATTTAATTAATTAAAATAAATATTTAATTAATATTGAGTGATTGATTTGCCATGTGACATTTGATGATTTTAGAAATTAATTGTGTGCTCAAGATTGATTTAATCACCTTTGGTTAGGACCTTGGTGATGTTGTCGAGATTAGGGGCTCATGGTTTGGATGACCATTTTTATGAGATTTGGTCTTTGATTGTCAATTATTTGTTGGTATTCGCTTGTCAAATCACATAATCATTTTAGCATTCCTTGAAGTTTCTCACACTTGATATCATATATTTATTTTTCAAATGGAGTCATTGATTTATTTTGTTGGATTTCCATGTCATATATTTCTTCCTTGATATCTTGAAGCATTTGAGCAAAGGTAGCCATGGGAATTGGAGCTAAGGTATCCATGAGATTATTACTTTTGTCAAAAAAATTTAGAAGAGCTTTTGGTTTGAACAGGCATTTACAACCGACAGGACCGAGAGCTAAATGTGTTGCAGAAGTCAAGATCAAATTGTAGCTAGTAGTTCGTTTAAAACAGTGATTGAGTGAAGTAACTAAGATCTGGTCTGGTTTTAGGAATGATCTATCCTATGTAAGATGTTATCTAAGTTAACTTAGGTTTGATAAGATGTTGTTTGAACTAGCTTAAAGATGATTGACAAAATCGTGCAACACAATGACAGGGGTACACTATCAAGGTTGTTTATGCTCAAGAGGATGATGACTAGTTTTAGGCTTGCTGTAGACTGTGTTTGGGCAATTCTGACTGTTTTGACTGACAAGATCAGGAATTCATATGATAGAGGATTGGATAGAGACGAGATTCTGACAGACAGAGTTTCAATGATTGATGACAACTAGTTTTTGATAAGGATTGATGTTTCAATGACTAACGACTACTAGTTTTTGATAAGGACTGATGTTTCAATGACAGAAAGAGACCAATTTGGACACAGATAGAGTTTATCACTAAATTGTTTGATATTGTTTGATTTTTTTCTCTAGTTTCAGTATTTTATTTTCAGTTTTAGGGATGAAAACATAGAAAACATGCAAGATAAATAACAATTCAATCATAGCACACTAACCCTATGGAAGTTGGCTTACAGAAGAAAACCTTTGCTTGCTGACTTAGGTACACACCCAATAGCTAATCAAAATATGGTTGTTGAGTCTCACGCAATGGATTCTCAATGCCGTATTAGCCAACTCCAAAAGCTAATGGGGGCACAATATGGCAAGTGTCTTGGGAGAGTTACTATCTCTCTTGCACAAAGATTATCAACCTTTCGGAGGTGAATCGGGTAACTTCTATCTTATAGTTCTTAGTCAGGAATTCCATTTGAAATTACCCCTTGAAGTCACGCAAGCATGATTGAGGCTTATAGCCCGACAAGGTACCGAAACAAATTGTAGTCACGTAAACATGATTGAGACCACGAGGCCCTACAAAATGCTTGATATATGAGATCTCAAAGAGAAAACTCAAATAATCCCATCCTTTGAGACTTTAATCACCAGAGGCCTATTTATTATAGTGAGTTGGAATGCGCAAGTCCAGTTGTAATCACTTGGGTCGTTCACAAGGTGATTAGTTTTTGCCACTATGACAGGCTTGCTAAAGGTATACAAATCTCAAAACTTAGAAAAAAGCTTCAAGGGTATAGATTTCTGATTGTCTATAAAAGACAAGAGCATACTCTCCTACCTCTCAGATTTTTCTAAAAACACAAAAGACAATTTTTTTTCATTAACCAGATAGAAAGTTAGGTGCCTAAAAAAAATGAATTTAAAGAATACACGATGTTTGGTTGATTATCTTTAGGCAACCCGCAAAAACAACGCATCAGTAGTCATGTTGTTTTTTAATTCTTTGACAGGCGTATGTTTGATTGATAAATTCTTTGTCAAGCGGACCTGCAAACATTAAAATCCCAAAATTAGTTTCCAAAATAGTATTAAAATCATCAAAATAAAATTCTAGCATGCAAACTGTAAATTAAACTAATCTAACAAGAAATTCAATTTTTTATGACTATCCTAGTTATGACAGTTTTGATAGTACTACACTCTGTTTATAACTTTTGAACGAGAGATAATTTATTAAATCTCTTTAGTGGAAATGTGGAAACCTTGGTTTTACAGAACATATTAAACTTTTGTTTAGATCCAACAGTTAACTAAAACGTTATGCCCTCTGAACCAAGACCATTTTTGACTGTCACAGAAGAATAAGTAAAATGATAGTCCCGCACTCTGTCAATCATCACTTTCACATCCAAAATCTTTAGGAAAATCCCTTCGGTGAACCTGTAGAAAACTTGGTTTTAAACAACATATCAAAAATGGGTTGAGATCCAACGATTCAATAAAACGTTATGCCTTCCAAACCAAGACCATTTTTGACTATCATAGAAGAACAAGCAAAAAGAAAAAAAATTTATTTGCAAATTTAACACATGTTTATAGTTATAAAAACCAAACATTAAATTTGTTCAAGAAATATTATAAATCTTGTAGTTGTGGGTTCAGGCCCCATAGTGGAATCTCCCTAAAAATGGTCATCTAAACCATGAGCCCCTAATTTCGACAACATCACCAAGGTCCTAACCAAAGGCAATTAAATCAATCTTGAGCACACAATTAATTTCTAAAATCCTCAAATGTCACATGGCAAATCAATCACTCAATATTAATTAAATATTTATTTATTTAATTAAATCATTCCAAGTAAATCATTTTAAACAATTATCTTATTTATTTTATTAAATATCCTAGCATATTTAATTAAATAAATCAATTTGCCATTAAATCATCAAAAAGAGGAATTAATTTGAAAAATAAATCAATTTTCCACAAATCTTCAAAAAAGGAAACAAATCAAGAAAGAGGAATTGGAAATTATGAGCACAAATCTTCAAAAATGGAAATAAATCAAAAAAGGAATTAATTGACCAAAAAAGAATTAAAAATTTGAGAAAAGAAATCAATTGGAGATAATCTTGAAAAACAAATTAAAAATTGATGAATAATCTCAAAGAAAGCAATTAAAACAATTAAATATTAAAATTGAATGAAATAAAGAATAAATCAGTTTGTTCTTGATTTAATCTTAATTTGAGTTCAATTTCCTTTAAAATAGAGAAAAGCATCCAATCACATCAATTCACCTGGATTGTGCTTCCTCTCAGACGTTAGTTTCTTTCTAAATTTTCTATAAATTCAAGCTCTCATCTCTCATTCGAAAATCCTGGAGAATAGATTGTTATTATACTATTTTTGCTCTAGGTTCATTGAGAATATTGCATACATATTTAGATCATTTATTGCTTAAATCTTGTTAGATTAATCTTGCATTCATCATGCTCATATAGATTAAAATCTTTCGTCTTGGTGTAGTCTAGTCACTAGATTGCTTATACAAATCTAAGAGTAGTATTATACTCGCATCTTTTAGAAGGCAATGAGTCGCTTTGTTATGGTTTTCATATTCATGCTTATATCTATCTAACCATATATGTAATGACTTAATTGAAGTGTTGTGTCTTGCAGATACAGATACAGGTCCACTTTTCACACACACATCTTTGGCGACCACCGTGGGGCTCGAACCCACGACTACAATATTTCTAATGTTTCTTGAACAAATTTAATGTTTGGTTTTTATAACTAATAAACATGTGTTAATTTTGCAGATAAAAATATTTCTTTTTGTTTGTTCTTCTATGACAATCAAAAATAGTCTCGGTTTGGAAGGAATGAATTTTTATTGAACTGTTGGATCTAAACCAATTTTGATATGTTGTTTAAAACCAAGTTTTCTATAGGTTCACTGAAGTAATTTTCCTAAAGATTTTGGGTTTGAAATTTATGAATGACATAGTGTAGGACTATCATTTTACTTATTCTTTTGTGATAGTAAAACATGGTCTTGGTTTGGAGAGCATAACATTTTATTGAACCATTGGATCTAAACCCATTTTTGATATGTTGTGTAAAACCAAGTTTTGTACAAGTTCATTGAAGGGATTTTCCTAAAGATTTTGAGTTTGAAAGTTATGATTGACAGAGTGCAGGACTATCATTTTACTTATTCTTTTGTGACAGTAAAAAATGGTCTCGGTTCGGAGGGCATAACCTTTTATTTAACCATTAGATCTAAACACAATTGTAATATGTTTTGTAAAACCAAGTTTTCCACATTTCCACTGAAGCTATTTTCCAAATTATCTCTGGTTCAAAAGTTATAAATGACAGAGTGCAGTACTATCAAAACTGGCATAACTAGGATAGTCATAAAAAATGGAAATTCTTGTTAGATTAGTTTAATTTACAGTTTGCATGATAGAATTTTCTTTTGATGATTTTTTTAATGTTATTTTGGTAACTAATTTTGGGCTTTTAATGTTTGTAGGATGCTTGTCAAAGAATCTATCAATCAAACATACACCTGCCAAAGAATCAAGAAGAAAATGACTACTGACATATTGGTTTTGCAGGTTGCCTAAGGCGAATCGACTAAACATTGTGTATTCATTTAGTATTTTCTTAGGCACTTAAATTGCTATCTAGTTAAAGAACAAATCTATCTTTCATGTTTTTAGAAAACTCTAAGAGGTAGGAGAGTATGCTCTTGTCTTTTATAGACAATCAGAAATCTAGACCCTTGAAGCTTTTTTCTAAGCTTTGAGATAATCTTTGTGCAAGAGAGATAGTAACTCTCCCAAGAAACTTGCCATATTGTGCCCCCATTAGCATTTGGAGTCAGCTAATACGGTGTGGAGAGGCCATTGCGTGAGACTCAACGACCATGTTCTGATTAGCTATTAGGTGTGCACCTAATTCAGCAAGCAAAGGTTTTCTTCTCTAAGCCAACTTCCATAGGTTTAGCGTGTTGTGATTGAATTATTATATATCTTACATGTTTTCTATGTTTTCATTCCTGAAATTGAAAATGAAATACTGAAACTGGAGAAAACAAATGAAACAATATCAAACAATTCAGTGATAAACTCTATCCATGTCCAAACTAGTCTCTGTTAGTCATCGAAACATCATTCCTTATCAAAAAATGGTAGTCGTCAGTCATTGAAACTTTGTCTATCAGAATCTTGTCTCTGTCCAATCCTCTGTCATATGAATCCTTGATTTTGTTAGTTCAAAATAGTCAAACCTATCTAAAACATTCTACAACAAGCCTAAAACTAGTTATCATCCTCCTGAGCATAAACAACCTTGATAGTGTACCCCTGTCGTTGCATTGCACGATTTTGTCAATCATCTCTCAGCTAGTTCAAACAACATCTTATCAAACCTAAGTTAACTTAGATAACATCTTACACAGGATAGATCATTCCTGAAACCAGACTAGATCTTAGTTACTTCACTCAATCACTACGTTAAACGAACTACTAGCTACAATTTGATCTTGACTTCTACAACACATCTAGCTCTTGGTCCTATAGGTTGTAAATGTATGTTCAAACTAAAAGCTCTTCTAATTTTTTTTGACAAAAGTAAGAATCTCATGGATACCTTAGCTCCAATTCCCATGGCTACCTTTGCTCAAATACTTCAAGATATCAAGAAAGAAATATATGACATGGAAATCCAACAAAATAAATCAATAACTCCATTTGAAAAAGAAATGCATGATATCAAGAGTGAGAAACTTCAAGGAATGCTAAAACAATTATATGATTTGAAAATCAAATACCAATTAATAATTGACTTGATCAAAGACCAAATCTCAAACAAGCTCACAAGACACCTTCACCAAGACATAAAGACATTTCCCCCAAATATTCCCTAGATAGACAGTTTACACCTTTGGGGCAATCTATTGAGTCAGCTTTGGAAGAGCTTATTAAGAACAAACTTATCATATTACCTAAAAAGACCGCATGGGGATGGGAATTTTTGAGTAAGTATTGTGCATATCATAGACAAAATGAACACAAGACTTCACATTGCATAGAATTAAAACATAAGATTCAAGATCTCATTGATAATGGTGTCATTGAAATTGAAGATCCTAATGACTCACCTAAAGAAAAAGAAGGAACTATTTCTAAGCATGATCAAAATCATGAACCTATGTCTAGCAAGGCTCCATATGTAGCCTCCATCCCTTCCACGATGCCTTCATCTCCTAAGACTTCTCAACAACACTCCATACCATCTCCTTCAAATAATGAAACTTCTCATGTTGACCTTCAAGGGCTATCTCCTATGTAAATCCAAGTTAATGCCAATATTGATACAAGTTTCTCACATGATTTAAAAATCTCAGATCCTATGCCATCATGCACTCCAATTCCAATCATACCCACTCTAGAAGGCCCTTTCCAAAATGCTTCCTCATCATGTCAAAATATGGAGACCTTCCAAGAATCCCCTATGCCTATGAAAAATCCTATCCCTTCCTTAGAAGTGACTCCATGTCAAGAGGATAATCTAAAAAATGAAGAAACAAGTCCTATCATAAATCAAGATCAAGGCACCAAAACTCCTCAATCCCATCTAATGAATAAGAAAGATCCTATTTCACTAGAATCCCATTATGATCCCATTATACCTTTCCAATTATTCCAAGATGACCCCCTTCCATCTCAAGATCAAAGCATCCTTCCAAATCCCATTCCTAATCCACTTCCTAAGCAAGATCATGATGCCTCTTCCATCTCTTAAAATGGTCCTATTCAAAATGAAAAGTCAAACACCCTTCCTACTCTATCCAATGGTCCTCTTCCATGTCAAGATCAAAGTATCCCTTCATCTCCTTGTCATAATCCTCCATATTCACTCCAAGGATCCATCATTCTTATAAATACCCCTCATGATCCTATCATTCCTTACATTCCACCTCCATATCATAATGGACTCGCGTCTTCTTCCCAAAGTAAATTGTATCCTACAAGTCAAAATATTTATAAAGGCAAAGGGGTAGATCTACACAATCAAGAAACCCTCCATATTAAACAAAATGTTAAAGGTCATGGTCTCAGGGACATTTCTTAAGATGTTGGTATCTCTCATAAGTTTGGGTCCATGGCCAGTAGACATGGACCCCACACATATAGTCCATGATGAACAATCATATCATGGAGCACTCTGCCCCATCCAACTAGAAATATGTGACCTCATTTGTCAGGTATCAACAAACCGCCAACAACACCACATAGTACAATAGTCATGTCATCATAATCCAACTGGGCCCAAGGGATGTCATATCAGCCACTGATATGTAAGTCTTATATCTCACACTCGAAAAGTGCACACAATCCAACAATGCCATCATCATGGTCATACACAACTCTCTCACCATGAATCAGAATACGCAGTATACGCCATACATCCTCTAATGTAATAGATGCCTCCCTAGTTGAAAGATGGAAAGAACAAGTCTCAGAATGCCACCGCTCTATTGAAGCTGTAATCATGGCCCTATTGGCCGTAACCTCTGGCAAGTGTAAAACATGATATAAACCAAGCTATCGGATATGGTCAATCTCCTCATCATGTAAGTCAACTTGAAGATCAAGTCCACTGGGTCTGCTCTATTGGCAGTATAATACTCCAATGTTCTCCTACAAAGAGAAAATGTTGAAAATATTAGATATCGGATCACGAAAAACAAAAAATATTTTCAAACACAGGACAAAAATTACACAAACAATGAATGCGTGATAGTTATTACTAATGTGGTATACTTATAGCTTTTGCATAACATTAACAACGAATGCGTAACATTAAACACTATTGCAGTATGACATGAGTGAGTGTGGTATGAAATGAGCTAATGCGTAACATTAATGATGATTGCGTAGCATTTAAAGCATTTGTGATACATTAAGAACAAATGCGTAAAAATCAATAGGCAAATGCGTAACACAAATGGAAAAATTGATCATTGAATTTTTTTTGAAAATAGCAAACAATAGGCAAAATATCAAGAAAAATTTGGAAAAAAACCATGCCGCCAGTCCCAAGAGGTCTTTGATATGAACGTACTCGGTCAGACAGATGCAATCAAGCTCTATAACTAGCCATGATGATCAAAAACTCAGAAGAAAGCACACAAATTGTAGAGAAAACAAAGAATTTACCAAAGTGCAAATGAGCAAATGAAAACCTAAAAATCTTTATTTATAACTCAAAATTAGGGTTTTTTGGACACCTCAACGCCTGTGGTCCCCGCTAGCTTCAACCAACTTGTAGCCTACTCAAACGATCTCGAAATGACATGAAACTTCACACACTTGCTCATTACACTGGCATCGAAAACATGGTCTCAATTTTTGAATTTTTTGACCACCTTTTCCGAGGGGGTATATTTACACTATACAGTAGTACCAAAGCATATTGGGGCATACGGGGGTAGAATTTTTCATTTTCTTTGAAACGATGTCGTTCCAACTTTGTCTTAAAGACGGGCAAATGTAGACACCTAAAAATGTCTCATTGATCATGTACTAATTATTCCTCTAATTAGTTAAATAATTCTTTAATTAAGTTAATTAATCATATTCTTCTAATTTCATATTTCTTCATCATCTTACTAATTATTCTATTTCTTATTCTATCATCATTTAATCATTTTAACCATTTTCTAAATATTAATTAAATATTTATTATTTAATTAATTATGGTTAATTCTCCAATTTAAATAATCTTTATTATTTACATTATTCTATTCTTAATTTCTATCTCTGATCATCTAATCACTCAACCCTTTTCTAAATATTAATTAAATATTAATTATTTAATTAATTATGATTTAATTCTTTAAATTAAATAATCTTTATTATTTAATTAAATTCAATTTCTAAATAATTAAATAGTTTCTTTAAATTATTTAATTAACTAATTATTTCTTTTAATTTCATTAATTCTTCCATTTCTAAATAATTAAATGGTTTCTTTAAATTATTTAATTAACTAATTATTTCTTTTAATTTCATAATTCTTCCATTTCTAAACAATTAAATAGTTTCTTTAAATTATTTAATTAACTAATTATTTCTTTTAATTTCATAATTCTTCCATTTCTAAACAATTAAATAGTTTCTTTAAATTATTTAATTAACTAATTAATTTTTCCATTTCCAAATCCCCAAATTATAATTTCTTATTTCTTCTAATTTCTTCTAAATTCAAATACATGTGCATGATTTCAAAAATCAAATTGAAAATCAAAGTCAAGTTTTAAATATATTCAAATACTAAATTGAATTAAATTCAATTATTTGAATAAATCTCATGCAAAGATTAAATTGAAAATCTAAGTTAAAATACAAGCACATGCTAAATTAATTAATTCAATCAATTAATTAATTAATTCAATTATCTCTCCAATCTCTATTTCTATCTTTCAGTTAGCTTTTTCTAAATTAAGCTTTCTTTGTCATCTTCTTTATTTCCTCCAATCATTCTTTTTCTTCCTTGAGTTAGATTTTTCTCAATCAGTTGACTCAATTAATCTATTCAATCTATTTTGTTTCACCTTCAAGTCAACAATTTAACTATCAATTAGCATGTGAGCTCACCTGAGTTCTACCTCTTGATCAATCTGTTCCACCTTTCAATCAATCTTCTTCAAAAATCTATAAATTGAGCATCCAATCTCCATTTTCAATTATCATGAACTTTGAATCTTTGTGTCACTTGCAGGTTACCAATGCAATATTTGAGAGGCATCATACCACAGAGAAGAGAAGAGCAATGGAAGCTATATGCGATCTTGGAATAGGGAGTTTTATTGAATGATTTTAATTCCTATTTGTTTGATATTGCATTATTTCATTGTCTGTTTGTTAGAATTCTTTGATTAGATAGGGATTCATGATTTCCCTTTGATTCTAATTGATACTTGTTATTAAGATGAATTTTATCATATGACAAATACATTCTTGAAAAGTGCAAAGAATGAAACTTGGTTTGGGTGGGGCCAGGTCAGGTGGCTCCTCTAGAGGTTGATGAGATAGAAATTATATTAGGATTTGAAAAAGATCACACTCGTGGAACTTCGTGTGCGACTGATCGATTGCATTGTTTGGGTAATGCATTCCAAATAGATACAGTTGCATACCATTTACCTGTCCTTTCAATTATAGTGTAGAGTTGTTCACGAAGGACACTGCCACATCGTTTAGAGTCTATGCTTCAATTTTTTTCTTTGATCCCATGGAGGCCAATAGTCCTTTGTCTAAGGAAGTGCTTCCTGAATAGTCATGGGGGGAGAGGTAGTGTTTCTTGAACACAATAATTTCCTCCAAGCTTGGCCCACTAGGTTTCCCAGGAACTCCAAAACCAGTTAGTCCCTCCGGACATAAATTAGAGACGTCACATCACACACTCCAGACATTGTTTTTTTGTATTGCATACGCTCTATGTATTTATCACCCTTTAACACTTTCCTCTACTTTTCTCCAATTGCTCTCTTCTAGGCAGCTGATGAGTCTTCAGCTTGTATCTTCTGCTTCTGCACATATATAAATTATAATTCATGCTCAGATGATAATTAAATAAAATAAGCATTTGTAGAGAAAAGTTTTAGTCATTGGATGTTACATATTATTTGACGGAAAGATCCTAGACAATTCTTGGAGAAAGGAAACATCATTGATAATATTTTTTTGCAAATGACACTGAATCAAATAAATTAAAAATGTTTTATGTAATTTTTAAAAGTAGAACTTGTTCAATGCTTTCATGCACCGATGACCAAGTTTTCTAACCCACAACATCTGATACCATTGGAATTCCGACAACAACTAAAGAAACATCTAACAAGCATGTTGTATGTCCGTTGTCACTTCCTTGTCAAACAGTCGCTGATTCATGGTAGTGGGGGAGCATCGGACTTCTGACCGTAATCCGATGACATTTTTGGATGGAGGAGAAAACATAGCAGCTGTCAGAAGAGTTCATAACATCATCAAAGTGCCGATGCAAATGGCATTGTCAAGAAGACCGACAATGAGTTTTTTACGGTTACATTTGTCGGAAGTACGATGTGTTATCGTCAGACTTCCGATAATGAGACATAAAAAATTAGGCCTAGATGTAGTAGTGTGATCTGATCTTGAGGAAGGCTTAATATGATCTTTGGATTCTAAAGGGAACATGGAGATATCTCCTTTGAAGAAAAACCTATGTATTTTTTCTATTATATAATTAAAGTCTAACCTCCTATTATTCCAAGTAAATATATCATTTTTAGCTTCTATATCCATTAGGTTATTTCTGGCTACCCGCATAAATGTGCTAGGAGAATTTTATAGCCCAAAGGGAATCACCATCCATTCATATAGACCTTCATTAGTCTTGAAAGAAGTCTTCCACTCACCCCCTCTCTAATCCTTATTTGATGATAACCGTTCTTGAGATCAATCTTTGAAAAGTAGCATGCTCCCCCCAAATAGTCCATTAGGTCTTCAATCCATGGCATTGGGAATCTATATCTGATTGTGATCCTATTAATGGATCTTGAACCTATACACAGTCTCCATTTACCATCCTTCTTAGGTGATAGGCAAGTGGGTACTTTACATGGGCTCAAACTCTTCCTCACCAAGCCCTTATCTAGCAACTCTTGTTCTTTCCTTGCAATTTCTTCATTCTGAGAGGGTGTCATCTTATATGTAGCCTTGTTAGGTGATGTGGTACTAGGAATATGGTCTATGTGATGGATTATATCTCATATTGGAGGTAGAGTGTTAGGCATTTCTTCAACTACTATGCCTTTGTATTTCTCCAAACAACTTTAACACCTCTTTAGGAGTGTCTTTCCCCTTACATGTTAGTAGATCTGATCCATCTTTTGGCTTCAAAATCAAAGAAAACCTTTGTCTACCCTCTTATTTAAAGGTTCTAAAAAAATCCTTCTCACCTACCACCATGACACTAGAGCCAACTTGCCTATCCACACTCCCATCCAACAAAGGATTCAAAGTAAAAGACTCACCATTCTTGGTTATGGTGTAAGTATTTTTTTTCCCATCATGTTAAGAATTAAGTTCATACTACCATGGAAGTTCTAGGAGCAGATGAAAATCATTTATGGAAATCACATCACATAGGACTCTATCCTTATAACCCCCAATTCAGAATTCTACCCTAGATTGCTCATTCACAAGTATTTGTTGGCCCTTACTCAACTAAGATACCTTGTAAGGGGTAAGATGAGGGTTTCTCTTCAATCCTAATTTCTCAACCATTTCTACTGATGCCAAATTATTTGTGAACCCTTAATCAACTATAACTTTACATACATTCCCACCAGATCTGTAAGAAGTTCTGAAAAGTCACTTCCTTGGTGGTGGTTCCTTAGTACTTGGAACCTTCAAGAGTGTTATCCTCATCATTAGACTCTCTCCATATTCTGGATCTGTAGGTTTAGGTGGTGTATTAACACTTTGTCAATCCTCCTCTTGCACTAGTTGATTCCTCTTATCTCCTCTATGGGAACTAGGAGCTTTCTTTTTAGGACATTTGAAGATTGGATGTCCTACTTGGTTGCAATTGTAACACCTACTAGTGAAGGTTCTTGAGCCTCTTCTTGATCCAGCAAACATTCCTCTTCCACTGCCCCTTCTCCCTCTAAAAATCCCTCTACTACTTGAGTCTCCATTTTTCTCATTGTGATTTGACTCTCCTTGATGTCTTTGGGACTAATTTCTACCCCCAAAAGTTCCTCTTTCTCTAAAACTTCTACCTCTTCCTCTACTTTTCTGATCACTCTTTCTTTTCAACTTTTCTTCCACCCTCAAGGCCAATTGGAAACACTCATCCATAATCTTGTCAACAAGGAGGTTGATTTCATATTGGATATTGAATCTTAGTATATTAAGGTATCTAGCCACCTTTTTCTTTCATTCTCCCCATTTCCAGATCTCATGTCGAGTTTATGAAACTCCTCAGTGTAGGAAGCCACATCCATGTCTTTTTGTTTCAAGTTTTGCATCCTCCTAAATACTTGAACCTCATAATTAGTAGGTAGGAATTTTCCTTTTAGTTTTTTCACCATCCTATCCCATGAATTGATCATGGGTAAATTTTGTTTCACCCTCTCTCCTTGGGTGTAGTTCCACCAAACCAAGGTAGAACCCTTCAACTTGGTCTTAGCAAACTTCACCTTCTTATCTTTAGGGACCTCCTTGTACTCAAAGTAATTATTCAAGCCATCAATCCACTCTATCAACTCCTCAACATCCCTATTTACTCCATACATAGGAAGCTCCATTTTCACATCAACAAGATCTCCTCTTACTGACTTCAAAGCATTGATGAACCTTCTTTCTTCAGGAGGGATGACCTCCTCTTGAGGTCTTGCAAGGGGGTCTCACCTTCACCTTCTTCTCCTTCCTCGTATTTGAGGTCACTATCACTCTCTTCACCCCTATCTCTCCTTCTCTCTTTGGCCTTCAATTCTTCTAAAACTTCTCTTAGGGCTTTCAATTCCCTAGCCACTGTCAATCCAACCTTTGGAGGCATATTGTTCACTCAAAACTATCTACCCTTCTTCACTCACTGGTGCTTTCCCTTATGAAACCAAATGTGGATCTGATACCACTTTGATGTAGAGGGTCTAAGAGGTTTCACAAAACAATCAAATTGTGGTTTTTTTAACCCCAAACTCCCAAATTGGACAATGGTTACTTCATCAAGGTTTTCTACCTTTTGTGAACGCTTCACAAATTCCTAATGAGCCAACTTAGCATGATGTCATGCCCAAACTTTTAGGCACAAATGGAATAATAATTATTTTTTTAAAATAACATCCTAATAACTAAATTTGCTAAATGAACCGCAATAACAAGTTTTGTCTTAACTATGTTTTTGAGGTAATCTAACAACTAAATCAAGTAAGCAAAAATAATCTAAATTAATTGCGGAATATTAACTCTCCAAAATAATTATTATTGTCTCATCCATTCCAATAGACAATTTAATTAAAACAAAAGCTCTAAATTAATTGACAAGAGATATTATTAATCTCAAACAATCTTTCAATTGTTGTAGGAATTAATTAAATTAACTCTAGCACTTAGATTTTTAAATCCTATAATTTATTTTAACAATAATTATAATGTGCCTAAAATTTGACTAAAGGGCCAAATAATTCCATTATGAAAATTGCCCTATTAAGTTTAATCTCGAAAAGCCTAAATTTAGGTGGACTAAAAATAATCCCCCATAGCCAAATAACTTATGAAAATCGTTATAAAATTTCTAGAAGATTTAAACCCCAAATGAATTAAATTTTAACATCATATTCAAATATTTATATCCCTAATTGTTATAAAAACATATATAAAATGTGAACATATAAATAAAATAATTAATCCAAACTTATATTTACACATTCATATATATATAAAGGAATAGGTCCCCTTAAAACAAAGGAACTAACATATATTACTAAACTTAAAATAATGGGGGAATACCCTATTCGAATTTTGAATGGGTTTCCCCCCCTTTTAAAATTTTCTAATTCTAACAATTTAAAAATATACCTAAGCTAACCTATTTCTTCTAACTTCATAACTTTCCCTAACTCAAATTTCGGGTTAGCGCTTGACTGTGTTATACTTTTTTTTTTTTGGTTGTAGGGTCGAAGTGGGAGATTGGGTGGAGGAGGTTTAGAGCGGCCGCAAGGGTTTCAACAGCCATGAGAGGGGAGGCGGCGGTGGTGGAGGACTCCGCGGGGGCTCCCCACAGAGACGGTCGCAGCCATGTCTACGGGTCATGGCCCACAGTGGCGGCCTTGGTCGTCGCCGTGGGTCGCAGCCCGCAGCACGGCTGCCGCCACTGCTGTGGGGCGCTACCCACAGGGGATGACCGAAGCCACCCTGACTGTCGGTTGCAGCCCACAGGAGTGGTTGTGGCCGCTGCTGGGTGTCGCCGCCCACAGCTGGCCCCTTCCCAACCCTACATGCAAATCCACTGGGTCGAGGTTTCCCATAAATTGTTTAAGCATATTTTTTTTTAAAAAAAATTATTTATTAAACCCCTTTTTTTTTTAAAAGAAAACAACAATATATATATATATATATATATATATATACATTTACACACACACACACACATATATATATACATTTACATGTATATATATATATATATATATATGAAATTTAGGAATAGATTTAGTTCAGATTTACCTAAAAATGGATTTATTTTCTTAACTTTTTAAATCATGCAAAAACTAATAAAATATTGGCAGCATGGGAATAGAGGCAATTTTTTTTTTTTTTTTTTGCAATGTTTACATTAATAAGTATGCTTTAAACTTTGTTCTTATTTTCATTCTTAAAATTTTGTTCTTATTTTCATTCTTAATACAAATCATATGACTAACTATTTTCTTTGCACATTAGCCCTAGCATAGTGATGAATACTTTATATATATATATATAATTTGTATAAAATACATAAGAGCAAGCTTTCTAAACTAATAGATTTAAATAATGCATTTCTTTTTCTTTTGATAATCTAGTTGCTAACTTTAGAGATAGACTATTAATTTTAGATTTACTTTCTGCAATAAATAACAGGAAAAATAACAGAATTAATTAAACTACAGCAACAACAAAATAGTCTTAAAACCATTTACAACTTTATTATCAAGTAGAATGCAACATTAATGCTCATACTAAAGGCTAATTAACTATATATGCATTTAGAACTTACATAAATAGGACTAAATGTTTTATTTCTAGCTTACTAACATACATGCTTTTCTATTTCATTTAATTATGTTATATTCATTATTGAGAGATAGAATGGACATTTATTTTTCAAGCAAACATAAAGCAACAAATATTATTTCCATAACTATAGAAGACTTAATCCATAATGAATATCCCATTTTGCAATAATAACTTAATAGAAGAATATCTTTTTTCTTTTTTCTTTGATAAAACAAAAATAAAAAAAACTGTTTTCATTTCCAAAATAGCAGCTTTTACAAAGGGGAAGAAAACTCCACTTAACCTCTCTTTGCTATCAAAGGAGGCTCAAACAAATAAATACATTTCTTTTCAAAATAAATACAACATGTAGCTTTTTATATACATTGTTGCAACTAAATATAGTATCCCATTCCCTAATTCTTTTTTTTCTGCAAACTCAAGTAAAAACCAACAACTCCTAGCTTGTCTTTGATTTTCTTTTCCAAGCAACCTGCATATAAATCATAAGACTATGACCATAGAGAGCTCACCTCCCAGCCTAGGCTTACTAGAATCCACCCCTGAGCTTAGAGAACTAAGCCCTAGACAGGTTACACTCATAGAAAACACAACAAGCAAGAGAAAACACTCAACAAACACTTTCCCAACCAAGGCTAAACTTCACCACAAAATGTGGTGCTTTCACAAGGGTGGAAGTGGACCAAATACCTTGAGGAGACTGCAAGAATGGTAGATCACAAGCCATCTCATGGCAAAAAAAAATATATCATAAGTTCATTAACCCCACATCCTTATGCCACCCAAGGCATTCATGCCATACTTTCTCTCCTTATGACCCCCAAATGCATAAACAAGGCTATGCAACAAGGGTCACATATACAAACCCTTGAGATCACTCTCATAATGAGAGCCTCTCACTCTAATGCTGTCAAACTCCTTCCACCCCAAAGACCATCCTACTCTCCCAAGAGTAGAAGGCCTTGGTTACTCCCAAATCACAAGGAAATGCATAAAAGAAATAAAAGATAGGTCACATAATAATTTCACAAAGGAAAATACAAGAAAACAACTTTTACATACAAACAATATTTCCAACATAAATATGCAACATGAAAGGGAGAAGATGAACCAACCTTCAATCTGCCCAAAGGTTTGATAGAACTAGTTTGAGGATGAGCAGCCCAATTCCATAATCCTTTTTTCTACACTTAACCAAATTTCTATCCCAAAACTATTCTTTTCAAAATTGCAAGATCTCCAAAAATGGAGAGTGGGTGATTACCCACTAAGGCCCTAATCCTTTCCTAAAAAGGTCTCAATGAGAGTTCTCATTGGTTTTCTTCCCAACCACTCCCAGGTTACTAAAATTGAAAAAGGAAAAAGTAAGAGAAAGTGGGGAAAAAAGTCTCACATCAAAAAGGAAGGTTATCTAACCTAGATGGAACCTTCTAAATTGAATTTTCGCTCACCTTAGAAAACCCACTTTTTGAGGTGACTAAACAGTCACATGGGAGTAGTCACATGCCTAAAAATACTCCTAACTCATAGGTATACCTTATGGACCTTAGGAAAAACCTTTCAACTACCCCTAGGAGTCCATTTGACCCCTTAGAAACCCATCTGAAGTTAACCTTCGGGTCAAAACTGAGTTGACCACTCCAAAGAGTCTCTACCCAAGGAAAATTTGGGACCACACTCAAATGTTTGAAAAGGGTTTTGGTTGAAACAAACTCCCTCCAAGAGACAAGTCAAAATCAAGACACTAATCAACACATGTGTCAAGTGACACAATAAAATACATTACAAAAGTACACATGGAATTTGTCTCTTGGTGGATTTACACAAATTAATAAATTCAATTTAACATAGATTGAACATTTACTTTCACAAATAAAATACAATACATACAGGGTGTTGTCTCTCCAAATAGACAACCCCTGGTTTTACGAATGTACATAGGTCTAAGTTTGGTTCTCCATAATATTTCCATGGTCACATGGATAGTTTTCCTGCGCAACTCAATTACACATTAGTAATTCCAAATAACCTCCTAAAATATTAAACACATGAATAAGAATACATATCAAACACTCTGCATACAATTGACATTAAACAAATTAATATATCTTATATCCAAATAAATCCACATAAGTAATTATCACAATCCTCATAATTTTGATCCATACATAAGACATGCATCCTATTTCTATCATCATGGTAAAGTCCTGCAAATCCAATAATGACATACATCATCTCAAAGTTATCCTATTCTAGAATCATATAGAGTTCTATATATATAATGCATAGAAATGAAGCATCAATATATGTCAATATTATCCAAATCATGGAATCATATAAGTTCTAAATCCATAATGCATAAAAATAAAGCATCCATAATAGTCTCAAACATGAAAATCACTGAAATGCTAGGATTAGTCATGGTAGGGCCTCACACATGAAACACAAGAAAATATTGGGTCAGAAAATTCAACATGTTCACAGACCTATGAGGACTCAAAACAACTAATCTCACCCCTAGAAAAACCTTGCTAAGACACTCCACACCATTTGCCTTTTATAAGGTCTAGTGTCTAGAAGCCCTACTAAGAGACCTTTTTCACCATTCTTCTGACTCACTAACACAAGGAACAAAATGAAACCATTTATAGATACCCTTTTTGGAGTTACAAAATATATGTCAAAATCAAGATGGGGTACTTTGGACCGAAGTGCTCAAAATCTGATTGTTGCAGTCCTTCAAGAGCCTTTATAGGTCTCCAAATACACTATAACTACCTCTTAGACACTCCACCAATATGAAAAACCAACTTGGAAGGTAAGGGCATGTGAAAAATGAAAGTATTTCATAGTTTCTATGGTCTCCTTGGCTGTTTTGGCACCAAAAACCTCATTTTTTTCTCAAACCTTGTTAAATCAGCTTAATACATGAAGATATTAAGCCCTCAATTGCTCAAAAGTCCTCTTGAACTCTTCCTCTACAAAAATTTCATAAAACCATCTGGAGCATCCTCATACCCACCATTTCTCCAAGTCTTGAGTCAATCTATTAGTGGAATGATTGGATATGCATTATTCTTGATAAAACCCTCAAAACCTAGGGTTTCAGACCAGTTTGGACAAATTCATTTGTAGAATGCATAAAAACCAATTGAATAAAGCCAAAATAGTGTAAAATGAAAGGTAATATAGATCCCTTTCCAACAAGTCCACCACTATTTATTAATTCATCCAAATAAGAGAGTAATGAGACAAAGAGCAGTGTTTTGTAGGAAATTGCAGAGAAAAGTTCATCAAATTGTCTTCAAACTTGAGTTCACCATACAATATCATCAACAAACCCCTC
Organism: Cryptomeria japonica; assembly: GCF_030272615.1. Taxonomy (NCBI): domain Eukaryota; kingdom Viridiplantae; phylum Streptophyta; class Pinopsida; order Cupressales; family Cupressaceae; genus Cryptomeria; species Cryptomeria japonica. Next base: position 644,955,219 of record NC_081412.1, read on the forward strand.
TCCAATACTTGAATGGTCTATATATACACCAAAACCAAATACTATAATCACTTTTTGAATTGGTTATACTTATGACCACCGCTTGGTGTGTTAAGTGACTTGACAACATTGAAAAGTTGTCAAGCAACTTTGACAAAATTGCTCATATTACACAAATGACATAAATGACCCCTAATAACCTTGAAAAAATTTAAAATAGGAAACATCAACATCAAATACATGATAGGAACTCCCATTTCACACTTTGGAAGGCATTGACTCATGTTGACCAAGATAGTCCTACTTGAGTGTATGCAATCAATTGGCACTAAGGCCTTACAAAATGACTCCAAAAGACTTCAAATGTTTGAAGGTGGTCCTTAAAACCTTATTACATACAACATTAAGATAAAAAAATAAAATAAATGACAAAAACACTTATCAGGCCCCTTGGACCTATAGGTGCCCTTGCACCACCTATCCAATGACTTCTTTGTTCAAGGTATCCAATTCCTCTTCAACTTTTAATTTGACTGAAAAAATGTTGAAGAATTGTTCTCTATTCCATCTTAATAGTTTTTGTTTAAATAATTTCAATTTGGACACAAATAAATATAGTTTAGAACCCTCAAATTGTTCTTCCTTCAACAAATATTCTATCGAAGCTCAAAAAATCTTTGATCCTTCGTCCACATTTTCTCTAGCTTAAATGAACAATTAAATTATTTCTTCTTCTCCAAATATCAAGTTGTATTGGAAAATGATCTGATCCTAAGGAAGGCTTAATATGAGATTCAAATTCAAAAGGGAACATGGAGATATCTCTTTTGAAGAAAAACCTATCTATTTTTCCTTCTATATAATTAAAGCCCAACCTCCTATTATTCCAAGTAAATATACCATTCTTAGTTTCTATATCCATTAGGTTATTCCTGGTTACCCTCTTCCTAAAACCTATTTGAGACTAAGTCTACTTTTTTATTCTCCCACTCTTCTCTCATAGGTGAATAATAGATTTGAAATATCCTCCTAAAACTATGTTTTCAGTTTGGGCAGTTTGAAGGAAATTTTCCAAATTCCTCCACAATTCCAAATTTTTAATATTATAAATTTTCCCATAGACATTGATAATAATAAGATTGAGATCCCCACTACTTCTTCTTAAAGAACATTAGAGCCAATATCTAAAGTTTTCTATTTTCATGAAAGATACTCTTCCAGAATTCCACAAGATTACCAAACCGTCTGAAGAACCCACTGCTTCTATTGATTCAAGCTCCTATAAACCTAACTTCTTTTTGAAGTATAACATCTATTCCTCACCCAATTTAGTCTTTGGAAGAACTACTGTTTTTATTTTGAAGACCTTATACAATGTTTGACCAAACACTGTTTATTAGGGGCATCAACCTCCTATCATTCCATGATATGATATTCATTATTCTAGGGGAAGAATCTTCCCCATCCCTAAGCTCCACAAGATAGGATTTTTCATTTGGCCCTTTGCTTCACCATCTAATTTCCTAAGATTTGACCAAGATTTCCTACCTCTCCTACTTCTTGGAGTTTGTCCACAATCAGGTTTAGCCTTATTAGGGTAATTTTCTTAAAGGCCCAAATTTTTCTTTTCTTTAGAACATTTGGTTTTCTCCAAAAGATGTGTTTATGAGCTTATTGCCCCAGTATCCTCCTGGCTGAGCCCATAATACTGGGTTACACTTTTTGGCCAACTTTGACACTAAAATCAACATTTTGCATCAAATCTTTACTTTCTAAAACCTATAGCAGCTAAACCATTAAGAATTTGAAGATGAAGTAAACTACTAATTTGTGAGATTTTTTATATATATTTTAAATATATTTATTAAAAAAATTATTAAAAATTAATTGTTCATATTGCTATGTAATGTTTAATAACTCAATATTTATAGTAATCAACATTTTTTAGAAGTGACATTTATTTGATGATGCATAAGATTTTTTATAGCAAGAAGAAAATTCTAATTTTAGAAATATAGAATTGTCACACAAATATCTAGTGAATGGATATTTTTTCATCATTTTTTGTTACATATATATTTTTGGTTAATTTTTAAAGACAAAGTAATTGTAATTTGGACAGAGGTGTATTCCGTAATGCATAACTTTTTTTATATGCATTTGAATTAACTTATTATTTTTTGTGTTGAAATGAGGATATCATTATCTAGGGAAAAGATATTTTTTACAATTTTTTTGTCTATTTTTCAATTTTTCCACGTGTAAAACATAATCCCTAATGTTTGATGAAACACACATTCATAAGAAATAAAATATAAATATATTAATAAAATTAAATATTATAAAAATTATATTAATTAGAAAGATTATAATAAGGATTAAATACTTAAATAAAAAAAACTTTTATAACAATTCATTTGACCTCCCAAAACCTAATGTAAAAGTGGTTTTTTATCAGCATGTTGATAGGTGTGAAGGATAATCCATTGTGAGTATGATTTAAAAGTAGAGAGGTTCTATCCAAGAAATTTTGATATAAGAGCCTTTGATCTAACTCTCCTCAATTAGTTACTTTGAAAATTGGACTTGTTAAAGCTTAAATCATTATACTTTTTAAAAAATGTATGATTTTAGAAAAAATTAGGATGTACCAAAAAGTGTAACCCACTATTGTGGGATCACCCTCCTCCTTGGGTTCTTCAAGATTTAGAATTTTTTGTATAAGGACTTGTTTTTCATCCAGGGAGTCTTCACTTTATGCAGGTTAAGGATCTAAGATGCCTATAAATTCACAAACTAATGCGAACTCCACAGAAATTGGAGACTCTTCTTCTAAAGTCTCTATCTCCTTAAGACCTAAAGAAGTAGTTCTGAAGAATAGGGTACTCTCCATGATCCTCAAAATAATTTATTTCCTTATGCTAAAAGTCCTCAATTGAAGAATGCATGATATCTTTCCTAACAACAATATGAGGAGAAGACAAGGTTTCAGTCTTCCTAACTAACACATATTGAGATCCTTTCAAGTTTTCCTTTCCCAACAACCTTGGAGATCTATTTATATCTATTTTAAGAGTGTAAGTTGATATTGATTGTGAAGTTGATACAATACATTGCTAGACCTTTTTCTTTTTTGAGCTTCCCAAATGTCTCCTTCTTTGAGTTCTTATTGGAGTAGAGAACACATCCCCAACCAAACCCATTTAATAGCCTTTAGAGAGGGAAATTACTTCAATGTCAATATTGGAATTCTACTTTATCACATTTTTTATACTGGCTATCTAGAACTTCCTCAACATTCATTTGGTTGGAGGGTTTCATATCTAACTTTTGGGTTCCTTTGTTGTACATTATCTATATAAAGAAATATCAAATTCTTTATGAAGTTCATCTCTCTACCTTGAGAAAAAGACACTAGAAAAAAATCTTTAGTCCCCTAATGTTTATGATCTTTACCTTCCATAATCCAAAGGCTTGCATTGATCATAAAATTTATACTTAAAGACTTTAGATTCTGATTATTGATTAAGATGTCCAACATCCCTTTTTGAGAGCCTTCACTAGCACTGTTACCTACATAATTACATGGAGCTTTCCACCCACTCTTATTAGAAGATAGAGGTAGATTGATATCTCTTTATTCTCTTTCACAACTGATAATACTAAGGATTTCCTTCCTAGTCCATCCTACTTTTTGAATTAGAATAGAAGGAATCTCATGGGGACTCTTTCAGTTCATAGCTACAAGTATATGAGATCCAGAACTTTGATCTTCATTCTCCATATCTCCCCTTAACACTTGGTCTTCCAACTCCTTTATAAGGTTGTTTTGAGCTTCTTCATAGAAAGTTTGAACAAATTTTAACTCCAAGCCTTTATGAGAAACTTTTCCATTTGACAACCCTTTGCTCATAGAGTCCGTCCTTGAAGACAATATTGTTAAAGAACTAGAGATTTTTGAAGGAAACAAAATTGAGGTGATTTCTGGAAAGAGAATTGACACTTCTATCATTTACAAGGGAGAAGGGTTATGGGCAAGGTAAAGGTGAATAAGTGGGTCAAGATCAAAAGGATCACAACTCTTGGAGTAAGAGAAATCAAGGCAAGATGATGAAGGGTAATCTAACAGGTAGCATACTCCACAAACCGAAGAAGGCTTTTTGTAAAAAATTGTTTGAGTCCAACCTTTATTTATTGAATTAATTTGTAAAGAAGAAGGGAAAGATTTAGTGGCATTAATAAGCAAGCATAGCCAAATTGGAAGATTAGAGTTCTCAAAAAAGATTAACTCATTCTTAATAAAGATACCCACTATGTTTCCAATGTATTCAAGAAACTTAATATCCCCATATTCAAGCGGGAGATTATGAAGATGGATCTACATAGGGATAAATTTAATAGAATTTGAGATAGAGTTAAAGTTTGGATGCCAAATTTGCATGTGAAGACCTAAAATATTATAAAACTAGAGTTTGGTTCTAAAAACAATATCTCTCTTTTCTTTGGATTCAAATAGAGTCACAAAAATACAATTCCCTTGATCTATTGAAAGACCTCTAATACTCCACACCAGTTCTCATCTACCCATTTAAATAAGATTTTTTTAATCAATAGTGGTTTTCCAAAACACATATTATTTATTGTTGATGAAAGCCCAAAATATGAGGAGAAAGAGTTGCTTTCGAAAAGGTGATACTCAAATCCTTAATGTATTTCAAAGCCCCAATCTCTCATTCCAATACCACTTCCTCACCTACATAATGATTATAGACTTCAATATGAAAACTATTTTCCTCCTCTTATTTTCCCAAATGAAGGACCCATGTCAAAACTATTTTTTTTGTTGCTTTCTCCATAAGAAGGCCTCAATCCTTTGGAGCCAACACCTTTTGGCTCAAAGAAATCCAATAATAATTACCACTTAGGAATACCAACTTATATCTTTTCCTAGGATTTCTTTCCCTTACTCCTAACCTCTTATGAGGATATGAAGGACCCCTATGAAAAAGTGAAATATTGTTTGGAAAAAAGGGTCGAAAGTTGAAATCTCTTGTTCTCCAAAACTTGTAAGAGACCAGATGAGTATGAACATTCATCGCTATCATCTTGAAGAACCTATTCCTAAACCCATATGAATATTTAAGGGCTTCATTTCTTCTTTTAAAAATATCTTAATGTTCTAAAGACCATGCCTTATTCAGCAGGGGGAATTTATTGTAATCTAGGATTGCCAAAGAAGAAAAAATGGAATATTGTTTGGAAAACATACTAAATTCTTTCCAAGAAAGGGAGGTTTGTTTCCTTGACTACTGCTATTAAAGCTCCTCTACTTTACATTTGTCTTACCCTGCCATTGATTGAATCTTCCATGTTGATTTTAAGACTCCTCTATCAAATGAGTGTCTTTGATATCCTCTTGAGCTACGACAAGCATGGGTTCCTCTATCATACTTGTTTATGGTGAAAATGGAAACAACAATATTGAAAGACTAAATGAATTCAACCATAAAACCCTAGCCTAACAACAACAAAGATCCACCATAACATATGAAGATTACCTAAGACAATGAAAATCAAATGAAATCACAAAGATTATACCATCACATGTCCAATAGGGTTTGGATCTCCATTCTTCCTATCTCCATTTATCTTGCTTGATATATTTGCTCTCGGATTTTATGTGTGCACAAGAGCTCAACAAAGAACATAAATGTGGTTGCAAGTAGGCTTGATCGCATATGAAAGTTAGAATGCTAGAATTCTTGATTAGTCAGAATCAATTAGAATTGATTAGGGTTGATAATGAAGGATGGATCTCCTTTATATAGAAGACACTATAAGAAATGAAGGGATAAGATTGAGAGGTGTAAAAGATAAATGGTCGGCTAAGATTAGAGGGTACATAGAAGAAATAAGAAAATAATGAGAGGGTAGGTAGTGTATGAATTAAGAGATGAATGACTTGTGTCATAGGTAGAAAAGGCTAATGAATTAATTAAATAAATAAAGATTTAATTAATTAATAGAAGAAGTGGGATTAATTAAATAAATAAAAGTATTTATTTAATTTAGAAAAAGGATAATTTAAATAAATAAAGATTTATTTAATTAATAGAAGAATTAGGCTAAAATAATTAAATAAATAAATATATTTATTTAATTAGACAAGACAATTCTAGGTGTCTACATTTTGCCCCTCTTTGAGACAATGCAACTTGTTGCGTTGTTTCAAAGAAGATAAGATGAACTGATACAAAGTTTCCCCAAGATGGGAATGATATGCCCCCTCAAGAGATTGGATGAAAATGTCTGAAAAGATCATAGACAATCTCTTGAAAAGAAAGAATGGCAAGAATGGACTGACAAGATAGAGTGATAGAGTCACAGGATAAAGAAGACTGGCATGAGAGACTAGGGCTAGGGTAGTCTATAAGATAGACTACGAGGGGAAACATCCTCATTGTCATCCACAAACCTAAGAGATTAGAGTGTAGAGAGAGAAGAGAGTAATCAACAGTCACCAGCGATGGCATTGGTGCATAGATTCGATCGCGTTCATCGATATCAGAGGCCAGCATATGCAGGAGAGTCAGTAAGTACCACAAAACCTCCTTGTAATTTGCCACATTAATTATTGTCATAAATGCACGCCAACTAGTGTAATAAATGTGCTTTAGGTATTTTAAGAAAAATGTCAAATGGGGGAAAAAATGCTAAGGTGCGTCTGTGTTGGTGCCAGGCACGTCTGGGTAGGCTAAGCATGTATGCATTTGTGTCAGGTGCATCTAGGAAGGATGCAAGTGCATTTGTGTCATGAATACGCGTTTATGTCTTCAAGGTCAAATCAACAGTTCTGTGATAAACATACGCTATTGATTGGATAAGCTACCGAGAGGATACACTCAAGCAGGTCCTCTAGGGAAGACTAGGGTAATAGATAGGGCTAGGATTGACATACGTTGCCAATCAGGAAACTACTCAAGAGGATACACTCAAGTAGAGGCCCTAGGATAGGATAGAGCGAGACACTTTGTGATGAACAGGGAGTACCATAGAAATTGACAATTCTATGATAGAGCATACGTTGCCAATTGGATTAGGCTAGAATTGACAATTCTATGATAGAACATACGTTGTCAATTGGATAATCTACTCAAGAGGATACACTCAAGTAGGTTCCCTAAACATCGGATAAAAGCAGCACTCACTAATACATTTGGACTAGATTTTTGATTGAGGTTTCTGATGAGAGTGACCATTACTTAAAAAAGAAGAAGAGGGGAATTCATTTGTGCATTGCAATCCAACCTAGGCATCCATGGCATCTTCAACCCCCAAGAACATCAAACCTGCATCGAAGGCATTTGTGGCATTGCTTGCAATCCTGCGCAGGAGGTAGATTCAAATTTCCCTAGTTTTTAATTTCATGTTGCAAAAAATATACATGTGGTGGTTATTGCCCTAGTTTAATCGCGTAAAACTATAGAACTGTGATTGAGAAGTGAGCGTTCAATTTTGTAGCAGCAATCCCTTCCTCCCGTATATGCACATGTTGATTGTTCACATGAGATCACATCTCTTTGCGGCATCATATCAAACAATTCATGAGCCTTGTCCATGTTTCCACATTTTGCATTCATGTCAAGTAGGGCATTTGCAAGTACAACACCTAACAAAATTCATCTATTCGTTATGCTTTGATGGATATCCATACCCTGTTCCAAAGCTCCCAATTTTGCACAAGTAGGGAGGATGCTGGCAAAGGTTGTGGAATTTGGCTTTATGCCTTCCAATTTCATTTCCTTGAAAGTGTCTAAAGCCTTTTTGACAAATCCATTTTGTGCATATCCAGCAATTGTTGCAATCCACGAGACAACATTTCTTTTAGGCATTCTATCAAACAATTCATGTGCCTTGTCTGTGCTTCCACATTTTGCATACATGTCTACAAGGGTAGTTGCAACTACAACATCTGAAAAAATTCCTCTATCCTTTATGCTTCGATGAATGTCCATACCCTGTTCCAAATCTCCCATTTTGGCACAGGCAGGGAGGATAGTAGCAATGGTCGTAGAATTTGGCTTTACACTTGCTGATTGCATTTGCTTGAAAGTTTCTAAAGACTTCTCAACAAATCCATTTTGTTCATATCCAGAAATCATTGCAATCTAGGAAACCACATTTCTTTGAGGCAATCCATCAAACAGTTCCCGTGCCTTGTCTATGCTTCCACATTTTGCATACATGCTAACAGAACAGTTGCAACTACATCTGACAAAATTCCTCTATCTTTTATGCTTTGATGGATGTCCATACCCTGTTCCAAAGCTTCCATTTTGGCACAGGATAGGAGTACACTGGCAAACATAACTAAATAAATGCAATGATCAACTCCAAAGACATCAAACCATTACTAACAAAACCAAGAGTCTAAAATATGATAGGGAATAGTGTGAGCTATCCTAAAATAAAATATTTTATTTTCAATTTCAACTAAAACATAATTACTCGACCATTTAATGTTATTAATAAGTGTTTAATTTATGAAAGAGATAAATGGTTGGCCACAAGTACATGAGTTACTAAATGCACACAAATAAGTGAATTTGATATTCAAAACTATCTACAATGAATTCAATTCTTGTCCATTAGTCATTTATGTTTGCAATAACCATCTTTCTTTGTTTTTCTTAATCTTTATTCATAGTTATGTGCATATTTCACATTCTATAATTAGGATATCAATTGCTATGGCTGAACACTAGCATGATGTTTGTGTTGTGGTATAGATGCGTGGAAACATAATTATGGGATTGTTATATTATAGAGATCATAAATCTAGATATCGCATAGTAGTTCTAGCTCTTCTTGGATTTAGTCTAAAGTTGACATACAGTCATAAAGTCATTATTAGCAAATCTATCCATTTCTAGTAAAGACAATTGAGAAAGTCATTTTGATATTGAGATTTTCTTATCTGTTTACCTATTGATCATTATTAAGCCATAATATTTAGGTCTATTTATCTCTCTTGCAAAACCTCTGTAAGTGTCCTAGATTGTCCCTACTACTAACTCTTTAATGAAATAGTGGAGTTCTAAAAATTTGTTGCACAAGATGGTGTTGAACGTATCAACAAGGCTAGCATGGAAGGCATGTTCAAGCTTCCACTTGTACAACTTACAACAAATGATTTGTTGTAAGAAGAAATTCTTGAAATAGGGATACAATCAAAAGACAAGTAAGTACATACAAACCTCCTCAGTTGAAAGTAAAATCTGTGTATAAAAAGAGTACATTGAATCCCAATCCATAAACACAATAGAGATACCGATGGAGACTTAATTGGATGTAGCATGTCGCACCAAAGTTGTTAGAGTATGCTAAGCTAGTACATAATGTTTCCTGAAGCCACATTAGTATTTTACCCAGATCATTATCTACCAAAACTAACTATAGTAATCCTTTTGAGGATTCATTTCATGGTGCTAGATCTTCATTTAGTTCCACTTCTTGTTGGAGAAAAGAACAGTTATTTCTTGAGGTAGATGAATATCCCATCAACAAAGGACAAGACCCTTTCTAGAATATAACAAATTCTACTCCAACAAAAGATCATGGGGGTTTCACTAGAGATATTGAATAAGAGATAGACTTCTACTGCTGCATTAAAAGCATTGGCATGTTCTTCATTTATTGATGTAAACTCTCTGTGACGCCACCACAACCAACAAAGGTGTAAGAAGTTGTTTGCAATGCATGGATTTTTAGGATTGTCCTTTGAGAAAACATAATTAAAGTATGGAAACAGGATTTGCCAGCTCCTGAGGGAATCTTGATGAAAAATAACTATAAAATATTTGGACAAGCTTATATGCAAAAACTCATGCTTCCTAATGGGTTTATGTACAAAAATAAGCACAAATTAAGTGGTAAAGGGGCTTCTAGAAACAAGAGGGACAAAGAGGTAGTGGAAGTGAAAACTTTTGGTGTTGTGTCTACTCCATCTCAAAATGGGAATGGCGAAGGTGTTGTAAGAGGAGCTGATAAGGGTGTTGGAAGAAGTGGGGGTGTTTACATTCCCCCATTTAAGCTGGCTCAAATGATGAAAGATGTGGAAGACAAGAGCAGTGTGGAATACCAACGCATGACATGGGATGCCCTTCGGAAGAGTATCAATGGGTTAGTAAAAAAGGTAAATGCATCTAACATCAAGAACATCATTCCAAAGCTATTTGTAGAGAATCTCATCTATGGGAGGGGTCTATTTTGTAGGTCTTGTATGAAATCCCAAATGGCATCCCCTGGATTTACAGATGTTTTTACTACGTTGGTTCTTGTGGTAAATACAAATTTTCCTAAAGTTGGCAATCTGCTTTTGTGAAGAATTATTTTGCAGCTTAAGAGGGCATACAAACGCAATGACAAGCACATGTTGATAGTAGCAGCCAAATTCTTAGCTCATTTAGTGAATCAACAAGTTGCACATGAGATCATTGCCTTGGAACTTCTCACCCTTTTACTAGACAACCCCATAGATGATAGTGTAGAGGTTGTTGTTGGGTTCGTGAAAGAATGTGGTTCTTTGTTGCAAGACCTTTCACCCAAAGGTCTCTATGGGATTTTTGAAAGATTTAGAGGTATTCTCCATGAGGGGGAAATTGAAAAATGAGTACAATTTTTAATTGAAGGCCTTTTTACAATTCGCAAAGATAAGTTTGAGGGTCATCCAGCTGTGCGTCCAGATTAGTTAACACATGAAGTTTTCCTAGAAGATGAACTTGATCAAGAAGCTGGTTTGGATGTTTTCAAGCCAAATCTTGATTTCTTAGAGCATGAGGCAGCCTATGAAAAACTGAAGAAAGATATCCTTGGAGATGCTTCTTCAAATGAAGTAGAAGGGGATAATGATTTAGGTGATGATTCAGATGATTATGATGATGATGATGATGATGATGAGGAAGGTGAGGAAGCACTGAGAATATAGGATGTGACAAAGACAAACTTGGTCAATTTAAGATGTTCAATTTATTTGACAATCATGTGAAGTGTTGATTTTGAGGAAGCTGGTCATAAGCTACTAAAGATCAAGCTTGAACCTGGTCAAGAGAGAACGTACCTTCATTATTATGGTCTTCTTGGGCAAAGATTCTATATGATCAATAAAATTTATGAGGAATTTTTTGATAAGTGTTTTGTACAACAGTATTCTATGATACAAGGACTGGAAACAAATAAATTGCGTAATGTTGCAATGTTTTTGGCCCACTTACTTGGCACAGATGCTCTTCCATGGCATTGTCTTGCTTATATACATCTGACAGAGGAAGATACTACTTCCTCTTCCCGTATTTTTATAAAGATTCTCTTGCAGGAGCTGGTAGAGCAGCTTGGTATATTGTTGCTTAATGAAAGGTTGAACAATCCAACAATGCAAGATTCTTTTGATTCAATTTCTCCAAAGGACAATCCCAAAAATTCATGGTTTGCTATCAATTTCTTTACTTCTACTGGTCTTGGTGGTATCATTGAGAGTTTACGTGAGTATTTGAAGAATATGCCAAGGCTTGTAATGCAGCAGCAAAAGTCTATTCCTGAGTCAGATGAATCTACCTCTAATGATGATTCTTCTAGTTCATCAGGTTTGTCAGATTCTGAGAGTGAAACTAATAGTGAGAGCTGTAAGGAGTCACCAAGAAAGAAAAATAATTCAAAGCATGACAATGAGTATGAAAAAATAAGAAGAAAGAAAAGGGCGAGGGCATTTGACTCGAAGGATGGAAGTGACAGTGAAAAAATCAGAAGGAAAAAGAAAAGGAATTAAAAATCTTTCTAGTCAGTTATTCAAGGCTCCAATAGACACCGTTTTCCTGGAGTGTGACAAATAAAAGAATCACTCTCAAGTGCTTTGGTTTTATAACAAATGATTATAAGATGCTACAATGTTGTCTTATGTATTTTAATAGCCATGGGTTTTAGAGTTATGTACTTGACAGGTAATGGATAAACAGTGTTAGGAGGAGAAAATATTGAAGGCCAAGTGTAGATTGTGATAATAGTAGATCAATGAATCTTGTAATTTATTGAGTATTTCTTGTTTTCCATGTTGTCTGATGTACCATAAGAAAACTAGAAATCTAAATTCAGTAAGATGCTTTGTTCAATGATGATACTTTCTATTTTCTTGCCTGTGAAGAAAGACCATGTCAGACAATATCAACGAACAACAAAATAAGGAGACAATTGCTAGATTGTGGTCTAACTTGAAAAGAAAAGGTGATGGGAAATGTTATTGTCTGTGCAAAATTTGTAAGGGATTAAAGACTAGAAGACTTCTAATCAAAACAACGAAGAAACATTGTAGGCTGCATGGTCACATTGAAGGTGGAAATGATTATCATCCATTGGTAATTTTTTCATTATATCATTTTGCTATATACATAATAAATCACGTGATGATGAGATCATGATCACAGTTTATTTATGTTTATCAATTTTATATAGGTCAACCACCATGAAGCACATGGTATGGATCAACACAACCCTAAGAATATGGTTTTCAAAGTGGACGAACATGGAGGTGTGAATATCAAAGCTGAAGATAATGATCCCATGGAAGATGACGATCATGAGCCAGAAAACACAATTGAAGATGACGATCATGAGCCAGAAAACACAATTGAAGATGACGATCATGAGCCAGAAAACACAATTGAATATGATGGTACAAATACATTGATCCATGACTCATTTAGTACTTGTGCATATGATCATGATGATGAAGATGACCTTGATGTTGTTCATGATGTCCCTCTACTTGAGAAGGCATCTGAGGCCCTTTATGAAGGCTTGTAGGCAACTCTTCTCTCTGTTGTATTGTTCTTGGTAAACTTGAAGGTTATGAATGGTTTATCCAACATAACAATGTCACGTATGTTAAGGTATGTCATATATGTCACAATAAACTGTGAATCATGTTGTACCATTAATATTCTTTATTATAACAAATTATTATTTTTTGCTGTAGATTGATAGGTGAGTTTTTGTTACCACCATCAAATATTCTACCTCGCTCATACCGAGAATTATTTGCTATTATGAAAGATATTGGAATGGAGTATCAAGCAATAGATGGTTGTCCCAATGATCATATTATATATCACAAATAACATGAATTTCAAACTGAATGCCCTGAATGTCATATTAGTAGATATCGAATAGATCAAATAACAAAAAGGGCTCCTCACAAGGTTCTTTGCTATATTCCCATTATTCCACGTATGCAACTATTATTCAAGTGCACTAGCTTGGAACATTTTATGGATTACCATGCACACAATAGAAGTCGAGATGACATTATTCGAATGCATGTGGATGGTTTAGCATTTATGGACATAGAGGAAAAGTGGCCACACTTTAAAGAAGAACCTCGTAATCTCAGGCTTTCATTGGCAGCAGACGGTGTCAATCCATTTGGAGAGATGAGATCTATTTACTTAGTGTGGCCTATTTTTGTTATCAACAATAACATTCCTCCATGGATGTCAATAAAGAGGGAGCACATAATGTTGGCAATGATTGTTCCAGGTATTTTATCATTTAAATATAGTCGTCTAAATTTAATTAAAAATATTACAGTAAAATGGTCATAATAATTATGTAATGTTTTTGTTCATTCGATTAGGTAAGTACAAAGTTAAAGATATGAATGTATATATCGAGCCTCTTATCGATGAGTTGCTAGAGTTATGGAATGGTGTCACTATGTATGACGTCTCTAGACCAATATGACAAAGACAATTTCAATTCCATGTGGTGCTTCTATGGACAATACACGATGCCCCGGGGCTAACACATTTTTGTGGTATGTTATAGTGTTTAAGTTGTGCATGAACATTATAATTCAAAAAGTTATCATATTTAATCCAATTATACATTATCTTGTAGGTCTTCAAACAAAGAGAAATTTTTCATGTCCTGTTTGTGGTCCAAAGATGAAATCTCGTCATTCAAAAAGTTTAGGAAAGAAGGTGTTTGATGAGTATAGGCACTTTCTCCACAAAAATCATAAGTATCAAAATATAGAAAAACATATTTTCAATGGGAAAGAAGAGAATACATCAAAGCCACGAAGAATGACACCTCACCTATGGAAGTTGGAATATAATAGAATTAATCGTCAAGGTAATGCCATTCCATCTATTGGTTTGTCATAAAACATATTTTCTATTTTGTTTTGTAAATTGATGATGTGATTGATGATCATGAAGGTCGTGAAGGCATAAATGACCACCTTTCTAAGGGACTACAAAGTTATTCCTGAAAATTTAGTAGGTTGCCCTACTATGAGCAGTTACAAATTGTTCATTTGTTTGATAGTATGCATATTGGAAAGAATATAACATAGACAATATGGAAAATATTGGATGCAAGGCGTGACAAAGAAAAAAATGTCAAAATATGTAGTGACATTCAGGATTCCAATCATGCAATGATAAATGTCATTCAATCAAATAGCCATGGAGATCAGATTAATATAAGTGAGCTTCCTTGGTTATTAACAGACCAGCAAAGCAATGCTATAAAAGAAGTCATACGAAAAATTTGATTTCCCACAGGATTTGCTGTGAACATAAACAATCTCATATCAAAGAAAAGTGAATTTGGGCCAGGGATGAAAACATATGATTGACATACCTTCATTAAGGTAATTCATGTTCTTGTGTTTTTAGTATGTATTTAAGTACTGCGAGTACGTGTACTTTTCATTATGTTACAAAAAAATGAAAAGATAATTTTATAATTGTTGCAGTACATTCTACCTCTATATCTCCCAGATGACTATGACAATAATGTCAAGCAAGTCATATATGATCTTGGAAAACACATGAGGTAAGTAGTGATATTTGTTTAGTTCGTTGTATAGATATTATATTTGTGATTTGTTTTACTTGTTATGTAATATATTTTTTTGCGTCATGAATACATTGTAGGTGGTTGTCATGTAAAGAAATCCATAAAGATGATATAAAATATTGGAAGAGAAAAATTCCTTATTTAATGTGTGAAATGCAAAAGTGTCTACCTCTAGATTTTTTCAATGCACAAGAACACTACCTCATACACCAAGTTGAGGAGATTGAATTGTGTGGACCTATACACACTAGGTCAATGTGGATGGTTGAGAGGAACTTGAAATTTTTGAAAGCTTTGGTTTGACAAAGAGCACATCCTGAGGGTTCTATGGTGGAGGGATATTTGGTATACCAGACTATAGTGTACATTTCTGAATATCTTCCTAAGTTTGCAGAAAAGATCCACGTGGATCACATTTGGGATCCCAACACCATTAACTAATTTGAAGGGGAGTACTTGACAGGGAAAGGTAGATTAAGGAAAGTGAGAGGTAATTATAAGATGTTATTGTAGTTAATTAATTCTTAATCTTTAAAATAAACGATTGTAAGACATCTATTTATTTTTTGTAAAGTTGGTCGAGAGTGGGATGCACTATATTTGTATATTGCAAACAATCTTGATTGGATGACAGTATGGATTGAACTTTGTCAACATTCTGGACACACGTTAACATGGGAAGGTGTGGCTTCATTGGTTAAAGAAGCACATCGTAATGGAGATTCCAATGTTACACAAAGGGAAATTGATTTAGCATATGGTTTAAGAGATAAACAAGTACGTATTAATTTATTAATCACCCATATGTTTATCAACTCACAATGCAATAAATTTTACATGTTTGACATATTGTAGGTCAAACACAACAACGCTATGTGCTGCAATGGTCATAAATTTCACATAAAAAAGTTGGATGACATGAAGAAAACTTGTGATTCTGGCATCACTATAGTCTTTGAGGTGACAAATATTTCATCAAGAAATGACATTCATCCTCAACAGT
This sequence comes from Cryptomeria japonica, assembly GCF_030272615.1. Lineage (NCBI taxonomy): Eukaryota > Viridiplantae > Streptophyta > Pinopsida > Cupressales > Cupressaceae > Cryptomeria > Cryptomeria japonica. The sequence goes on from NC_081412.1 coordinate 644,971,117, forward strand.
CTCAAAATCGATACTATGGCATTTTGGATGATATGCTTGAGTGTGACTTTAATTTCTTCAAATTAGTTTTGTTGGTCATCAAATGGTACAAGCTACGATTGAATAAAAATGATCCTGATAGAACTGTTATTGAACATGACAATGGTTTTATAATGCTAAATACAAGGTCATTTGAACCAGTTGGGGATGAGCCCTATGTTCTTCCAAGCCAATGTGAGCAAGTATTTTACTCAGAGGTTCCACATAAACCAGGTTGGTCATTTGTTGTTAGACATGATCCAAGAGGAAGGCTGATAAAGTATAATGTGATGGAAGAAGAAGATACCAAAGAAGTAGAAGATGAAGTGGATGATGATCACGATCGATAGTTTCTCAATGACGATGAAGAAGAACAAGAAGAAGAAGATGATGATGATGATGATGATGATGATGATGATGATGATGATGGTGATGGTGATGGTGATGGTGATGGTGATGGTGATGATGGTGATGATGATGGTGAAGATGTTGATGATGGTGATGATGATGGCGAAGACGTTGATGATGATGATGATGACGACGACGACAAGGATGATGATGATGATGATGATGATGATGATGATGATGATGATGATGATGATGATGATGATGATGGTGATGATGGTGATGATGACCTTGATGTTCATGATGATGAAGAATGAAATGTATGAGGTATGCGATTAGTATATTATCTATTTAATATTGACTTCTTGATAGATTTTTTTTTACATAATTAATTTATTATGTTTTGAATTCTAATTCCATTACATAATTAATTTATTATGTTTTGAATTCTAATTCCATTACATAATTAATTCATGATGCACCTTTTAATATAGAGATGGAGATAGGGAGAGTGACTATTTATGTGACAATTTTTAAACTATGTTTATTTATGGAAATTGGATTGTTTATTAGCTATGTGATGGATGTTGATTTAAAATACATATGTGATGGATCACATGTTTATTATGATGCATGTGACATTTTTTGAACTTTGTGTTTATTTATAGAATGTGGATTGTTTATTACCTATGTGATGGATGGTGATTTATGATACATATGTGATGGATTACATGTTTATGATGAAACATGATATGTGATGCTAATTGTGATGATCAATTACATATATGATGACACATCATGTGATGCTTCTGATCAAATTACAAATGTAGTAATGCTTATGATGCTCAATTGATGGTGTTGATTTCAGGTATAGTTCCTATGTGATGTTGTCACCCTTGGTGGGAATAGGTTGTTGACTACAGACATCATCAACCATTTAGTTGAGGATCCTACATAGTCTACATTGTACATGACCTTGAACCCCTTTGACGAGGATCCTGCACAGTCTCATGGATGGATAGGTATAACTAGTCAATACACCCTATAGAAATAGTTAATTTTTTTTAAATTACTTGGAAAACAAACTTCCTCAATTTTTCAAACCTTGACATTAGTAGAAAATCTAATACAGTTATCAACACTTGAGGCCTCGGTTGGACTTATTCCAATTTTCATCCCAAAATCAACTTTAGGGTTGACTTCTTCATCAACATTACCCTCATTTGCAAAATTTCTCTCTCATTACCAATTAACTCTCTCATTTCATGGAGTGCAAGTACCCCCAAATAGGTATTTGTTAGATCTATCTTTGTCGAGTGAGGAAAATGCAGTAATAGAAAATGAAAGTGACACATGTAGTAGGTCTACAATAGGGAGATCAACAAGAGGTCAAAAGATTACAAGAAAATCAATAAACGCATGAAATTTTTTCTTGCTCAAGGGAGGTCATGTTCCTATGATGATGAGACCAAAGGTGACATTGAGGTGCCACTGAGGTATAGACATCTACAAAAACAATGGGTGCCCAAGGAACTTCCTCCAATAAACACCAATTTTTGTGTTAACGATAGGATATATCACATAACACCTTCGTCGTTACATGGTTTAGGCTTATTTTCCATGGACGACATAAAGGTCTGTTACAATAGAGTTGCAAAATTGATGGACTTTGTTAGACCTTGTTACAATTACAAACATTGGATGCAGATTGTTAAATATAAAAAAAGTATGCATAGGTATGCACTGTCACCAAATTATATACAATAGAAATATAATGATCAAAGTAAATGAGTGGATGTATACATTGATGGTCAGCCAAAAGAAATAGGGAATATTGCGGGTTTTATAAATAGTACGTGACTTGGGTCAACTAATAAACAACCCAATTGCATATTTGAGGCACACGAGGAAAATTGTGTATTTGTATGTGCAATAAAATCAATAAGTGCAAGCGAAGAGCTTCTAATCGATTACAATTTGAATCGTACAGAGAGAAACAAAGTTAATATGATGGGGGTGGTATGTACTATATACCATTTAAATTAACCAACCTCCAATTAATGAATCCAATATACCATTTTATTATGAAGTTTTTTTGCTAAGTCTATTGGTTTAATTTCGCTAATGTTTTTAATATTTTTTCTTTGTCATAGGCCGAGATAGATCCATCACATATTGCAGACAAAGATGTAGCTTGTGACACTTCTACCGAGCAGACAAACCTCATTGTAATTGTACAAATTAGATAGAAGAAAACTGTTACATTATTATGTTCTTTTTTTAAGTGATTTCTACTAATTTTATAATTGTTAATGATATTCTTGACACAGACGGATGTTTGGGGAAAGGGAAAAGGAGTTGCAGTACCTGAGAACCTTTCTAGGGATGTGGAATCATTAGGGTTAAGTGATGATGACCCTGAAGATCCCACAGACCTTATGAAATTCTTTAAAATACCTCTTATAAAAATTAGAAAAGAGATTGTTTCTTTGGCAGCCGTGCATCCTATCACTGATGAGATATGAGAGAGGGTGGCATTATTGGTTCGAATAGCAGAAAAATTGCAAGTAAGCAGTAATAAAAGCTTTAATTATAACAAAAGTTCAATAATAGTTTATATTTTATTCTCTTTTATGTCATTAACTAAAATATGTACATATTTTTTTTACAACAATTTATGTGCCCTCATCAAAGTCATTCCCATGATCAGGGTGTTGTTGGATCTTTAGGTGATGACGATTTTCTTGTATTATCACTTGCTTGGATTATCACTCTAAGTTCCCAAAACACATCATACTTGATACTATCAATTTTCAAAATAAATGTTCATCCTTGTTTACAATTCTTGCACTTTTCATATATTTAGTGTTTGATATATTTAATGTATTATTCTTTAGGTGTTGTCAATGTTAGTGTGAGAATGCCACTGCCGCTTCATCAGAGGTTAACCTCACCTGTATTGCCGACTGCAACATCGGCAACATGTATCATGCAAACATCCTCTAGTGCACATCATATTGGCCCACCCACTATTGGTAGATCCCTCTTTTGCTCTATCTTCTGTCATGTGTTTATTTCCCTTCAAGCGTTCTTTCTTGAATTCTAATGCCATTTCATAGTGGATTCATTTTTTATAGGAGGAGATGCACATGAGCATGTGCCAGAGGTGACTACTACTAATAACATACCATCATTTCCTGGATCTTCTTGTATTGCTAGTATGGGAACGTTGCAGGCCACATTGGTGGTGAGCGACGAAGAAATGATTCCCTTAAAGATACAAAAGGTTCCAGGTACTTTAAAATTATTATTATATATACTCTAATTGTAATTTACTTTATGATCACTCATTTTGGAGTAATTATCCCATGAATTTTTTGCAGGCAATGATATTTTCTATAAACATTTTAGTGACATTGCATTGCAGATATTTGGGCCCACCATACATAAAAGGTGGTACATCATATGTGAACTAACCCTAATCCACTTTTGATTTCATATCATTTCTAGAATAGTTTTCCTTTGATCCATTTCTTGAAGTGTAATAAATGTAGCTTCAATTCATTTCTGAATCTAACAAGTTTGGTTTTGCTTTAAACGTGGAATGACCAAGAAAAAAGGTTAAAAGATGAATTGACAAACCAAATGGTTGAGTGGTTTGGAAATGACACCTTTGACAAAAGCAAGCTCCTTGAAAAAGCTGGCACATATCTAAAGTATGTGAGGGACCAATACATGACCCATTTGGAGAGGAACCTAAAGTATGAGCGTCCCCCCATGAATCTAGAGAGGGAGTGGAAGGACCTAATTTTGGATGCCAAGGAGAAAATTGAAAGGAAAAAAGGAAATACACACTAGACTCCAGAAGAAGGTACGAGATACTATTAAGAATGTAATTATGTACTAATTAATTACTCTTTATATTTATATAATCTAACATATTTCAAACTTTTTATAGACTGAGTGGCATGTCAAAGGCAACCAAGGCAAGGCAAGAAAAGCATGGGCAACACAAACTCGGCTCTGGTGGTTACATGAAACTTGTTGCACGAATTGTAAGTATCTCATGTAAATGAAATATTGCATCAAAATATTAATAAATTGCAAACATTTTTTTTTATCAAGCAATGCAAACAAAATTAATGATACCAAGCAAAAATGCAGGGCTCTAAATTCAATAGAGTGCCCATAGAAGATGACAAGAGAATTGCCTACTAGCAAGGCTATTCAGCCATGGCTAATTGGCTATGAGAATTGAGTGGGCATACAGAACATTTGAGTGCATCCATCACACAGGTAAATATGCTAAATGGAAGTTGTTTCAAATTGAATACTTTACCAATAATCTAATAGATGTTGAGTTCCAACATAAAGTGACTGTATTTGTTTTAAATAAGAAAACAATGATAACAATGTGCATGTCATTGAAATGCAACCTGCTAATTGTGAAACACCACCTACACATGAAGGTCCGGATGTGCATCCTAGTAGTGGAGGTATTCATTTTCTATTCAAATTTATTTATTTAGCTATTAATACAATTAAACATCTTAATTTTTAATTAGAGTAGTAATTAATGTAACCTTTTTTGTTAATATTTTAGAGCATGTAGTCGGTGGTGAGCAAGTGGAGCATGATCTGGGTACACAACATCAAGAATGTGATGTTCCCCACTCAGGTAAAGAGGACCACTGTTATTTCTTTAAACAAATATAATTGCAATTGGTGTTCAACATTAATGTAACCTTTAGTATTTCAACTCCAGATGATCTAGAGGGTGTTCAGCATGTTGAGGTTGAGGCTACACAAAATGATGTGGTCCCATCAAGTAAAGAGAACAACAATTATGTTCTCTAAATTAATGAAATACTTGTAACAATAATAAAAAATTTTTTGAATTTAACCCATTTCTTTGTTATTGCAGAGGACCCCCCTTCACTTCAGCATCCTCATCCTCAGTATAGGACTAGGCATACATTGAGATCACAAGCAGTTGGTGGAACATTAGCAGAGGGGGGAAATCATGAAGAAACTGATGTTCCACTTAGTCTTTTCACAACTTCAAAGAAAAAAGAAAGAAAGAAATGATTGTAATCTAACTTATTTGATAATGACTGATTTTCATGTATTAGTGAATGTAATTATGTGCTAATTAATGGTTATGGATGATATGTGTTAATTAATATTGATGAGTGTTGCGTGTTAATTAATGTTAATCAATGTTATGTGTTAATGAACATTATGTGATATTAATGAATGAATGCTATATTTTATTAATGGTAGAAAGAAAGAATGAATGAATGTTATTAGATATTAATGGGGAATTTAGAGTGATGTTAGGGGGGGGAGAGGCCAAATGAGCTTCTAGCTTCACATCGTTGGCCCTGTTAAGTAGAGAATATTAAACTATTCTCGAAACCAAGTGAAGCTCAACAAGATAACGCACTTTTCAATATTTCATTATGTTGCACAGTTAATCTTATTGAATAATGAATATTGAATATTAATTGTAGGGTCCAATAGAGCCAACACAAACAACAACACCATAAGTTGCTGGGTATAATGAACTCCCATATTGTCTTGTTTGTACACGAACAATATGAGTTGCTTCTAGTGTTGATATCCAAGGTAGGACTGCAAAAGTTATGAATATGCCTCATCCTTGTAAGTTTTTTTATTACTTGTAAGTAATGAATATGCCTCATCCTTGTAAGTTTTTTTATTACTTGTAAGTCATGAATATTGCTCTTTAGTTGATTAAAAGTAAATGAAAATCTTTAATGAATACACAAAACTATATACATATGCAGGTGCACCATGGTTGAGATGGTCCAACTCCCTAGTCTCACTCTACGACTAAGCTCATGCCATATCTAAATCAAAGACATCTCAAATACATCGTCACTGGAAAGCTGCAAAATGCCATTTTTTATACATAAGTAAGAGATACACAATTGGGCATAATCACCAAGAGAACGGTAAAAAGTGTGTTTGAGATTGTATCATGGATTCTTTTAAGGATTGTATCATGGATGCAAAAAATCTCTTCATTAATCCTTAAATTCAGATTGCTATAATACTTCTTTAGACTTCTCATGTCATTTGTTGCACTTCTTCACTATTTTGGACTGAGTTTCAACTATGTATTTGCCTTGACTTATGACTGTACCTAGCTTTGTCCTATCTTTGTAAGCTTCCTCTTTGAATTGTGGTTGTAGATTTGATAATACCTTTTTTAATGTTGCACTATTTGTAAGGAGGACAACTCCTAATGCATGTTGTAAATTGTGTTCTAGTGACTGAGACTAACCTTTTTGTACTTGATGTTTTTGACTAATTGTCATAACCTTTGACTTTGATGCTTGTGCCTTAATATAACTAGATGTTTCTTGTATGCATACTTGGTCAAGGACTGCATTATGATGCTATATGGCTACAAACTAAGATTATTTGTTGTATTGAGTTGCACATTTGACATGAGCTGCCCTATGATTGCTATGCCTCTTGAGGTTATAAGGTGTTGTTCTTGTCAAGTTTTGACAATGCTACAATAATAACGTGTTATTTGTTGTTAAGGTTTGAAAAGACCTTTTAGAAACTTACACCCTTCTCTTTTTCACTTAGTAGACTTGATTACTGTCATTTTATTCGGTACTAGGTATGACTACCTACTGGCTTTACTATAGACTGCAATCTCTCTAGACTATATTTTTTGAGTGTTGTTGTTCTATACTTGACCATCTATTAGGAAAACATAGCTTGAAATATCCAAAACAATTAATGAATGACTGCACTATCACCAATCTATCTTGAAGATTTGACTACTCTTTAGATTATGATTATGACTGTCATGATATTTCATGAGACTGCTCTATCCCCATATGAAACCCTTTGTTCCCACAAATCAATGCTTTGAACTTGACTGCAACTTTATAGTGATCATTGTCTTTGTATAGTAAGCTTGCTACTTTCTCAACTTTTGATATATTGGAGGCTTCTAGGATGGTTTCTATCTTATAGTCACAATACCTTGCTAAAATTTGCATTTCAGATCACTGCTCAATGATCATATGATGTCTGTCTTTTGAATTTGACTCTCGAGGTGAACACTAACAATGCATTGGTGTTTGCAATGTTAAAACCTTGGCCAAGATGGCGATGCTTTATCTAAGTGATTGTTAGATCACATGAACTAGATACACCTACTAAGCAGATGGTCATAGTAGTTAGGGGTTACCTATATTGTGTGACTAACTAGTTGCGTGTAGGTTTTGAACACCAAGATCAGATGGCCAGATGTAAAAGAAACCCAATCCTTAGAATGCACCCTCATGAAGGGTTGGGTCTCTTCCAATTGGAAGGGGCATGGGAGACTGACAAGTCTACAATTGAATGGAGAAGCCCTTGATGATTCTCTCCCTATTCTAAACTATGTCGAGGCTTGATACAAAAAGTTTCAGTTGGAAAGTTAAATGAATTGTAACCTCTGAACCTTTATCTCTTCCCTCAAAAATGAAACTTGCCATTTGAATTCCTTTCTCATATTGATTAGCCTAATAATATTTGTTCAATGTTTTTTATCGTTAAAAGATTACCTTCCTTTTAGATAAATTAGTTAGATTCTTATTATGTTGAAGAACATTTAGTTAGTTTTCTCCTTCAATTGAAGTAGTTGTGTTTTATTTTGAAATGCTCAATTTTTTATCTTAATATAGATCACAATTTATTTTCTTTAAGTATAGAATTAATGGAATATTACATATGGTATCAAAGAAACCAAGTTTGACATTGAACCTTAGGCTTTCCACCTATAAACAAAACTATATACATATGCAGACGCACCATGGTTGAGATAATATGCAAGCGCACTATATACAAAACTATATTTGCAAGTAAATCTTTTATTCAAATCCACAATATGAAACACGGAGTTTTATTGGAAGAACACAAGTAACCTTATCTCCTTTAGATAATATCACAAGCAATTGCCTATAGAAATATGCAGTAATCCACAGCATATACACAAAGGAAAGATGACTGATTATATTATATATGTTCGCAAAATGGTACAATAGTAAGCCTGAGGCTATATTCTACTTCTTCTCTAATGATCCTTATTGTTACAAAAGTTCCATCATTTATATGAGGGTATACATTGTCACCAAGCATTGTGGCTTTTTAGCACATAACTATTAATTAGCACTTTTGTTAACAAACTGGAAGATAAACAAGTTCAACATTCCTATGTGTTCAATGTACTTATCATCTTTATACATTAGAATGCCATTGTTTAGTGTCCTCATGTCGCTTTCTGTCTAGAAATGATTGGATAGAATATGGTTAACACAAAGTGACAATTCTTTGTCCCGATCCAACTCTGATACTGCTCAATTCTTCTCATCACTGAACTCTTGTTTCCACTATTCCAATGATACTAACTCACCATTACTGTAAAAAGAGGGCACCCTAGGGGTATTCCCATCATCCAACCTCTGAAGCTCTTTCCTTAATTGATTTTCCAATTCATCATGGGACTTCAAGTAAACCTCGGCTTCAATTTTCTCACTTGGATTCATCAGACTGTTGTCATTCATCATGCCTTCCAACTGAGACCTGGGCCTTTCATGCTCTTTCAAAGCTTTGACTGTTCTAGTGTATGTCTTCCAATAGATTTCTGCAACCTGCACCATACTTTTGAATCTATACTCAATGACCTCGAGAACTAACTTATCCATCTTTTGTTGTTCCTTTTTTACTTGCCGAGATGTCTTTTTGGCCCTATTCCTCCAATACATAGCATCTATCAAGGCATCCATGGCAACTCTGTCAACACCGTATGTCATCCCTGTTTGACTAGTACCTATATCAATATGAACCAATCTTGCTTGCAGCCTCTATTTTTCTTCATCGGTTTTCTCATATAGGCTTTCGTATGTAGAATTTTCTCAGACTAGAAACTCTATTTGATCTTGGTTCAGTTTAGCGATATCAAAATTTAGTTTGGCAGTTGTTCTAGGCCAGTCTTTCCAACTTGCTGCACCATCAAATGTCCAAAAGCTTCTTCTATATCAACCAATATAGGTTTTTTATCTTTGGGATAGATAGCCCACTGTAGAAGAGCCTTCTGATCTAGATCATATCCCGATCCTCTAAAGAGTTTATCAATCTCTTTTGGTATCATTTGCTTACTTAGGTCTTGTTTCTTGAGGAATCCATCAAACAACAAGGCAGAGTTCATGTCTTCCCTTCTTAGGTGTCATTTCTCTCATCACAAGATCCATCTCCTCTTGTAACCTTTGAAGCTGCTTCTCTTCTTCATTATTTCTCATGTTATTCCTAATTTGAGATCCTTTATGTTGATAGAGGAATTCGGTGAACTCCTTCGAAGCAATGAAGTCACTATCAACAATGAAATCCTCATGCTCTAGGAATCTAATGTCAGCCACTTCTAGGACATTTAGTTGTCCTATTGCCAAGTCTATCGGTGTATCCTCTGCATAACCAGGGGGGTAATCCTCTTTAGGAGTGAATGGAACAATGCCAGATGTGGAAGCAGGAGACATATGAGCCAAAGGCTCTATATTCCTAATAGTATTAATGTAATCTCTAAAAACATGAGGCGGGACTCCCTCAAGTATTTCCAATTCATGCTCCATAAGTTTGTTGGCCAACTCCAAGGGGTCTTGAACCTTTTGTAGCGCATTCTCAGCCATTTTCCTTCTAAAAAGCTTCCATTTATAAGCTTGCATTATTTTCTCAAACTTTATTCGCTTCACTCTGGGCTCTTCTTTGCCAATGTTCTTAATGAGGTCATCCGGTAGGTAAGATTTATGCTCTCCAACCTTTAGCTTTTGTGATGACCGGGCTATCTTTATGTATCCTCCAGGATCGAAATTGGGCCTTGGATCCCCCATAGCCATGCTATAATAATCTAATTTTGTCTGCAGCAGACCATAAGTCTTTGAACTTTTCATAATAAAATCTAAAAATGCTAACAACCCAGGTACAATTGATTATTTCCCATGGCTTGCCAGATGTTCTGTACTCACTACTGACAGTTGCCTCACAATTTCTAGACAATCCACTCTATTAGGGACTATAAGTGGTAGTAAGTATGGTCTCCCTTCAAACCCGTATACCCTAACTTGTGTGCAGTCTGAAAAACAATACCAATCTCCCCAATTGTGTTCAATTGAGGGATCTTCAGGGATATCTTTTGGTCTTAGGAATCTTTGAACCTCTGGTACAAGGGCATGACCGCACGAGCATCCCAACAGTCTATATAATGGCTTGACAAAGAACTCCTCAAAATGCCAATATTGATTATTCACATACCTCTAGTTCCATGAAGAAACCCATAGTTGCACTAGTTTCTCATCCCAGCATTGTCATATGTCTTGACACATAACTCTTCTAGCCATAACCCTTCATCTTGGCCCAAAGACAATAACATATGCATAAGTAAGGAATAATTCTTGAAATGAACATTGATGACATCCCCCTTTAACTTTTCTAACCCATGATTCAAAACCTCAACCAAATAAGCAGAAAAATCAAAGAAGCGGGGGTCCTTAGACTACAAATTGGCACAAATGACCATGGCTGCAATATCCATCAAAGGATGGGCTTTTATCCCTAGCACTTGGGCAATACAGTAATAGGTATACTTGAAATATGTGTGAGATTTATGAAGAAAACTCATGATGAATGGAATCTCTGAAAACTGCTCAAATGTTCCCATGTTGATGCTGAAAGATACCCCCTCCAAAGGTGGTAAACTTTGCCACACTGCTGAAAAAGGCACTCCAAGATCTAGTGGAGATGGATGTAGAACATGTCCCAAAGACTCACATGTCTCCTCAAAACATAAAGAGACCTCCTCCAACTGCTGTACATAAGTATCCACAATCATATCAACCTCGAAAGAATGATCATGTAGAGAATGAACAAGAGGGTCAAAGTGTTCCCTCGCAACAATCGAAGAAGGATCACCTTCATCAAAGAGAAGATGAATGTCATCAATGATGTCTCCCAAATCTACAATGTAGGATTCCACAAACAAACCTGCAATGTCTGTCAAGTAATCATCCCATGAATCTGAAGCTGGAAGACAATGAATATCCTATTGCACTAAATCACATGAAGGTAAAACTGTCGCACTATCTGCATCATTAGGTGCAACAAGGGATGTGATAGCAATATGAAGAGATGAAATACAAGACTCAAGAATAGGGTCACATGTGAGCATCCACAAGTTCAAGTGTCCAAAGTTCTCCTCAAAATCTGAACCATCACAAGAAGTGTGATCATCATGTATAGAATCATCAAATGTGAAATCATCATCATCAACAAAATCTAAAAAGGAGTATAACCGAGATGCATGATCAACCACCCCAGTCGCAATGATAGCTCTAGTCTCCATGTCTCTAATGAAAACTTAGTCAGGTGTGAACTCCACAACTCTCTTAGTTGTGCCATGTGTGATTTGATAGATAGAAAGGAGATTGTCTGTCAAGTGGAGTACACACAACTCATCATTGAAGGAGTTATCCCCAATGTCAATAGATCCTTTCCCAATCACATCCATGTATGTATGATTGCCCATCAAAATTTGTGGCATGGTGCAAGGTTCAAATGTAGAGAACATAGACTACGAAGATGCCATATGATGAGAAGCCCCTGAATCTAGAAGCCATCTCTCTGAATCATGACTAATAGTAGCACATAGAGCTTTTCCTTTTCTTGTTCCAAAAGAGTGAGTCTTTCCACTTGTAGAAGCCATGAATGCTTGCCCTTTTCCTTTTGAATGTGAGGAAGTGGAAGTTGATGAATCATCCTTCTTGTAGACTTTAGGTAAATCAATGTTATGCTTTTTGATGATATGTGTGAGCTCATCAATCTTCTTAGAATGGCAACAATGTTCCTCATGGCCAATCTTTTTACAATAAGAACAAGTAGGTCTCTCCCTCTTTGGTGAATTATCTCTCTTGGAAGAGGATGAATCTCCTTGTTGTGGAGAAGATGGTGCTTTTTCTTTAGGCTTTGATTGCCATTTCTTCTAGTTTGAGTTGTCCTTTCCTTGATTTCCTTTGTTCCCTTGATTTGCCGCTAATGCTTGAGACTTAGAAGCCTTAAGAATGCCCATGCTTATCAACTTAGTTTGTTCCATCATCAACATTTCATTGAAAGCATCAAATGTAGGCATTTTGTAGCTTGATCCCATTGTCATCCTATGGGTTTGGAAACTAGAAACAAATGTTGCATATTCTTATGGAAGCTTGCCCATCAAGTTGAAGATCAATTGAGTATCTTTCTTATCAATGCCACAATCTTTGAGTTGTGCCCTCAACTCATTTGCCTTAGTGACATAATATTGTATAGTATCAAAGTTCTTGGGATCTAACATGGTAAGATCACTATCAATTTGATATCCCCTAATCTCATCAACTTGACCATACAAGTCTTGAAACTTTTGCCAAGCATCCTTGATTAGAGTACATTTCTCAATATGAAAAATGAGATCCTTTGATACATACTTTCTTAAGGTACCAATTGCCATGATATTTTTAGTGAGCCAATCTAAGTGACCAACTGGATCAGCCTTAGGATTAGTTGGAGCAACAATAGTTTCATCAATGTAATGAGTGAGTCCTTTTTCCATAAGTTTACTCCATGCATCAATTTTCCAAGTAGCATAATTATGTGGAGTTAAGAGAGGAAACTTAGAAGAACCCATAGCAGCAAAAAGGAAGAAACACAAGAGCACAAAAGCACAAGAGACACCCCCCCAAATTCACTCAATCAAAGTACCCCCTCCTAAAGTGATGATTTTGGCACTTTATACTTAGTGCGATTACAATGAGCCACTTGCAAAACAAGGCAAAGTGGACTTATGATGCAAATTTTACAACTTCTCAAATGAGATACAAGAGACTTCAATCAATAGTGCAATGAATCTAACTGAGATTCAAGCAAATATACAAGTACCAAGAGAGCCAAGAATGGCCAAAATCTGAAAGTACAATTTTTACTTATAATGGCATCAATATGATAGCATCATGTGAAAGTAGATAAAAAAATATGCACTTTCAAAAAAACAGCACCTGAAAAGGAGGTCGTATGACCCCAAACGAAGCCTCTGAAGTTGCAAAAACTCAGATTACTTAGGTACAGTCACCAAAAACTGCATTTTCTGAAAACTTCATGCATCAAAATCAAAAAATTTCTTCACCACTGCGGAGAGCATGAAATTCTAGCCCATTTCAAAAAAAATTGCACCCAAAAAGGAGCAAAAATGAGCAAGTTATGGCCATTTGAAGTTGAACTGCAAAATAAAAAATGCAAATGAGAGGGGCCTGCCAAATTTTTGAAAAATGCTGATGTGGCGCTGATGTCAGCAAGTCACTAGGTTAAATTTGACAGTCGTATGACCATCACAAAAACTTCACACTGTGCTGACTGTACGTCCATACTGTACGGACAGATGACGTGGCAAATAACTGTGCAGTCCATATCGTACGGATTTGTTGACTGGGTGAGCCGCGTGGCGTCTGCGTGGTGGCCGTATGGATGATGTGGCATGCAGGGTACATTTTTCCCATAGGCTAGTGGCCGCCTACCACGTGGCGGGCGCGGGTTCATCGATTTGTGTCAGTGGTCGCCGGCGGAAGGAGCGCTGGAGCTGAGGCTGGCGTGCGGAGCGAGGCGGCGGTGGTCAGACTAGTACGGAGCTGGGAGGACGCGGCGTGTACCGGCAAGAACCTTGGGCACCGGAGAGACGGAGGAGCTAGCGCAGTGACGACGTCGGTGGCGGAGTCCGACAGGTAGCGGGAGAAGCGCCGGGAGGACCTACGACGGGGAGTAAGCTATCGGGTATGGGCGTGGGCGGCGTGGCGAGGACGAAACGCAGCGCGCAGAGTACGGGTCGTCCAGAGCTGCAGACCTGCAATGCGCAGGTATGGGCATCACGGGGGGGGGGGGTTCTACGGACCCCCCAAAAACTTTTTATTTTTTTTTTAATTTTTTTTCAATTTTTTTTTTTTTTTAATTTTTGAAAAAATATTTCAGAAAAAAAAAAAAAAAATCGAAAATAATAAAAAAATATGGAAATCCGTACGATTATAGCAAAATTGGAGAAAAAAATTTTCTCACCAAAATAGGCCAACGTTATAACCAAAATTCATGGGAACGGCCTTCTGGATGCAATGGCGGGGTCGGATCTGGTCTAGGATGCCTCCAAAAGATGCTACTCCTCAGATCTGCCTCTTGACGTCGCAATAATGCCTCTTCAAGAAGAATCAATGAAGCCTCAATGGCTCTGATACCATGTGAGATTTTGCCAAGATCAAGAGCTCAATGAAATGTACAAGATAGAGACACAATATAGGACAAGAATAAACTGTATTCTCATCAATAGAAAATGATCAATAATCAAGATTCAATAGTTTAATACAATGTAGATGAGCCTGCTTATATAGGCAAGGCTAGGGATATGTGAGCACACAAACATGACATGTGGCTCAATAAGAAACAAGGGTAGGTAGGAAATAGGTGTGGGTAGAGTGTAACAACAAAATCAACACCATAAAAGGTGGAATTTGTCCTACACACACTATCCCAATGTGGCACAAACACCCAAGTGTCTCATACCCAAACTACTATGAAATGCATTTCCTAAGTAAACTTAAGTAAGTGTAATAATATCCAAGATGAATAATTATTTACACCAACAATATGGATGGAAAGAGTTCACATCATAGGGAGCTTTGTCATCCTGACCTAGTGGCACTAAGGACCCTGCATTCCTAGGTCTATGTATAGGGAGTCTCCACATTTTGTAAATGTGCTCTAGGTTAACTTGTTAACTTCTTGAGGTCAATCAATTCTTCAAATCCCCAATCCAACTTGAACACGGTGTCAATAACCTCCTTTGTGATTGCAAGAATTGGCTCACCCATGTAGTTATATATGGTCCCGGTTTTAGGGTCATAATTGTTTGCCAATGCCTTCATGAGCTCCACATTCATGAATACATTAGCCACAACTAACCTTCCTAAGTTCAATCGCCATAAATTGTTGATAGGTTGAGGGGAAACTCTTCTATTTTACCCATATATGAATAATTTATACCCTCTCAATTATGTCCATATGTCTCCAAGATCCTCAAACCGGTCTTCTAGGCCTTCCTCATCATCTCTAATCTTCTTGGACCTCAAACTAGATGATGGCCACTGGTCAATTAGGTCCTGGGCCAAAGAATGCCCTTCCCTTTTCTATCTTTTAGGTTTTTCTTCTGCAGTGATATGTTCTTTTCCCTTTCTGGTCTTATTAGTTTTAGATGATGATTCCATTTGAATTTTAAAAAAGAGGTTTGTGTGAAAACAACTTACTTGGAATTACTGAGCTTTATCTATGAATTCACCCAATTCCTGCTTTCAGTTCATCGCCTATGAATTCCTTAATGTTGTGTCCTTTGATGTTGATCCACTACTTATGGCATATTTAATCAGTTAGTAATGGTGGTTTGGACAACGGTCACTCAAGCACACATTTGAATTTAATAGTGATGTGACCTTCCCTTGGATTTGTTTCTAATTTTCATGGCAATCACCTTCGTGTAGTGTTGAATAGCCTAATCCCTCTCTTGCTCAATGTCCCTCAATTGTCTCCTAAGCCTAGCCACATCCCTCTCTAGATCCTGGATCTCATCTGCCTATCCCTGGAAGATCTCCCTCAAGGATAGTAGCTCAACCTCCTCCTCCCCTCTCCCCTCACCATGCTCCTGTGGCTTCTCCTATCCCTATACCTATCTAGGAACCTATGCTCCTGGCACCTATAACGACAATCCACCCCTACCCCTCACTATGTGCACCTATCTCTCCTCTAAGCCACTCTCCTCTTTGCCTCCACCATCTAGACTATCATCTCCACAATCTCCACCATCACCCTTTATCGGCTCCCCTGGATCCGTCAGCCGTGGAAATAGATGCTTTGCCCAATATGTACTATACTCTGCATCCATCCCTACATCCTCCACATCTGCCCAAATATCAGAAGGCATCAAAACCATCTCCAGCATCTATGTCACTACCTGATCATAAGAAAGTAACGAACCTAAATGAGCCTCATCCTTCACTGTCTGTGCATACATCCCTGAACCCCGTGGCATCCACTATATCCTGCTGAATTGTCTGCATACTCTATCTATCAATTGCTACTCAATAACATATGGTGTCCGCCCAATCAGATACCTACTCCTGAACACATATGGTAGCTCCACTACATCATCCATACCACACTATCTAGCTCAGCGATAACCCAACACCAATACTCTAGCCTCCCAAACCATGGCTAAGAAGTAATCATATCATATAGATGTACATAACTACGCCCATGTCCCCTGCCTCTAAAGTGTATCAGTCGTTTAACTAGAAGATGCTCATAGGCCCATACTTGCAATAATGTCACTCCACATCCCAATCTGATTGATCCATGATAGACAAACTGATGTAACTCATAGTATAGATGTGCTAGCAGACACACCCCCCATGCAAACTTGGTGTGATCTGTCACCAATGTCTCAAGAGTCCTCCCCCATCCTACATCCAACCCTTGTGTCACCCTATTTGGACAGAGGAACCCACTGATAACTCCTACCAGCACCGTGGGTAGTACCAATCATTTAGCTATCATAATATCCCAAGCCACATGTCCCACCCTAATATCCAGTCTTGGATCCTGGAACACTTGTCTCTGTGCATCCCGATCTCCCTCTCGATCATAAGGAACTAGCTCCCCAATGATTTGTATCCTAAGTATCTTGTATACATCCTCCAAGGTGACTATCATCTCACCCATTGACAAATGAAATTTGCATGTCTCTGAGTGCCCTTTCTTAGCTAATGCAGTCAGCAATCCCATGTTTGCCCAAAACTTAGGCACATGCATAATGTATCGCAAGCCCATAGCCTCAATTGCTACTCTATTTTTGAATGTCATCTCCACTCGCAAATCTGAGTTGAAGGGAATCTCTCACGTGACTCCAGCATAGGTGGGTCCTCCTGCAGTCAAAAAAATCAACTGTGTCAATCCTAGTAGTACTTCTTGTTCATCACAAAGTGCTTCTTTTTATCCTAGCACTTATATCTATCATATGACACTCTATCCTAGTAGTACTCCCTATTCATCACAAAGTGCTTCTTTTTATCCTAGTGCTTATATCTATCATATGACACTCTATCCTAGTAGTAATCGTTGTTCATCACAAAGTGTTACTTTTATCCTATCTTTTCGGGCACCTACTTGAGTGTATCCTCTTGAGTAGCTTATCCAATTTAAAATGTATGTTCTATCATATAATTGTCAATTTCAGCCTAATCCAATTGACAACGTATGTTCTATCATAAAATTGTCAATTTCTATGGTACTCCCTATTCATCACAAAGTGCCTCACTATATCCTATCCTAGGGCCTTTTCTTGAGTGTATCCTCTTGAGCAGTTTCTTGTTTGGCAATGTATGTTCTATCGTAGAATTGTCAATCCAAGCCCTATTTGTTATCCTAGTCTTCCCTAGAGGACCTGTTTGAGTGTATCATCTCAACAGCTTATCCAATCGACAACCTATGTTTATCACAGAACTGTCGATTCGACCTTGAAGACAAAAACACGCATTCATGACATAAACGTGCTTACATACTACATAGATATTTTTGCATTTCATAGACGCGCTTGGATTACACAAACGTGTCTTTATTCTACACAGACACTCTGCCCTGCATAGACGCGCCTGCATTTCACAAACACACTCGCATTTGACATAGATGCTTTTAGACTCATAGACACAGTTACACTCGACACAAACATGTCTGGCACCAACGCAGATGCACCTTCCCATCTTTTGACCCACTTGACATTTTTTTTTTGCAGCATACCTAATGAACATTTATTACCCTACCTGACATGCATTTATGACAACAATTAATGCAACAAAGTACAAGGAGGTTTTGTGGTACTCACTAGCTTTCTTGCATCTGTTGGCCTCTGATATCGGCAAACATGATCAAATCTGTGCACCAATGCCATCGTTGCTGATTGTTAACTACTCTCTACTCTCTCTGCACTCTAATCTCTTAGGTGTGCAAATGACAATGAGTATGTTTTCTCTCATATTTGGGTAAGTGCACAAAGATGGTGGTCAAAAAGGGGGTATAAGTGGACACTTTTTTTTTCTGAAATTAGGTGCACCTGAACTTGGAGGCAAAATTTGAAAGTCATCCACTTAAGATATGAAGATAATCAAAGAACAAATATTGTAGTACTCTAAATCTAGTTTCCAAACTACTAAACTTTTTCAAAATTGGATAAGATTAAGTGGGTCAAATCCTTTGAGCATGAAAAAATGACCCTTATTTTTTCTAAAAAACCATAACATAGTGTCTGACATACGCATCAAAAAAGTCATAGTTAGATTTAGTATTTTGACAAATCCTTTGGCAGAAAGATAGTTAAGAGTGAGCACTAGAAGATGTGTATTTTTTTGTAATTTTTTGTTGAGTATTTCTTTTTTATGATTTTTCCAATCGAGCACATCCTGAAAATTAGGTACTTGTTCGTGCGTGAAGCTTAAGTTGCACTAAACAAATCGAAAATACAATTTTTTGTTGTTTTAAATCGTAAAGAATAAAGTTCACTACAATAATATATAAAGTTTTTTAAATTTGGATAACTATATCAAAAGTTATTCAAAAAATGGTGCACCTATGTTTGTGAGAACTATGGAGACACTGGTAAAAGAAATTCAATAATAATATGTTATTGTTGTTCAAATTGAAAAAAAATTATATGGTTAGAAAGCTCAGAAGATGGGTGAAAATATGGTGGAAATTTTAGAAATACCCACTTTGTAAAACTTGTAAACCTGATGATGACAAAATCGATAAACCAAGTTGATAAAATAAAACATGTCAAAATTGAGAGAAATGGAGGGAAATCAAACTTCCAAACCATAGCTTTGTCATCTAGGCCTATTTCCAAGCCTAAATAGTCAAAAGTGCGTACGGGGTACTTATGGTTTAAACAGCACATACGGGGTACCTATAGTGTAAGCAGTGCGTATGTGCTTGTTTCCCTATAAACAGCGTGTACGTGCTATTGTATAATAAGATATTCTATATATAATATGTGTATATACATATAATATATGTAATATATAATATGTGTATAATATGATATTGTATATATAATATGTTTATATACATATAATATATTAAACATATATATACACATGTAAGTGTATTGTCTCCCCCTCTCAAACGCATACAAGGTGTGTGTGTGTGTGTCTCTCTCTCTCTCTCTCTCTCTCTTTCTCTCTCTCTCTCTCTCTCTCTCTCTCTCTCTCTCTCCCTTCCTCCATACCCCATCCCTCTTTCTCTTCTTCTCTTCCTCCCTCCCTCCATACCCCACTGCAACTGTGTCTGCACCTCTATAGAAGTAAGTGAATTTATTTCTTGTCTACAACTTCCTCTTTGATTTTTATCATGTATCCTCTCCTAAAAAAATTGACCGATGGATTTGTGTGTGTATATTGAATAGGAGGAATGGGGTTTGAAATTCAACCACGAGTGTATTACCATGACAAAAAAGGAAACCTATAGCAATATTCTTCTCAAATGTGTTTTTAATGAGTAGAGCAGATGTGGAAAATAGTGGACCAACAAAGCAACATGATGAGTCAGAGTACCTGCAATATGTTTTTCAGAAGGAAACAAAAGGTAGGAAGAGAAAGAGGGAGAGTAACATAGATGATGTCATGTAGAATGATAGTGGTGGGTATGTGAGAGTTCCCATGTTGTTACACAACGCCTATCACCTAAAGAAACTAAAGTTTGTTGTATGCATGGCAGTGGTAGTATATGATGATCATCACTTGTCAAACAAAAATCAAGTGTGTAATTCCTATAGTCACAATCGAGATCAATCTTATAACCTTGCAAATTTAATAGCATCATATGTTTTACAACTTCGGTAGTACTCTTAGGGTTAGGTCAAGCTCTTACACTTTCTTTTTAGTGAAGCCTCGTTGTTTGTTCGCTTGGAGTCTTGTT